>NC_052536.1:45488585-46104054 GCF_016699485.2 Gallus gallus
GTAATATAAAAGCCAGATCAGAGGATATGCCCAGTGGTCCGCTGCCTTTAGTTCAGTGAGGTTTATCTTAAATGGGTATTTCTTTTTCTTTTCATTTTTTTTTAGCTCCTACACGGGCCAGGTCCAAGAGTTTTAATTCCACTCCTTATGGACTTCTACCTTGGGAAATGAAGCCAGTGAGTAAAGAAAAAGAAGTGACACCAACTGAGAAGTGATAACAGCGTGCAGTTAGTGCTCAGCCACTGGGAACTAATGCACTCATTCACAAAGTGCAAAGCTGCCGTCGGGCGAATTTTTTTTGTCATTATCAAACAGATTGTGCTTAGATCCATTGACAAAGGTGAATGGTTTGATAGTCATAATTTAATCCCCTGTTACCAATACAATAAGACAGTTGCTGAAACACACAGTTCATTTTTTTCAAGGTTATCATGCAGTTAAAAACAAATGCACTGGAACATTTGAAAACACATGTTGGTAGACATTTGTTATAGAACAGATCCTACCTCTGTATGTATATAGTGCATATATCCCCTCCGTTGTGTGTGGATTAAATTATATGCATGTGTACATTTGCATACACATATATATGGAATTAATGCAGATAAGAATAAATACAACATGAATGTGTGCACACATCTGCATTCAGGCACATTCGTGCCCAAGCCCCGTGCTCCCCTCATGCAGTCTCTAAAAGTCTCATCACCTTAACATATATGCAGAAAGAGGCTTAGAAATGCAGATAGAGCATGCCCTGATACTAGATGACACCTTTGGGAAGCTCTTTTCCCCCATATGTTCTGAGAGGAAAAACACAATAGCTATACAGACCTTCAGGACGTTATAGTTATTTACTGAATTCAGAGCACCTGAATTTGGAAGATCTGGACATGAGTTTTCCTTTGAGTTGTTACATGATCATATATAAATTACTTCTCTGAATTCATATTTACCTACAGACTAGGTATGCTACTGCTGACCAAGCCCAGCTTCTCCTAGCTCTTGTACACTCACGTCTTCACATGGGAGGAAATTTCAGAAAAGCCATGTGGTTTGATTATTACCTCTGTAAATAGAAACTAATGGATCTATTTTGACATATGAAAGTAGAGACAGCGATCAGGAGTTTTACTTCGTGCACATTTTAAAGCAGAGTGTC
Source organism: Gallus gallus (assembly GCF_016699485.2). Taxonomy (NCBI): domain Eukaryota; kingdom Metazoa; phylum Chordata; class Aves; order Galliformes; family Phasianidae; genus Gallus; species Gallus gallus. The sequence continues at coordinate 45,489,745 of NC_052536.1, forward strand.
ACATACGTCCCTATTCAACTCTTACATTCTTTATTAAAGCAACCCAGTTGGTGTTGTAGTGGGCGCAGAAGGCAACAAGTTGGTACTGTGAGTTCTTAATTCCTCTGCTCTCACCAGGAATGGTTATAAAGATCCTAACATAGGGCCATCATTGCAGGGAGTGGGGTAACCTCCTCAGCATCAGAAATTCTTGATTTTCTTCCTGCTGTTGTTGTAAATGTTTTTCTCTTAAAGGTCCAGTTCCTGCCAGGAAAAGAGTTCCAAATGTATTCAGTTTTGGGGGGTTAGAAAAAGGAAAAGGAAAAGGAAAAAAGAAGAGAAAGGGAAAGGAAGAGGAAAAGAAAATGGAAGGATGTAATGCTTACTGTTAAAAATATCTGAGCTGATTTCAATGATTTTTGAGCAGCTGCAAGTGTGCTTATGTTCTGTCTTCCCTGCATGGCTGAGCAAAAGTCAGTTCTCAGCTGATAGGGAAAGGATACAATCTGTTTAGCAGTACACATCATTTCTAAGCAAAAAACCTAGGGTGCTCAGCCAGCTTCCTGATGCTGGAGAGGAACACCCTGCAGCCATTAGTTACGTGAAAGCACATGATGTTTTGTGTGCAGATTACAGCCTGTAGTCGTGGCCATGTATCCCACAGCCAGGGTCAAGTCTCACCTGTCCATTTTATGTTCTGTGAAAGCCACGGCTTTATTCAGGCCCTGGCACTCAGCTTCTGACAGCTCAGTCTTTTTTCAAGGAGTTGGGCAGCAGCTGACAATGCACAGCACAACACAGCTCACACTGTTTCTGCCCACAAAACAGCCATTGAGCATTGATTAGGAGCCACTAGTATCCAATGTAAATTCTAGAAGAACTCATTGTTTTTACAAAGACCACATGTAATTTGTTGCCAAGCAGCCTACACAAATATTTGTAGCCTGCCTCTTCCTGCATACAATTAAAAAAAAAAATAAAAAACAACCCAAACCAAAATAACAAGAGCTTTAACTCTGTGCCACATAAGCTGGGAGGGAATTAACCCTGTATTGTACAGAACCCAGACACGAGGATGATGGGATCACTGTGATGCACATTTATTTCATGGGGACAGTGCTGGAGAGGACTTGATTTGGAGGATGGCTATGTATTTAGTGCCTTGGGTTAGACAGTCTTAGACCATCATACATCTTGCCAACGCCTTGTGGGTCTTTCCAATTCTTTGTCCTCTGGAGAGGAGGTCTTTTCTGCCTAATTCTCATGCAATTACTCAGTTTCTAATTGCCACCATCATGAGAGTCTTCCACGTTTTGGCCCATTTAGGAAGTTCTTTTGAATATGTTTTTCTTCCTCACTCCCTGCTATCATTCATATCTGAGAACATGCATAGCTGCCGTGCTGAATCGTCAGACAGGAACAATGTCCAGTCTGATAAATGAGACAAGAGTGCCAGCTCTCGATTTTCTGAGTAGAAAGCTGGAAATAGACACAGTTTTAAAAATACTAGTCATCATTTTTATTCCTATTAGATTTCAGTTTCACCAGTATGAATGATCACACTAGGTTTTTCTGTCTCTGGAAACAGTCCCCAGGCACAGGGCTGTCCAATCACTCAAGAATTATCATCAGTATCACACAGGATAGACCTTTTAAGAAAAATAGACTAAGCATAAATATAAACAATGGCTCAAATCCCAGCTGCATTTTTTCATAGGAACAAGCCCTCATACCATGTGTACCTCTGTGTTTGCAACTGCAGTCTTCAGAAGGAGTCATTTTGCAGCCAAATGATGGGCTGATGCCCTGGACCAGTGACCCCAGGGTCTGATTGCAGGGAGACATTTATGATCTGTGAGAAGGGAGGATTATGAAGGTAATGAGGATGGCTCTGAGAACTGCCTTGAAAGTTCACCATTTGTATCCTCTGTGTATGTCAAGTAAATCACTGGAAAGACTGTTTTCAGGACATTTTCTAACTGTCTCTCTCCTATTTGATTTCTTAGGTTCAGTTATTATTCTGCTTTTAGAAACTAAAGATTCATGCTCAGAGCAGCCACATAAATATGACCTGAGCTCCCCAAGACTGTGCTTTATGTGATACACCTCATACTAGTTTTAAACCTGTTCCCTCAAACTGATTTCAGAACCACCTGGAACCAGACTGCAAATGCCATTTTGGGTGGCTTGATCTACATTTGCCAAACAAATGTTGAAAGTTGTTGGAAAGCATCCTCACTTTAGCAGTGAAACTGTTATTTATAATCAGGTCTTGATCCTATAGTATCTATTAATTAAGATAATTTCCATCAAAATGTCATTTATCCACACATTTATAAGGATATAGAATCATGATAAGGATATAGAATCATTTTGATGGATGATATAATATCCTGCAGCTTGCATAGTGGAGGTAGAACTGAAATATTTCTGGTTCTATTACTTTTCAAATAGCTACAGCAGATGTGCTACGATGCGATTATCGTGGTGGTAATTACCAGGATCAAGATATTAGTGTGTAAAAACCATATTTATCAGCTGTGATTTTGTTTTGTTTTGTTTTTCCTTCAGTAAGGAAAATTCCTTCCTTCAGGTGAAGGAAGAATAGGCAAATAGGTTCTTCTTTTGTTTGCACTGTTTCACCTGTGGTTCTTGTGCATTGCCTGTGACATCTGTGGTGCAGCAAAACGAAAGGGATCGCCTAAACTCACAAAAAGCAGCTGAAAGAAGCTATAAACACTACTGTAAGAAAGTACACATGGTAGCTCTTTTTCCCTGTGGAAAATGGGAGGTTGGAGTCTGTCAGATTGGGTGTATCACGAAGGCACTTTGTCCAGCATCCTCTCCTGGAGCTAAAATCAGCACCAGGAGAATCAAAAGGCCCATGGATGTCTTGCTAACCTGATGTGCTTAAGTCTGACCCTGTGTTGGATGCCTTCCTGGCTTGTTACAAAGAGTTGGTGTAGAAGTTGATGCATTACCTTGGAGATACGGTGATGTACAGGCACAGGCAGCTCGGGGAGGTGGTGGAATCACTGCCCCTGGTGGTGTTCAAGAAACGTGGAGATGTGGCACTGAAGGACACGATTAGTGGGCACGGTGGTGGTGGGTTGGTGGATGGACTGGATGATCGCAGTGGTCTTTCCAAACCTTTTGCAAACCCTCCCGCCGCCATTTGGGGCCCGGCCCGGCTGTGCCCAGCGCCGTGCGGCCGGCGCAGCGCTGCCCTCTGCTGGCGGCGCCGCGAACTGCGCTCCCGCTGAGGCCTGCGCGGGAAGAGCGGGGCCGAGTGAGAGCGCCTGACGGGGGGTGCCCGGGGCTCACACCTACTTGGGGCTCCCCACCTCCCCACGGGTGCAGCCCGGACGTGCCGTGGCACCCGGAGCCCTCCACCCCTCTCTGAGGAACGGGCTTAATGGGACAGCTCTGTCATTAGTCAGAACTTGTAATTTGGGGATGACGTACAGCGTTTTCTCATTTCTGTAGTCAACCCGAAAGCCCCGACACATGCACTGCCAGTCTCGGCAGAAAACTAATCGTGTGCTGCGCGCTGCAGTGCTCTGCTGAGACCCTGGGGAGAACGGTCAGCCCAGGAGCGTGGAGGCACACACAGGGCCTTGTTCCTGCGCTGAGCAGCGGTTGTGAGGGCGTGACACACCGCAAAGCTCTGCTACCCGCCTGTACGAGGTGCAGGGAGCTTGCCAGCACAGCACTGGACCCCTCCTCTTCAGCCTCTAAAGCAAAGCTGTGGATTTAACCGTATCCCGCTTTCAGGGGGCTCATGAGGATGTGGGAATGCCACATAGCCACAAAAAGCCAGACAAGTTCAGCTCTTCAGCCACGTCCATCCTCACAGCTCCTGCCCAGCATACCTTTACCTTCCAAGGTGGAGAGTAAAGCACAGAGAGAGGAAAATCATTTTCACCCAGCTCTGGGGGAAGTGGGACTGAAGGGACAGTGCGTCAGGGGGAGAAAATCCCTGAGCATGGCACGCTGCTCTGTGAGAGCATCCCACAGCCCCAACAAATCGAATGGTGAAATAAATGCTCATCTTTCCCTCTATTTTTGTTCTCCTTCACGTGGCTGGAGAAGGAGGATAAGAAAAACAGCCTCCTTAGGTATGATTCCAGTGCTTTAATTTCTGTTTCAAAGAATCCAATTTATTAGGCAGCAATACCCGAGATTACACTCACTGAGCGAACTCTCAAAGGAAACCTCACCATCTAGGTGTATTTTTCATTATACAATAAACTCTGAACTCCACCAAAGGTGTTTTCTCGTAATGTTAAACTCAGTGCCCGACAATTATTGTCCAGCTCCATTTGGTGCCAGAAGTGCATTCAGTGGAGAAGTAATAAATCCTTTCATGCTGTTTAATAAAACAAGAAAATGTGTTGCTCACACTTGGATGCTAGACTTTATTACACAAACACAGCTAAAAAAATAAATGGAGTATTTCCTGTTTAGAAGTGCCTACGAGTCACATGATGTTGATTTTCTCCAGGTGTTGCCATTCTAAATGAAATTTTCACTTGAGTTTCTCTAAAAGAAGTAAGCGAGTTGTTTCAAAATGCAATAATCAGCATGTTGTTAAAGGTGCAAAACCATTGTAAAAAGAAAAAGCATTCAATGTACTGCAATGAAATTAGATGTGGAACGTAGTGGTTGCCAAATTATAAAAGATATTCGTGAGACACTTTGCCACTCACTTGAGTGCTTTTCTGAGTTTCCACCCAGGAAGGAAAAAAAAAGAAGTCCAACAAGGTCTTAGAAACCCTTTCAATTGATTTTGTCTCTCTGTAGGGAGGTGGAGTTATTTTCTACTCGGGTGGCCTGGTCTTGGTTAAAGGTGTCACCCCTATTGTAAAATAAATGCCTGATAAAACTAGATGTCTTCAGTGAGGTCCTCAATACTAAGTGGAAACAGGTCCTCAGGCAGGATTATCTGTTCCTCCATTTCCTCTAGCTTAAATGAATGAGAAAGTCAGCCAGTCAGTCAGTCCCTTAATAGGTAAACATTCTGGTCTTGGACCTGTCCTGCACTGCTTGTGCTTGCACCACCTCTGTGAACCTCATCCACTGACGTCACGAGGGACATGACTGATGCCTATCATACATGCTTCATTCCTCCTCTCATCTGTTCTTTACTGGCAGACTTGTGTGCACTGCTGTCACCCCTTTGGGGGACTTGTGGGGCATTTCAAGTTGCCCAATTGTCTGTAATTCTGTGGGAGATGGCAAGGTAAAAATGTGTCCCTTACATTTGGAGCAAGAAGCATTAGGAAGGACCTTACACCATCCTGGAGTTTCTCCCACAGTTTCTGGACAATCACCTGTGTTGGGACTTCTGCCCAGAGCAGCACTACCTGCACACTAAAAACTCTATACACCTGAAATGGACAGCTCTCACCCCAAAGCTACAGAGATGCCTCGGTGAGCTCTGGGCCTCAACCATCTCCTGTCCATTGTAATTTTCAGATATACTATCATATGAACTTGGTACCGTCTCTTTGGAATCAATAGCTGCAGATGAATCTCTCTTCCATTAACTTCTTGTCTTTTTCCAGTCTGCAGTGGTTGAGCACACTTATGCTAGTGGAGATAATAGTTCCAGTTGATTTTTTTTCTTGGGAAAAATTAGGAGATCTCTACCATTGGGTGGCTCACGTCTTTTCTGCAGAGACTAACTGTAGCTTACATAGCCATAGGGAAGCACTGATGCAGCGAATCTCAAAGAACATCATCTCCTCAAATATTCTCCAGAAATTTTCCTCTACCTGAAAGAATGACTCAAAGATCCATAATTTCACATAAAATATATCACATCAGAAACGACCGTAGGGGTGAGAAACCTTTCCAGTGAGTTGAACTTTGTAACAGGACATCAGGGCATACGAGGTTTCCTTTGCAGCTTGACTGACTGAAGGCTGTGTGATCACTGGAAGAGATGGGAACACTCCTGTCCCCACACCCCTCTGTCTTATGTGTGGCTGTATAGTTATACGAATCAGAGAACAAACCCATTTAAAAACCATCAGCTTATTTTTGTAGGATTCTTTTTCATCCAGATCAGTTTGCTGGTTTGGTTGGTCCAACAGACAGATGACTGTTGTGTTGGGAAAGTATGGCAGGGCCAAGAGGTGGGACTTGCCTTTGGAATAACAGCACAGTCATCAGATGGCTGAAAGTGCTTGTGAAACCAGCTCAGAGGGTTCTGCAAGCCTAGCACTGTGTGCATCTCCCTGCATACTTTTTTCCCTGAGGCCCCACTTCAGTATGGCATTTAAATTACTGAATTTTGAGCTCATACTTTCCAAGGTAATTCATATTTAATTTCAATTTAATTATATTTCTGACTTAAATTTAATGATAAGCATAGATTTACTTGCATGTGCAGGGTTAGGTATGTGTTCACGTTCTTCGTTGAAATGAGAATATTTCTCATGAGGAATATCACAATTGCATGTACAGAAAGGAATTGGTTTTTCCTAATGGGTGAGTGGGTAAGAATGCAGCTTCCAGTTATGAATTTATTTGTCTCATTTGTTGAGAGATGATTTATTAGTCTTTTCTCATTACTGACAGTAGCAGGTTTCCTCCCACCTGGATGTATCTCCAGGACTCAGAGCTCTCCAGCTAACTCAGACTGCAGATTTAGTGAAACCCTTCCTTATCAGAGTTGGTTTTACAAAGAGATGGATTGTGCTTAAAATGTTTGAAATTCGGCATACTCAGGTTTAGACTCTGTCTTGAGATCTTTGAGATCCTTTGGTCTCTTCCAACTCAAACGATTCTATGATTCTGATACATTTCAGGAGTGAGATCCTCACATTATTTCCAGTGAGACAGAAAAAAAGTGAAGCTACGTGACTGTGAGGTGAAGAAAGACACAAGCACATCTCTCAACGTGTCTTCCTCTCCAATGAGCAACAGGGTTTCAGCATGACTCAGAGAGCGTGTCTCTGTCCTGGCAGGGTTTGATGAGCACAAGTGATATTGGCAGTGGTGATAATAATAGAAAAAGAAAGGTGAAAAGACTTGGGATTTAAGAGGGATTTCAGAGACACTCCAGGAATACTAAATATTGGGTATTACACAATTAAGTGAAACCTTCTGCTGGTATAAAGTATATTAAAAAAAAAAGAGGTCTGTCTGAATAGAAGTGTGATGCCATGCTGCTTCCATTATATATGAATAGTAATTGGAAACAGGACATCTGCAGAAATTAACCATTAACTGTTGAGCACTAAAATCTTTAATTGAGTTTGTAAGCCCTTAATGGCACAGTTAACCTTAAACATAGCTCAGTGCACGCACTACCTGGTTAACACTGGTTAATAACTCTAACAGCCGATAATATTTCACACCCATGAGAGCTCCAGATTAGCAAGAGACTTGGTGGAACGAGCTCAGCTCACCGCTCTTTTGGACCACAGACATAACAGCTTAACCTTTTTGCTGTAATGGGTCTTTTCAGGTTTTCCTCTTTCCAGACCTGCGTGTGATGAGAGCACCCCTACACGCATGGCTTTGCAAACTGCAGACACCGTGTCCTCGGAGCGCTTTGTGGCATAGCAGCAGATGGAAACTGTGTGGGCAGTGATGGATAAATACGCATCAGGTGGTGTGACAGCTGGAAGAGGTGGCTGGAGCTTGCAGTTTCCTTGGCAGAGTGATGCTGTGAATAGCTCGAGGAGAGCAGATCTACCTCAAGGTATCGAAGGGAGTTGGAAGGATCTAGGCTACAAGGAACGGCCTGCTGGGCTAAAGAATAATTCAGAAATCTTAAAAACACCATTCTTGACCATTGAGCTGTATGCCAAGCAAATTCCAGGAATGTTGCAGCCTAGGAAGTCTGGTTCAGGACATCAGGTTTCAGGAATGTAGGCAGTTTAGATGGACTGATACAAGAAATAGAGCTAAGAAACAGGTGGAAGCAGAGCTGCTGAAAAAAACTCATCTTTGCCAGCAGTTCCAAGTATAACTTGAGAAGGGGATTCAGAGGTACCGCTCAGTGGTGTCAGAGCTAGGTTTCCTAGCTAAAAGGCTTGTAAGCAAAGAGGTGCTTTGTTGATATCAACTTCTAATGTGTTTCTGAGGTAGTTAACTGAGTTTGTTCCAGAAGTGTGAATAAAAAAAAGGGAAAACCTCTTTGCATGAATGATATTTTTGATGAGACTCAAAATTTCAGCACATTAAGAAATATTTTTCACCCCGTGAACAATCAGTGTGCATTGTGACTAGCTTCTGCTAGCTCCTGGAGGCTACTGCTGTTATTTTGTACAGGGAGTTCTCTGAGCTGCGTGCAGCTGTAAGGACATGCTGCTGAGGTGCCAGCATGGACTTCTCCTGCCCGTACACTCTTCCTGACAGCACTTTGCCTTTCCCATGCACAGCATATAGGCTGAGGATTCACTTCACAATGGGCAGCTGTGCTTTTGTGGCCATGACCTGCAGCACACAACGATAGAAAGTGAAAACCATCTTCCTTCTCAACTTGTTTTCCTTAATAATGTACCAAAAGTTCATGTGTATTCCTATGAATTCCTGCTTGTCATTTTCATCACCAGTTCTGAACATCACAATGAACTTGACATTAAATAATTGCCCATTTTTCCACCTGCTTTTACAGTTCACAAAATCTTACATTATGCTGGTACAGGTCAAACCCTCGGAGCCAACAGATGTCTCCGAAACCACTTTTCTTGTCTTCATACTCCAGGAATTCTCTAACCGATTTTTGCACCTCTTGAGATGTTTTGCTGACCACAATAAATAAAACACAGATTGCTGCTCGGTGCAAGGTGTGGGTTTGCATTTAATGCAAACCTCTCTATGATGTGGAGATTGAGCCCTCCTGAGGCCTCTGTTTTGTCACCTTGTGCAGATTCGTCTCCTAGGCACCCTCAATCTTTACTGCCTCTGACTTTGCTTCCTGTGGACTTGCAGTACCTGCCGGCATCGATTGCTTTGCAGTCATTATTCCTTTCTTATTTTCCCATGTGTTTTTATGGCAACTTGTGCTGATTTTCTAGACTAGCTGGGGTATATGGGGCTGCTTTGTGCCTCTGTTGGATGTTTTGTTTTTCTTTCTTTTTCCCTAATGGCAATGACTTTATTACATCCCAGCCTGCGTCTCCAGGCCTTATGCTCTGGGATTCCTGTTTGGTTTTCTCATGGAGCAGCCCTTTTCCCTTACCATTTCCCTGTTGCCTTGTATTGCATTTTTATTACAGCAGAGGCTGTGTCTACAGGTCCTTCAGGCTATTTGTTCTGAGACTTTTATTGGATTCTCAATAAATATGTTTGCCATTGGGGGTCCTTAGCTGGTTTCCTTACCTATTTTATTGAAGCTGTGCTTCCAGACAAAATGTTAACCAGCTATTTCAACAGCAATCTGGTTTCTCTTCTGAGCCCTTGCACGGTTTCTTACATGTTTGCATTGGCTGAGTTACACCTCCTGCTTTTTTTGATGTTTCCCTCACCTTCTGGACCTTTTGTGGAGTCAGTCTGGGTGCTTTTCTTCATCTATCTCCATTTGGCTTGGTAGCACAACCAAACCTTTGTGGCAAGTAGCAGGCAGAATGGAAAAGGCTCAGGACCCTTTGCAAAACCAAAAAATCCAAGGTTTTAGCTGGACAGAGAAAAGTAGATCATGTGCCTGTAAAAAACTGTTCCTCAGTAAATTGGCTTTTTACTTGGGATTGGCCATGCTCCACTGGGATACACAGGGAATGAGGAGAGATGGACTCGGTGTCTCACAGCCTGATGAGATTGTCATCCTAAGGAGAGTCAGCTCGGGAAGCCATGGTGTGATGTTACATGCGCTTCAGATGGTATGGATGCTTCAGATTTCTGGTTCCTTTTTCCTCCCCAAATACTACACTTTCACCCGTGAACAAGTCTTTATGCAACAGGGTGATGATTGAATGTCCTGGTGCCCACATCCACTGCTGAACCAGTGCGCTGCCCAGCACCCTGTGGGCATGCAGAGGGCAGTCAGCAGGAAGCTGATGCTTAATGCTGCAGATGAGAACAAGCCTGTCTCCAGCCTAATCCTGATCTTTTAAAGTCATTTTTGGATATTTCATTGGTTTTCTATTTTTATCTTGGATAAAAAGGCTTATGGGATCATGCTCTGTTTCTGTGTGCGTGTTTGCATGTCTGTCTGCTCTTCCCTTTGGAACGAATGGACCAGTTTCAACCAAATCTGATTGAAGTGGAGTGAGAATCACAACAGTCGAGGCTCCTACAATTTCTGTGTTAAAGAAGCAGACAGGTAGAGGAGAGAGATGCTATTAACAGCCTAGGAAGGGAAATCACACAGCATGAGGTCAGCTATGTAAGACATCAGAGAATCCACACAGGAAGGAGACACTCTAAAATCTTTAGCTACAGGAAAAGTTTAGATCACGGTTAATGCTTTATTAGACATAAAAATCCACCCATCATTCAAGTTGTCTTTCCTAAATGAAGTACATATCCTGTGTGCAATAAAAGGTAATTCTGATGGAGCGTTTTCTGGGCTAAGGGCCTTCATAAAGCCCTCTCTCACCTCTCACAAACACATACTGCAGCTTCAGTTTAACTCAGTTAAAAAAATAATTTAAAAAAAAGGCAACAAAACAAATGTCAATACAAACACACCTGAAAGAACAAAGGAAGGATCTGCCAGGAGTTTCCAGGTGATCTGAATGAGCCTTACCCAGCTCAAAAGCAAGAGTGGAAGAGTCACAGGAATCACAGCCTCCAGACAAAACTACAGGCTCCTGTGTGCCTTTTTCCCCTGAGCACGAGCTGCACTTCTCCCCAGGGCAAGGCAGCTCCAAGAAGGATTTTCTGGGCCTGAGAATATCTCCCCCATCCCCAAAACCGAATTTCTCATGAAGGACCCATCATGCCATCTTTGTTATCCTGAGGCTCTAAACTGCTGGGTAATTCCAGGCAAGGCATGAGATCACTCTTTGTACCTCTGTGAGGTACAATGAACCTTGAAGGAGATCTTCTCTTATTTATTTCTTATTTCCTACATCACAGTGAGCTAGGTGTAGGTCACCTCAGTTCCTGTAAAAGAATCATCTGGTCTCACCTGCAACCAGAAGTTAAAAGCAACCCTAATCGTGCCAAGGCCAAAGTATTTGCTGTTGAAGTGGACAAGCTTCATTTGTCTAGTCTCTTAAGCAACAGCTTGGAATTCTTTTAAAGCATGCTCAGATGCTGCCCTCATCCACATGCCAAGAGGATGGGTGGGAGCAAAGAGCCATGAACATCAGCCTGGTGATGACACTAGGCTTCTTTCTTAGGCCAAGAAAACCTGAAGTATCTAAAGTTAGTACATGAGGGACATCAGAGTTTGGGAAAAACACGAAGTGACAAGGATAATGTGCCGTCCTCCAGATTGCAAAGGCCATTAATACTCCTGGTGTGAATGTGGGATACTGAATATTTTAGCACAGCTGGGAAGGTTATCCTAACTGACAGGCTCTAACAAGAAGCATCTTTTTGAAAACATCAGAACTACTTTCTGAGTTTCTGAGACTTCTTGTTGCAAACCCTTTTTCTCATTTTTTTTGCTGCAAATATGCAGTTGGAAGTTGTATCACACATCTTGGTGGTGTTTCATCTCCTAAGGGACTGAAATTTCTGAATGCTCTGAAATAAGAATAACCATCACCACTACCACCCCCTGTGTTATTATCTTTGACTAAAATGTGGGACAAAATAACAATAGCAGTCTTAATTTATCTTAAATGAAAGCAGGTAGCTATATTCTTAAGGGCACAACTCTTCATTTATGAGTTATTTTGCCTACACAGAAGGCTCACTCTCTAAGCCAGAAATAGTGGATATTTTTTTCTGCTCTTAACAAAATCATAATCTTTTATTACTGTGGTACTTATTGTATCTCAAAGCAAAGCACTCAAATCCAAGTTTGGATATCGGAGACCAATGTACTTACCTGGAGCTGGGATTCTAAACTGTGTCTACAGTACTTCTTTCTGCAGCACCCACTCCTGCTGCTTGGTTGTCCATTTGGGGAGCCTGTTGGGATGGCCCACAGCCTGGATGCTGAGTAACACAGCCCCAAGCAGCTGCTGGGAACAGCTCAGGAATGAGGGCTAGCCAGAGATGACTCCACAGGCACTGAGTTGCAGCCACCTGGTTTCACACTAGGTCATGGCATTCCTCTCAGTTCTAGGGATTTGTCTTGCAGACATTTAATTTACTTGTACAGACACAGTCAAAATGCTGAGCATGCTCAACTTTGAAATACAAGCGTAAGTCCTTTTGGGAAAGATGGCTTCTAGCGTTTGTTTTTTTTCCACTGTTTTTTATCAAGAACTACTGTTGTATGACTTAAGTCTAAACTTACTCCGTGACAGATACCAAGGTTCTGTGATATATAGGGAATGCAATGATACAGTCATCCATTTGACTACCTTAAAATTTTGCAGGCTCACTCTGATAACTGCTTCCAACTTTTTGTTTTTCCCAAAGTCTGATTTTCTTTTAACTCCTGATTTCTTGAAAAAGACACTTCAGGTGGTGTGAATTAGCCTAACTCTGGAGAGGCTTGGGCTGAAGATGTATTATTTTGTGACTCTGTGACCTCCACGAAGTCAGTGGCAAACCTCAGATGTATTTTAGTGGGAGAAGTAGCAAGTCCAACACTTCCATCCCTGGGGAACAGGAAGGCGATGCTGAAAGAACCCAAAATATTGCTTACTGAAATACATTTGACATGAACTACTGAATAGGCAGAGTCCCATGACTAAAGGCATCCTGAAATGCGATAAGGCAGTCAGAAGAGAACTTACTGCTTTTCAAAAGAGAACACTGGAACTATACAAGCAGAAAATGTATTACTTGATAATGGATATGTTTTTGGCAGCAGTATCATGTGCGTCTACAAGGTCATTTATGTCCTGCAATAGTTGCTTTATAATGAAAGGAAAAAAAAACACAAAAAAAACCTAACAGTAATTAGATCCCCCTGCATCAGGAAGGCAACAGATCCCTCTTTACTTGACAGATTTCAGATTCCTTTATCCTCCTGTGAGTCTCCAAAATCCTCACATTTCTGTTATATTAAGATTCTTCTCATCCCTTCCCTCCCTTATTCCTACAGGAAAGTGCACATCAAACCTTTATCTCTTTCTATTTGAGCCAAACATTGATTCACTCTTCTGCAGCACCACAGCTGTGCGTGACACTGTGTGGTTTGGTCTGCACGGAAAATGAGGAGTCCATCCCACAGATTATCTGTGACACTCTCAAGAATTAAAGTAAATACTGCTATTTCAAACAAGAGATGAAGTAGCAGCTGGTTTTGGCTGGCTGAATCAGCAGAGGTTTTGCACGATGTGATAGAATTTAAACACAAGTGTCACAGGCCTCGATAGAGGAGCCTCGATGTGGAGCCTGCCCTGTTCTTTGAGGGAGCATGCACAGCCTTGTGTGTACCCACACGTGTGCCCCATAGAGCTCCCTGTAGCAATGGTACAAGCTGGAGGTGCAAACAGGGAGCCTGACTACATGCAAAGTCAGCACGTGGACCCCTCCAAGGAGGTCTGACCGGCTAAGGCCACAAAGAAATAAATAAAGTAATTGCGTCTGTGGCATCATGCTGGCTGGGACACAGCCTGACCACCCTCTGGTGAAGAATCTTTTCCTAACACCCAACCTGACCCTCTTCTGACACAGCTCCATGCTGTTCCCTCAGACCCTGTCACTGTCACCAGAGAGCAGGTACAAACCATGTTCTGTCAACAAAGGTTTTGCCAGCATTGCATAATCTTGACCTAAAACTCACAGTGGGCACTGTAACACTGTTGGAGGTATTTTGTCTGCTGTGTATGTGAAGACAAAAGAGAAATGCAACCTGTAGCCACATCATCCTTAATGCGCTGCTATGCTCGTGCTGAAAGTAGCTGTGCAGTGGAAGTAGCGGCATTAGGCAATGTCAGCCTCACCAGCCCTCTGGGCCTCTCTGTAAGCTAATGGAGAGCACAGGATTCCCCCAAGGGGCTGTGGAGTGGGTTGCTGGACTTGTTCCTGGCATTCCCACCCCACTTCCCAGCTGATGCCCCTTGGCGCCCTGTGAGCGCGATGCGGCAAGTAGGCCTGCAGCCTTTGGAAGAGGAGGAAGAAGGAGGAAGTGGTTGTGCTGACTTGGGAGAAAGATATTTTTGAAGAACCTCAGTGCCTGGTGCAAAGCATGAAGGTTTTCAGTGGGTACCAACAATATGATCAATACAAACAGGAAGGGTCTGCAACCTCTGATTGCCAGAACCTCTCCACGTGCACAGGGCCCAGCTTCCCCTTCTCTTCCAGCTTATCTCCAGCAGCATTTCTTTCAAGCTAAACAAAATCAGGGGCTTTTAGGAACTTAGAAATGTCTGCTTAGTTTCAGCTTCGATAAGCTCCTGCTTCAACTCATTCTTAATGTATCAAAATTAAATGTTTTAAACATATTTATCTGGTTGCTATGGTTTTGCCTGATGCGTCAGACACTTTATCCATCAACTATGACAATCGAATAATATTTTTATTTTCAGATATGGATCGCAGATCCATTTCTTCATATTGGTCCCATCCTCCCCCCAGCCCCAAGTTTTGAACTCACTGGAAAATCCGTTCCATAATACGGTCGGTAAATGAATTACAGTCACAGATGGCCCCTGGAGATTTCATACACGCTGCAATTCATTTGTTAGGAATGGAAAAAAAAAGACCCTGTCTTATGAGGGTATTATCAGAGACAGCAGATCAGACGCCGTAATGCTGCCTTGCACTCTGGATTCTCCCCATTTCCTAAGCTTTTATGACTCGGCATTTGCTATTCCTGGATTTGAAATTTTTTAAATGGAAAGTCAAACTCCAGAATGAAAATGATTGAATGCATTTCATTAGGATTTGTTTTTACAGACCTGAGTGAAACTATTGTGCGCCATTGCAGAGAGATGCTCAAGAATGGCAATGTTCTGCTTGGGCAATAGTAATTATCAGAAGGGACTTAATTCACAGAGGACTGTTGGGAATTAGTCAGACTCTCAGACTGCCTCAAGTGGAAGAAAATGCTAGAAAAATAAGAAAAAAAATACAGAAAACAGTATATAATTTTACTGCTTCTGTGCCTTGCTCAGTGTAGCCATGAAGCCTCCTTGCAAGCCGGCACAGGGGTCAGTGCTCACTTTGCCTCTGAATGGAGGAAGGGATGGAATGTCTGATGTATCAGGCAATGGGGAAACCTTCCTCCTGTGACAACTACAGACCATTCAACTCCCAAGTGAATATGACAAACCTCTTTTTGTTTATGCAGTGATATATAAATTATAACAGAGTAAAATGTAGTGTGTTTATTTAACTGTCCATGCTGACACACTGTCAGCCTCTTGCACAGCCTGGTTGAGAGAGGCAACACTCACTTTTTCTGAACAGTTAGCCTTTTTGGAGTGACTTTTCCTACCTTGCATTACATCCTAGGATTGGACCTGATGGACAGCACAGTCTGATGGGCAGCTGTGGGAAGCTGAGTGAAGAAGGCATTTTTCCCAATCTCAGACACAGCAGCTGATGCTAAGAAGTAGCTGAGGGGCCCCACTCTGTGATGGGGCTTACTTGGGATCCAGAGAAAACCACCGGAAGCCTTTGGCCCACATTTCTATAAGTGACTGTGACCCCAGGGAGGGTTCTGCCCCCTTGCAGACCCTGTGCCAGGGCTGAACGTGGCTGCATGGGCACACATTACTCACACGCTGCTCACAATTGGTCCTGCAGTTTGAGGTTATAATGCTCTGGTGACCCCCACATAAAGCTGAGTGGGTTAAGCTTGCTTGTGGCCATGCAGCTCAGCGCATCACTCTGGATATGTGCACGGGGACCTGGGCAGGGTGCTGGGGAAGGGCAGGGGCGCAGATTGCTGCTGTGCTTTCAGCAGCCCCAGCGTTGTGCAGCTGACAGCATTCAGGGTCTGCTCCCTGTCTCTGTTTGCACTTCATCGAGTTATCTCCTTGCAAGTGAAGAACTCCCAGCTGATTGAACAGCGTGTTCATCATCTGGATTGCCCCGGTATCTCTTTAAGCATTAACGGTGCCATAAAAAGCCCACCAGAAAAGCGGAGGGAGATCTGCTCTATTTTCCACTAAAAGCTTTTGCAGAGCCACATTAAGATCTGAAGTGGAAAAAAAACCCAACCCAAAACACAACAAAATACACAAAACTCCAACTTTCTTTCCCGGTCAAACGTTGATCAAGGAACATTAAACAAAAAGATTTGTTCTGCTCTTATTTGTTTGTAAAACAAAAAGCATGAAATATTTAGCAGCATTGTAATGCAAACCAGATGGGAATAATGCGGGCTTTCAAGGCTGCCTATAGCCACCCCTTTCATGCTGCTGCGGCGGCGGATGGTGCAGGCAGCCCATTAGGACAATTTATGAACAGGACCGCCACAGAGGGAGTTCTAGCGAGAGGTCCGCAGCTCATACAGAGCAACCCCGATAACATCTGTTAGGGTTATTCATCGAAGAGGATTATATTACAATCCTTCTTAATACCACGAGTGCTACAGTAAAACCGGATGAAACTTCAGTTTCATTTGCTCCAGCAACATGCATTTATCGGGGAGTTTTTCTGCAGTTGGAAGCAGGGGCTGCGTTCGTGGTATGTCATGGAATGAAACTTAGAAAGACTAAACTATTAACCCGGGAAACCCCAGCCACTGCTTTTAATCATTCATGGCCACAAAGCTTGGCTTTGGCACCCCATCAGCCCTTGTCCATGGAAAGCCACTCTCCGTTAGCTCTCCAGGGCTGAGATTGATTTTATTTAAATAGCTCTCATTCGGTAACCTTGCTCCATCCTCCTTTATTTAAGACTTTGTTAATGATGTATTTTTTCCCTTAATTTACCTAATCTCATAATGAATGCTCACATCCAACATGACCTCATTACACTGGCAAAGACTTTCGTGTGCATACAATTTAGGGCACAGGCGTATGGCAGAGGACAGCTCTCTAAATGAAGAGGTTTTAAGCATTCAGTAAGATTCTCGCTGACTACAAGACAGGTTCTTACTCCTGCAAAGTGATTTATTTCCAATGTCTTCAATGCAGCTGAGCTGATTTACTCCACTTTGAGGTCTTTCCTAATATTTCTATTTATTAGACTTGCCACTGTTTGCTGCTGCAACCTGAACAGATACTTCTATCCTCCAAGTGGTGCTGCTAACTGAAACAGGTAACCCACTGATATATGACTTAGGAGATATAACCCCGCTCAGAGTATTTAGGTGTTCTGAAATGTTTATAATAATTCTCATTGGCTGTACCGCTCCCACTGAGTTGTTTGCAGAATTGTTTGCAGTCTGAACTTGATCAACAAAATGCTCATCCACCAGACAAAGGTGAGCTGTTTAATCTACTTCCAGGCCCGTTTCTCCCCTTCCTGCTGGAAGACAGCCTTCTCTAGTCTCTGTACAATGTCTGAGACAAAACTGAGTCATCCCAACTTTCCTCGCTGGTTCCAGAGGACCTGGCCTCTGGCTGCACAATAAAAGAAACTACAAGATGAAAATCTGCTTTTCAAAAGTAAAAAAAAATAAAATAGATTTCTTTCATGCGCTGGCTGCAGCCCTCAGAGCAATGCATCTGCCTCCCTTCGTAGCTTTCACTTGTTTTACACCGTTCTCTTCTGGGAGAGATTTGAGCTGCTGTTCTGATCTTGACACAGCTATGGTCAGCCAAAGTATTTGCATTTGTGCTTCTGGGGCCTTAGCGGGAGACAGCTTATGGGCAGGCACAGGACCACATCACACGCATTTTGAGAGAAGTCACGAAGGCCTGGCTAAAGATCAGTGTGTTCATAAAGGCAACGGGGAACCCAACCTGTGGGTTAACCTAAAATCACAGTGGTTTCCCACTCCTCCAGAAGGAACTGCCTGCGGAGCCCTTTCATGTCAGAGACCTTGGCAGGCTGTGTCTCATAGCGACTCAGGAAAGAAAATGGCAATGACTTGGCTGCTAGTGAGAGCTGTGCATCCCCACACGTGTGCTGTGATCACTGGTCTTCAGAGATGCCAGCAGCAGCTACAGCAGCACACTGCTCACTTACTGCATGGGGCTGGAGGCAACCTCAGGTCTGAGGATCTGACAAAATCCACCTTTGCCTCAGTAGGCTTAAGACTGAGAGGAGCAGCAGAAAAAGGTGGTGTTAGAGCCTAACACTGAATAAATGATCTTGAATTGTAATATGATTTAGCAAATGCACATTTTCTTTGCGTTCCAAAGAATTCTATTCAAACAGTGGCACGGTGTTACAGAAAAGCTGGCATTTTCTTTTGAATCTTACAGGGTTAGAATGGAGCACGTACATTCCTCACAACCTTCCTCCAGCAGCAGCAATTTTATCTTTGCTTCACTTGCTCTGGGTGTTTCCAGGTCAGCCCAAATGCTCTGATGATGAGAAACAAAAGCAGTGAAAATGTGAACCACCCCCCAGAACAATTTAAAAGTCTTTAAAAAGAAATATGTACGTGTTTATTTACTGCATTATAACTGCAACATCAAATATGTATTTTTTTCATTACAGAAAAGGGTACATGCAATGAAATACTCTGACTTTATAACTTGAGGCAACACAGTTCATTGGTAAGAGTGGAGCATCAGCACAGTCACATGGCTGGGGCTCAGGGTTAGGAACTTCCAGTCTCTTTATCCTGCTTGCCAACAGCAAAGCCACATCATATTTCATTTGTCATTACAGGATAAACTTTCAGAATAATGTGGCCTGATCACAGAACGACCCAGCTGCCCTTTACTCCTGGAAAAGTCATACGGAATCAGATTCTTTGACTTGAGAAAATACTCTTTTGGCAATGCTGATGAACAAGCAGTAGATTTGCGGGCAGACAGCAGAACTCCTGCCATGTTCCACCACGTTCACAGAACACACTGTGGGTCTCCACTACACAGGTGCCTCGCTGCTGGTCTGAAGAATGAAATCAGGCCATTTCCACAAGATTGCACTGCAGATATCTATGGCATTGGGTGCATAATCCACTATTTCAGCTGCAGAAGGAGCAGGTTTACAGTGCAGAAGGGAATGAAAATGCTATCCTGAGGCACTGAGAACACAACCTCTTCCCCAGCTAAAAGGTCTCATTCTTTATTATAAAAGGGCCCGAGTCTGGCACTGCTATTCATCTATCAGAGGCTCTTATTTGTAATCTGTCCTGTGAAACTTCACGGGACTGTTTGTGAAATAAGTTCCTAAACAGTGCGAATAAATTCCAGAATCAGGCCCCGAGCTGGCACCATTTCCAGCATAAACTCTCTTGACTTTCAGTCAAGACTTTTTAGTAAGTGCTACATAACACAGCCCAGACTTGCAAAAAAACGACCTGATTTCTTTCCGCACATCTTGTGTGAAATAACACTAAGGACAACTTAGCTTCGGCAATTTAAATGAAAAATAAAGTCAGCCTTTCTATGCAGTTCTATTTTTACATGATTTCATAGAGACATTATACAGAAGCTTACAGCTCCTTCAGATAATTCTAGCAAATAGGAGGACATATACAAGAACAAAGATCTTCAAAACTACATGGAAATCTGTAGAATAAAATATATATTTATATATATTATTTTCCAACAGGCAATAGGCAATTTAGAAAAATATGAGTGTTACAGTCTTTCTGAATCAATAGTCATACAAAGAAAGGTTTTAAAAAATAAGTTTAGCTTTTCAAAAAGCCACTTTTATAAGAAAATAGACTGGTCCACATTTCCCTGAATAAGCCGGAAAGGTTAAGGAAAGGTCTGGGCAAGACAAGGAGTCTGCCTTGGACTTGATATCAGCTGTGATAACATGCACATGTACAGAGGCAGCTGCTTGGCTCTGCTATTGTTTACCTTAGGAACGAGCCTAATTTATCACAAATGTATTTTAAAATCATAAATAACATGACAAAAGTGGCACTGGTCCCTGCAACGCAAATAATTATTCATACAAGCAAAAAGTGACATCAATCCAGTTATTGTGACACTTGAAAAGTATTTTGTACCCAGTGGTTACATTGAACAGCACATGTATAAACACTGATTATTATTACAGACTCTGCTATCAGCTACTATACATAAACAAGAAGAGATGTTCACTCTGTAATTACTCCTAATATTTCTGTTCTACTTGAGTATTGGCATTCATGAGAAGCTGGGCTGGTGGGGGAGGCCTGAACTCAAGTCAGGATTTCAGCATGCAGAGGGCATGGGGTTCTGATCCTCCCCACTGACAGCCCTGGGTCTGCAGAGGAGCTGTAAAGAATTTAAACTGTTCACAACGTGTGCTCTTGTTGTGAACAGCCCTGGGGTTTCTTGGGGCCCAGAAGCAGGTGATCTAACATGGGGCACACTGGTGGAATTGAGATCCATATCAGTAAACCTCTAATTCTGGAGTGTTCTCATTTTCATTCCATGCCACTTATAGCAGAATACCTTGATATTCGCTGACTTTCATATTAAAAGTAGAGAGTGGTTTGATTATAGAAAACTTCACCCCATTTTATTAATAACTTTTAAATGCATTAATGAGAGGCTCTTATTAATTTTGTACAAAACAAGAATAGATTCCTTCTTTCTCTGTGAACCATATGGGATATCTATGCACCCTAGAAGGGAGTCTTAGCACATTTCTTTAAATTTTCTTCTAGCTTAAAACTAAACAAAAGCACAAAAACGGGTGGAAGTAAGATTGATGGCGTGCTGGTGAGGTGACCCAAGGTTGTTTATAATCCAGCCTTGTTCATTAAATTGGGCCCAAGACAGCCAGCTGCTTTGAGAGGTGAGGACAAGTCCTCTGCAGAAGCACTGCACGTCAGTTATATTGGTAGCAAAAAATAATGCAATTTCTGGGTCTCCTACTACATTTAACATCAGTGCAGCGTTACGTATTACAACAGACAATGACAGAAGAACGCAACACCAGTGATATTGCTCATAAAACTGTTTCACAGTGGTCCAGCACACTGCAAGAGATGAGAAGAAGGTAAGAGGGCAGCCTGGAGGCTGGGCAGGCGGAGGACACTCTCCTGGAATCACTAATAGACTGGGTTAGCAAAAATTAGAAGGAAAAAATGGAAATAATGACAGTGATCAAAAGCAATGCATTCACTGAGACAAAACCAGTCAGGGTTTCAAAGAAGCGTTGCCAACTTCCAGTCAATCAGGTGTACAGAGCAGAAGCTGCTGTTTGAGAATGGACACACACTGTAAACCTGCAGCACCCAAACACCCTCAGAAACGGCCAGTGCTCAGCCTGTGCCTCCCAGGTTAAACTCTTACAGGGTCTGATCTGGGAAGGTAATGGGAAATAATCTTGGATGCATTTCACTTCAGAGGCCGAAGCTCTGACTCAAAGCTTATTAAAGCTCATTAAAGCTCATTAAGCACATACCTCTAAACATTCTTAGCTTCCTTTTAAGACATAATTTCTTCTAAAAGCTGCACTTGAAAGTTACATTGAAGTGGAATGTCATCTTTCTTTGAGATAGAACAATAATTACACACTCCATTACATGTACATAGGTCACTCTGAAAGTAATGCCTCCTATTTCTTTCCATGGAAACTATCACAGTTGCAAAAAGCACAATCACAGTATTTGATGAAGCAGATTTTCAGCTACAAAACCTTATTTTTCAACGTAGTCACTACCATTAGCTCTGTATTTTTGCCAGCAATGATTAAGAGCCTGTGTGCCACGCTAGTAAAAATCTACACCAGTGGAGGTGACCCACTGTCGCTGACACCACTGCTGAAATGCACCACCCACTGCCTCACTGCACTCACATCCACCACTTGGTCTCCCAGGACGTCCTGCAAGCATCAGTGGATGTCAGTGGGTGCCATTTTTTCCACACAGAGGAATTCAATAACACACTTTTGTTTCATCTGTGCTTCCATGTCAGATACCAATTTGTCAGAGTGCCCCTTTTCTGTCGTCTGTCACACAGCAGCAAAATGGAACAGAATATTGTTGGAAAGGTTCAGCCACTACTGCCGTACCACCAACATGTGCCTCTGGCATCATGGGCCAACATAATAACGTAGGAGGCATTAATTTCAGAGTAGCCCTCATATATATACACACATATATATTTCTTAGCCATGGAAAGTACCATACAGAAGTATTCACGTCTGTATTGAAACCAAGCTTGTGGTGTTCCATGCTTATTATACTTGACAAGAAAAACAATTTGGTTTTGAAAGCAGGGGCATTCAGGAGCAGTAACAGCGCCAGGCCCTGGCTGAAGGCCTCATGCACAGCATGGGTGCCAGCCGGCAGGCCGCAGCCCTCCTTTGGTTTTCAGCTGCCCCAAACTCCCCTCTCTTTTTTAACATATAGCTTTTGATCAAATAAAATTGAGCTAAAATAAATAGTTTGCTAGGGAGCTTAATGAAATCACCTTGATAAAATTGACAACTTTCTTTTTCTTTTTTTTTTTTTTTCCAATGAAAAAAAAAAGAGATCTTGGCTTATGGTGATGTGTAATAGGACATTCAGACATTCCAGGCAGCTCAAGGGTACAGTGTACTGAGGACACAGTCCAGCTCAGAGGCACATGGTAGCATTTACATAGGCAGCAGCAACCAAGGGTAATAAGAGCTGAAACTGAAACTCTGTCCCTCCTTGCCAATTAATGGGCAATTTTCTGTGTGCAATAATTGGATTAGCAATCAAAACCTGCTTAGAGAGAAGAGAAAAAGCATCTAGGCAGGCTATGAACAATGCTAAGTGCAGGGCTTTCATCACCAATAATGGTTTGTTAGCACTTCTTTGGACTCTAAGCTGCAGATGTGAATACTGAGGACAGTCTGTGAGCCAACACAGAAGGCAGATGGGGGCAAGACCTGGTCAGGAGGCTCAGGACAGATGGGTGCAGGGACCAGAGCCCCTTGGATGGCTCCAAAGACTGTTCTGATACAGGTGGAAATGGGAAAAGGCAGAACATCTGCAGGAGGAACTGCAGCTAGGGAAAAAGACAGGGCTGGCCACTCTGGAACCAAACTTGGACTGGTATGTTCAGCTGGGAGAGAACACAGGAGATAGGACTGGGTGTGGGCAAGGAAAGGGATTAGCATGGATTTGTTGTGTGGGGCTCTGTTGAGAAGAGGCCACAATACAAATGCAAAGGGTAGGCGGAATCTGTCCTGTGTTTTGTAAGGGAACGGTGACAGAAATGGTCAAGTGCATGGCTGACTTTCAACATAATAAGTGGCTGAGAAGACTGGGTTCACTTTAATAAGGAAACAAAGTAGAGAAGATGTGATAAAAGAAAGAGGACAAATGGTCTGGAAAGGGTAACATTGGTCTTCCTGTTTCCTTGGATTCAACACACAGGCTCCAGAAGAGGAAAATCAAACAATTCCCACCAATGCAGTCAGTTCATTGGAATACCTTTTTCACACAGCTTGTAGGGAGGATGTAGAACTCATTGCTATGATGGCATAGAAGCCAGAAAGCCACTAGCACTTAATAAGGTACCAAATAAGCTCACCCCCCAAATCCAGAAGACTGAAGGCCACATTTAGCATTTACTTGGAAATGAATTCCTATTTCAGTTCTATAATGAACCCCTAATTCCTAAGGCTGAACAGAGACCTCTGTGATTATCTTTCTATCTACAATAGCATTTCCTGTATCTTTTCTTGGAGCAGCAGTGCCTACCACCTACAATTAATCTGTCACTGAGGTGTTTGAATTAGCAGTTTATTCTGCATTTAGTAAGAGAAAAAAAAATCCTTGAAGCTCAAATTTCAACTACAGTGAAACCGCCTACGGAAACCTCTTTCCACAGTCAGCAAGGTGAAATTGGATGATGTCAATGGCTGTGGTCAAAATCTTGTCAGGCAGGCAAGATGGCCAAAGCTTGTTCCTGTGCTGTCAGCCCTGGGTTGCTCTCGTTAGGTCAGTTGTACATGTTTGTCTCTGACATCAAGATACCACGTTGCCTTTTGATGTCTCCTGCCACTGAGATATTGTACCTTCAGTAGTGCAGTTTAATCTCCCACATAGTTTAATAGGAGGGTGGATGGCTTACTGACGCTACCAGCTAATGCCTGGCAATTCCTGAGGTAGGTTAGGTAACAGGTGTCATTCAGGCTACTGTTTGATTTGGTATATTTCTAACATTTATTCCTTTGCTTTCCATATTTACTGATAACTCTCTGGTAGACACCTTCATATTTTAAATTGTATAGATAAGAGATCATTAATTTTTTTTAAGTGCTATATTCATGCATCTTTGTTTTGTTCTATCTTTGAGCAAGTGCAAAATAAACCAGTAATTCTTAGACATACTTGTGCCAGTCAAAAAGTGACTAAAACATGCCACACAGTTACCCAACACCTATGGCTAATTTGATTTTAACCCAATATAACTCATTTATAATTATATTTAAATATGGCAAAAATAACACAATTGGTTTCTGAATGAATCATGATGTCTGTACCAACAATGTTATCTTTAGCATTTTAATAAACTGGCTTCTGAGAGCTGCCAACCACTGACAGCTGGATTAATGCAATAGATTTTTACTGGCTCAGAGCAGGTCAGTGATCTGAGAACTACTAAGAATATCTCTGATAGCCCCCAGTGATTCTGGAACAAGACGATATAGTCCATTGGTCAAACGTGTTTTCAACTGCAGATAAGCAAATGATACTATGCAATAGACAGTAAAGTCTCCAAAAGCATCTTCTACAGCCAGCTGGGTACATAATCTATGACCTGAGAGAAAACTATGACACCAAGCAAATGTTTTTTGGGCTACTTGAAGTGGTGTTTGTTGAAAGGCAAAACTATTCCTTCTGTAAACTCAGGTGGGTAATAAATTATTTTACCTGTAACCTTCAGTTATTCTAAAAAGCTCTGTTTGCTCTGGGAATCTTTGCTAACAAGGAATCTTATTTTTTTCTTGAAGAAAGAAGACAACACACTTTCTTGTCAATACAAGTTAAAGGAATTCCCATATATGAAATCTTCAAACCTACTTAGTGTTAATGAGATGTGTATGCACACACATCAAAGTAAAACATTTCCTATTCGATACTGAAGAAGAGATCAGATGGAGCAAACTCCTGAGGCCATGAAGCAGTTTAACAAAACATAACACAGACATGTTAGAGACTACCATACGCCTACTTTGTGATGGCATTTTTCTTGGAGACGTTTGTTATTTCTGAGGTCTTTGATTATCCCAGCAAAAACAGCAATGGAGAAATGGAAAATCATTGTAAAGCTCTGCCAATTATCAGCTGTTTCCATTAGGTTATTGTCTCAGTCAGGGCAAATAAGCTGGTATTTTGGTATAAATGTTTATCACTCTGGAGATTCTGTGCTAACAGGGGAATATGATGTTATTAATGCATGTGAAGAACTGAATGTGTTTTCATAAAAAGATTTTTGGAGAGTGCATATATAAATAATATTTAATACGATCTAAATTGCTAGTAGGAATTAGAGAAAGGACTATTAATAGCCAAGTGGCACAATAGCAATTTTCTACCTCACAGTATTGCAGTCATGGAAAATTCAGTTGAAAGCATCTGGCTACAAAATCAATTACAATTTATAAAGTAGGCTTGCTTTCACTCCAAAGGCTGGGTTTGAACTATGCCCTTGGGGCTGTGCAGAAGTCTTACTTTAATGCATTGGCATCAGAGTATAGGATTTTGCCTTCAACATTGAAGAGTCATTAATGTGGTCAATCAACTACCGAATCCAACAGGGCAGGCAAGAGAGCTTGGACAGAAACATGAGAAATCTGCTCTGTGAACAGGCTGGTATCTCAACATAATGTGGGCTATGTGGCCTGAGCCAGATGCACAAGCAGTTTATAAGTTTGAACATAATCTATCTTATAGGGCTTTGGTACTCTCTGGCTGGCTAGATCTGTGTTAAAGTAGTGAAAGCATTCAGGTGTGGATGCTTATCTGTTTTGTACATTCCAGATTTTGGTAAGGGATGTTTAAAGACAGTGGTCCTAGTCTGAAGCTGAGTTACAAAACATCTCAGTTACATACAGATG
This sequence comes from Gallus gallus, assembly GCF_016699485.2. Lineage (NCBI taxonomy): Eukaryota > Metazoa > Chordata > Aves > Galliformes > Phasianidae > Gallus > Gallus gallus. The sequence continues at coordinate 45,515,812 of NC_052536.1, forward strand.
TCAGAGATCCATGAGCTGAGGGTTTCACAGGCACAGAAGTGAGGGTATAACCCCCAAATAACCTGTGAGCAAAGATTCAGATGTGAAGAACAGTGCTCAAGACTTTAAGGATGGATTTGGAAATAATATGAATTAGTTTGTGCTTTCAAGAATCTGAGCTTAGCTCAGTTCCTAGAAGGTGAAGTGCCTTTTGTTTTCATAGTTCCAACTAATGACTCGATTAATATTTATGCACACTTCCAGCTGTAAGTACCTTTAACTTTTCAGAAGAAATAAAAGGAATAAAAAAGAAGACAAACTTGGATTTACATCTCAAGTTTACTTTTGTGATATCTAAGATTTCTTCTTAAAAAAGCAAAGGGCCTAATTTTCATCTCACACCCACATTGGAAGGTGAGGCCAATGGCATTATAAAGAAGTGAATTTGTTCTAAGTGCTATGGAAATCAAAGTCTTGTGCTTTGAATATCCATTGCAAAGATGTAGAAAGATCCATCATTTATGTGAGATATTTAGATTACTCAAGTTAATGAGAATAGATTTACTGAGATTTAAAGAAAAATTCCAAGATTATAGACAGAGGATTTAGAGAATAAACTGAATGCAAAACCAGCAGCAACAGTGCTTTTCTCACTTAGTTTTGTGTTGGTTTTTTTTCAACTGTCACAACACTGAAACATCAAGGGTAAGATGCAGTTCTTCTGTTATGGTCTTTTCTTCAAAATACTTTTACCCAGTGGCATACTCCTGGGGTATCAAATTCATTTGTCAGCCTACAAAAGTCATCCAGATTAGAAAGGCAGAGCGAAAAGAAATCAGATGCAAGAGTTTGTGCTTTCACAGTAGAAAACGTGTGTATCTCCCTGCTGATTTTCTCTGTAGCTATACTTTTCCTCATTATTTTTAATTTATTTTTCATCACTTTTACTTTCATCGCACGGAAAGGCTCAGCAGAAAATTAAACAGAAAAGAAAAAAGAGAAGGCAATGTGGCTCTACCAGAGAACAGCGCACACATACACGGAACCACAAGAGTGCAGGTTCTGTTACTGCCCCTCTTCCCCCACACCTCTTTTGTTGGAGCGTTTAATTTGAAATGGAGATGTGGATGATGATTAGCTCCTCGCTGTGGAGCTGCGGGGTTCTTCCCCTGGGGCTGGCAGCAATTTTTAGAAAAGCATTGCGGGAATGTGCATGATTCTTGAACAGCTAATGAGGGGAGAGAAGGAGGCACGTCCTCCGCCTCCAGAAGGAACGTTTGCAAAGAAGGAATTCATTCACTCCACTCTTGATGACTTATAGCTCTTCTCCATCTGGCTTCTCCATGGAAGAAATCACAGACTCTGCCTTTCCTCTCTCTCTGCTTAGATCGGAATGCTTTTAGTTCTCACTCAGCACACAGCATTGCTCCACATCTCCCTGCTTTCAGTCCACACTCAGCATCAATCCTGCCCCCTCCTGACACTTGCACCAGGTCAGATCCTCTCACATTCCCCTTGCACTCTACCCAAATATCTTTCTTGCTATCTTTTCTCATGAGTTATATACTCATTTTCTCTCTTTGCAGAAATTCGACATTTTTATGCAACTCTAGAAAAAGCAGTGCAGTTGGAAGCATTATGGGGAAGCAGCAAGAGTGCTGATGGCAGAAGAATCTCCCCAGAACACCAAGGAAAGGCCCTTTTGATAACCCTTACTGAAGAAAAGGTATTTGATATGTGATAGTTTCAGTACTTTAGCAGGGAGAAGGAATCAAAAACATTCAGAAACTTTTCTTACTCAGAGCCTTATTATTTTTCAAGAGACTTTCGTAGGCTTTATAAATCTGTGGATTCCTCCTTCTCTGTTTTTATCTATTCTTTGCATCTGCTTTTTCTCCTTCACTCCATGCCTATGAGCTGCTTGTTGCCATGCCTTCCTGTTCTAGTCACATTTTGTTGATTTTATTCTAAAATTTTATTTTTAAGTTTAGCAAAACTTTCATGATTTTGTTAAAGAAAAATGACTTCCTTCTTTAGTCCCTCAGCTACTAAATAATTTACCTGTACAAGATTCAATATTATTTGGAAGCTTATTTGGAAAACACCAAATACCACCTGCTGGTACTGACAAGACAATCTTTTCCTACAAGAAAGCCAGAGTGGGAAAAATAACAGTTTCTTCTGTTAAATTTTTCTCTTCTTCTTCTATTTATTTTCCTCATGATTACTACTGAGGCTCAAATGCAAGGAAATTAAGATGTAGCTCTCAGAAATGATAAAAAAAATAAATCAGAAATTTAGAATTTCCTTTTCTCTCAGGAATTAATGAATCAATGAGGTAAAACACCATCAAGAATGGTTTCATCACAGTAAAGCTGAGGTTTGCTTTTACATTAAAACATTATGTTAAAATGTACATTTAAAAATTTTATAAATCAGGCATAAAGCTAGGAAAATAAATGGCAAATTGTCATCATCTCAAGAGTTTATAACGTACAGAAATCTACATTTTGATACATTAAGTTTACACCAGTTTAACAAACCATTATGTAAAAACACCCTAGGAATGAATCTTGTTTCCAGGATGGTATTATTAAAGTACTTCTGACTTTTACAGTGCTGACATTGAGGCAGGCTGTATCACACAGTTCAGGCTTTATGATCCACTCCTGAATGCCTCTGTATAAGGTAAAATAAAACAAAACAAAAGAGCAACAACAACAACAAAAAAACCTCCATTGTTTTTTGGAGACAAAATCACTGATATAATTTTGTTCAGTGCTCAGGAATTTGTTCAGAAAATTATGACCTTATTTTAATGGTTCTCTGCAGAAATGTATCATAAAAAGTCTTTTTTTTCCCCCAGCTTTCCTCCTACTATATTCTACCTCTCCTGATTCAGGTGGGTTGGAGAACACAGTAATTGGTAAAAAATGAGAACAAGAGAAGGCCCACCCCCACTCTTATTGAAGTCAGTGGAAAAATTTCCATTACCTTCTACAATACCTGCATCTGGACACGGAAAAAACAGATCAAGATTTTAAATAGAATTGTCCCATTTTTCCTCAGCTAAATGTCAGCCTCTGTAAATGGTTCAACTCTGCTTGCTCTCCTATTTGCACTCTGGTGCATGCCCAGATATTTGCATGCGTGCTGACTTCCTTGTAAATAACAGAAAGCTGATTTTAAAAATCACACAAAATAACAACAGCAAAACTATCATTCAGTGGTCCTTGCTGAAAGACAGTAGAAAGAGAAACACTGCAGGATTGCCCCCAAACAGTAGATGAGTGGATGGTGGATGTCTGTATGACCACAAATGTGCATTTATATATATATTTATATATATATATACACACTCATACACAATCTCTATATACACATTATAAATATAATAACAAAATATTGTAAAAATATTAATTTTGCTCATATGCTTGAACAATGTGGGCTATTTTTATGATACATTTTTGTGATATATCCAGTTGATAAAACAGCCTTGTTAGGAGCTCTAAAATCTACAATACTTGCAATTATTAAAAAATGAGTCTGTACTTCTGTGAGTCACCTCTTGCCATGCCAAGTAGTTAGGTTGGAGGTGGGCCATTGTATCTCAGCATCAGGTTGAAGGACCGAGCAAAGTTGTTGGCCAGCGTGCAGCTGTGCGTCTTCTCTGCCAGGGGCAGGAGGAAGGCCAGGAGCAGGAGGAACAAGAGGAGCAGTTGCAATGGCAGTGATGCCCAGCATACTCGATGTAAGAAAGAGCACATGCCTCCAGAGCGCTTCTGAAAGACACAAATCAAAGAGCAACTCAGAAGAATAAAGAATTGAGGAGGTACATTTCAAGTACATCAAATTGGCAGAACAACCCACACTGTCCAGAGCAAAACAGATCTTAGAGTCCAGCCTGGGTGCCTAGCTGCAGCTGACTGACATTGGTGACTTAGTGACTTTGTCACTATTTTAAAGAATTTACTGCTGAAAATTTTGTTCTAACAGGAAAACATTGCTGACTTTCTAAGAGAAGAAAATGATCGCCTCCAAGTCATTTCCCAGATGAGAAAGTGGAGGTTACGAATGCTTACACCAAAGCTGTCAATTGGTCTGCTCACAGTCAGCATAAGGCACAGCAGGTCAGCATCGATATCTCACGTCAGTAAAATATGGGTGCTGGTGCCTAGAAGAGGGACCTAGCCTTCTGCTCTCTGACAGCAGATGGAGCCTCATTTGCAGCACGTGCAGCTGGTTATCCTCTCTCCAGCTGCCATGTGCTCCTTGAATTCTGACTTGGGGGTATAAGAGGCTGGTGGCAAGAAAAAGGGCCTTGTACTGCAGTCTGCCTCAGTTCCTCTTACACTTTCATCACATGTGAAAGAATGAGAGATAACAATACACTAACCCTGGGAAGGACATTAACGTCACATTTATTGCTGAGTAGCCATAGAAGAGGCACACAGAATTCATGTTACTTCTCCTTATGCTTGTGCAAACTCAGAGCAGCTCTCCTAACCTCATGAATTCAATCTGGATGAGCACAACTGGGAGAGAATATATTTGGAGCTAAAAAAATTCAGGAAACATTAATTAAGAAGTGAGATTTTCACTGACAGCATTCCTGCATATTTTCTGCCAATGGACTGAACTGTTCAAGCTTCATTAAATATCAGCAATCTGTAAGGGCCTCCAGAAAAACAGGGCTCAGTAATCCATTTTTAATTTCATCAAACATGGATTTATACTCAGAACGTAGAATTAATGCTTAATGCTGCTACAGCGGTAGGTATCAACCTACATCATGAATATCCACTCAATACCCACTGAAGTGAGATCCATGTTTTCCACAGAAGGAAGTTAACTCAGATGAGCTTGGGTTGTGCTCAAGCCACAGGGGGTGTCAGTACTACAAAAAAATGAGGACTTCTGGCTGGATGTATGGTTTAACAGGCAGTGCTTTTGTCCCAGTAAATCATGAACAGCCCATGGGAAATATCAGCAGAGAAGACAAGCAGCAGAATGATGGTGAAGGGAAGTAGTTACTCTCTGTTCATTTTTGAGGGTCTCTTCTGCTTTCTAAATTTCCCTGTCTCCTGTAGCACTATATAAATGTTTACTGATTTAATTATGAAGGCAAATACATAGCTGCAGTTACAGATGTGACAGTTGTGCTGTGAAATCCTCCTCCTGCTGTAGTGGGTTTGCTTTCATTATTTCAGAGGGTTGATGAGATTTGGTTATGACATTGGACAGATGTAGAAGCAGCAGAGCAACAGCTGCTTGGTCTGTCATTTCAGCTTGCAGTATCTCAGCTGTAACGAAAGCTCATGTCCCTGGACACTGGCACTGTCAGAAGGTTATGTGTGTGTCAGGGTGCAAGAGGCACTCTGACTGTAAGGACCCTTGGGAACTTTCCTGGTTACAGCTAGCATTTACTCACCAAATCAGAGCTTCACCACCCTGGCTGCATCAGGGGAGCCAACTGTGCCTACTGTTGATTGTCACTGACAGCTTCCGTTTTCACTGACCATTACTTGTTCTTAATTCTCCATTACATCTGTGATATGCAGCAGTATGATGTACATTTATTATAGTGTGCTATCTATAAGGAAAAAGGCCTTTGTCGGGTTCCAGAAGACATGGATAGGGTTGTTTTTATTTATTAATGAGTGTAGTTCTGGTGGTGGAAGATCAGATTGGAGTTACCGCTGCAATGGGACAATTCATCCACATTCCTTCTTCTACCACTGAGATGTAATAAGGTTTAATGCTGATGTTATGAAAGGCAAGGATCCTGACTTACAACTAACTGCTCAATAGTTCATTATGGCTGAGAGTCACAAGATATTCCTTACAAACTCCAGATAGAATTAGAAGTCCATCTGTCTCAGACACTCAAGTATGACAAGGACTGCCAGACTTTGTAGCGCCACCTAAAACACGCTTTACAGCTGTACACCCTTTAGCACTGAATTTGAAAGATACCTAAATCAGCTGCAAAACCCATCTTCTTGCCTATGAGCTGGTAGGAAATAGTGGGCTTTTCCAGTTGTGCCTCATCCCTGTTTTTGTCACAACTCATGAACCAGGTGCCGTTTGGTCATTCAGGTTTGTCTTTGGTTTCCTATTATGACCACACTGCCAATGTCAAGCACATTGTTCCTACCCCAAATCAACACCAATTCAACATTACATTCAGAGTAGACCACTGACTCTAAAGTAAAGACTATTAATACACCTCTATGAAATAAGATGAGATTCAAACACTCTTCATCTAGTGCACTGTTTTTAGATCTATGGGAAGGAGCTGTAAAAGGGTACTACATTTTAAAGCTAATTCTCCAAAAAGAACGAATTGGAAATGGCCTTATCTACAAGCTATCATCTGCTCTCCTTGGAGCTTTCTGTAGGGTAAGATGTTAAGGCTAACCACAGCAGATCCTACCATTAGAACAATCCGTGGAGGAAATTTTGCTTGGAATTTCAGAGTAGGATATTCAGAATTTCAGAGAAGGATAAATACTTCATTTTTATCTGCTGCTTCTCTCCTGCTGCCTTGCTGGGGTTATAGGCATTTGTATTTGATGAACTTTTGTCTTTGCTGCCCAGCTTCTCTGTTTTGTTTGACAGCAAGGTCAGAATCTTACATTTTTTATTCCATTTGTTGCCATGGAAATGACTCTCCTATCACAACTGCAGTATTATGATATCTCTGCAGGATGGAAGATGAGGCACACAAGAGCTGTGAGAGTTTGGTGCTTTCAGCAAATTTGCAATGATAAGTCCTTATTATATGAGGGCCCCAACCTGCACACACTGAAATCCATGGGAGATTTACCAATAACTACAGTGTTTGCATCAGGATTATGCAGGGGGACAATTAAATGAAGTCTGGATAGAGAACTACTTATTCCTGGAGTTCAACTGATACCCTTACAAATGAATTCATCACTTACACGTTCAAGTTCTGGTAGCCTTGTGTACATAAGTCCTACATTAATTTTGTTGTTTTGAGCTGACTGGAACCATTGGTGACAGGGTTTTGTGTGTGCATGTGCTAGCACTGCTAGAGGTGCAACAGCTTAAGGGTAGAAAATAGGTGAGATTATACAGCTGAAAAAGCATGGATGTTTTAGGCCCTCTCATGAGTATGAACAAAGAAGCATGCCAGTTTTACTAAGACTACATCAAGATAATTTTTCTGTACTGCAAGAGAGATACTTTCAGGCTGCAGAGACCTGTGAATACAGACCAATAGGGAATTCCTGAGGCCAAGGTTAAAACCTCAGCTGTGCTGGGCTACGAGTGATCAAGGCTGTACAAGTGTACTGGGAGTCAGGACCACACTCCCAACAATTTAGCACATCATTCTGGGTTAGGAAAGGACAGTCTGACATGGTTCCACCTTTGCAAAAGACAGTTTGTACATTCCATTTCCTTGTCAGATCAAAGGTGGGAACCACAAACCTCACTACACAGTGGAATTCCCTTTTTCCAATCACTGCAGCTATTGGCACCAGTACAGCTACTACCCAGCACCCACGGTGTCTGCAGCGTGTGTCAGATCCAGGCTTCACAAAATATTCTGAAACCAGATCCTCCTCTGAGGAAAACTGGCAATGCTCCACCGAAGTCAACAGAACTTTAATTTCCACCATCTTAGAATAACAGTTGGAATACTTGGGTATTGAGCCAAAGTGTCAGAGACATTTTTGAAACACACGCAGAAAAGGAATAGGTTGATATTTAAAATGAAAATATACATTTAAAGTTCACCATCAAGGACAAATGCCTGTTCCCTACCCTTGGTCCCTCAAAGTATCAGGAGAAGCATGGATTGTCAAGAGGTAGACAGCTGTGTTTTGTGTAATGCTAAATGCACCAAATGTTACCAAATGAACTGTATTGGCTGTGAACATTCATATTTGTACTTGACTCATGCTGGGGAGTTTGAATGACAAGTACTGGTTTAGACCTAGGAGTCCTTGGTTACTTAAATCTGTTTGCAGTTAATAACTCCTTACCCAATGCACTGTGAAAATCACTTGGACAGGGAACAGCAGAAAAGCACTTTAGAACTCGCTACCTAATATTCCTGTATATTTTGTTGAAGTGCTTTGCTAAAAATCAGCGCACCCCCTGGTTTGCTGTTGACCACATTTCTGGATGTGTGAAAAACTGTTAATCTAACTATATGGGGAAGCAGAGGAGTATAGCAGCTTATATTATTCTCATTAATGGTTTTTTTGTTGTTTTTGTATGTCACCAACGTGTCTGACAGAAGTCATAGCTGTACCACTGAATCAATGATTCAGTAGAGAAAAAAGATTGCATCTGGATTAATTCATCTTATCTTAAAGTATTTCACTGACAGACTATCCCAGATAGTCTGCTGTCTGAAAACTCCTGCTCTTCTCATGCATAAGGGGAACCACTCCTTAATATTCTCAGCCTGAAGCTGCTTTCAGCTCCGAGCATGTCCTCAGTCTGATGCAGCTTGTCTATATAGTTAACACTCAGTAAATCTTTCTTCTTTGTACTTATCCAGTTTCCCCTTGAATCTATGCAAACCTCAATCTATACATAGTCCTCAATACCCTTTCCAAGGAGTTCCACAGGTCAACTACTGGTGGCATGAAGAAGAAAACTCCTTGTGCTAGCCTTGAACCTAACCTCTACTTCTTACTTTGGAAAGTCTATCCCTACCTGTACTATTCTGCATATATGCACCCATATATCCCTATAGTGCACTATTCATGATTCATGAAAACTCTCTAGTTAAATGCTTAGATGGGATGAATCCAGGCCTGTATCTCCCCAGTGAGCAAATCATAACATAATGGGCTTAGACTACAGCAAGAGAGAGGAAAAACATTTGTAAGGGACCTTGGAAGGGATCACCTACATGGGTGTGAATTTTACTACTTCATTATTCATCTGAGAATAAACAGAACTGCCAAGAAGACAGTAACAGCAGTTTACCATTCTTCTAAATAGAAGTATGCCATTGTCATGTGCCATTACCTTTTTTTCTCAGGCAGTTGCATTTATCAGTAATGTTTTGCCCCTGAGAGGCCATGGGTTTCTGCCACTTGAAATGCCACACGAAACCAATTCAGCTGCTGCTCACAAAGGCCAGACACTGACAATTGGATGAGACCAGCTCCTGTGGGAGCAGAGGCTGCTGTCACAAAACAAAGAGAGTTGGACTTTTAACTCTATGTGAGACTTCTTGGAACTCCTCAGTAGTTCTCAGGATGGAGCCATGAGCATCCCTCTCAGATGCACAACATATTGCAAATCACAGTTGGTATTTTCAAGAGTGAAGGAACTTTTTTACTTCCTGATGTCCCATTTGGAGGAGTTGGGTGCCACTGACCCCACAGAGCTGAGCAACCAGCATGCTCTGGGACAAAGCTATGGCTCATTCCCATACATCACAGCAGAAACTAAGAGTTGGATACCATTGATTAGAGGTTTTCTGGCCTCTGCAAAAGGAAAATGAGCCACTCGGTTCAGATCCATACTTGCCTAAATGCAAACACTGCACAGGTTAGGTAACCAGCAGTGAGGAATGAGTGAAGATGGCTGGGACCCCTCTGAGTCCTGCACTTATCTTTCTCCATCTAATAGAGGGCAACAAGAATCTACGTGCTGAAAGGAGGTTAACTGAGGTCTCACAAGCAATTTTAGCTCTGACATTTTCTATCTTCAGATTGCTTGACTTTGCAACCTTAATGTTCTTTTAAATTTTAAAAAGGATAAATGTATATACATAAATAAGTAAGTGTATGGGCAAATTGCAAGCTTTGTTTTCTCCCTTAGGGAGATCCTGGAGTACCTCAACACAGCCAGATGATGAACTAGAATCTCTGATGAAGGGTTGATTTAAAAGAAATGGAAAACATGGAAAAGCCAGCAGTTTGTATCTGAGGTTACAGCAGCCACATATGGCGGATATTTCAGATTTTCTGCTGCAAAGTCGCTTAAAACTAAGCACTGTGCCATATGCTACTGTGACACAAACGGATTTATAAAGGTTAGCTTCTGCGTGCATAAACAACATGACATGCTTTTAGGATAAGAGTGCCACAGGACAAGAGCTACGGCCTGATCCTTTAAAGCAGCACTCATTTCTGTAATTTTCCAGACAAGCACAAAAAGTCCCACTTTTTTCCCACCTTCAGCACACGAGCTGAAAAGGAAACTTATTTCTCTGTATCCATAAAGTGCTTGATGTGGGATAAAAGTTAGAAAGCACTGTGCAACACTGTTGAGGCAGAAGGTAGGATGGGTCACTAAAGAGATCTCAGTTCAATGTTAAAAGAATATGGAAGAGCAAACTACCAGAGGGGTAATTTTGAAGGATCTTCACATACAACAGCCATGAAGTGAGTGACATTTTCCCCCTTAAACATCACAAGTGAAGTATTCGCAAAAGTTTCAGAACAGAGTAAGAAGTTTTAAAAACAGTACTATTCAAATCTGTACACTGGAAATCCAGTCGGTATCAAAGGATAGCAGCTCTTTACTTTGGTTTCAACACCTGATAAAAATCTACTTGAGAACAATGTTATTTAAAGGATATTTAAATAAAGGCTTTTAGCTTGCTCTTGAAAATCTCAGCTAAGGTAACTACTTTTAAAATCAGCTAACTAGACACTTCAGGTACTCAATTTAAAGTTTTTATGGCAGGTTACTCCCATTTTGCTAAATAACACTGATTCTTAGTGATTGCTAACCTATATGATACATTTATTGGCAGTGAAATGTGTCTATCTGTGTCTATGTAATACTTATACACACAGTCGGAATTTTAATTTTGACACACAAAGATGTTAGAAAATGTTGAGCAGTGGTTCAATACAAGTAGTTGAATACTTAAATAATGATTTGTGTCAAACAAATCATGAAGGGAAATATGAACAAATAAAAACAGATCACTAGTTTTAAATACACTCATAAGAAATATAACGCATCCAAACATATTTTGTATTTAAAAGCAATGCTATACTACTTCATCCATAAGAGCTACTGCAAGCTAGTAAACTGGATGCCTTTAGTCAGTATGGCTGACATGTTAACAGCAGGTAAGGACAATACGTCCTGAGAAGCAAGGTATCTTCTCCATCTTGCAACAGCACTGCTTTAGAGGGAGAGCATCAGCAAAACACAGAAGTGGCAGAATCAGGTAAGAGACAAATGAAGAGTCCCTGTGTGATATAACAGCAGAATTTCAGGAAAATAAATGGGCCACGCATTTCAGCATAAATGCACCACTAACACAGGTATGTTATGCATTCTGTAACACAGCTTTCTGACTTGAAGAATTCTTGTTGCCTCTGTGCTTGGACAAAGTGGAACTGCTTTCTTCTGGCAAGCTGTGGCAACTCCTGCTCTACAGAGCTTCCTGAATGGCTGCATTAATTCGATTGACTCCAGATCAATTGTGCTTCTAAATAAGATTAAATTACATGCTCCTTCTGTCCCTGTGTTATAGGAGATTATTCTTAGCAGAATCTCAAAAGAAGCAATTAGCTGACCACTGATGTAATGAATGCTAATTATTTTGTTTGTACAAACAATAAAGCCAGAATCACTTGTATAGCAAGGGAGTGTAATTACTCCAAGCACTTGAAGAAATAAATCAAACAGTGCTACTTAGACTGTAAATAATGAGATTCTGACTTCCTATTTATGCTAAGAATACTCATGGAGTGTTTATAGTTAGCTGGGAACCAGTTTTTGAGTGTAACTTCTGTCATACTTATTACTGAGCTTTTGCTCAAGTGCATCCTTGAACGTGTTAGGTGCCCTGCAGAAATATCCATCAACATTGTCTCATCACTGGCACCTGCTAAAAATTCACTGTAGCCAGTGCAATTTCCTGCAACTGTGTTTTGTTAATCAACAAGAAGCTGCTCACTTCAGAATCATTAGCCCCATAACATTCCTAATGGTACCAGTGGCTAAAGGCACGTCCTCAGTGAAGGATGAATGATCAGAATAAAGCATATTAATATATGTGGAGTAGGCTCTATTCTGACCAACACTGGGAAATGCAGGCTATAAATGGAATAAGAACTGGATGCAATGGATTGTGACTGCCTGCAGCTGTGTTCTCCCATTTTCCAGGTTGATCTGCTGTGGCTGCAATATATTTATGACTCAAACATGAGAGAAAGCAGAGCCACTGGAGATCTCACGTTGCAGAAGCAGAGATCAGACCAAAATGCCTAAAAATTTGCCACCTCCGCAGATTCTGTGTGACCCAGAAACACGGGGGAGCTGAGAAGTTACAGGTAACCTGATCCCCAGGCAGGGATCCACAAACCTCCCACTGCATGCAAACCACTGGGTGTAGCAAGTACAGTGATGCTGCCCCAACCATCCGTACTTTCTGCAGGAATGAACTCCCAAGATCAGCCACTCAGTGTTTTTTTCACCATGGTTTTGAAATGATATTCAAAACATACAAAAATATTTTGTCTAATCTTTCTTTCATTTCTAACCACACCAAGTAGTGAATCTGAATTCAAAACTCCACAGCTTCTAATTCTATCGTTGGTTTGCTTCTCTTCTCAGCCTGAACAGCAATGCACCCACAATGGATCAACACTGTTTTCCATTTCACGTGGTGCTCAGTCAACTTATGCTCACATCCCGATAAAAGCCTCAGTATGAACCAAAAAAAAAAAATCATGTTCATGGAAAATGTTGTTTATCCAATTTATGTTCTGTTAAGCAAATAGAGCCTTACTTCTTTCCTTGTGAAAATGGGAGGAAAGGGAAATAACAGTGAAAGCTGAAGCTAATTGTCTGTAAACAAAGCAAGTCCTGACACGAAGAAAAGGATGTTCAACAGCGTTCAGCTCAACTGAAACACTCGCTGTCTTTATGAAAAGGGCATCATTAAAGCTTCTTGGATTAAATAAGCTGGCAGTAATTTGTTTTCTTTAAGCTTGCCCTTATCTTTTGGGCTACTGCTTCTGTTTCTTATGCCATTGCTTCCATAAGAAACTCCTTCACAGGAGAAATTCTGCTGCTTATAGCAAGGATTTAGTCTAATAACATTAGGTAAATCTCTACTTTCTCTGTTTTTCTGCATTAGTAAGAGAATGGGCTGAATGATCCAAAGTAATTTTCCAGAAGTTTCTAAAGGAATCAGAAGGCATATTTTCAAGGTTATTTTAGGCACTTGGTCTCTAAATCCTTCTGAGAGAGATTTTAACCCTTCCTTAGTCTCCTTAGAAAAATGAATTAAGTTCACATAGCATAGCATATGGATATTCATTCTCTTGGGATATAGCAAGTACAGCTCAAGAGCAAAAACTTTTAAAAATAATAAAGGAGAAAAGAGAGGCTCTTAATGATAGAACGACCTCAAGAATCTTGAAAAAGTCTAATTCAAAATAATTATCTGTGAAATGTTGGATAAAATATTTTTTAGCTTAATGACAGGAAAATTTCATACCTTTCTGAATCTGTCTGGTTTTTCTGAAGATCTAGTAATCTGTTAAAGAAAAAAAAAAAGGTGAAAAAAGCATGAATTTAAGATCCCAGTGGAACCTATAAATGAGTATTCACCTCATAGGGGATGTTTCTTTAAATTCATGGTCATCTGGATAGAGTGAACTAGCAGGTGATATATTTTTAATGAGCTTTTTAACACACATCAGACAGAAATTTAAAATGTTTTCAGGCTCTCAGCTATTTGAATCAGATGACGAATTTTAGCAATAGCCTTGATTTTACTGACACCTATTGACTACATTTATGCTTACACAAGGTTTTGATAAAACATTACAATCAATGGCAAACAAAACTTAAAAATACGCTCTTTATTATCAGAGGTCATGTTTACCTTCTGAGCCCTTTGAAGAATTTGTGTTTTAAGTAAGCTTTGTTTTTTAAGTAAGTTTTGGTTTTGAAGGTTTCCTGAAGCAGAAAATTTTCTAGGACTTCAAACTGTAGGTGCTCAACTTCTGATTCTTTAATTCTACATAGAAAGTGCCGAATGCATAAATAGTCCTAGCTCTAGTCCTGTAGGTCTAGTCCTACAGTTAAGGTATCTTGAACAGATAACATAAGTATTTGAAAGATTTTAATTAATAATTACATAAGTTTATGCTAAGAACACAGAAATATCTATAGCATGGCCTGAAATATTTTGTATATGGAGGTGAATTCTGCCATCCTTAGTATATCATGAGATAAAGTCTTTACTCATTTGGTTCACACATTAAAATACTCTGCAGAGAAATACTCTGAACATTGTTTATGAAGGGAAAAAATAGTGCATAACTTCTATTTTAATACAAGAAGGTTTGTGCTTATATCCATAAATATATAGTTGCATTTGCTCTGCCTTTAATTTTGTTTACCAAGAAAGGTTTCAATTAAGCACAAATGTATTGCTGAATTAAGACTAGCAATTTGCAGCAACCTAAAACAGCAATGGCAGAGATCAGCAACTGCGAATTGAGTGCTGTCACCTACTGGAGAACTCATGGATTCCTTCAGTTTAGATTTGTAAAGCATCCAACGGTAACGCAGGTCTTCCAGATCTTCAGAATTTCCAATGACAGGATGAAAATGAAGAAGGTCCTCAAAGCGACGCTGACCATCAGGCACACGAGCCTGCAGCTCCTGCAACCAAAGCAAGGTCACTAGCAACTCGGAATTCAGGAGGGTTTCATTTTTTAAAAGCTACCATTTAAACAAACAGTTGTACTAAATAAAACTATTGGGTATTCAGGGTTAGTTGCTCTTTTGGCCTGAAATGGTCCACTCATCTGTAGAATCCCTGTAGCTTTGGATATTTTTGTTAGCTTCATTTCTTACAGCATCCATTGTTATGGCATTCAAATGAAACCAAAACAGTGATTCCAAATAGCAAGTAGATATTTTAATCACCTTAACAAATATATTTGATATAGTATGCTGGAATTGTCCAGTCCAGCACCTACAGGCCATGCTTCTCCTTTCACTTCTACCACTCCGGCTCCGGCAGATCATTCTTGGTAGGAATGAAATACTTGTCCTAATTTCCTGAGCTTACTAGTTCCTCTTTAGCTCAGGAGTCTCCTAACACAGAGAATATAAGGTTTTTTTTGCTCTTGTTTTTTTAATTCTGAAAGAATCTGCACTAATTGCAATCTTTGTCTCTACATTCATCTCTGGAAAACTAACCTCCAGTTCTTTGTGGCGTGTCTTGATTTCCTCTGTGGAAGACAAATTCACAGCAAGAATTTTGGAGAGTTTGGTGTTTTCTCCTTGTAACCACTCTTCAAAGTCATGCAGGAGCTTACTGTGGCTGCTTGCCCTTTGCCCATCTGCTGTCTTCTCCTAGATTACAGGACAACAGCAATGAATACAAGCCGTTACTGTTAAGTCAGATATTTCTTCTGAAGGCCAGACTGTGAGATCTTTACCTTCAAGCATATGACTCATAGTATCAAATGAAGCCAATAAAATTGTTCTTGTGAAGCTGATAATAAAGGCAGATTCAAAGTTCCTCTCTCACCTGCTTATGGTTGAGATCTAAACAATGGAAGATTGGTCCAGACACGTGTCTGCTATCCACAAATGTTATTTTCTTCTTATCAGCCATCGGTCTGTTTAACTGCCACCTTTTGAGAAGACTGTAAAACATGAAATCATAGACATCAGTACAGTGAGACACCTGATGATGAGACACCCACATTTTGACCAAGACTATGGGGGACACCTCTAATGAAATAGCACTATTGCAACTTATTACTATTATTATTAATTCCAATAACTTTTTTTTTTTTTTTTAATAATAAATTCAAGACAGGAGTGCTTCAAAGAAGCACCAGATTCTCTAGTTCTAATATTTCTAATATTTTCATTGAAGCTTTTTTTCTTTTCTTTTCTTTTCTTTTTTTTCCATTACTGGTTAGAGTGAGCATCGAAAAAAAGACATACACGAACACTTACCCAGTTGCCATTTCTTTCAGTGATTTCCAAGACTCCTTCAGCTGATCCAGCTCTGCCTGAACATGGGCAGTCTCCTCTGGGGAAGAATTCTCCATGACCAGCTGGCCATGAGCTTCCACAAGGTGCAGCTGGATCTCCTTATCTGGAAACTCAGCTAGCCATCTCTGAAACGTACAGTCCTTACAGTTACTTCTAGGTATCCTGGGTAAAGCAGAGGCTATGTCAGACTGAAGGCCATGTTCAGTCCAGGCTATGCTGCTTCTGTTGGCACTAGCTAGAAAATACCTAGCGGGAAAAAAAATATGCTGTGGATTCTTGCAAAGAGCCAACATATATCAAAGAGTTGATGGCAAAACTTAAAGGGCCAAAGCTGTCACTGTATTTCTTCTGTGGCATTCCTAAGAGATACCTTGGTTTCCCATATGAAAGCAAAAGCTGCCAGCTGAAATAATCTACCAGAGTGAATCTAGACTGCAAAATACTGCTGCATAGGAAAAAGCCAGAAGCTGTGGAAGAGCTTACTTCAAATACAGCATAAGGTTAGCTAACAGGGTAATGTTCAATGTGCTTGTATGTATACATGAATAAAGATAGTTATATAATTTTAAAACTTGTCCTATGATAACACTTTCCTATTTCAACAGTTCTTTACTCTTTTCTCACTGTTGTCTTTTACCTAGCTCCTTATACCACAGCATGGGGCAAAGCAGGAAGGCAGCAGCAAGCGAAAGTTGTCTCAGGAGGAACAAACCCTTATCATTCTCCTCAGTCTGGAGCCACTTGCTATAAAACCCCTTCTCTTGAGGTCTAAATGTTGCAAAGTGAATAATTAACATATTGCATTAAGATGTCATTCTCACCTCAAGGTCTGCCACCCTGCTCTCATTGCCCTGCTTCACATCAGCACTCTGGTAGGAGCCAATCTTCTCAGTGGTTGCAGTGATCCACTGCTGGAGGTCAGAGAGTTTGTCATTAAACACCCAGTGCTTCTGAACATGTTCTTCAGTCTGCTGTATCATCGTCTACAAATGATAAAAACGTCAGCAACCAAACACAGACAAGAAGCACTTTAATTACTGAATCTTACACTGTGACTACTGACACAGAATCTCATGGGTAGAAAATAAAGCTTTTTGTATCTCATTAGCAGCTACATTTTTATCTTTTTGCATCCATGGCATAGAAGGCACCTACAGACTCGTGCAGGCCTGAATTCAACCACATGGGGGGGCATTAAGCATGAGAATAGTTACCTTCTGTTTCAGCTGAAACAAAAAAAGGATATGATTTTTTCCACACCTCAGTAAATACTAACGACATCTTATACTCTCTGAATCAGAAGTCACTGTGACAATTTTATTTTTTTGCAAAATTCCAGTTCCATGATGAATGAGATTATTGAGATTGAAACTAGAATTCCACAGATTCTATTAAAGCAACATTTTATTGCACGTAATTTCATGGTGATCTGCATAACTAAGGCCATTTTATAAGCTCTTCCTTTGAGACTGTTTTGGAAGGTCATTTTATAGCTATGCTTACAAGCTACAGAAAGTCTCAGGTCAAAATTAATACATATAAAATTTCAACATTTTTCTCTCGTTAACTAGAATCACAAAGATATACAAGAACAAACAGTTGGTTTGGTACTATTGCACAGGTCAGGAATCTGTGAACAAGTCTAAGGTACCATGTAATCACGTAACTATGGGTTTTTTTTTCTCAGAAATAACAGGTCTACTCCATAAATAATTCATACAGCTAAAAAAGAAAAAAGAAAAAAGCACCCAACAACCTGTGTAGAGGGACACCCATCTCAAAGGGATATAATACTACAGATAATCAGAGTATCCTGGAAGAGCTACTAAAGACATAAGAATCACAGAATTGTAGGAGTTGGTAGGGACCTCTAGGGATCATGGAGCCCAACCCCCTAATTCAGTACACCTTCTTCACCTGAAATGAAAATATATGTCATTCATAGCGTATAATCTCATACGCTCAAATAATTATTTTACTCTACTTTTGAATAGTGGTAACTGGTAACTCCTTGGGTAACTAAGAACTCTTATGTTACCTCCAGTGATCTCTTCAGGGCCTGAATGTCAGACGTAAGTTGGTTCATTTCATGTCTATGCGTTGCATTTGACTGAACAAGCTTCTCTACCTCTTCCATTTGAATTGCAAGCTCTGCCAAGTCATCTTGGATCATCTGCAGTGAAAAAAACAGAATGCATGTGGGTAGTGTGCTAGACATGGCAAGGCCCGTTACAAGACTTTTGCTAAAGGTGTTTCCAGTTGAGAGTGTGAGGGTATTAATAAAAAAAAAAAAGAACAGTCACTGTCAATAAGAATATTAATTGCTCAGTGTCTAGAAGTGAACGGTTCTGAAAGCAATGGTGGGGTTCTTACATGTCACTAGTTGATAACAAAGAAAACAAGTTGCTGAGAAGCTGCTAGAGGAGACACAATACAACCAGGTAAATACTGACATCTTTGCAGCAACAGTGAAATGGCATAGCATACCTGAATCACCCTAACTCACCATGGCCATAAGAAAGAGTCACATCCTGTCTCCCTGTTTTGCTCTTCTCTCCCTTTTCCCCAGCTATCTAGGTCCACTGCATACCTTAAGCAGGCACTAATGCATATCAAACACTTTGCTGAAGCAGTGCAGTATCATGGCCAAGCATTATTGTAATGTACCTGGAGTCTCTGGAGTTGTGTCTTTTTACCCAAGAGGTTAGGCTGTGGTTCATTCTCCAGGTCTAATTTGGCTTTGATGGCAAATAATTTCTTCTGCAAAGGTGCAAAAGCAGCATCAAAGTCCTTATGCTGCAATATCAAATTCTAGGTAGGGAAAGAAGAAAAAAAACATTCAACATATACTTCTTTGGCCTTATCTTTAGTCCATCCGGTACTCAGAGCAAATACTAAGCCACACCACCCAAGAGGCCATAAATTCATATGTGTATTTGATCAGTCTAGGAAAACAGATTGAGCACAACTGATTAATGCTAAATTTGATTCTATGAAATTGGCTTAGAAAAAGATTAACTGTCATCTTTGTTACAGGTTAAGACTGTATGTGGGCTTTGAAGCATACCTGGAGTTTGCTTTTGCTTTGCAGTAGACTTTTGTGCAAAATTTCTCTCTCCTTTGAAGCTTCAGCTACTTCTTCCAGGAAGGATTTTGCTTTTTCCTCTCCAAGGATATTGTTTAGCAGATCTTTCTTCAGCTGTAACGTCATCAGCTTTTCTTTGAACTGTGAACTTTCAGCTAGAGCAGCCTAAAGAAAAAAAATATTCTTCCTGTAAAATCATAGCCAAGTAATAATAATAATCACATAACTGTATTATTCTCACACAAGTCACACAACCAGAGCAGTATGACAAACTCAGGTAAGAACAGCATGCTGGGCTGACAAGGGGTAACAAAAGGTACCTGGACAGTGCCCAGTTAAAGGAAAAGTCTTCCTGACAATGTTAGAAGCATCAGGGCTGCATCCATTTTGTGAACAGAAATAGAGGAAAGCTGTACTATGGAAAGAGTTGTCTGTGCAGAGGCCTAAACAACCAACAGAAAGGACAGCTTGAATGCTCATCCCAAAGACAAACTCCATCCCTGTTCACAGACACATTTATTCTGGCGATTAAAGGGGTGACAAAGTAACAAATGCCTTCCTGGACACATGCAGAAATCATGTATTTCAACCCCACAACTATATTTCTACAAAATCATTAACAGAATCCACAGAATTTCAATCAAAGGGAATTTGAGCCAACACTAAACAGCATTATCACCATTATTAAAGACATATGGCTCTTCAGACTATTCAGTTGACAACTCCAGTTAACCAAAGGAAGGGCACAAAATAAGACGTTCTGCTACAGCTAGAGTTGAACTCCATGCAACGGAGTTTCATATCATACTGGAAAGGCCCTTCCAGCTGTTGCTTTTGGCAACTGTACGCAGTCAGTTGCTGGTGGAGATTGGGCAAACGTGAACCAAGTACCAGTTTCTGAGCTTAGTAACAGGTTTGCTACCTCAATCTGATCCAACGCTGGCTCTGGAGTCTCCAGAAGCATCTGGACAGTTAGCTTCCATCGTTCAAAACTTTGCAGGGGATTTTGGAAAAGTCTGCTCAGTTGAGTTTCTGTATCAGCACTCATTTTAGATGTCTTTCCTTTAACACTGCAAAGATAAAGTGGCAGCTGAGAAAAGAATTGCAAGGAAATCCAACTCCAAATATCCTATTCATCAGGCCATGAATTAACACAATACTCGTGTGTAAACCACATTCAACACAAAAGCCTCAGTCTTTTACTGTCAGAGCCTGGTCTTGCATACTCACAGCTGTTCTGTCAGTCAGAGATGTCTGACAAAACTTTGCTTAGGCGCCCTAAGACACATTTTTCTCTTGTGCAACTGCGTATCAGGAACTACTCTGTTTTTAACAGGCAGCCATTTCCCCTCTTATGTCATTTTTCTTGGCTGCTGTCACCAGCATGATTTACAAGTAGTATTATCAGAGCAGTCTTATTGAGTTTTGGGAAAAACAAGCAAAGGGTATCTGGAATTTAACCACGGTTGTCCGTAGTATTTTACATACAAAAAAATACATATATATGATCACACACTGTTACCTATAAAAAAAGGAAAAATATATACTTTTTTTCTCTTCAGATCTAGATTTTTAAAATTTTTGCCAAATTACATTTGCTGAATTTCTTGCATTTATATACGTTTATATATACATATGATTCTGAAAAACAATATATATATTTATGCACATAACTATGTGAGCGTATATCTACATAGATATAGATCAGCACACATTCATTAAGTATCCAGGCATCTCTACTAAAAGGCTTATCCAAAACACAGCTGAGAAACAAGGCCCAGTAGGGACACACCCCAAGCAGCTGCCTCCTGTCTTTCTAAGCTTTCCTGATTTCCCAGTTTGCTGAATCCTATTTGATATGGAAGAATGCAGCCCAAATTGTGTATTTGTATGGGAGCAGCCTCTTGAAAATTCACAGGATAAGCAGGCAAGAGCAATACCACAGGCTTCCAAAGTAAACATGATTAATTCCGTCTTTCTATAAAAACAGCAAGAATAATCTTACCTGAGTCCCTCGGACGTTACATAGCTAAGCAAAGACAAGTTTGCAGCTCCACAAATGTAAAGTACTGACAGCACATGTCCTTTGCCATTTGCTCTGCTGCCCCTGCCAGGC
Organism: Gallus gallus; assembly: GCF_016699485.2. Classification (NCBI taxonomy): domain Eukaryota; kingdom Metazoa; phylum Chordata; class Aves; order Galliformes; family Phasianidae; genus Gallus; species Gallus gallus. Next base: position 45,536,985 of record NC_052536.1, read on the forward strand.
TCTCAGCGTGACACTGCCAGACTTTGTGAAGAAATTCTGGGGAGAAGCTGGCGAAAGAGCAGCTGCCATTTTCTACTCAGAGGCAAGTTCTCCTGCTTTCTCTGATTCTCTTTCAACACTGTCTTCTTGCTAGTTTTTAAACTTTTCCATAACGACCCATAACCCTCCCAGCTAGGCAGCATACTGCGCACTGGATAGAGAAAAGTAAGCTTGGATATAATAAAAAGAACTGACCTTTCTTTTTCCTCTAAAAAATGATCCTTTCTTCTAATTTGCAAATTTTGCTGCCAGCTCCTTTACTTCCTGATTCCAGACAGCCTGGAAACGGAAACACTGAAGTCTAGGGAGAGGCTAAACTCTCAGAGTTTCCAAACTAAGGCAAGTTGAAAACAGGAATCATGCATGCATGCAGTCAGGAGAGGGGAATAAGCTCTGCCAAGTAATTGCTAAGGCTGATGAGTCATCACAGCAGACTCAATAAGGAAGGGGCATAATTCTTCCGAACCATTTACTACTACAGCTCCTGCCCTGATTTTCTAGTTGCTGCCATGAAAAGCAAAAAAAAAAAAAGCACATAAATTATTATTATACAAGGCTAAGAAAATCAAATTAGCTGCCAACAATCTAATTTTCTTGAAACCATGCACAACAATAATGATGCATGATTACTGCTTGAAAATGGCCAGCAGCCTACAAATCCAAGCAAACAGCTAACATTGCAGGTTTACTGAATTGTGGAGGTGGATGTCATAAAAGAAAAAACACTTCTTTCTACCTGTCACCTAGAATCAGATGGCCTATTGCTTTCTTCTTAGGTGTCTGTCAATCCCTTCAAAGCCTAAGATATTTCCACCCCACCCCAGCCTGCCTCATAGACTTCCCACTACCTTTGATAGTCCCGTATTACAGAGATGACGCTGTCAGCATGTGGCTGCACATCTTGGGAAAACCGCAGCAGTTCCTTTAGCTGAGCCTTCAGCCTCTCAACCTTTGACTCTTCTGCAGCCAGAACTGCTCTTGTTGCCTTAATCATAAAAAAAAAACCAAACAGGTCACACCATATGTAGCGTCTGGCACATGAAATGGTATGGTAAAGCCATCTCAAGACATTCTCACTGTTAACTTCAAGTCCCCTTTCTGATGCCTTTTTTCCTGGCTAACTATGGATTTTGATAAAGTAGAATATATTCTCAGGAACTGTTCTTTTCATGCAGGTGCTCTCTGCCCTTCCCACACTGCCTACCCTCTGCATCTGATCTGCAGGGTTTACAGTTTGAACTGAGTGAATCACAGCTAGTCCCAGTTTCAGTTCAGCGATTGCAGTGTAGAATGAGATTTGTGTCTGGAACAGTATTAACTACTTTTGTGTGCAGGAACAAATCTTCTGAAACACCTATGTACAGAACATTAATTCTGATGTAAGGTAACAAAACAAGAAAAAACCACCCTGATGTAACACAATTGAATCAGTCTGTATTTTATGGATTTTTTTTTTTTTTGATATAATTTTCCCAGCTAGACTTGCTGAGTTCCAGACATACAAATAGCAATGAAAAGTACTTTGAACAGTGATAATAAATGCAAAAACAACACTCAGGAGGAAATGAGTGGTAAGGACTCTTACCTACTTTATGTGTGAAAAACTTTCCAGCATATTGATTTTACTATAAATAGTGGATTACTACAAACTTAGGAATTCTTCTGTAAGTACAAAGATGTGTTTGATGGTAGCAGAGGAAGGCTATAATGTAGATACGGTCTTACAAAATACTCGCAAAGTATGTGTCTTTCTATGAATGCAATTGTATGTAGATGAATATACGTTTGTACATACACTAAGATACTGTTTTTCCTGCTTCATTATAAGCGCAGAAAATTATGTTGTTTTCTCTGTACTGTTCTCTTTCTGAATATGGTTCCTCTGAACCCAATACAAATTCCAAATCATCCTCTAGCCACCTCCTTATTGTGCAGAACAAGATAAGGTTAGAATAGTTGACTTCATTGTTGCTATTTACATTTCAGTTTCATATACATGACTACTCTTTCCTCTTCACCTTTAAACAATGGGCCACACATCTGCTGGATGTGGCTGTGTGTGTTCAATCTATGACTACACTTAAGTCTTTTTTTTTTCTTTCTTTCTTTCTTTTTTTTTTTCTTTTTTTTTTTTTTAGGCATATGAAGGGCAACAACTTACATTGCATTTTCTCCACTGAGCTACAAGCTCATCTTCAGTCTTTTCCCCTTCCCCAGGGTCCAAATCATTTTCTAGTTTCTGTAGATCTTTTCTGAATTCCTGGATATCTGCTTCTAGTTGTCTGGCTTGGGACTTGTAGGCACTTTCTGACTGTTGAATCTTGAGCAATCTCTGCTCCTCCTCTCTGCTCAGCAGTTTCAACTTCTCCAAAGCTTTTCTCAGGTCATCGAGTTCATCCTTCAATCTCTCAGCTCCCAGTGGGGAGGTATTCTGAATCACATCTGCGCATTGATTTTCAAGGTGTTTCAATTTCTTTGCACCATTCTTAATGTTTTTGGCAATTTCCTGCAGAAAGAAGTTACATAAATATTAGTTGTGGGAATGGGAAACTGGGGAAAAGGTGAAAGCAGACAGAAAATAAGACCACCTCTCCTAGTTGTACATATTTCCTTTTTCACTTCTTACTTCAAGTTTGATATGCTTTTTTTCAAATGACCAGAAGCCAGAGTCATTTGACAGCCTTCTATATAGTACTAACTGCTATGATTCTGAAAATAATGGCTTGATTTTCAGAAATGCTTATCACCTGAGGTCCCTGGTGAAGAAAACAGGAGCTCCAGGCAGTGAAAAGTACCAATAAACAGATCTATGAGATTGAAAGCTGAACAGTTAAAGGCATGGTACCAAAATATTATAAACTGTTCTCAAACAGTTTAGATGTTTATATGTTGTACTGAGAGACATGGTTTAGTGGGAAATATTGTGATAGGTTGGCAGTTGGACTGGATGATCTTAGAAGTCTTTTCCAACCTTGGTGATTCTATGATTCTGTGATTTAAAACTGGTATTTTAATCACCCATTCTAAGCGTTCAATACTTGTGAGCCTGCAGGCTCTATTTGGATCATATTTACCAAATGTCATTCCTTTAGAAAGTTTAAAAGGGTGAGATGCTTAAAGAATCACATAATGGTGGAAGATCAGGCTTTAAAAAGGAAAAAAAGCACAGAAATCAATCAAAACCAAAACCCAAAGTAGACTATCCTTCAACCCCTGGTAAAACTAAGAGAGCTTTGTATGCTAAAGACTTTCAGACTTGTGATGTCTCTTCATCCATAACCCACATTACAATAACCATCACCTTATTTTGTTTGCATAATTCTTTTCTCAAGCACACCCTTGTGTGGTTTGAGAGAACACATACAGGCATGGAAAACACAGAATCCTGCTTCCTTGCCAAAATTATATCATTTAAGGACCTTCAGTGCCTTTAGACTGTCCTCTGCTGAAGACTTGGTTGCTTCTCCAATGCAGCAGTTTAATCTTTCTGTCACACCATTCAGCCACGATTGGAACTGGTTGACGTTAGCGCTGTACTGCTTGTGCTCTTCAGTTATCTTTTCAAGCAGTTTCACTCTGTTCTGTAACAGGAGAGATCAGAAGCAGTGAGGACAGTGCTTATCTGGCTCTTTCTCCTTTATACTATAACTCAGAATGTACAAACAAGAAACCCTTTCCTTGAGCCCCAACAGCACTTGGCTTCCACAAGAAGCAGTAAAAAGATTGTATAAGTGCTTGTCCCTGTTGTGCTGTAGGGTCTCAATGGGTAGTTTAGTTCCCAGAGAGAGAAATTACAGGGTCCTATCAGGCAAATTTCTAGCCTCTCCTCTCCAAAATTTCTCAATCTCTCATTAGAAAAGGATAAGAGACAGAAGTCCATTTCTGGTGTGGACTTCAGGGGATGAACAGAAATGATCCTTGTGTGGGTTAAAAATAAAGATGAGCACACAACAGACTTACTTTTCCTAGCTATAACAATGAAAAATAGAGAAACTGTGTCATAGGCACACATTTTTTCCATGTTTATTATTTAAACAGGTGGTAAAGAAAATAACTGTTGTCTTCAAGGTATCCCTAGAAATAACATAACTGAAGAGTTTTTCAGTTTGCCGACCACAAAGCATGCTCTGGCGCTAGTTCAGAACTTGGGAGCAAATTTAATTCTATGTGATCCATACTTGATTTTCTCTGTGCATCCAGAAAACAATAATCCCTGAACTTATGTGGGTCTGCACTCAGTGAATTGCTCCCTGCGGATCCAGTCTGGAACCACTTGAGATGGAATTATATCTGCTCAGTCTACCCTTATTTGTCATCTAAAGTTTGGTCCTTGCTGAAGGATGTGAATCATGAGGAATTCTGTTCTGTTGTTTCTCTAATATAATATCCAACCAAATACCATTTCCTACAAATCAGGCTGATTTTTTTCTTGCCCTTCACCACTTGTCATGGAAAGCAATTGAGTTACACTACGGTTACCTCAGGAAAAAAGCCTGCCCCTTGTGGAATGCTCTTAGTGCATGCAGCACCCTTGAAAGGCTGTGCTGTAACTAATACAAGTTGAGTTTGTTTTGTGTGAGTGAGCCCAGGATCTCCCTTGTGCTGCAGGTGGGACTTTGTCCTTCACCTTTGGACAGGATATGCCTGTGGTGCAAGACGAAGCCACCATCCTCCAGCGGCACCATGCCAGTCTCTTTTCCACATTGATGTTCTCTCTGCTCACTTGTGCAAACCAAAAGTAGAGGTATGATTGGAGCCCTCTGTGGCCAACCAAGATTTATCCAACAAAAACCACTTCACTCATTTGCTACGCACCCTTGCCTTGATTCTCAAATCTGCAGAGATTAAAAATAATTTGCACTTCAACCTCAAGTTAGGGATTAGAGGAATGCAACCTTTATAGTGGTATAAATGGTCCAAGCACTGAAATAAAACAATCAGTACAAGTTTACTGATTCCAGGAATTTGGCTAATTTATTGCACTGATAGAAGCTCCAAAGGGAGCAAACAAGAATAACAAAGCAGAGTTATTATTAAACACAAAGGTTTTATGATAATATATAGAGCATTAAAAAGGAAGTAGAAATGACCCACCCTTGCATAGTCTATTGAGTCAAAACAAAGGATCATGCAGCTTGAATTGTCCTGCCTGACCCATCATGTCAGGGGAGAGATTACATGTATGTAGGCAGATTGCAATAGATGTCAAGCATAAGGCCATCAAGAACCTGAGTGCCCCCACCAAGAGGTTAGGCAGGGAAATCTTCTTAATGTTGGGAAAAATGGTATTGCTTGTTTCTACTAGGGCAGCTGTTTGGGGAACAGAACATTGTTAAACTCCATCTCCACATGCACTTGGTTAATGTGAGGAGATGATAGATTCAGCAAGGTTGTGGCCCTAGAAGAAAAAGAATTGGTTCAGTATGGGCTGCAAGGGAAGAAATGTGTAGGATCTGCCCAGCCCTAGGTACTCATAGAGGTAGAAAGAGGCATAGGAAATACTCTCCCCTAAGGTTCACTTAGAGTCAGCAGAGGAAAACCAGCCTCATCTGGAAGGCAATTTAAAGCACATGAAGGAAGTTCCTGCTTTAAATCCCTCTGTGGCATCTCAGAGTACAGAAAGTTCCTGTAGCCTCTCCTGGTGTTTTCAGTCCTGGCACAAGAGGGTTGGCTTTATGAATATCTAGGCTTGAGTTAACAGAGACAACTCAGATTATAATCAGTGTGCTCAGGCATACTTGATAAATTTGATTAAATATCAACACACAATATACCATAACTTTTCTTACCATCACCAGTCATATTTTATGCTTTAACACACAACCATCTACATCTGCATTTTGCTATTTTGCCTCTGCTATTTGCTATCAGATAAGGGAAAGCATTTGTGAAATACCACCACATCTAAAAATACCCCTGTTACTGTAATTAATAGAAATTGATTTTAAAATTTGGAAATGATAAGGGTGCATGTTAGTACTAAAAGGAAGGGGAAAAAGAAGTTTTCTCATACTACAGAAGCAATGTCAAAAAAAAAGCAACCAATAAAAACATTTCAGAATCTGCATCCAAGAGTGTGCCCTTCTGACAGAGATGGACAACTGCACAGCCTCTAACAATGCTCTTCAACACAAATGTAATCTACAAACACCAGGAATGCACCCCAGCAGGCAGCTCAGGCATTCAGCTGGCATCTGCAATTCACATTTCGTCTAGCCTCTTATCACACATGGGGCCAAAGCAAACCTCCTGCAACTCCTGCATCTCTTTCATTCATTCCTCTCTGCCATTGGAAGACATGGAAGGGTTTTGTTTTTTGTTTTTTTTTTAAACTACTATTGTGCCTTCCAATATGAGTCCTATGGTGCCTGTAACCTTTGCATTACCTAATGAGTTTCGCATTTACCTCAGCTGCAAAAGCCAAGGCTTCTCAATCCCCCTTCTTTATTCCATACCTCCTGAAAGAGAGATTTCTTAGCTGGATTCTCTCACCTCATCTTTCTGTGAAATGTGGTATTTGTAGCCAGTGCCAAAGGAAAGCTTTTTCTGGCACCTCAGTTGGCTGGAGACAAAGACATATTTTACTTAAGTACTATGAGACACTTCCTGATCTCATTTACACCAGCATGTATCCAACTCAGTCAGAGAAATTACACCGCATAAAACCAGTCTCAGAGAGGCGACATTCAGACCCCAACTATTTAAATTACTTGTTTGAAAGAACTGCCTTATTAAAATGTCTAATGACTCTCTCCTGCTTCAAAACCAAAGATAAATGTTGGTTAGAAGGGATTGAATGAGAATTTGAAATTGCAATCTAGATAGAGAACACTTAAATTCCAAGGAATATTCTTATTTATAAAACCAGCTGCTTAATCATGAAGAGAACCTTTAGGAATAAACAATCAAGGTTGAGTTGCTGGTCTGTTGGTGGCTCTACAGCCTATCTGCTACGATTCTGCAGTTTCTGCAGCATGTAGTTTCTTAATTCTCTCTGGTTTTTGAAGCAGAGTTAATGAGCAGTTTTAATTTTCTTATTACTAAAAAATAGTGCAGAGCAAGCATAGTAGTGGCATGAGCATCCCAAAGGTGCTCTCAGTGTGACCTGAAGTTAGCTATTGTTACAACAGTGCTTAGGGAGGGATAGCAGATGTTGTTTCAGCTCCAGGCTAAGATGTAACACAGGAACAAATATAAGGCAACGTTATGACAGAGATAGAGAGCAGAGCCAGTGTAATGAAAATTGTTTATACTTGTATCAGGTAATTCCAGCATACAGAATTCTTGGAAGTCACTATGAGACACAGATTAGATTTTAAGAAGCTCTATATGCTGTGTGTATCTATATCTCAAATATGTGAGTACACTTCTTGAATACTTTGAGTATTTCTATTGATACAGGCTACTAAGAAACTGAATTCTTCTCCCCATATGCAAATCCCTGCCCCTTAGCCATGCCACAAGGTTCAATCTTTTTTTTAACCTGAGTTTCTTTACCTAGGAGCAGGGAGGGTCAAAGGAAATCACTGGCACTGAAAGATAAACTAGAATGTCTTATATGAGCCTATCTAACAGCTGGCTAGACTGGAAGATTAGCAGCAAGCATGAGTTAGTATCTGTGTCCAGTGGAAATCCCTTTGATTCTGGAACCAGCCAGCTGAGTTCAGTGTTGGGCTGCACCTGACTTATCTCAGTGTTTTCCTGTTCTGCAGCTCTGGATCTGAACCAGTGTGACAGCCTCCAACTACTGTGCAAGCTTGGCCATGTGAATAGATACTTTGCACCTGACTACACAGAGATCACTGATGCACCAAAAGATGATTCACACTAGATCACATCAAGCAGCTTGCAGTCACTTTACAACATACTATACACTACAGTATGAGAGCATCCCAATTAACAGCTTGAGACACAAAGACTTGCAAACAGTCTCCTGGCTGAAAGAACAGAGGTTCCTCAGCTCAGTTTCTGTTTGCAGTCCTACCAGGAAACCTCTATCACTCAAGAAACAGAGAGTAAACAATACTGTGTGCTAATGAAATCTAAACACCTTCCATTTTTACCTGAGCTTCTTTCCTGATGCTTTCATATTCCACCTTCATTTTCTTCTGAGCATCCTCATCAACGCTGGGGTCACCTATCCTGTTGAACAAGGAAGCAGCTTCCTCTAGCAGCGTTTCCAGCAGGACTGACTGATTTAAGACATCGTTCAGCAGAACCTGAGCATGGCTCAGCTGCCACTGCTTCTCCTTTAACCCAAGCTGCAACTCAATGTCAGGCTCCAAGGTCACCCTCATGTTGTGAATCCATATGTAAAACTCATCTTGAGCTTTCAGGTACTCACTCCAGTGCAGCCAGACCCACTCAATACGGCTGTTGGGGAGAGCAAGAGAGATAAGTTAGGTGAAATCATGATGGGATCAGTGCAGATTGACAAGGTCAAAAGGCATTCAAGGAAAAGGACAAAGCTCAGCATTTTTAAGCTGCACAGATTATAGAAGGTCACATTTCACTTTTCAGGTCCTCCCTGCTCTGGGGAGGAAATATTCTGTAAAAGGTACCTTTGTCTAGCAAAACTCATCATTCAAGTCCATGAGATGGACTTGGTTGGACTAGATGATCTCAGTGGTCTTTTCCAACCTTAAAGACTCTATGATTACATGAGGTGGGCTGGCTATGAAAGGAGAAGGAGATGATGTCCCACCATCTTTCCCAGACCTACTTCACTTCCCTAAGATCTCCCATATAGCCAGGCAGGAAACACTTTCTGAAATCATTAAATGAGACAAATACTTCAACAAAAAAGAGCAGTGTTGTGCTTTCTTACCTGTGACAGTGAGTAATATAAATGGCTGTCTCTTCCCACAAGGCTTTAATGTGTCTCAGCTTAGACAGTACTTTGTGTTTCTCATCCTCACTGACACAGTGAAGAGCAGCATCTGCCTTTGTGAGAATCAAGTCCATTTTCAACATGCCTTCTGGTTCCAGATCACGTATTTTCTGTGAAAAAAAGATTAAATGAGAATGAAAACTTGAAAAAGAAGCAAGCATAACTGATGAAATTTAATCTTTCTTTCAGGAATCCTTAAGTCCCTGCTGCAAAGCTTCACCTGAGTGGAAAATAAGAACTTCCCTTTAACCATCTAGACTTTGTTCTTTATCATTAAACATTTTAACCATTAAACCTTATTTTTAATCATCCACAGGACTGAATTGAACTGAAAACCATATTGCAGTTGAAAAACATTTTCTTAGCTAAAAAAAAAAGGCCATCTCCACATCTCAATTTCAAAGTCATGAAGCATATTTAAAAGATCTCCTATTACAAATAAAAATTGCTGCAGAAAACAAGCCAAGAGAAACTAATTAGTGGAATTTTGTCTACTACCACATTTTACTCTGATCCTAAATTGGTAAGTTATGAATTAGAGAAAACGTGTATCTTGAACTAATCAGAAAGCCAAGAACCTCAGTTAAGCTACATTATCTGAAGCAAAGTTTCTTTAGTTACCCAAAGGCAGAAAATTAGCACAATTTCTGTACAATATTACAGAATAACTATGTCCAGATTTGGTTGTAGCTTTCAGCATCACTTTATCCAAACTTCTGATCTAATCAGATTGGTTTTTCTCACTGTTCTTCCACAAATTCCCGGCTTGCTGCAGCCTCTCCAGTTGCAGGAAAAGTCTTCTATAATGAAAACATGGGGAGGTTTAAAACTAGCAACTACTTACAGAAATATTAGGCCCACGGGATATGTGTCAAGAAAATAAAATAAAATTGGAAAAGTCAAGTCACTTATTGCAAAGGTGGCACCAAATCACAGGCTTCTGGATTTCCAGACTCACTTTCTGGGAAAAGACTATTTTTTGGCATGTGCACAGTACATCTGCATGCTACATGCAAAGATATGTTTGGACCAACTATCCTAGGAAAAGTATGATAAAAAGAATCCAAGAAAGCAGGACAAAGAGTAGAGAGAGAAAATAAAAGCTACAGTTATTCCTCAGCAGGAAAATACTAGAGTAAAGCTCTGTTCAAAGCCTGACATTTTTCCCAGAATTTAAAGTGAAAGCAAACAACAGCCAGAGAGAGCAGTGGTTGTACTGGCATTCTACTTCTTCAGATTTGTTTAAATGATTGCTATCATTGGCTGACATTTTCATCAATAAATTAACAGAAAATAAACCACAGGAAGGAAGCATGAAAAAAAAAAAAAAAAAAAACCAACCTGCAGACCAGATGCAGAAAAAAGAAACTGAAAATTATGACTGGATTTAAAAACAGCCAGTAGGTGAGGTGGTGAGCGCACCATGAGGGGAGGGGAAGCCATTCTGACAAAGAAGGCAGGATGAGGGAACAGGAGGTCGGTAGGGTACAAACAGAAAGAGAGAACAGACACTTGCTTTTCTTTAGAATGATGAATTTCTAAAGTCTGAAATGAAGATCTTTTCTATCATGATTTTGTGTGTGTTACAGGTCTCCTCCTAAGCCCACAGAATTCAACATAATTCAGTTCAGCTACATGGAATCACCACAGATCTCTAAAACTTGTATCTCTGCTGTGGCTGCACTCCCTTTGCCAAACTACCACTCTCCTTATTCAAGTTCTTGGACTTTCTGCCTGTTTCTGGAGACTGCATATATCAGTTTCCCAGACAAAAGGAAAAGATGAAAATTATTTAGTGGCAGAAATAAATTCATAGTCCATGAGGAAATACTTTAGGTTCTTATGATTGACATTCAAGTCTAGTCATCATCCATCACTCCATGAACAGCCTTTATATTAGGCCAGAGGCAAGTCACAGCTAGGGAAAAAAAAATAAAACATTGCTGCACCATCATGTAAAGCACCTTTTTTTCCATGTAAGCCTGCAATATTTTCTCAGAGCTGTTAAACTTTTTCAGGAGACGCAGTCCAAACTTCAGTAGACACAAAACTACAAACTGTTGGGTAAATTACAATGGAAAATATTCATCTGATTGATTTAAAGAACAGAGTAGTTAGAATTGATGGTAATACAAGTATAAAAGTAGTTTCAGTGTTCATCACAGAATATCACCACTCCCTCTAATCATGAATGGCATAGGTTGGAGACAAAGGAGTGTATCATTTTCTGAGATTATAAGAGCAAGATAACATCTAATGAAACCAAAGTTAACAAACGCAACATCACAGTAAGACAGCAAGCACGATCTGCAATGGGATCTCTGTGAGAGAATTATACAAGAGATTAAGTCAGAACAACAAAAAATGAAAACATTCACCTTTTAATTAGATGGATTAGAAAGGGGAGCTGTAAATCTTCTTATCACATTTCTTATGGGAAAAGACAAGTGGATTACTGTAGACCAGCCATTACTAGGACACTTGCAATCTTTCTTTACCAGTGCCGGAGTCCTCAAGGAGACAGAGCACTGAAATCCATTTCTCTCATGTAATATACTGGATTTTGGCAAATCAGTATCTGGTAACTACAAGTTGCTACTCAGTCTCCTTTTCAGGTTTGAGCATGCTCATAGGAGCACGTAAACACTTTAACCTGCCAAACCTGCTGCTCATTTTCCAAATCAGTGAGAATACCTTGGAAGCCAGTAGTCAAATTGTTCTCTTTTTGGATGTAACAATTTTGCAGATAGTAAACTTAGAAATAAGGATGAGGCAAGCCCATCCACACAGGATCAATATTCCAGCAGCCACGTGTAACTAGTAGCATCCTAACAGAAAACTCCAGAGCTCACAGCAATAAGTGCAACTGTTGGCGGTGACAGCCACTTCTGAACTACCATGTCACTCTTCCCTTACCTCTGTCTCTCTCAGCCTGGCTTCTAGGGCAGATCGAGGTCCCTTGGTGTTGTCATTGATGCTCAGTCTCTCTTGGATGGCCTTCATCCAAGCTTCTGCATTCTCGACACTGCTGTCAAATTCATCCTGTAGCTGCTGAGTCATTGCATTCAAAGAAACTGAAAGGATAAGAAGAAGAAAAGTAAGCTTTTAGGTTAAAACTTAAATAGGAATGCATTCAAGGAAATCTGAATGAGTATGCATGGGGGAGGAAAGATAATGATGTTGTGGCTTTTCTTCTTAACGATAATACAAAAAACTTCACCCATATAGCATTCAGCAGAGTGCAGAGAAGACACCTGCACTGCAGCTTTTCCAAATGAAAATCTACCAGGAAATAAAAAGAAGGTAGGGAGCAGTGGGAGGCTCTAGCACAATAAACAGACTTAATTCAAATGAGATTAATAATAATTTTCAGATGAGATTAATCTGGTGCTTGTGGTGTATTCCAGATTGGATACATAAATCACAAACATATTCTGTCTCTGCCCAAAGCCTGGTCAGGACAAAACACTCCTTGTGCCCTTCCAAGCTCACGTACAGAATGTGACACAAGACTTGCACAACAATTGGCATATGCTTAACTTAGAGTTCTGTAAGCCCTTTAAAGCTGGTGAGATCAGCATCAGATTGCTTAGGCCCTCAGTTAACTTGTTCTGCTGAGAACATGGAGAGGTCTGAAGGCACGTGCAGTGAGTCTGAGAGAAATTGATGCAATGGAAACTGGCCAGCAGCTGCCCAGACAAAGCACTAGAAGACATCACATGGGAATATCAGTGCTTATACATCTCTTCTTTTGATATTTCTTTTATTCCATGCCAGGCTCTTGTGTACTACATCAAGCTTTTCATTTTCCCCTCCCTCTCTCATCTCCTTCCCACATAGTGAGTGGATGTGATGGTGGCTCACTCTGTTATCGTGTTTTTGTGTCTTCTCTAGTCAGGCTGCAGGCTCTCTGCTGCCCAGATGGTACACAGTGACCCTGCAGTAGGAGAGAGGCATCCTTTGTCAGCCATTAGGCACTGCCCTGCTGAACTTGACTAATAAGGATTAATCATAATGAAGCCCCTGAACATCAGCTCTACTGAAGTGAACAGAAAGACAGCCACCAACATTAAATGGTTTTGGATCACATCCTACAGCTACTGCCAGCCAACCAGCTAATGTTTCCTGTAAATTCAAACATTCTTTGTTTCATGGAAATATTTTCTCAGCACAAAGCATGACGACTAATTATTAAGCCTGAGTTTGTTGCACAGAATTCCATGTCATAGTAGCTCCCTCCATTTCCATGGGACAGTTCATGTGGGTAAAGCAGCTCAGTGCATGAGGCAGAGCACGGCTTTTGGTGAAGCTGGACTAAGGGGGTTTTGTAACCATTGTAAGTCTCAGCAGCTTCATCTTTATAGAATGGAGAGACATCCTGCGCCTGCCCCATGGCAGAAAGCTCACCATCCTGCCAATGCTCTTGACAGTGATGCACAAGGATTCATGCCATATCAGATGTTCCTCCCTCTAGCTCCTGGTGCATTTTGTTCCGTGTCAGACCAGGAGAAACAAGACATTTGTGTACACAACACTGAAGTCTTACAACAAAAACAGTCTAAATTGTTGCCCCTCAGCCTTCAGCAAGCTTGATGCTCAACAACCCCGTTCCAGAGAGAGAAGTGTATCTACAGATCAGCAACTATCCTGCCCCCAAGGATGGGTCCACACTCATTGTGCAGCCAAAGGGAGCGAAGTTTGCATGGAGGGGAGTGGGAGATGGCAGATGAGGTAAAACTCAAAGCTGTAACTCTCAGAACTAGAGGGCGATTTTGAAGAAGAGTGACTTCACCTTGAAGAAATTAAAGAATAGAACGGGATGTACTGGATTTAGTAAGGGAGGTGTGGTATGGAGTGTGGTATGTCGTACCAGACATACGATAGGATATACAATTAAAGCTAAAACCGTTGACTTGCATTAGAAGAATCCTAAGGATGAAGCCAGTTCATGGAGTAATGTTATTTTCAGAGACTTGCCAGGTAGCTGTGTCCTCCAGTAACTGGTGCAGAACTGCCATTTCCTGGCCACAATAATCTAACTCACAGAGGAGAGCACACAGCTCTGCAGCTCACTGATGAGCTCCATCTCACATTAACATTACTGGTAGCCATACAGGCACTGTCCCCTAACTCCTTGCACATTGCATACGTATATTTCTGGGCAAATGGTATCTGAATGTATGAGTGTAAGCCAATTCCAGTTATGCTCTCGTGAAATGAAAACTCACGGTACATTTGCTGGATAGACTCAGATGAGGAGTGACATTCATTTCCTAGGAGAGGTTTCTATTCTTGGTAACATCCGTATCATATTTAAAATTGGCTTCAGGACTCTAGTCATGAACTACATCATAGAGATCACTGTGTTATTCCAGTCTCACTTCTTACAAAAAGCACAGGGCAGTCAAATAGGGCTAAGAAACACTGGAAAACCTACTGCCATCTTTCATAGAGAAACCCTACTCACACTCATGCTTCTGTCCTCTGAGAGTGAGGATTTTTTGTCTTAAAATTAGAGGCAGGGTCCGCCATCCCACACACAGGCATTCCCTGCACGCAGCCAACAAGAAGCATGGAAAATGTTATTTCAATGTTAAGATCACCAGTTCGCAAAGGAAGAGAAATACTTTGTTATTCCAACTGCCTGCATAACATCATTTACTGATTTTTACTAAGTAATTAATGCAATCTAGCATCATAAAGATGATTAAATGTAACATGAACTCTGATCCAGTCCCAGGCAGCTGCAATAGGTGCCAGCTGACTCTGCCTGGCGGGGCTGTGTCCTCCCTCTTTCCCAGCACTGGGCAGTCAAATCCCAGCGAAGCTCTTAGCATGGAGTCCTCAGGTCTTCTATTTCAGAAGACCTCAACAAGCCTTAAAGGCACAGGTTGGGGTTTTTCTGACTTTCTGCCTGCTTGGAAAGAAGAATAGCTGTCAAACTACTTGAAATTCAGCAGTAGCTGTAATACAGGTTTTTTTTTGGTTTTTTTTTGCAAGCAATCCTAAGGCTAGGATAAATGATGACTGGATAAGTGTTACAAATCAAGAGTATTTACCCCATTCCTGCTGCATCATTGGGATTAAATGACTAAACAATACTGGAGATGAAACTCAGGGCTCTAATCAGTACTGAAAATACAAAGCAGATATGACAGCCCCTGAAGCAGGCCAGAGCTGTTGAATGGTGCAGAAGCAGCACCCACGGACCAACCTGCAGCAGCAGCAGGCCACTGGGGCCACCTGCACCATAGTGCTCCCATCCCAGGGCACGGGCACTAGGACCCACTGCACCAGGGAAGGCTTCCCCTTAATCACAGGTGCAATCCTCTGAGCAGTTTGTACCAAATTATTTTTATCACACATTTTCAAATAGCTTGTAGCTATTTGAAACAACATTTCATTTTAATGCCACTTGAATCATGTATTAATTCATACTGTGGAAGGCATATTTATACTGCATGAAGCATTTAGCATCTCTATACGTATGCTACTAAATGAGGGTAATAACCCACCATAAGAAATTCTGGCATAGATAATGGGACACTCAGCATAACCCGATGTTATTTCTCCAAGTGAAATAATGCAGTCACTTAGCACAGATAAGAAGGAAGCATAATTCAAGGTGCTGAGCATAACTGGCCCAGGACAGCTCCTGCAGCACACACAGATGTTATAGAAAGTATGCTTACATTTCACGAACAAGAAAGTACAAGGCACAGGTCAGCTCCAGGACTCTTGAGCTGAACATCTCCCACAGCACTGGGCTTTCCATTAACTCTGATTCAACCCCCATGGCCCCAGAACACTGCTGGAAGCACCTGGGTTAGCACTGTAGAAGGCATGATGCCTCAGCCCAGGGATCCCAAGGCAACAGCATGATTCAGATCAGCTCAGTCCCTCATGCAATCCAGCCAGCATTCCCAGGGCCGCATTTCTCCGAGCACTTCCTAGTTAAGTGTATCTACTCCAGCATTCTTCCTAGTGCATCTAATAGCTCTCACAGGGGTATCATGAAATTTAATATTTGTAATGCAGTCCTGGGAGCTTTCAAAGTTATTTTGCAAGTGCAGTGTCTTTTTGGTAGGATTATCCCATTATTTTGCAATGTTTCCTAATGTACTTTTTTCCTCTCTGCCAAGTCACGCAGTTTTTTTCCCCTTAAACTTCTTAAAACATTTCTTGCCATCACTCCAACTTTAAACATTCTTTTCAAACTGACACCTATAAAACACAGGCTCTTATATAGTTTCAGTATGTCTTGGCTCCCTGTATTCATGTACTACTTGACTAGCTTCCAGAACCAAGTTCTTATGAAAATAAAAGTACAAAAATGCTGCAGGAAATTCAAATCACTCACAATTAGGGAGGCTGTTTTCCAATTATTGAAATAGTTCAAAATTTTGTAACCCTTTCCATTTGGTTCTGGGATTGCACATGAAAAAGATTTGCAAAAACCCCACTGGAGCGTGTCAAATTTTATACAATGCATGAATTTGGAAGCAATTGCAATTCTGGGAATTGTTTGGTTCCTGGAATAATTTAATAACTCTTCAGTTTCCCTGGATGTTGTAAAAGGAGCCAAGCAAAGACACAGAGCTGGGCGCTCCAAATGCTGCAGGCTGGAGAGGAGGAGTGCTCACAGAGGGAATTGTTCGTGGTCAGCTCCAGGAGGTGCTGCTTGGAACCGCATTTCCAGCAGCAGATTCTTTGTCATCAAGGGACAGAAAGCCTCCAGCAAAGCCTCAGCCAGGCACAGCAGAATTAAACTGGTTGAGTAGGCGCAGAAGAACTTAAGGTTGCAAATATAAGATGTAATTATTTCCAGTGTGTTTTAGAAGTTCAAAACATTACTCCCATCACCCTGTCCATCTTCCAACACAGCCTTTTTCTGTGTTATTTGCTGTTATTTGTTGTTTATGACAGTTAGCAATTGCTTGCCCCAGTGAACGAGCTAGAGAGTAAATAAGATGCTTCTTTGTTATATTTTTTAAATAAACACATCCATAACCAAGTTACAAGCGTCCCTTTCAACTGAGGAATGCTAACATCACGAGTACTGCAGCACTCATGCATAACGTATCCACCTCCTTTCCCCTACAAAAGAACCCATGGAAGCCCACAGCTAATGCAAGACATTCAGTTACAACATGATCACACCAGACAATTTTCTATCCATTTGATACAAAAACAAAACAAAGACTGTTTGTTAGCCATATTCTGTGCCAGGCTAACTGAAAAAGCCTGATTTTTTCAACTGATTTTTTAAAGATTAATTTTAGACTTCGGTGAAAGGCAGCGCAAATGGGACATTGTTATGCTTTATATCACTCATAGGTAAATAACATAATTCCCAGGTCTTGTAGGTCACTTCCTAAAAGGAATAAATTAAAAAAAGATCCAAAATATTGAACTAGTTCAGTTTCTGAGTGGAATTGTCATATGCAAGTGAGGCAGAGATGTTTCTGACAGGGAGAACAACCCCAGAACCCGAGCAGATCTGACGACTGAAATTTTACTTTTGATATAACTCAATTAATTTGGAAGGAAAGAGTACAGGAGTGGATTCAATCACAATTCTCTCCCCTATCCCTACACTCTCTACTCACACCAACCTTAATGTTTCTAGGATTCTGTTGTTCCCAGGTCAGTCTAGGGGACAAGCAGGTCTATGATGGCTCAGCTAGATTAGAAAGCTGCATGTTTTAGTGTCGGTATAGAATTCATTTTTACCTTCAGAAAAACAGAGTATCTGCATTAGGTATCTGCCTGTTTTAGATTTTGATCTCACATTACTGTGATACTAACCAACCTTCAGAGTGTTTGCTCCCTCAGCCCACCTGCAGGCTCGGGCTGTGCTCTGCCCCCTTTACGTTACACCTCAGGATCAAAGGGGCTGCGTTTCTTGCTTCTAGCTAATAGGGAAACACTTAATCTGACAAGAATTAAATTGGTATTTCAGATGTTAGGCCAGTGGTGTAAATACTGCGGAGAGTGATTTTAACCTTTTATAATACATACCCCGGAAGTTCCCCAATAAACATGCAGGCATCTGTCTGATGATTTCAAAGATAATAACAACAAGTTTGCTTTTCCAGTCACCTTTCATAGACTCTTTAGTCTGGGAAATCACAGGTTAAGCACCTCTGCTCTAAAACCACAGCAGAGATTTTTCATATCCAGCGTGTCTGCTTCTGAAATTTCCTCTAAAGAGAACCTGCTGCCTACCAGCAATCTCCACTTGGTGAACTCCTCACCAGCTGCTGGAATAGGTTTGGTTTCAGCTTTGCTCAGCACCCAAAGAGTTTTACCATCAGTCAGCAAAAGTAAAAGCATTACAAGTCAACAGCATTAATCTCACGGTCTCTGAAGGCTGGAATTTATGTATTTAATTATTTCCCACTTGTTCTCTACAGCCTGCGTGATCCCACAGCACTGGGTGCCAGTCACAACACTGATACATTGACTAATAAACTCTTGTGCCACCTGAATCTTGGCTGGAGATCAGTGAACAATCCAGAACGAGTAATATATCTAATAAACTGTTCTACTTTTGCTGTTCATATATTGTGTACTGACAATACAGTTTTCTCTGATGGATGGTTATTCTTTACCATTTGCCAAATAAATTCTGCAAATAAGGTTGTTACATAGACTATAACCAAATAACTCTTCCTGGAGATTCTTCATATCCCATTTCTGGTTCCCCATCAGTACCTGATAAAGACATTATCTGCCTTCCCTGGCTGGCTAGCAGTGGCCCATCTCTTCTACATGCAGCCTACCATATCGTAACTCCCAGGGGCAGGACTACTTCCACCATCATGACCCCAGCATGATGGCCACATACAAACTGTGCCTTACCACAGCATCCTGCACTGGCCAGAAGTGCTCCATAGGGTAACATCTGTCTTGTAGAGATTACAGACTATGTGTTAAAAAAGTTTCAGCAAGGAAAATAGAGCATCAGCAAATACTTAGGGACACACAGCAGTGGACAGAAGAAAGGACAATTGGAGATCACCACTGCATTTCCCATGCTCTGTGCAAGCTCCTTTGATACTGCCCATGTCCTCAGACCACCCCTTAGAACCAGAGATACTCAGATCCTTTCTGGCTCTGCAGGCATTAGTGAGAGGACTCATTACACCAAGCCTCAGCCTGTCTGTGAGACACCTAGAGCTTCAAGTCCTGCGGGAGCCCAGAGAAGCCAATGTGAGAAAGGAGCACCTCCAGGCAGGGATCCAGGCAGTGGTGGGACAAATTTCTTCTTCAGCAACCCCATGGCTTGAAGAAGCCTTTAGCCATGATGAAGGTGCTCAGGGCTATGGGATGTCAGCCTGTCTCCAAGTCAGTCTCTTTTCTTTTCTGCATCTTTCCTTCTTGCACATAACTGTATCCACATTTGTTTCTAGGAGTTTTATAACTACAGTTCCACCCCACATCCCACTTCACCAAAAAACAGTCAAGTATCTTAGCCCTCTGAGTGACCAGCTGTGTCCAACCTGAGAGCACTAAGCACACAGCCGTTAAACTAACCAACCCTGTACGGCAAGTGTTTACCAGCAATGTTTGTTATAAAGTCACTTGCAAATACTAAACAAATATATCCTAAGGATACAATGCCTTTTCTCACTTTCAGAAGAATGGCTGAAGAAGTAACTCTGCAAAACCTCAAATTTTTCACATCTGTCTTTCAAATCATTCTTATTAGATAATGCTACTGGACATAAATATGGAAAATATGGAACTGTTTTTCTGGAGAAGATCTTATCACTCTCTACAACTCCTTGAAAGGAGGTTGTGTCAAGGTGGGGGTTGGCCTCTTCTCTCAGGTTGCACCAGGGGAGGTTCAGGCTAGATATTAGAAAAAAAAATATTCTCAGAAGGAGTGGTTAACCATTGGTACAGGCTGCCCACGGAGGTGGTGGAGTCATTATGCCTGGAAGAGTTAAGAAATGTGGAGACATGGCACTGAGGGACATGATTAGTGGGCATGGTGGTGATGGGTTGATGGCTGGACTATATTATCTTAGTTGTCTTTTCCAACCTCATGGTTGGACTCTATGATTCTATGAAAAATTGAGATTCATTGGAATAATAACAAGAAAGTAGCTTAAGTAATTAGGATATTCCTAATTTTAAATACTGAAGTTGTTGATTAAAGTAAATGTGTGAGTTCCATAGGATCAAAGCCAATGCTGATGGAGAAATCTACTGAACTTGTACCAAACAGTTAGATCTGTTCATATGAAGAAAGAGAAAAATTATCACTGCTGGAGCTAAATCATTGAAATGCTGTCAAAAGGATACATCAGGGTAAGTAAAGTCAGACCCAGCCAGCCAGAATTCAGACATAATTTAAAGTAATATTTGCACTAAGCCAATAATGCCAGGCTGTATACTGCAAAAAGGCAATGGTCTGTGTTCAGACAAAGCTAGGCTGTGGAGCAAACAAGGCCTTCTTCTGTCATAAACAATACGTTTTTGGAACTGCCAGCAACCTTATCCCCAAAAATTTTTACTCAGAAACAAAGCAGACTGCTGCAAAACTGCGGCTCTAAATGAATTTTGAGTGGTTTGAGAACATTTCTGGAACTGACTAAAGGAGGCTGTTTTCCTGTGACTCATTTTTGCCTGAACTCTTGCAGTTTCCACATCATCGCCCTCCCCCCTATGCTCGTTTGCCAGGCTCTGTGGGTTAAGGACCAGGAATGCATCTCTGCCTTCAGCTGCGGAGTTTGCTCCCAGCAGCATGGGAGCTTGTTTCTGCAGTGAGAGCAACATCTCAGCAACACGTGTAGCCCAGTACTGCACAGCAGGGAGGATGCATGTCTCCTGAATGAAGCAGCCCTGTCTTTTTAGTCATCATGTTAGCCTGAATGATAACTAGAGTCTCATGGTTTATAAAGCTAAAGGGTATTTCAACCTCCTCCTACTGAGGTTAATTAAAAACACAACTAAGCATAAAGCTGTGGCAGCACTCAGCTGCAAGTTGTGTTTATCAGCAGTCCACATCTAGCAAGAGGGACCCAAGAGTTATTTAAGGCTGTGATCGCAGGTAATTACCTTGCTGAGCAGCCAGAGTAAAGCTGATGCTTATTATTCTCAGTCCTGCACCATCCAATCTTAATCACATTAAAAAAAATAAATGAATATTGTAAGAAACCAAGGTTTTTTTTTTTTTTTTTCTCCTGTGAACTGCTGGAAAGATTTGGCAGCTCTGCTCTATTTAGGTTCCATTGGGAACACAGGGCTTACTTCCTCAGAGCAGCTGTGAAAATCCCACCCAAAGCATGATGAACCCATGGGCCACCAGCTGCCAGAGGGCTAATGCAGATACACACCCAGGGCAAGCGATCACCATCAGCAGTGGATCTGCATGCATACAGTGGTGCATTTGACAAACACACTTCCTGAGTAATGTGTCATTGCTCTGGTGGTTCTCAAACATTAAGATCAGGAAGGAGCATAAAAGTAGAGATTTTTATAATGCAAGTAATATGTAATTCTTCTACAAGGAGTAGTATACACCATGGCACAAACTCAACTTTGGTCTAAGAGAAATAATCTTTTCTCAGTGATCTCCACAGCCATCTTTTAAAAGGTGTTATATTTTAAATGCATTTCACATCAGTTGAATCCTCCCTCTGTATTTCCCCTTTGAATTCATAGTTCAGGGTTCAGTGGGAATCTTGCTAAAGGCTAATTCAGAGAACAAAGGAACCAGGTTATCACCTTTGCAAAAGAAAAAGCATACTGGTGTGATTTCTGCTAAACTGCAGCCCAACAGAGCCTCCAACAGCTGGACAGTTTTCACAGAAGCCGCAACGAGCACAACATGAGTGACAAAGTGAGATGCAAATTATACTCCCGTCTTAAAACTTAATATGGAATTTCTTTTATCTCGTCTTGATTTATTGCAGATACCCAAGTTATGTTTCAACAGTGGTATGTGGGAAGTTAAAACCACACATTAGACAAATTTCAGGAAAGGAATTCCAGTAGTCCCAGTTTGGCTTGAGGCTGTAAAAGCTGATATGCCCTCCCAGCTCCAACAGACACTGTTAACCTCACTGGCTGCCCTTTATCTGCAGCCACGGCCTTGTAGTGAGCTCCATGGCTGGGATAGTTTCACTATATTTTCCCACCTTACATGAAGGTGTTCTCTGTTCTGCCCTTAGAATAATACACTCTGCTGCTCAAAGAACAGTTTATCTGTCCTTATTTCATTATGTAATGCCCTTGGCCTCTCTGCTACTACCCTTCTACTGAGCAGATGATACATGGGCTTTCCCCAGAGAAAAGCAAGCAAACAGGCAGGCAGCACCCACTTGTTTATGACACATACAGGCTGCCCGCTCCCCTAGCAGAGTGCTTATTTCTGTCTCCTTTCCAATGTAATCCAAATTTACGACACTTCAAAGAACTTAATGTCGTTGAGGATTCTATCTCTCCAGTAAATTTAATGCAGAGTGGAAGAAGTTCAAGAAGTTATCAGGAGCCGAAAGAGAAACACAGGCAGCACGGTCTTGACTATCTCACTTCCTTATGAAATAAAAGGAATAAATCCCACAAAAACCTTACCAAAACCCTGGGAGTTCTGGAAGAATGACTGCTAAAAGCCCACAGGGATTTGCCTGGTGTTCCCCTGGGGGTGTGCAGCACCACAAGGCTGTGGAGATCTGGGTACTGGAGCGCAACTGAGTGGGATTGGCATCAGCAGCATGTGGTGTGAAGAGAAACCCGAGGCTTCCTCTTCACCAGTGCCAAGGCAGTGCAGGATTTCCTCTCTGCTGCTTGCCCAATGGTAGCAGCGAGACAGGGAGATAGAAGTGTAAATGGGAGATCAGAAAAATAAAAATAACAAAAAGAAATCTATCAGTGTGCTGCCTCTGTTTGAAAGGTAAGATTTAAATAGAAATAATCCCCAGAAACTACCAAGAGTTCAGGTCATCAACTAACAAGCAGGTTAATTCCTAAGGATTAATGCTTGAAATTATCACGCCTGACAAATGTTTGCTGAGCAGGAACAAGTCCAGAATAGTCAGCATGAAAACCAGTGAGACGTAGTAGTGCAGACAGATACATGTCAGAGCTGAGATTTTATAAAATTGCTAGTTCAACTGCTACCATAATTATAAATTTCCTCTCTACCCACTTTATCTTCTCCTTCTTTTTCATTCCCAGATCCCCAGCAAGAGATCCCCTTTGCAGGCTGACACACTAATCTAGATTCTGCTCTCACTTAAAGCTGTGCCATGTAAAGTGGAGGTCAGCTGGTATTTGCAGGCAATATGACTGGAGGCACTGTTTGGCTGACTGGAATACATTTTGCATGCATTAACCATCTCTCACGATGGAAAGCATGATTTATTCTCTATTTCTGATTCCCTGAAACCACTGGAAAATATTAAGCAGCATTTTCCCTCAATTAATGATAATTCCTTTGAGTACTCCTGCTGTTAGACATTTCATGAATTAAAACCCACTGGTTTGGTCAACCCACCCATTGCCATTGGAACCATCTTAACAGTGTAAATTCAGTTAATGTACTCCAGGGCCAAACTAGATTCCACACACACTCAAGATAGTGTACATCCCAAATGACTCCAAATGGCCAACAAACATCTCTAGTTTTACAGTTGGTGGGCGTCAGATTTATACTACACTGAACAAAATCCATAAGAGTACAGTGAACATAAGGAGGAAAGGTGGAGAAAACAGGGAAAGGGAAATCTGGAAGAAAAAACGTTGATTCAGATTCCACTTCCAAATTAGAAGTTAAATGGGGAGAAAACTATGTCCCCTCCTTCCATCTCAGTGAGCAGAACCAAGCAGTACATGCAAACAAGCATGGGAAAAGATGAAGAAAGGAAAAGGGACAGAAAGAAAAATTAAATGGAAGAACAACAATGGGATAGAAATTCTATATTGGACTAACGCTATGGAGTTTCTAATACAGTGGATTAACTGAAGACCGGCAGTTCAAGATAAGATGCAAACCCTCTCAAAGACAGGGACCCCAACAGAGCCAACTGAGCACAGAATTTTGCCACCAGTAGTGAAAAATGACAACAAACAGAATAGGAGTTGGTCATGGTGGCAGTGCACTTCAGAGACAGAACTGATAAACCAGCTATTTTCCAACTATTTTGTTAGGCTTTTGCTAACCTGAATAATCCTCAGAAATGATGCAAAGCACATCAGCTTGCAGACTAACAATGAAAGCAAAGAAGCCCAGCAGGTACCCCAGTGACTTCAAGTAGCCACAGTCCAGAGGCAGAAAAGAATGGATTAATCTAGCAGTCAGAAATGCAACATTCCCCATAAATCTTTCTGTAATTTAGATTAAAGCAAAGCATATTTGAGAAGGAAACTGTAGTTTCAGAAAAGCATAGCGAATGTCCCCACTGCAGCTAACCTGCCATCTCCTTACTTCCCATTTGAAGAACACTACGGACAGTTTATCAAGGAATGGAAGTATTTTTCTCACCCCTCAGACCTTCTACTGTTTCTGTTGTGTTAGAAGACAGCATTTGAGCAGCACGTTCTTTAGCCAGACATCTGTGTTAAAACACATTCAATCATTTAGTAAGGAAACCGGCTGGATCACTTCAGATTCCCTGATGGTCTGTAGCAGTGCAAGGGTAACACTTTTGCCAACGTAGGAACCAACACCTATACCAAATATTCAAATTGTCTCAAGTACTGGGCCTGGAGGTACTGGCAGCAGTACAGGCAGGTGTCAGGTTGTTGGTCTTTCTGGTACAGCTGCACTCTGTGCAAACAGTGAATCATTAGGTAGAGCCTAATGATTTAGGTATATCGCCTCCAAGCTGAGCATCTGAAAAACGAGGCTAAGGCAGGCAGTCATTATGCTCTGCCCCATTCCAGAAGAAAATAAGTATTTTGACTTTACTTCTTGGCATTAAAACAAACAAATGGACAACAACAACAACAAAAAACCCCATACAATCCCCCACACAAATCCAAACTCTGATAAATGTTAAGTCTTGTTTGAGGAAGATATGGATTAGCTTTTAGCATAGTTGCTTAAGCGAAAAATCATCTTACAAATCCCCAAACTAAGGTGAAACCTACAAGAGTTTCATAAATACCGCAGTGATAGACAGCACAGGAAAAGGACACTGTGGAAAGTAATTACCTGTGGAGCACTGAAACAGGTTATTAACGTTCAGGTAAATTCCAAAGCACTGACTAACTACAATTTTTCAACACTAGCAAGGCTTAAATAAAAAAAAAAAAAATAATAATCTGTGACGTCTAAAGTATTGGGATTAAGTGATTAAATGTGTCCATGTAATTACTTACAAAAATGTTTTTAAAGCACCTTCAGCTCTTTCATCAGGTAGCAAATGCTACTTTGCTTGGCTGTGAAATAAACGCTAACAGCTCTTCTTCGTAATTAAGTATTCTCACTACACCCAACAGCTGGGTAAGTAAACAGCTGAGGCAAGAAACAAGTACTGCTGAAAGCAAGATCTTTGGGGTTGTTGGTAGCCCCTGTCCCAGGCAGCCCGAGGTAAGTGCCACTGGATGGTTAAGGCTTACAAGCACAACCAGAGATGCCTGTAGGGGGAATATCTGAAGAAGTATTTTGCAGAAGGACAGGTGTTTCTACTCATTCTCTATGGTATTGGAAGCGGTACCTGGTGCTGCAAGCAGTTTGGAGATGTGAGCAGCAAGGTCTGCACTGATAGGAAGGTTGCAAAAGCTGACTGTGTGAGGGCAGCCAGAGATGACATAGTTATGGTTGCACTGCAAAACCCTGTAGGTGACCACAGCCTGCCAAGCATTGCCTGCAACATGCTCCTGCTTCCCAGCCCCCTTGGAATAACTCCTCTTTGTCACTTCACAGAATCATAGCAGCACAGAATATTCCAAAGTGGAAGGAAGCCGGGATGATCACCAAGTCCAGCTCCTGGCTCCATACTGTACCACCCCAAATTCAAATCCTCTGTCTGAGAGTGTTATCCAAACACTCCTTGAACTTCAGCAGCTGGGACCTGTGCCCACTGCCCTAGGCAGCCTGTTCCATGCCCACCACCCTCTAGTGAAGAACCTTTTCCTAATTACCCAGCCCGATTCTCCCTGCTATCACAACCCCATGCCATTCCCTCAGGTCCTATCACCGTCATCAGAGCCTATTTCTCCACTATTCTCTTCCTTCCTTCCTCTTTGTCTCCCTTACCACTTACTTATCGATTCTACACTACTACATGAACTTCTCCTCAGACAGTAAAAAATCATTCTGGGGACCTCTAAAACAGAACCGTTTGTCTGACAAGGACCTGCAGTGCAGTTATCATGAGCTTGGCCCCAATGGCATTACCTTCTCACTGAAATCCATCAGAGGAGAAGCAGTTATGCCTGGAATCAGATTTGAAAAGCCAGACATTCTGGGTAAAGAAATTATTTCTATGCTAAAAGTGTCTTAAAAAGAATAAAGCAATAGCTAAGGTCCAAGGATACGAGAAGATGGGTAAAGGTTGTACAACAATTTTAAGCTTATACATGTAAGGAAAAAAAGAAAAAACAGAAAAGCTTGAACTTATTTTCCCTTCTGTTAGGCTGAAGGTATTCTTTGTAGGTTTGGGTCTCACCCCAATATGCACCCACTGCCAAAACAACTAATTTAGTAACAGGTCTATGATTTGAGAATACAAGAGAAAATCCAAATCTCTGCTAAAGTCAATGGCAACATTGTCACAGAGCCAAGATTTTCCTATGGACTTAAATGACAAGGCAGTGAGAATTTTTTTTTTCCTTGGGTGCTTTCTTTATCTGGAGATCTAAATTAACACAAGCTCTTCTCTTACTGAACTAGCATTATTAGATATGTACATTACAAACAGCACGTGCCTAGCCTGCTCGTTTCCACCACTGTGGCAATAGAGCATTTCTGCTGACTTAAACATGGAACATCACCTGTATTTGTCATACACTGTCACCTGCCATTCACATAACAGCTATTGCATTCCCATAGGGCCACAGCAGTGCTCATACAAGGAGACGAGCTTGCAATAAAATCAGTCATTTAAGTTACAGGAAATATATAGCTTGGGGAAGAAGCAGCAGCTTCAAAGATTGGTTTCTCTTCCTTACTGGCATAATCTCCTCACATGACACCACCTTTCCATCTGAGCGACTTGAAAACACGGTGGGTATATCAGTATCTGTTCACCTTCTATTTTCAGTGTCCCTGAACTTCTGCAGGCTGCACTGAAAATGGAGTTCAGCATCTGGGTAGTGATCAGATACATCTCTTAAACTATTCCTCAATCAGGGGCAATATATATTTTTAGGATTGCCTAGATATAATGGTCAGAAAATAAAAGACAAGGATACAATGCTTGAAATCATATCATACTGCTGCTTAAGGTGGAGAGGAGACAGCTAAAGTAACCCTAACATTTTTTTCATAGTCTATTTTTCATTGCTGTTTTGTCAGTCCAATTGAATGAACAGGTGAGATAAATCAGTGTGAGATAATTTTGTGGGGTAACAGCTCTAATCTGGGTTTGTAAATAAGTAAGTCCAAGTACCTAGACCCACTATGGTTGCTTATTGTATCTCAGTGAGATACCTCCAACATAGCATCAACTAACATCATCCATAAGGTGAGATGTTAGCATCTCCTTTCACAGATGGAGATATGATGCTCTCATAAGGGCCTAACTTTCAGAAGCAGCCTCTGATAGATGGTCCAGAGCCAATGACATATCCAGCACTCAGTACCTGTGGTCCCACTCCAACCTCCAGCTGTACATGCTCACCAACACCACAGAGCAAACCTGTGGCACAGAACACAGCTCTTCTAAACCACTCTAATGCATTAAGTGAGCGAAGATGGCCATATACTCAGCAATAGCCCATTCATACATTGTTTGGGAGTCATGAGCTGGGGCTTCCATGTCTGCACATATCACTTAGAAGAACTATGCAAACGCTTCCAGGAGAATTCAAATCTCAAGCTGTGTATGCTAGCCTGAATCAAAACAATACTTACAGATACACTTGCTCTTGAAAATTAAATATTTTCAAGGAGTTTTGAAGAACTTCTCTCACTCAGTCGAAGACAACTTCCTGACTATTCTGTTATTTAGCCCCACAAGGCATGACACTGGAGGGGATTACAAACTGCTGTCACTTCCCAGTAGCAGGGTAAATGTGTCTAGGAGAGGAAGCCAGCACACTGGGCAGGCAACACAGTATCATAGAATGGCCTGGGTTAGAAGGGACCATCAAGGATCATCGAGCTCCAACCCCCTTGCCGCAGGCAGGGCCACCAACTTCCATATCTATTACTAGACCAGGCTGCCCAGGGCCCCATCCAACCTGGCCTTGAACACCTTCAGGGACGGGGCATTCACAACCTCTCCGGGCAGCCTGTTCCAGCACCTCACCACTCTCTTGGTAAAGAACTTCCCCCTGACATCCAACCTAAATCTTCCCTCCTTCAACTTAAAACCATTTTCTCTTGTGCTGCCATTATCTACCCTTGTAAAGATTTGGCTCCCCTCCTGTTTATAGGCTCCCTTTAGGTACTGGAAGGCTGCAATGAGGTCACCCTGTAGCTTTCTCTTCTCCAGGCTGAACAAGCCCAGTTCCCTTAGCCTGTCTTCTTGTCATGCTTCGGTTTGTTCAGCTATCCCACAGATACCACATTACTCACCTGCCTGAAAGGAACCCTAAAGTTTCTGTGGGTCTGACTGCTCTTCTACTAAAGCCAGTGGTTCTTTTTAATAACTATTAACTGCAGGGGTAGCAGCATATGTGTGTCTAGGATTCAGTGGTGACAGCCACAGTATCTGAATAACATATACTAGTGCTAAGTATAACAACAAATCTCCTGGCACATGCTATTCCACATGGGCCTCTCACTCATCCTGTGCTCCCAAGTGCTACTGTTATAGTAATGAAAAGGCTTACAGCATAGCACAGCAGTAAAAATGGCTATTCTATCTTTTTAATATCACTAAACAAGCACCAATTAAGAGTAAAACAAGCAACCTGATATCTGATTTCCAAGCAAACTACAACCTCATGGATGTCATTTCTCCTTGCCATTTCCCTCAGTTTCCACTAGTACATTATTTCATGCATTTGTTCCACGAGATCCCAAGGCTGAGATGGCAACTTAATCCTCATCATACTACAGCCAAAACATGAATTCCCATGAAATCTCTTGCTATGAAGAGCTTCCTGTCAGGCCCAAGTCTTCTGCGAGGCATAACATAGATAAGATCCCTGTATTAACACACATGACAAGTCAGTCTTGCCAAAAGGAAACTAACAGGCCCAGCTCATATTTAAAATAACCATAACTTTCCTCAGAATACAAGCACTGTATTATAGGTCAGAGCAATCTGAACTTTCTGTTCAGACAGAGACATCAAAGACTGCATATTAACCTTATATAGACTGTCAATGAAAATGCCCTTCCCTATCAAACAAGTTTGCTATCTTTATTTTGACACTGAGGTGTGGCAATTTCAGATAGTATAAATGGCCATAAATCTATGAGTTACTCAGTTGTAAGTCGGCATGTTGCTGAGCCATCAATTTTCATAGAAGGAAATCACCTACTTACAACACACGTGTATACAAATATTAATATACAATCAGGCACTGACATAGGCTGCCCAGAGAAGCTGTGGATGCCCCACCCCTGGAGGCATTCAGGGCCAGGTTGGATTGGGCCCCTGGGCTCTTATCTGGCGGGGGGCAGTCCTGACCATGGCTGGGAGTTGGAACTAGGTGGACTTTAAAGTCCTTCCCAACTCAAGCCATTCTATGATTAAGGGACAACAAGTACCTTATTTCCCATAGAAGCTGTGGTAAAAGATGAAAGCTAGCTATCTTTGAAGCTGTGATGCAGGTGCTAGGCTTGGAGCATCTACCCATATCACACAGGTGTATATGGAAGTACAGCTGCATCCTGAGCACAAGCGTTCAGAGATGTTTTTCTGGTTGATTTGAGAGCCACAGAGAACTGGAGGGAACAAAAATGGCTTACCCAAAGGGAAAGGCAAGATGCTCTTGTCAACTAGTGTATGAAAGCCAGACAGAGGACATACGCATTGGGAATGGTTCACAGATGTGGAAAACTTCTGACAAGGATGGGAGGGAGAGAAGAAATAGCGAAGTACATAACAGAATAATCGAAACCAACACAGGAAGGGGCAAACTTGCAGCACCACACCCTGAGAGGCGGTAAATTCTGTCTTCTTTGGGAGTTTGAGGGCTCGGGATCTGGTGATTCATGAAGAATGTGGAAAAAACACTGTGTGTAGGGAAAAAAACTGTTTTATGGAGAGCCCATCAGCTGTGTCAAGTTCCACTTCCTGGCAGCTCGTGTGGAGGGAACAATGCTCCCATGACTCACTACGAGTTTGCTTCTTGAAATAAAAGTTGCCAGGGGACTGTGGCGGGTTGCATTTCCTTGCTTTCTTTACACACTTGGCAACCACAGAGGCCATGCCAAGCCAACATGCATTTCAACTGCTCACAGATTTGAGACACTTTTAGAAAAAGCAGCAGAACGGTTGACAGGCAACCAATCAGTCTTGCTGCATTTTTCAAATTCCCTCTTCAAATAACAGCCACCGCGCACGGAGGCTTTCAGATGGCACATAGGGGGCTTAAAAGTGGCGTCCAAAAGTAGTAGTAGCAAGGAGCTGGTCTGATCAGCACAGTGATGCTATTTTTCATTAGTGAAATAAGATAGCAAGGCAACGGAGAAGGGAGGCGACCCACTGCTTTGGCAAACTGTAGAAGCATAGTCTTGCAACCCTCATTTTTACAATTAATCATTGATTCCTGCAGGTTTCACTCTGTAAATGTATTTGAGAGGACCTATTTCTAGGAACAAAGTTTTCCAGAACAAAGACCTAGGATCATACGAGTCAAACCGATAAGCATTTGGAAATAAACACAGCGGCAGAAAAGGGCATAGGAGAAGCCAGAACCTTAACGTGCATCGAGTGGGGCTGTGAAGGTGACGGTAACGGCTCTTAAGGACAAACTGGGACTATTCTCGCTGCTCGGGACAGTGCTGCGTGAGAAGCGCTCGAGCTGAGCTGGGCTATCTTCAGCAGGGGGCAAAGGAAGGATAGGGAACAGAAAGCGTGGGCACGGAGTGCCGCAGGAACGTGACAGCCACAGCCGGCTGGCAGCGAGAGCCTGGCACCTGGGGAAGAAAAGTTGCAAGCCGCTGCTCGCGCTCTTACCGGGCTGCTCCTCGTGGAGAGATGCGGTTATTTTCTTATTTAAACGACAGGCATTAAATAAGAGGCTTTACCCGCCCGCTTACTCCACTGAGGAACGGTGCTGCAGGGCCCGCAGCCGCACCGTCACGCAGGAGCTGCGCCGCGGGGACACCGTTAGAGCCGCACGGCCGTGCCGCAGCCGCCAGGGCTGCCCTTGCCGCTCTGCGCTGTCAGGGGCCTCGTCCACCCCCGCCGGGGCGGGACGGGACAGGACGCAGGAGCTCTCCCGCAAAGCGCCGCCTCACCGTTATTCCCCGCAGCCCCGAGCAGGCAGGCCCGCGCCCCACTCACCGCCGCGGCACCCGCCGCCAACGAGCGTCCCCCCGGGGCCGCGGCGCTTCTCCCTTCGCTTAGTCCGCTTCGCTCGCTCACCGGCCCCGCCACTCCGGGGCTGTGCGGAGAGCCCGCCCTCGGCCCTCCCCGCTGCGCCACCGCCCGGCCCGGACCGGCGGGAGGCGTTATGCAACGCGGCGGTGTGGAGCGGACGGCAGGGCCGGGCCCCGGGCTGACAGCTCTGGGAGGGACGGGGCGGGTCTGGGGGCACAGGTGAGCTGAGCGCCGGCAATTCTGAAAGAAAAGGCCGAATTTCTCACAAAATCCTGTCTGGGGACTTAGAGCTCTGCGAAGCACCTAACACTGTGAGACTCGTGACGCAAACATGAATGTTCCTCAGTCGTGCAGGTGGGTGCAGAAATCCACAGCGACCCACGGACAGCAGCAGCACAGCAGCTTCCCACCAGCTGTAAGTAAAGGAAACAGCCCCAGGGCTCTGCAGCTGTTTGTTTGGCCGCATGGAGCGTTCAAACCGAAAGTTGGAAAGCAAAACAAAACCCAGCAAGCCAAAACCGTTGTCTGAATTAGGCGGTTCTTCTATAACCAGTCCAAGCAAGAAGTCTGCAATATGTATCCAAGTTATTGTGGAAAGATCAGTTAAGAAACAAAAAGAACAGCAGAGGTGGTGCGCTGGCAGGCACAGAGTGGGCTCTCCTGGCAGTCAGAGGTTGGAGCCACGGACGTCTTGTACTCATCTGCAGCAGCAAAAAGTTCTCATTGCATGGAAATGGCCCCAGGGAGGGAAGAACGAACAGCTCTGTCACATTTGAGCAATAATACAATGTAAACAAACAGTGAGTGTGAGGAGCTTTTCTGTATTTCTCAAGGCACAAAAAATGTTCTTTGTGAGAGGTCGTGTTGCTGCCTTCTGCTGCTGAGAACTGCTGCTCTCATCTGCATAACGAGCAGAAAAACTGGATGCTTGTGATAGAAGTCTCAGCCACATATAACAGTCCTAAGGCTAAGAGCCTCAGGACACATCATCCAGAAGTGATAACAGAGAGAGCTCCAGGAGTCAGTGAGAAGCAGAGGATGAGGGCTGTCCACTGATGCCACCTCTCAGTACAGGCTGGCACACACCACTGACGTCTCCTGGCCATACCTGTGAGGGTGACCTCTGAGGGCTGACTTCTGTCCACAGCTTGGATTCAAGACGGTGCTAATGCAGCCCCATCTGGAATAGCTCAGTACCTAAATTGCTCCCAGGTCATCAAGAATTGATGCCCCTCACAGTGGAAAAGGATATTTTATTATTTTATTATTAATTCTGAATTTGTCCAAATTATTTAATGGTAAGACACGTGCATTTTTATAGTTGGTTCTGACCTTGAGGCACCAAATGCCTGAGGTGGGCCCTTACCTACCCCAAACTGTGCCGCTAAGATCTATTTAAATTGTTACTCAGAGGGGAACTGAACATTGCATCCCTCCTATGTTTGTGGACAAGTGAGTCACCTAACTTGGGAAATCTGATTTACTCTCTAGCATAGTTTTGACTTACTTGGATTGAAATTCATATCAACAGTGTAAAAAAGCATCTACACCTATGCAACTGCTTGTGCCTCACAGTAAACTCAGGGTTGGTTATCTCTTAATAATCTTTGGAATAGTGAGAGGAACCGCACACATTCCAGAAAGATTGAACTCCACAAGTATGCATGTAGAAGAGGTAGATGATAAAGAATAGAAAATCTTATGAATTTTCATTAGGAAAACTGGCTCAGACATTAAGGTGTATAAACAGTCCTTACTGGCAGCGATTAATTTGTAACAAAAACACCTCCTCAGACTTTGTACAACCAGATGTTTTAAGTCCAAAATGAAAATAGCCCCTTGCATTCAGAAAGCTTGCTGGTGGTGGACAGTGCATCGTTACATTTAAAAATCACTTGCATTAAGTTCCCCTTCTGCATTTCCCCATGTGGCAGCTTGCATGGCTCCAGCAGCTTTGCACATTCTTAGTTAGAAATATGTGCAGGCAAACAGCAGGCATTAAGTAAATGAACATTCAGTGCATTATCTAAACAATATAAAACTGCACACACACCACACCTAAACAACAACGGAGAGGTCAGAACGACTGAAACTAGAGTAAAAGGGTGGGGAAGCCTCTGAAAATGACAGAACAGCAGCTCTAATCTTCTTTCATTGGAAGAAAGGAACATATATTTAGAAGCCATTTGCTCAGCCTCTAAACCAAACCACAAGTGGTTGTCAGTGAACAACACAGCATTTTCAGACATTTCCTGTGATGTGCAGAATACCCAGTGGACTGGGTGGGAAGCACCAAACACTGCTACTGACACACACATTTGTTGGCAGGGTTTACTCCACAGGACTGACAACCCACCACAGGAAGAACTGCAGTTCAAGGAACATTTGGACGTTGTGTTGAGGGACATGGTATAATGAGTAGAAAAGCACTTACAATGCTGCAGGGTAACTGCTCTCTGTTATTAGCATAACACACCCATTTACCACACTCATAACTGATGACAAACAAGTACTACAAGATATTAAGATGTTTCCCTTTTTGCTTGCTTGGGTACAGCAATGTCAGGTTGTTATTCATAATGAGTCATTTGGCAGTCCTGTAGTGAGAGGAACAGCATTTATTGGTGGGATAGTAACATTGGTGTGCAGCATACCAGTGACATATGTCTTTGCCATAACAGGTTTTGACACTTGGACTTCTCGGGGTTTGTTGTTTCTTTTTTTAGTTATGAGAAGTTGTTGCACATGGCTTGATAGAAAGCTTCAGCAGGCGGTGGTAGCAGTTGCTACAGAACACCTCTTCCTGAGTGGGTGAGGAATGAAGTGTCATAAAAAGCTCTAAAGCAACAAATCTTCAGAAACAGCAGAGCAAAGTTCCCATCAATTAGACAAGCTAACTGATTCTGGATTCATACAGAGATCATACAGACTTAGCATTTCACATTTTGACATTTACCTTCTGTATAGCTGGTCTCCACATCCTGGGCAGACAGACCACTTGTAGAAGGAAGCAGGACCTTGTGATGGCGGAT
Organism: Gallus gallus; assembly: GCF_016699485.2. Classification (NCBI taxonomy): domain Eukaryota; kingdom Metazoa; phylum Chordata; class Aves; order Galliformes; family Phasianidae; genus Gallus; species Gallus gallus. The sequence continues at coordinate 45,571,568 of NC_052536.1, forward strand.
CAGTTCCCTTTTCAGTGCCTTGAGAGTGTTTAATGCTGAAGGGTAACACTATAACTAAAAATGCTTGCTAAGCACACTTACCTGGAGTCAGCAGGTTAGCAGCTACACACCACTTCTTCATGCAATTCCTGTAACACAGGAATTACTGAACAGAACATCAAAATACCCAGGAGCAGAACCCCAAGCCCTTTTCCTCTTGTGGTCATCAGTAGGCTATGAATGCTGACACTATAGAATCTCTGTGCCCCACTCCCTGCAGCATTTTTTCTTTCCCCTAAAAGTTGTAACATTTAGGCATCAACAAGATTACCAGCTAAGCAGGAAATAAAGTTTCTAAGATGTCTACATTTTTTTCCCCCCTGAATTAAAGACTGAATACCATAGAATGGCTTGGGTTGGAAAGGACCTTAAAATCTACCTAGCCCCAACTTCTGCCATGGGGAAGGATGCTCCCCACTAGGTCTAGCTGCCCAGGGCTCCACTCAACTCAGTGTTGAAGACCTCCAGGGATGGAGCATCTGCAACTTCTCTGGGCAACCTGTACCATTGCCTCACCACTCTGAGTAAAGAATTTAGCCAGAGGTTATTTTGTATGAGCAAACTGTAGGGTTGCTCAAGCTTGTATAGTTTGGAGTGCTGCACTTAGGAAGCACGCACCATTTGCGAGCTGCATGTAATTCTCCAAATGATGAGAAAAATGATCTAAAAGACAAATAAAAGTACTTTGAAACTTTGAAACTCAAAATCATTTCTTACCTGTAGAACTTCATGTTCTTCTTTTAAGAAAATTTAATTAACTGATATGAGCCAGCAGTGTGCCCTGTCAGCCAAGAGGGCAAACAGCATTTTGGTGTGCGTTAAACACAGCACATCCAGCCAGTCAAAAGAGGTGATTTCCCTTCTATACTTTGTATTGATGCAGCCTCACCTAAAGCATTGCATGTAGGAGGCTGAGGGGTAATCTTATCAATATGTAAAAATACCTGAGGGGAAGGTGCAGAGAGGATGGAGCCAGGCTCTTCTCAGTAATGCCACGTGCTGGGGCAAGAGGCACTGGGCACCAAGTGGAACACAGGAGGTTTTGTCTGAACATCAGGAAACTTTTCTGAGCACTGGCATAGGCTGCCCAGAGAAACCATGGACTCTCCTCCTTGGAGATGTTCAGAAGCCGCCTGGACACCCTGGACTGGGATTGAGCAGGTGACTCCAGACATCCCTTTCAACCTCAGCCAATCTGTGATTTTTATATTTCTTAAGTCTCAGATTTTATACAACTATTAATCTCTCTGCAGATCAAAAAAGTTTGATGACTGTATTACAGTAGTAGCCAGCGGCCAACTGTAGCCAGATGCCTAGTATGCTAGGGAGCCTTGAGCACCTAGAAGACTACAAGTTCTGGAGAAGCAACAACATAACCACACGAGAAAGCAGATGAGGAAAGGGATATGTTGACTTCTGCTTGCAAACGTGGAGGAAACAAAACCAAAGTGGAAGGTTATGTTTAGGAGCATGCAGTATTAACTTCTGCTAGCTAACAACAATGCCCCCAGTTGAAGTCAGTAGGAGATAAGCCAGCGGGAAGACAAGACCTGTTGGAAATTCCACAGGATCTGAAGCCCAATATCCTGTGTCTAATTCCAGTGGGTTAGATTTTTTCACTTCTCCTCTCCACACACCTTGTGTTTTTCCAAGTGAAATGCCAGAAGTTAGCTTTAAAAAATATTCTCTGGAGTCCACAGGATAAACAGCAAAGACAACTGTTGAAATGTAACATTCCACAAGCATTCTACTACAACAATTTATTACAATAAATTACATTTGTCTCTCCTTGCTTCCATTCATGCTACAAACAGTTTTGCTATTTTTATGTCTGTGAGCCTCAGTCTGCAGCCATACTCTAATCTCTCTGCCTCCAGAAATGCCAGTTCTGTGAAGCAACTTACTTGTTTGTATCCAGTCTTTTAAGGGGCAGCAACACATGCTAGAAACAATGTCTCTTGTATGTCCACGTTTAAAAGAGGATACAGTTCTAGGAAAAGTCCTTAATTTTATTTTCCTCCCTCCCCAGCCCGCAGACCTTAAATCATTCACCACAGTGAATTCACCACCATAGCCTAACATGGAACTACAAAAGAATGCAGATCAACTTTCTACAATCAAGCATCTCAAATTGAAGCACAGTGATAGAAACCAACTGCACCTCTGTCTCTTCATGACTCCCGCAACTAGTAGCAAAACAAACCCGTGGACAAAGATAAAAGGCTACTGATGGGGAAGGGAGCAGAAGGATGATTCAGACATATCTGCTCTACTGTACTCTACAGTGCCCCATTATCAATAAGTGATTGTTTAAAGTCTGAGCTTTTCCCCAGGCTTCTGTTCATAGGGTGCAAATATATATATCTATATATTTTAATGAAAAGAAACTGTGCTTATAACAGGCCTTTTAGGAGACAAGCAAGTGCTACAATTAAATGTCACATCTTTTCAATACAAGTTTTTTTTTTTTTTTCTTTTATCTTGCAATTAAGTAGCTGCTGTACAATTTCAGATGTCACAGGAGGAAACAAATTAAAACAAAGCAAGGGAGATAAGCTACTACAGACTTCAGAGGACAAGCATAGAACACTGCAGTACTGAAACCCATGCAAAAAATGTATGCAAGCGAGAGATGACTTCATTCTGCACAATACTTCCTATAATAGTGTGTATAAACATCTTTTTGTAAGGATATCACTGATCATAATTGTTAATTTCAGTTTAGCTTCTCACTTAAACCTCACTTTCTTCATTCCTGATGTCACTTCTACATTGCCACAAGCATTAAGTTTATAGCTAAAAATTAGTCTCAACATTTCCACGTATAGTTGAGAATTACTCTCAATATTTGTACAGAAGAACTTATTTATGCCATATCCAATATAAAAATCACACTGATAATAACTAAAGACTCCCCAGAACTACTTCAGTACTGGGGAGTCAAGAAAAGATAAAGGAACAGCAATTCACGTGACCTGGGCTCACAGCATTTGGTTCTTTTTCAACTGTAATTCTTTTTCAAAGGGAATTTATGAGAACTTGACAAGTTAACACATGTATACACATTTCTAGGAAGAAAAAAAAAAAAAGAGGCTAAAGGATTTGTAATGAAAACCACAAATCTTTATTGAAACATGATAGCACCATGCTTATACTGCTAAAATAAACTTATATTTAAGGCACATCATAACAATTCCATCTACTTCACAAATATGCTGTTGTGTGCAAAATGCTTCAACATTTACTTGGAGAAACTTCTAATACAGTTGAAATCCACATGTAATGATATGCTTGATAGTATCTCTCTTGTTCCATGGAGCAGATGATATGGCCACTGATGTTTATTAAAGTTCCAGTGATGTTTCTCCAACAGATGTGACATTTCTCAAAATAAAGCATACCTTGCTGTACATTCTTAATTAAAACAAAACAAGCAAACAAAAACAGAAGAAAAAACCACAACAAACTTATATAGAAGAGGGCCACTAAGATGATCAGAGGGCTAGAGCACCTCTCCCATGAGGAAAGGTTGAGGGAACTTGTTTAGCTTGGAGAAGAGAAGGCTCCGGGAAGACCCTATTGTGGCCTTCCAATACTTGAAGGGAGCATATAAACAGGAGGGAGAACAGCTGTTTACGAGGGTGGGTAGTGATAGGACAAGGGGGAATGGTTTTAAACTGGGACAGGGGAGGTTTAGGTTAGATATTAAGAGGAAGTTTTTCCACTCATAGAGGGTGGTGACGCACTGGAACAGGTTGCCCAAGGAGGTTGTGGATGCCTGGAGGCATTCAAGGCCAGGCTGGATGTGGCTCTGGGCAGCCTGGTCTGGTGGTTGGCGACCCTGCACATAGCAGGGGGGTTGAAACTCAAAGATCACTGTGGTCCTTTTCAACCCAGGCCATTTTATGATTCTATGATTATTTATTGGAGGATTTTCCCGGTAATAGCAATTATTATCTCAAGCGATTGTTGCACTATTAAGATAAGGGAATTCAAAAGATCTAACCATCCTCAGTGACAGTAAAAATCCAGTTACTGCAACCTGCCATTTTAGTGAAGTGACTCAGCCAGAGACCTTCAGCGGGCAGCCCTGAGCTGACAGAGCCCTCTCGTGGACACTAAATACAAGCTCATCAGAACTTTTCTTGCCTCACTGCAACTGAACATTCTTAAAACAAACTGTCTCTAGATTTTTTTTTGCTCAATACTTGACCTAGTAATATTATACCTGTATTTAACAGATACATTTTACTTTCTCAACTTTGTGCAATGTTTTTTTTAAGCCCGTGAAAAATTCTGCCATTCTTAACTCCAAGTCAAAAAGAGGCCAAGAGATGCACAAAGCATACTCAGAGGTAACACTTCTCAACTGCGTATGGAAATTAACATATCTAAGTTACACTTCTTTTGTAATAATGAAAGACTCAAGGATTGCTATCACCTGCAAATAAGGAACAAAGGTCTAAAAGACTCTGCTCAGGCAACATAGTTGCAAGAAGCTTGCTTATACTAAACAGCAATTCTACCCTATTCCAAAGTTCACACCACATGGTTCTTGCCACAGGACAGCTTCACAATTCCCAAGGCAGACTGAGTATACTTATCATACTGGGACAAATTACTTGGTACTAATTTGTACTATATTATTAATTACTTTGAAATCTAAGAAGTGTCTAATTTAAAGGTCTGTCCTCTACCTTGAACATTTTACATTCTACTCACTCAGTACAGGACTCAGAACACTTTTACGTTTATTACTAACATGACTTCCCCTTGTTAAAGGCAGAGATCCTTACACGATCCAAATCCAACAACTGGTTTAGATCACCAGTTAAGTAATAAGTTACTATAAAAGTTTCACAGCTTCTACTTCAGCATTCAAAATGTACGCATGCCACACAGATTTTAACTGTGCAGTCCAGAACTGTAGGTACACTGAGCATTCGAACTGGTCTCAAAGGACAAGCTGATGCTGCCAGACGATGCCCTGATGGTATGCCTCAAATTATTTACCTAGCATGCAGAACAGGAGCTTCAAAAAAAGCTTCATGAGATAATAAGCTCTACTTAAGTGTTTTTAACTGTTAATGCACATAATAACACTTCATTTCCAGGTTCTTTCACAAGTAAGGAAGACATATCTGACTTGGACACAAAGAGGTGTCCTGCCCTGATAAGCTGAAACAAGCCTTTACTTCTGATCTTTTTATCCAGCTGCCTCCCCCTCACCCCTGCCACACACACCCATTTTTTTCCCCAGAGGGAAAAGCCTCTGTGACAGTATCATTCTTAGACACCTTTGTTCTTCTGAATGTATAAGAAACTCAAACCATCAACTCATAAATACTAATTTTGTTCAGCTGCAGAAGGCCTGGAAGTGATTGAGTTTAAAGCCTGCAGTTTGAACATGCTTTTGTTACTGCTTTCAAGATGAGGTGATAACAGTCCTTCTAACAGGAAGAACAGCAAAACATCAGAAATCCCATGGGAGTTCCATTAATACTTCTTGTGAACAGGTGATTTAAATCATTGTCTGGAAAATAAAATATAAGTAGTTCCAGTTTAGTCTAAAAGTACACTGGACAAGATTGCAAATATTTTTAATTCTCTGTTACTATAAAGAACTGTAGTGGACTAATTGTTCTAAGTCTTACCAGCAGTGAGAAGTATTTATCTACTTAAAGAGCGCTGCATACTTTAAAATACAAAAACATTTGACCAAACTAAATGTTTCCTTTAAAATGTTTCCTGCCAAGCTTAGCATTACCTTACAAAGCCAATCTCACAACATTGCAATAAATAACTGAATTCAAGTACTTCTATTTAACCCAATAACCAGGTTTTGGAGAAGCTGTCCAACATTTATAGCAGTTTTTAAGTGTTCAGCAGACATTACTCTATTTGCTAAACAATATCAGACTGCAAAATTGCTCTTACTGTTGATAGATCAATAATGACATGGGATAAGTCATTATCTCCGTGGCAACAGGATTGTAACTGTTAGAGGAATATTGCGCATGTTGCTGCTGCTGCTCTAACAGGCATGCCTCGGCTTCCTCACACCGGTGCTCTCTCTGCAAGCCTGGTACGCCCAGAGTACCACCAACCAAGGGCATCTCTTCGACTACAGAGGATTCCGCTGCAGCTGAGGTTATACTGTTCCTGAAGGAGCTTACCCCCACGTGAGTTTATGACCCCTCAGTTTGATGTCTCCATTTCGCTTCTCTTTTCTTATTAACCATATCCTTGTGGAAATAGCTGGAATTAGATATGGGAATCCAAACACAATCAAGTTTCTGTCACAACCCAATGTGTGTTTATTAATTTTTAATTGAGAGTTCTAGTCCAGCATGGCAACATCTTTGCCTTTTTAATTAAATTTCACTGAACTCCCTTCTGAATCTCCAGAACGTTAAAGCGACAGGCATCTTTCTGCTAGATTAGAAGTGACAAACTGGGCCATTTAGCCTCTTGTACATATGACTTACAGAGCTTCTTCACAACATATCAGTTTGACAAGGAAACAAAAAACCAACATAAATTTTGCAAAGATTAAATAAGTTTTATCTACTACAAATTGTTGTACACGCGGTGAACAATTTTGCTCATCTCATAGCACATAAGCCACACAAAACAAGAACTTTTCTATGTCTTGGTCACAAGATAGGTTGGTTTCTGATGTTCTGCTGAAAACAAAACACACTGCCACACAAAATACACAATGTTATCAGCAACAACGCACTGTGTCTTTAGATCTGTAATAAAAAGTATTTCATAAAAATCATATGCATCCAAATATTGGCACAACGTTATTTTTAATAGATACTCGTAATTCACAAGCTGTACACACAAATTTAAAGTTTGCCCCGAAGATTCTTTGTAAATTATTTTAATTGCCGTACAAAGCAACAGAAGCGATGCTTAAAGACTATATAGGAAATCTGAACTGAGTTGTCACCCAGGCATCTGCAAACTCGAGACGAAGGACCGCTGCCTTTTACAGAGCAGCCGCTACTGAGTAACGCACTCACATGAGCTGAGTTACCAACGAGGGGAAATTCTTTCCTTTATAAGTGAGAGCAACACAGATGGCCGTTACTACTACTAAACGCTCAGATGCCAGCCCCACGAAGTTAATTACTCGGGAACACGCTTAGATTTGCTACCTGCGGGACACATCGCTTTTGTTCTTCAGCTCCGAGGAAAACTCCACAACGCGCCCTCTTACCGCACGGCCCTCGCTGCTTCGGGCCTCCGCGCTCCGCTCAGCGCTCGGAAGGAGCCCGGGGGCTGACAGGGAGCTCCAGCGGGGCGGGCTGCGCGCACGGGCCAGCCCCTAAAGAGCATCTGCGCCCATCCCTCCATCTTGTACTCCTAGGCTCCGCTTTTACGCTTCGGCAGAACCGCCGCAGGACAACCCTCTCGGCGGACAACGCTGCTCCGGACCCCACTACAGCGGTGCGCTCAGCAGGCCCGAACCCTGCCTCCCCGCCACGCTCTAAAGTCAAGCAAAGCGGCCACCAGCCGGATCCGGAAGAGAGGAGGCACGAGCTGATGACGCAGCCCCACAGCTTCCCGAGTTAAAGCGGCGCACCGAGGAAGCCTGACCGGTAGCGGTTAGGGAGTGGGCGGGGAGGCTCCACCCCCCCATCCAATCGGATTGGATTGACAAGTGCTTCTTCCAATAGCGCTACCGTTATCGCCGTTCCCCCCGCAAATAGGAAAGAGAGGTAGCCTCAGGGTGTTGATAGGAGGGACAAAGCTCGCAATGCCTTCACACTATTGGCTGTCGGCATTGATCGGCATCTCGTTACACCTATGCAAAGGAGAAGCTCCTGGCGACCTTTCGTGCCCTCGGCCAATAGGCTGTCAGCGCTGGCTCGGGACCGGCGGTGCGGGGTGGGGGCTGGCAGTGGACCTGGGTGGGTGGCCGGGGCAGGATGAGTGGGTCTTTGCGTGCGGCCCTGCGCTTGGGTGTCTGGGCGGCGCGGGGCCGACCCGGGCGGCGACACTTGAGCGAGGCGGCCTCCGGCAGCGCTGGAGGCAGTGGTGGGGCCGATGGCGGCGGCTCGGGGTCGCGGGAAGCGGTGGAACGACTGGTGCGGGAGCACCCGGTGGTGGTGTTTATGAAGGGCAGTCCGGCGCAGCCCCTCTGCGGCTTCAGCAACGCCGTCGTGCAGATCCTGCGGCTGCACGGCGTGGAGGACTACCGCGCCCACGACGTCCTGCAGGACCCCGACCTCCGACAAGGTCAGCGGGCCGGGGTCACCTCCAGGCGCCGCCTCCGGGCTGCGCGCCGCCGGCACGGCGGGGCTCGCTGCTCCATGCTGGGTGTTGTTTGCTTTGCTTTGGTTTATAAGCGGCTCGTACCCAGAGCCTGGGGCTGTGCATTGCAAGGACGAGCTCACGGGACGGAGCCTGCGGGTCGGGGGCCACGCCGCCTTCCCTGGTTCATAGGCACAGAGGTCTGGAGCGCTTCAACTACAAAGAAAGGCTGATGGAGCTGGGGCTGTTCAGCTCGGAGAAGAGAAGGCTCTGGGGAGATCTTATTGCAGCCTTCCAGTACTGAAGGGGAGCTTATAAAGAGGAGGGAGAGAGAGTTTTTACGTGGTCTAATAATGATTGAACAAGAGGAATTGCTTTAAGCTAGAAGTGGGGAGATATAGGTTCGGTGCTAGGAGAAAACTCTTTACTCAGAAGGTGGTGAGGCACTGCTTCCCAGAGAGCTGTGGATGCCCCATGCCTGGAGGTGTTCCAAGGCCAGGTTGGATGGGGCCCTGGGCAGCCTGAGCTGGTGGGGGGTGACCCTAACCACAGCAGGCAGGGAACAGAGTGTGAGCTTATGGTCCCTCCCAACCCAAGCCATTCTACAGTTATCAGATGCTTTCTTTTCACTGCGAACAGTGTTGTGAAACCTCATGAATGGTTTGGACTTGGACCACTGTGTTCTCTGCCAGCTGGGGTTCTTTGCTATTTTTGATAAAGTACAATGCTATGTTTTGTTATGATAATCGTTTGCACAAGAAATATTTGCATTACTGGGTAATCGTTAGGAGCTATTCTATATGTGTTGTGGTTGTTTGTTTTACTTGTAGAAAGCTAATACTAATACTCAGCTCTTATGATACTTAGATCTTTCCTCTTTCCCTCTGATATATGTGGTTGACTTGAGGTTTTACGTGCTAGTATTGCAGGTGCATAGTGTTAACTCTTCTTGTCCAGACTACACCAAATTGTGATTTAAATTGGCATGCTGTATGAGGCTGTGTGGACAGCCAGCTTGCTGTGTTACCAGGACTGTTGGGTTTGCAGGCTGGGCTGGCTCATTGCACTATGAGGTATGTGTGCCAACACCAGAGGTGGAGCCTTGAAGTGAAGAGTTACCTGGGGACACCCTTACTTTTGAGGCCAGTTGCTTCCCATACTACATCCTACATCCTGAAAAGCCAGTGTATGTTTGCTTCTGTGAATGGCAGCTTCTAGAAGAGGAGAGATGCTGGAAGCTGTAGCTCTGTAGATTGCCAGATGGGATTCACCGGTGACTAAAGGCCCTCTTTGTTCCTTTTGGTCTCAGGTGCTGAAAAGTCAGATACCCAACACATGGCACTTTCCTAAGCCCTCTTCATGAACGTATTCTTTACTGATGTATACATATGGGGATAGTGAAAGGATACTGAATCTTTATCAAATATCTAAGTAACTAACACTTCTGCTCAATTTAAGCATTTATTTGCAAGATCATGGCATGTGAACTGGGTGCCAGCGAGGAATTTAAGTATTTGCATATATGTATGCTTATAGGACTTGTAGTGAGAGTTTCCTCTTAGCAGAGGTGATGCTTTCAGGCATGTTTGAAGTGCTGACTAGTTTCTTCCCTATACCTACTTTTGAGGTTGTTATTGTTCATCTGAACTATAATTGGCGTACTGAAGCTTGACCGTTGCTGAAATAAGGCAGGCTGTAAAAACATCTCCCCACTTCTGCTTTTCATCTGAAAGCATTCTTAGGTCTATAAACCCAGTTACTAGTACTTATGTTGAATGATTTATCTGGACTTGAGCTGAGCATGTGTTTTCCTGACACAAATTCTTCATTTTGAAAGCTGCTTTAAGAGACCTCAGTGCTCTCTCTTGAGGTGTGGTTCCATAGCAATTCATGTTTCTCTAAGTTGGCTAGGCTATGCCATGGATGATCCTACTAGATATCTAGTTCAGATCAGTGTGGTAACAGAGGCTTGGGGTTGTGTACTGGAGAAGTAGTGGTTTAGACTGCTTTGAACTGCTGCAATTCATCCTTGGATTGTTTTCACTGTTACTCTACATTATTTATGTACTGGATGCTGTCACAGATCTTGATATTTCTTCCCACCCTTGGGCTTGTTCTTCTACCAGTACTAATGATCTATGTGGAAAGGTGATGCTTTTCTGGAGAACATGGTAGGAGTGAGAGTGGTTGTTGACTCAGTTCTTTGATATGGTTCAACATTTGTTAATGCTAATGCTGGTAAAAGAGAGGCTGAGATTTGGTTGCTGGAGTTGGGGAAATGGGGTGGGAGTTCTCTGGGCACCCCTTTCAGTAGTAGTTTGCACAGGTGATGGTTTTGCAGTCACTCTGCAGTGTACTTGTTCAGCTGTCAAGCTTTAAACCTGGTCTGTGGAGAGTGGGTTTACAAAATAGTGTTTCAAAGGAGAAGACGACAGCTTTTGAAGCACAGAGGGAAGTACTAACCTCCAGGGAGTGGGAAGGAAGTTCCCTGCAGTGTCTGCTTGCACTGCTGAAAGATTAATCGCACAAGTGCATCCTGAGTTCAGCAAGCATAGGCTGGGCTGGATTGCTTCAATGCTGCTAAAATAGTTTTGGTAAATGTCATATTAAACTAGGGACTGCTCAACAGGTGGAGGAGGTGTTTTGTTTGTAAGCTGGTTGAACCCCAATACGCAGACCTTGCGTATGGAGTGTGGCATGTAGAGCAGCCCAGCCTGGTGGTGTTCATATTGTCATCTGAAGTTGAATAGATCTTTAAAAGTCCTATCAGTGCTTGTATGTATATGCTGTTGGGTCTTTGAAGAAAATATTTTTGTGAAAGAAAAATTGGTTTAAATATTAGCTTGCAACATTTGCTGGCATTAAATTGATATGTGGTGCCCTTAGCTTAGCATTGCAGTATCTTAACAAAATCCACCCTTATTTCATATCTGTGGTGGCTTCTTTGAGAAGGGATATCCTTAAGTTTGCCTTTGTGTGGGGACTCAATTCTTCATTGCAGTCGTTATGAGTTAGAAGGGTTTTGGTATAAAAAGATTTGCTTCTTAAACACTGAAACACAAGTTCACATCAAAACTTAAAATTTCAGCAGACTTCCTCTAAACAGACAAGAAAGGATTTAATGAAATGCTAAGGAAGAAATTGCAAGTGGTGATGCTAAAGATAGGAGCTGATGTTGTACTTTATAGTTAGGGACGCTTTGTTATAACAAAAGGTTTTTTTAGATCACTATTATTGTAGTGGGTTTTTGTTTTAAACACTGGTATTTGATTTATGAATTGATGGTTTTGTGTGGAAAGTCATTTGGCAAATTAGATATACTGATTTTTCTGTATGGTATTTTTCCCGGTGTCTCTAAGTGTAGTTTGGGATTCAGTTTATGCCATTTGGTCAGTCAGTATTTTTGGATGGCTTTGTTTCTTTTCTTTTAATGAAGTATAGTTTTTAATTTAATGCTGTACTTCGTAATTGTGACTCTAGCTCCGTTTGATACAGTCAGCTCCTCTAAGAGACTTCAGTCTTTGTGCCCCTCCCTTGAGCTGTAATGTCTGGCAACGAAAGATAAAGCAATTTGAAATTCATAAGGCACTTAAAGGGGCAAATGTGTGTTGTAATTGAAGCTGCAGTAGTATGTCTTTTACTGAATTCACACATCTATAATGTATTTTAAAGTCCCTAGGGAAATATAAAGGGCAGTGGGATCTAAACTGTTCTCAGTGGTTTTCAAGATTTCCCATTTTTTTATCATATTTGTTTGTTTCCAGGGCAGGAAGGGAAATGCTACATTTTTTTTCCAGCATGTTTGAAGTTGTTGCAGGAGCTGAGCTGACTCCATATCTTTCAAACCACATCCTGAGTTAGAGTGAGAACCAAACGTACTGACATAATTTTTCTTTCAGTGTTCCTGTGATATGGAAAAATTATTACCTCAATGGGGAAGAAATGAAAGTATCAGTTGGCCAATTGAAGCAATTGTATCTATTTAAAGTCCTATTCTATTTGGAGAGTTGGGAGAAACGTTTAACAGTTTTGTTTTCCTTTTTGTAGGAATAAAAAACTACTCCAACTGGCCTACCATCCCACAAGTATACCTCAATGGTGAATTCGTTGGTGGCTGTGATATCCTCCTCCAGATGCATCAGAATGGAGATCTCGTAGAAGAGCTAAAGAAATTAGGAATCCGCTCAGCACTTCTGGATGCAGAAAAAGACCAAGAAAAAAAGTAAAAGGAGGAAAAGAAAAAGATGCCGTGATGGGAAATCTTTGATAAGAACTTGTAACCAGTAAAGCCTTATTGTACTTCAGTTCAAAGAAGGCATCTTTTTAAACTGACACTAAGATTTATCAGTGGATGTCTGTTAGCTCATGGTAAATGTAGTGATCTCAGTATTTTGATTTATGGATATTGTGAAAATTTGAGTATAACCACTGTACTGTAAAGCATACACATGTGGAAATTGTTTTAAAAAAAGGAAAAAAAAAAAGTTCACTTCTGAAAGCATTCTTTTGATTGATGCGGGAGTAAACCAAAAGAACTAATAATGCTATTTTTATTGATTTTGTGTTTCTTTGTTACACAAACCTGTGAAAACAGTGTTTGCATTCCCTTGCTCTTGAAAAAGTGCTAAGTAGTGCTAGTGCATCTGTGGGTTTTTTGTTTTGTTTTTGTTTTCTATAACTCCTGATGATAAGAATTCCCAAGAGCCTGTAAAGTTTCTACTATCTCATATGTTATAGGAGAAAATAGCCCTCATACAATACATAAGAAATCGTGGTATGAGAGTGCATGAAATACACTTTTATTCCAAAGGTTAAAAATAAACACACTAGCACAAATACATGTATAATGGTCATCATTACTTTGTATCTTCCTGTTAGCTTTTAAAAGACTGCTTTGAATTGTGCCTGAAGATTTTTATAAAACCTTTTCTACCTCTTGCAATGTGGCTTTTCCCCGTTTATATACTTTGTGTACTGCAGTTTCCCTGTGTCAGTTTTAGAATGTGGGAATTGTTAAGGCTCCAGTATTCTTGTTTGCAAGAGTACAGGAAAATACTTCAGTAATTACTTCATTATTTGCTAGTTACTAAGTTATCTTTTCAGATATGTTGTGTTTCCAAGTGTTGTCTCTGAACAGCTGTAGTTCCTGGAGTATGGTCTTCAAACATGGGTTAAACAGATTAAAGTTTCATTGGAGACAAGATGCAAAGTGCAGCAGAAGGGCTACTGAAAATAGCCAAAGCGTTCCTTTGTTGGAAGCTCTGGAAAGTCTTCAAGTAACTATCTAACCTTGTTTTCCCAGGTGAAAATAAATAATTTTAAACAGTCTAGCTTCACCTGTACAGTAATACTGCTAAGGATAAAAGCTAACCACACTGTTTTTAAATACCATTTACCTTTATGAATGCAGACCAGGGAATGGTTTGCATGTGAGCTAAGCAAGTGATTGAAAATAAAGTGTTTTATGTAGATTGTCTGCAATAGTTCCTTTTTATTTTAAATTATTATAATGAAACCAATACTGCTTTTAATGTGAAATCTGAAATGTAAGAAAAAAAAAAAAACCCTCACTGGAAGAGGAACTCAGGATTGTCACTGGTAGATGGGGGGTTTTAATGCCAGTTTCAATTTTATCTCTTTTGTGTTCACCAGAGCAAGCTGTCTAGTAGAGAAACTATGTCCCAGCAAAATGTGTGCTGGTTACAGTATGTTTATTGTATAGTTTACTGTTTAGTTCAAATGCAGTCAGTATCTCCATGCTTAAAAAGCATCTCAGCTTAAACAGCCACTCAGCTTCACTACCAGTAGAAGTAACTTTAGCATGAACACTGATAATGAATAAGCTGTGCTCAGAGGCAGTCAGTTGTGATTGTTAGTTGTGTATGTATGAGTGCATGATTTTCTTTTTTGTTCATACACCACATCACATGAAATGCCAAGCTCTAGTTCAGTTTAACCTCTCTTGAAATCCTGATTAAATGAGTTTTCTTACAGCTAATCTTTCATGAGTGGTTTTTGCCATTCTAAATGTAAGATGAGGTTTGGAAAAATAAATACATTTCAAAAGCTTTTTGGTTATTCATGTCAAAAGACCAACTGAGTTGGGTGTATATTGTTAACAAAGAATAAGGTAACTTGAAGAAAAGCTAATTATTTTCTACTTCACTGTTTAATTCTTAGCCTGGCTACTCTATCTACTTAAACACAAAAACAGACAACAGCACCCCAAACCTGCTGTTTCATGGAGCTCTATTCTTTATTCTTTTGTGACTGTTAAATATATCTCATTATATCTGCTGCTACTTTAACATAAAGGTGACTTTAACATTGGCAGATCTTTCTCTGTGCAGCATTTTTTTCCCCCTGCACGAGCTCCTGCTGTTACTAAAACTGTGAATAGTTTTTCTATTTTCCCTATGTCTCCCTTGGGGGGGGGGGGGGGAAATCAGTTAAAATTTTGCACAATATGTAGTGCTGTTTATATAAACCTTTGGCTTAATTAGAATATTGTAACTGAGCAAGTGAAAGGAAGAATGATACCAAAAAGCCACAGGAACAGGAGCATAAGATTTGATTTCTGCTTGCATTCCTGGAGGAGACGTATCTTTCCAGGCTCTGTGCACATAAGCTATTGTTTTACTTGTTACATCCATGTAGATGCTCATGCTAGTCTCACTGCAATGAAAAAAAAATCATCCACTTAACTGATAAAACTCTACATGCTTACAAAGAGGCTTATTTTGAGAGTTAATTGAGAACTTCCCCAACAATTTAATTCTCTGGTTGATTGTTTTAGAAAACTGGTGCTACTCTTTTAAAGGAAAAAGAAAGAAAGGTATCGTTGATGAATGGTTTGCACTTGCTTTTCTCATACTCCATGTAAAAGTGAGAACAGCTGATAATGGTGATGTCTGGGGTGTCAGTCAGTGGATGTACCAAGCAAATTCTTAGGGATGTGAGCTTGAGGAGGATGTGAAGGGTTGGGAGGGGGAAAGGATGACTGCCCACAGTAGGAAATATCACAGGAGGCAGCAAGGGAGGGAATGGTGCAGTATGTGTCAGGAAAACCAGTGGCTGCTACTGCGTGTACTACTCTGATCACTCCACAATAAAATAATGCTCAGGAACACGGCTTGGGAAGGCTGAAGATGCCAAGGAGGACAACTGAGAGCAGGCACAGAGCTCGCCTTGCTCTGTGTCTCTGAAGAAAGAAGCTAAGCTGCCTGCTCCTGAACTTTGCCACTGTACAAATACATCTCTGTACAGATGAAGAATCAAGGCTGATAATGAGCATTGCCACCTGCACAGCTTCTCATCAATGTTGGCCACATCATAAATCCCCTGAGTCCCATTACTGCACTCTTCAGTTCTCATATGCCACCCCAGGCATGTATTCTAGCTGGCTGTGCCTCCAACAAGTTGCTTTTGGGCTCATTTGGGCTATGTTGCACTGCTGAGAGCTTGCAGTAAGAGAAATTTGTGTAAACCATTAACTGCTCTTCTACTACTCTAGGACTGTAGTCCAAATGTTTACCAAACTGGAAAGTTTCCTACTATTATTGTAACTTACATACTGAAACTTACATTTTCTGAGGATTCCTGTGGTAACGTTGCTGTGGTAAAAGGCTGAACTGAATGGACCAACCTGTTCGCATAAATTAAGGTAATCCTTTGCATCTGGTAGCACCTGTCACATATAAAATGAGGCGGCGGGCTTCCTTGTTCTGAGTTGGTCATGGGGCAGATGGAAGTAGGCTGCAACTATCAGTTTGTTGTGTTGCTAAGTTTTCACTTAGAGGGATTCAAATCAGGTAAACTGAAAACTACTTCCTAGAAAAAACAAGTTGTTACCAGTTCCCAGCATCCCAATGGATTAAAGGGTGTAACGGAAATGCTGAGTCATGGCCTGAACCAGTGATTGAGCACCTGGTAGGAAGGCAGGGCTAACTCAGGAGAGCTCAGGTGCACACAGTGCAATTGAGTGACCGGAAGGGGTGAAGTCAGGATCCATCCCTTCCCAGACCTCATTTAAGGGTTGGCAGTGTAGGTATCCTACTAGAGATCCCTGTGTGCCTGAGGCCTTCTGAAGGTAAGTAGTTCCCTTCCTCCTTTTATTTCTGTGCTTGCAGCTGTTGCATTTGAACAAATCCTGCCTCAATGCAGCCTAGGGCCTTGCTGCTCTGTTATTGTTGCTATGCTTTCTATTGCCAGAAGCCACTGGTAGGGTTTTTTCAGGAGTCTCTCAGTACTGATGAAGTGTGAAGGAAATAAAGTGTGGGGAGTGTGAAAACAGAGACTTGTACGAAGGGAAGCCTCTCTGCGTTGCCTGAATCTAATCAAGGCCTTTTCATTGTCTGCATTTAAGAAGGGCGGTATCAAAATGCAAACCCTGCTGTCTGAACAACAAGTCCCTGTCTAATTCAATTTGTGTAACTCTGCAAAACCCGGCTCTCCTTGCAACATGTATTTCAACGTCAATGTTATAGTGTTGTGTGAGGAGAAAATGTTCTTTTGTTATGAGGCAAGTACTGATTCTTCTTGTCTTTGAGAGCAAAGGTGGAAAGATCATGGGGAAGGTTAGAGGGGTGGAAAGATCATGGGGAAGGTTAGAGGGTTTGAAGCTTTTGGGTTGTTCATGGTGTTGGCTGGTGCGTTGAGTCACCTCTCATCTGAATTGGTGATCATCCAGTTTCTCACAACTGTTTTGTTTTTCTGGAAGGTGGTTTTAGCTGGGCTGTTGTATAAAACTTGTGGTTGCTGTAGAGTGAGCCTGAGAAGAGGAAGGAGTGAGAAGGAGTGGTGTTGCATATAAAGCATTAAGTATCCTCATAGCTGCTACAGTTCCTTTAGTGAACTAGCTACCAGAAATGCTGTCAGCCAGCAGGCTGCTGGCTTATGCTTCCTCTCAACAGTAAAGAAAACCTTTTAAGGGTAGCTTTTATTCTTAAATTATTTAGGACCTTTCAGAACAGAATAAATAAGCATGCTCAACTTATTAATAGAGAAAATCACTTAAAGCTTGCTTCTCAAGCTGTTGAAGTAAGTACCATACCTTCTGAAGTATTTTGTTACCTCCAATTCAGTATTCATTCCAAACCATCTTTATTAATTAGATAAATTAATCCTGAAGAGTGATGGAGAAATACTAACTCTTCTTAGTTGCAACTATTCTATATGCGAAACTATGTGAGTGTTCCTATGCATGTCCGGTGAAACACTTGCATTTGTGTGTATGATTCTATAGCTCTCTATGGTTCCTAATGTAAAGCTTCCATAAGGGGTTGGTTTAACATCTTTAAAACATGAACTCCTGTAAAATTTTACTTTGCATTTAATAGTAAGATGAATCAAAAGGGCTTTGCGGTATCTACTTTAGAAGAAACATTAAATCACGCTTCCTTCTTCTTATACAAGTCCATTCTTCAAGGTCCAAAGGATTTTGTGTACAGTTTAGCTTCAGAACCATGAAATAGAGCACCCACATGTTCATTTTATTGAACACAATACACTGAAGCACAGATAAGTGATTTGCTAGTCATACTATAAATGCTATGAAGCTGAGAAAAAAAGTTTTGGAGTCTTTTGTCTTAAGCCTATGATCCAGTGAGTGAAACGTGTGTTTTTAAAGAGTATATCAATGAGAATTTTGAGCTCTCGTGTCAAATCCACACTACAGTACATATTCTTTAAATACTCCCCGTCAGCCAAGAACTCCCTCTTGAACAGCAAGATCACGAAAGCCACTGTTTCTGGTCTCTGCTGCAGCACTCTGCGCTCAGAGCCCAGCTCTGGGCTGGATCCTGCTGCAGAACCACCCAGGAGATGGTGCTCTTGAACCAGAGATAGATGCAGCGCTGACCCAGAGGCATCCTCGAACGCAGCCCTCCCTGTTTTCCCTTTGTGTTGCATGCTCTTCTTTGGGGTTCCCATTTCCTATGGGGAGAAGAATGTGATGATGTTGAGCCCGGAGCGTATTTCCATCTGATCCGTAATGCGATTTCCAGCCTGGTGATCCTAGGCTCCTGCCTGAAATGACGCTGGTGCTTGTAGGAGGTGTTTTTCCCTGGACTGTGAGACTAGTGAGATGCTGAAGCTGAACACGGAGCAGATTTGCAGCTGATTGCCCTGATTGGAGCCTGGGATGCGCTGTGCCCAAGCCAAGCATCTGAGGGGTGCCAGCTCCATTGCTGCCAGGGCTGGGAAAAGCACGGCCGTGCGTGGGGCTCCCTGTGGCCTCCTCAGTGGGACAGCCTTTCACTGCTGACACGTGTCTCAGAGGTAAGGGCGGCTCCGTGTGGGTGAGGGCCTGAGTTGGGCCCCATGGTGCTATTAGGCTTCTGTCCCCTGGGACACACGGCACACAAGGGGTTGAGGTGCCACTTGGGCACACAGCTTGAAGATACCTTCACCTCAGGCTGCTGAGGTGGGAAGATGGAATTTGGATGTGGTTTGGAATGTAGTGTCTGAGTGGGGAGTGGCAAGAGGTCAGGTGGCTGCAGTGGAGTTTTCTCTTAATTTGCCATCTTCTTGTTGGTTTCAGGAGCTTTGAATTGGGTTGAAAAGGACCAAAAGTAGCCAGATCTGAGCAGCCGGTGTCCTGGGTGGGCCTTGGTAGAATGGGAAATAGAAAAGCTCTTAACAGCCTCTTTCCTCAATTGCCAGAGGACTCAACTTTTTTTTTTTTTTTTTGCATACATACCCACTGAGTGAGGTTTTATTTTATATAAATCCACCAAGTCTTCTACCTGCTTTCTGTCTGAGCTGGCACCACCAAATCAGATCTCTCTGCACTCAAGCAGAGGCAGGCAGCAGAGAATGCTGCTGCCATTGGGGTGGCTTACAGGGCCTGGATGTATTAAAGCTGCACCCTGCTTGAGAAGCTCACTCCTGCTGCTCTGTGGCTGCAGGGAGCATGTGGTTGGTGCAGGACAGCAGAGCCACTGCTTGCAGCCCTGCTGGGGCCAGTCCATGATGGCAAGGTTATCCTCAATGTGCCATCTGTCTTCTCTTCCTGAGTAGTTAATAATAAATCAATGTTTAGCTTTACCAGTGGCAGACAGAACAGTGTTAATTCTTGCTGCTTTTTTTTCTGTAGTCAGAGGTAATCTTTTATTGGCAGCAAATAACTGGTGGAAAAAAAAATGATTTAAAGCTCTGCTGATACATCTTGGGGTCTTTTGCTGCTTGAGTAATCACTTGACAACTCAAGGAGGGGGAGCTGGGCAGGGATTGTGGGGCAGCTCTGTTGCCCGCAGGTAATGAGGTCTTGTCAGCAAGAGGGAATCAAAGGAAAATTAAAGGAAGCTTCTACCTATTTAGTAATAAGCAAAACAGAATGAAGTAGCCTGAAGCAAGCCTGCCCAGACACCTTTACTTCTTGTAAGTCCCTTGCAGGGACGTGAGGTATAATTCAGCCAGCCCTGCTGAAAAGCTATCCAGTTCTATGGGGGAAATGAGGCCTGACCTCAGCTACACCAAAGACTGAGGGCTGTGAACAGGAGAGGATCTAGGACTCACACCGTGACTTCAGCTCAATCAACATAGTCCTGCGCATTTCTGTCTCAGAAAAATAACCTTTTCCTATATATGAAAGGGGTATCTGGGCTGGCTGGCACCAGGTTGTAGCAAACATATTTTGTTTTAGGGGCTCTACATTTTGCACTAAAATCTCGTGGATAAAACAAAGTGCTGAAGATGAGCACAGTGACTCAAACCTGGGTGATCTGTCTCCTCTGGTACCCCAAGCCATCAAGCATTAATTCTTCACATTGCCATTCTTCCTGAGCTAGGAACCCTGCTCCAGCAAGGTGTGTGCCCTCTTCTTGTTAGTTGTCACATCAACTGGTGGCTGGGTGCTTCCTGCAAGGTGGGCCATGTTGGCTGGGCCTCCCTTGTGTGTGGCTCTGCTATGTCCAAATGCAAGTAAGGCAGCTTCCATCAGCAGGTTGTTGCTGGTGTAGGTGATGTGCTCCAAGTTGGCCACCTGCTGTCTGGTTTCTGCTTCTGACAAGTCTAAGCAAGGTGTAGGTACCTGTCTATTCAGCCTGAACCAGAGTCAGTGTAGGTATGAGATTTCAGATCAGTTACCTGTTTTACGTGCTGACATCCTGACAGTCGTTCTTGATCCTAAGCAATGTGCAGGAAGGAGTTCAAGACAATGCTTGTGTCTGAAGCTGCTTTAGCATAATATGGTCCCATGGTTTGGTGAGAGAGAGAGAGAGTACAGAAAGTGATGGTAAAATCTGAACTTCAGAGCAACCAGATTTCAGTAACATAGGGTTAGTCAAGAAAACTCCTGGAGGAGAAGTATAGGGGGGGAAAAAAAGTCTATAAAGATGCTATGGATTGAAGTGAAGAACGGATAATAGAATCTGGGGGGCCTATGTGTTGCTAAAGAAAATAATATTAGGCAGGAAAAGAGTAAACCAGTACAACTGAATGGCAGGCTTGAGAGGTTTGTTGGGTTTTCTCTTGTTTGTTTTTTGAATCAAAAGGAGATCTTTCCAAATTTGACAATATAGTCTAAGCTTTCCTATACATTGGTGCATTAATTAGTGTAAGGACTAAATGTGAGAGGGAATTAAAAGGAAGTGTGGTAGACTGCATGTAACTAGAGGGATAAAATAAAAATGCTTTAGGTTTATTCCTATTCTGTCAAATGCTAATTGGTAGTTCAGAAGCTGGATCACTGAAGATTAAAGCTAGAAATTAAAGAAGATAAAGATGTTGCTGAGAATCTAAATTATTTCTTTGCATCAGTCTTCAGCACTGAGAATATTGGAGCCATACCTACTGGGACTTGCTCTTTTCTAGTAATCAAGATGTGTCAGAAGAAGAGCTGGAACAAATCAATAATTTAGAAATCAGTAAGTCACCAGCTCCAGATGATACTTTTAAAGAGTTCTGGAGAAACTCAGTATGAGATAGCTGAACTGCAGCAAAAATGTGCTTTCCATAATAAAAAAAATATCTATTCTGTTAGAGAAATGGGAGGTAACAATTATATCTGTAATTTAAAAACAGGATTGAGATGGTATGTGGAAGCATACTGTTTACCCAGCCATACACTTCGGCTTTATAAGCTGGTTGGAAAGGGAATGGAAAGTGGGGGGGGGGGGGGGGGGGGGGGGGTGGAAATCCACAAATAACTTAAAACAGAAGGGAAGATAGTAACAAGTTAGGATCTAAAGAGTAAGGCTTCTGCAACTTACAATTATTCCTCACCTATTATTCTGTTGTTATTCCAGCTGAGCTAATTGAGTTATGGACAAAGAAGAGGCAATTATTCTAATTTAGCTAAACATCAAATTACCTTTGCCCTATGTAGGATATTGTGAATCAAAGAGGAGGGAGTTTACTGCATAGATCTTGGCTGATGGGACCAGGCTGGGCTGAATGTTCACAAAGGCCTGACTATCCTTGTCATTTCCATGCTGCATCTGACCTGTGGTGTTACTTCTCTGGGATGGTGTGATCCCACCCAGGTGACACCAAGACCCGCTTCCAGCTGCCCAGGGAGGTGAGAAACCAAGAATGGGAGTGTTATCCATTTCAAGCCTCTGAGAAAGATGCAGGAACAATGCCGCTAACCTAAGTTGGGGTAGGGATCAGAAAAGTGAATATTGGTAAGAAAGCTGACATGCAGAGGTTTTTCTGGGGAACTGAAAAGGAATTGAGATCCAAGGGGGGAATCATGAAGTCAGTGGAGAGAAAGCCTCTTTCTACAGCATAGAAATGTGCTGCTGCTTCAGGATGTTGTGGAATGATTTTTTTTTAACTATCAGAAGAAATCAGTGCAGTTTTCATCAACTTCAGCCAGTGTGGGTGTGGTTTTTAATATATTTCAGGACTACCACCTCCTTATTTCTGCTACTTATTCTTTTGTTTTTTGCCTTTGCAAATCCTCTTACTGTTTCTTCTCATTTCTACTTCCATGTAACCTATGATCCCCCTTCCATCTCCTCTCTCTCCCAGATGTGTGAGGATGCTGCCCCTCACAGCACTGCCAGCCAGCTCACAGCTGTACTGGCTCTGGTGCAGAGCCATTCCATTAGGCCAGCACTGCTAATTAGAAGGCATAGGATGCAATGTCTTGCTTTAGAAATCTGTGTGTCTCAACATGTATTGTACTCTGCTGATTGGGAAATACTGATTTATAGTAACACTAAAAGATACAATCTAAAAAAAAACCCGAACAGATTTACAGGATTCTGAAATAGCCCTCTTCTGCACTGTTCTGTACAATTATTTTCACATCAGTAGGTTCCAGTCTCAGCATTTCTAGTGTTTCACTGGGCATTTTGTAGGGAGCAGCATCAACCACAAGATGCCAGGAGAAGTGCTATATTATGGATGATAAATGAGAACGGAGATTTTAAGAAATCTGTTTCACACTTGCATTTGAATTTTCTGTGCAGTCACAGAAAGGAGGAAATGATGGTGTGCATGTGTCCAGAGCACCTTTCAGATCAGCTAATTTTGATGCTAACTTGGCCTGGCCATGGCAGCACAGGGCAGAGCTGCCTGATTCTGATACTCTGCTTCCTGAGTCCTCAGGGTTCTGCTGTTCAGCTGTCTCAGTGCTCCTCCATGGGAAAGGTCTCCCTTCTATTAGCTGTGGCTTATATTGTCACAGTAATTCAGCAGCTTGGAATGACAGTTTGGAAAGGTGTATGCTTGTGAATTTTCTCCAGATTCAAGTACAGGTAAATTGCTAATCCTTCAGGCTTGTTGGGTTTGTGTCCTGCCTTTCCATTTATGGAAGTGCCTGGTAACTGTTTGTTGTGAGTGCAAGAGAACTAAGACTTTATAGATATTATGAACCACTTGTACATAAAGACCTCCATCAAATGCTTCTCTAGAGCTGGTTTCCATGCCTGAGACTCAGACCAACACAAAGTGATTGTGTTCCCTCTGCATCAGCAAAACAGCAGGCAGCTCTGATATCTCTTCCCACATCCAAAGTTCCTCTGGGCTGGGTAATGCAATAAAGTGCTGGAACTGTTGTTGATTGAGCAATTCTCAAAGCCATTTTACTCATCGTTAAGACATGAGAAAACTTTCCTCCTTCATAGGAGGGCTATGAAGTGGGAAGTAGTGATTATAAGCACGGGTTTGAGGAGGCCTTTGCATTTGTTTGATTATCAATAACATCAACTGAGCTCACTTAGACATCTTAAGTTGTAAATGTTTGGCTTGGCTGCTGCTGGCAGAAAAACTGTTTTGTGATCGTACTTGTCCAAATAAAGCAAATGGTATCTCTACAGTTGGAGGTTTCCTGCGCTCTCAATACCCATAGTTGAAGGCTGGGACTCTCAGCTGGTGGACAAATCGCTTTTTTTTTAACCTTCCAAAAAAACCTCTGGACTGTAAGAGTGAAATGCCAGGTCTGGGAGAAACAGTTCTGTTCATTTATTCTAGTTTTTCCTACTTGGTGATGCCAAAGTTGAAATAATTATTATTTTTTCCCCTAGGAGATGTATTATTTTGCATGGTTAGTCTGATTTCCAGAATTGCTGATTTCAGATGGAAATATGGGTGCCTGGTTGATTTGAAAATAAAAGACCTAGCTAGGCTTTCTGAAACCAAGAGCCACAATGGTTTAGACAGTAATTCTGGCACTGATGGAATGTTTGTTCACCCTTTACAGGGATCCTCTTACTTCAATGACTTTAGCATTTAAAAATACTGAAACTTTGCTGTTTAAAATCCTTTCCAACTTGAAGCAAGCTAAACTCCATCAAGAAGCGCCCAGGTTCAGTATGAAACAATACAGCTCCCAGATAGAATGTCTAGCAGGCATCTCAACTCCACTATGCAGATCATTATTTGATACTATCTTTTTTTTTTTTGTGGAGATCATAAACAATGCATGATGGAGTGCTGGAGCATCCTATTTAAGGAGAACTGGAAACTAATATTCTGAGTGGGTGGGGGGAACTTACTAATTTGAGTGTTACTAAGTAGGCAAATCCTTATTTCATGGTGTCAGTAGTTGGGTTAATGCTACATTCTGTTCACTGTCACTTTCTCATTTGCCATCTTTTTCCGTCTGAATGTCTCCACTTAAATCTTCTGAAAACATGTTTACCTTGTTCTGGTATGCAAAGCAATTCCAGCAAGTCGTGGAGACTTTTGGGGACTAACTTGACTTTGAACTCAAATCCTGGAGGATGGAGATACAGAACTATAATTGGTTTCTCAGAGTTGATTTTCTCCTCCTATTAGTTGACTTGCTGCTCGATGATTCACTCAGTTAACTTTAGATTGGCTCAAGAGATTGAAAAGCCCTTTCATGCACTCATATTTTAAATGTCTCCTTCTATTCCTTTACAAACAGACAATTGAACGATAATGACTTTGAACCCAAAGTAGTGTTTTACCACAGTGAAATGTAACTGAAACCATCCAAAGTTTTGAGTAGTTGTTAAGAAAATGATCTACTGTTTTTTAAACTATGCTGTTTCTTTGGATGATATGCCTCATTGCAGCTAAACAAATATGTATTACTTTTATTACCATAATACAAGCCTATATGCTTTGAAATTTGGATATGCTTCCTTTTTTCCTGCTTGTAATTAGGGCAGAGCAAGCAGTTCAGGAGGAGACCCTGACCTTTCACAGCAGCTCATGCTGGGGCTGTAGTCATGATGCTAAGTAAGAATCAAAGAGACTGACTAGGCTGTTACAGGTTCTACAGGAGATACTACTTTGAGCTCTAAAACTCAGGCTCTGTTTCCTGATAAATCAATGGACTAACACTGCTTAACTGAGTAGGGTTTGTCCTTGACCCTGTTTTGTCCACTGAGCAATTGTTATGAGTAATGATTTGATATTATATTTAGATATTTGACTTGCTTCTGCTGTCTCTGCATCTTCCTTGGGGAAGCAGTCTGTTTGTGGTGGGATGAGCCTTGTTGTTGAACTTCTACATTGCAGCTGGTAATGGTCCTCTGGGTGATGACTCTAACATGAGAACTAAGTGAGCATTTATTTGTATGCAGATGCCTATGTGGAAAACAGCTGTCTGTGCTTTGATCATAGTCAATTATGATTGATCCGTGCATCCACTGATGTCCAAAGAGGTGTGCAGGCACAAGGGCTCAGTTCAATTACTTAAGCACAGCTGATCATTGTTGTTTGGGATGCCCTGGAGTAGATGAGATGTCCATAGTGTTTCAGGTTTGGCACAGGACTCCTGTTGCCAATCAAGCCCAGGTGTCTTCTTGACAGAAAGTTGAATTGCTCTCAATCGTCTGTATGCTGTATTGGTAAAATCTTTCAGCAGCAGGAATCTGGTCTCATCACTCATCTGTAGACACCTGGATGAAGACATCTTCACCTACAAACAAATCCAGTCTGTTATGGCTAAAGATATAGATATTTATCTCTAGGCTACCTCCAGGAGCTATATCTAGACAAGGAGCTCCAGAGGGCAATGTATTCAGACTATTTTTAATACCTGTTATAGGATGAAATGGATTGTCTTTTGGAAAGTGTCTTTCATCAAACTGGCTACAAAAAGACTAATTGTATTAGCTGTTTAAATTTCATGTGGCTAAAAGGAAGAGTAGTATCCCTTCTTTTGTTCAAATGTAATCCTTTTAACTCCACTGACTCAGAAATGGCTTTCTTTAGAAAAAGGCTGCAGAGACTGTGTGGGACACTCATTAATGATATTCTGAACCTCAAGAGCATCTTAAGTATTTCTAACTTTGCAAACTTAATTTGACTTAAAGTTGATTGGAACCAAGCTAAGCATATAATAAAGGCTTACTGTTTTTCCTTCTCCAGATAAAACATCATAACTTTACAGCACACACACAAACATCTATGGAAATGAAAATACTCTTTTGCTCCAATCCTCTGGACAATTCCAGTCTTCACAGATCTGGGTGGTAGCATCTCTTCTTGCCTGCCTTCCTTCTGAAAACATAGAAATCCCACTAAGGTTGGTTTGGGAGATGTACAAACCATGAGGGCTGCTGTGGGATTGACTGGGGAAATTTAGTGTGGGAGTAATGATGTTTTCAAATTAAGGCTGTCTGACCCAATGCTCTTTATAGACTCTTCTAATTTAGAAGCTTATGTGAATTGTATGGTCAAAGTTTTGAAAAGAGTTAGGAAGGGAAAAACTGGGACAACTGAAAAAGTGCAAGCACAATAAATGTCTGAAAAGTGCTGCAAGTACTACATAAATCCATAATTCACTGATTGCTCTGGGGACATGGGGAAGTTATAGCAGCAAATATGTTAATACTCAATGTCTCTAAACTGAGTTAACTCCAGTGGGGTTAATTTTGCTTGTACTAATAAGAATCCAGTTCTCACTAGTGTGGGATGATGGCTCTTCTGAGATAGTGATGGTGTCAACTTGATACATCATTAAACAATATTATTTTGCTTCCATAATTGATCAGAATATAACCTTCTTCAGGTCCTTTGATTAGTTTAGCTTTTTTGTCTGTATATAGACCATAAGAATGCCTAGAACTTCAAACTGATCCAAGAAATTTATTCCTGATTTACATATGCATAGGAAAATGTGCATTTATTTATCAAGTAGCATGCATAGAGCTAATGGGACGAATGAACCAAGTAGATCCTGGCAGTCAACAGTTTCTTGATCATCCCTATTCTGCACTTTGACCCATACAGAGGGGCATGTATGTCTGTATGTACTTCTAGGGAAACTGAGCAATGTACTGCTACTAACTTGCTGTTTGTATTCCACTTGTGCCTTGTTTATAAAGGCCCAAACTGATCTCGCATCTTGTAATGAAAAGATCACCACCACAACATGATGCCAGGAGCAGTGCCAGGCTCTTGAAACCCAGCTCTGGTAGAGGATTCCTACTGCAGCTCTCTAGCAAAATCAAGAACTGAGTCCAGATTCCTTGGTTGCAGCTCTATGCTAGAAAGACAAGGCTGTCTGCGATAGTTCTGCATGTACACAGAACTAGACAGTCATCAGGACAGGTTTTCCCCTACACTTTCATTGTAAGTTTCATTGCTGTCCATTAAAGGTGTTGCCAAGGCTTGTTCTGCGCAAATACTGTTCTGCCATCGTTTCCTGTTTCTCTGCAGATCTGCTAAAATGTTGGAAGTGAGCCCACAGTAGTTAGTGAGGGCACCGACTACAAGGACCCTGTAGTTTGTCCCATCATCATGCCCACTGATTGCTTTCCTGGTGGGCTTGGACATCCCTTGCAGTCTTGCTGACCGTCCTCTGGACTCATTGTGTAGCTGTGCTAAGCAAGTTTTTTAATACTCTCTTGAATGTTAAGAAGTTTTCTCCTGTTTAATTCCTACCTCCTGCAGGAAGGTGACCTTAATTTTACTTTTTTCTTCTGAGTGTTATTAGATGTAAGTACACATGTCAATCCTACCTATTTAGCCTTTCATTTAGTTCTCTACAGATTAAGATGTCTTCCTTCCTGTGTCCAGTCTTGATATTAATTCTTCAGTGTACTGTGGCACAAACGTGTTACATTAAACTGCAATAATGAGTTGAACAATGTTTCCATGGCACTGGGATTTAGAACAAGTTCTGCATCTGAAAAATCCAGATTATAGTGTTGATTTTTGCCTTAAAACATTGAAACATGTTTAATTCTTGCAGATATTTTCAGTTTTCAAAGTTTTGTTTCACTTTTTCAGATGACTAGAATCTGGAAAGCAAAAGGGTTCAATTTATCTTTTTTTTTTTTTTTACACTGAGAGGACATACTCCAAGAAAATCATTTACCATCATTATAGTTAGCTAGTGAAATGTGCTGCTGTTGCTTAAGCAGTAAGAAGAAAGTTATGGTGA
Organism: Gallus gallus; assembly: GCF_016699485.2. Taxonomy (NCBI): domain Eukaryota; kingdom Metazoa; phylum Chordata; class Aves; order Galliformes; family Phasianidae; genus Gallus; species Gallus gallus. Next base: position 45,599,685 of record NC_052536.1, read on the forward strand.
GGGGTGGTAAAAGTGGATCTCTAAGTGCCCCTGGGTACATTCTGCTTTTGCTGCCTGTGGGCTGGGATGTGTCTGCAGTGTGTGACAGGGCACAGACTGTGCTGGTCTTATCTTGTCTGCAGGAACGTGTCCCATCCTGAAGAAGCTGATTAAGGTAAGCATGCAGAAGGATGGTGACACTGATACTTCAGCATCAGGAAGCAAGAGGAGAAAATCTATTGAACTTTCTGTTGCACTGCACAACCTGATGACATCTTGATATTTCTGACAAATCCATTCTGGTGGTTTCCTTACTGACCCTCCATGTCTGCACTGTCCTCAGCTCAGACCTCAGTGCACCTGTTTGTTTTTTTAAACCATAGGCAGAATTAGATTGAAGCTGCCCAGAAACAAAGCACCTCTGCCTTCACATCCACTTTCACTGTTTCTTGCAATTCTTAGAGTTGATTTTTACCTCCCTCTTCCAGGTGCTGTCACAGCATTCAGACATCAGCATGAAGCTTGGGCAGCCTCATCCATAAGCTGTGGGCTCCTCATGGGTGCTGCTGGCTAGGGGGGAGGTTTCCCTCTTTTGGGGCTGATGGGAAGCGCAGCTGATGCTTGCAGTGGAACTGGAAGAAAATCATGGTCCTGTGCACACAGGGGATGGCCAGCTCTGTCACTAGAAACATAATCCCTCTTTTGGAACAATGCTTCTGACAAGTGAAGTCATCTTCATCATTAGTTTGGATCATGACAGAAGAATAAACTTTCCAGAAGATACTGCTTGTCCTTCACTTATGTAAGTTAGGGAGGACTCTGGGCTCCCACTGAACATTAAAAATCTCCTCTTCTCTGTACTTTTCCAGCTTGTTTGATAGAGGTATTTTGGTAGATTTAATAATAATAATAAAACTTTTATTAAAAAAAGAAAATCTTAATTACACAAATGCTTGGTGTGGACAGGAAGGCTCATGTCAAAAGGTTTAAGCTTTGGGTTCAATTTGGATGAATGCCTGAAATTTAGTTCTGAACTAGTGGCAGCCTTTGAATTTATAAATATTAATATCCACCTGAGATTCCAGTCCGAAGAAAAAGCAAGACTTTATTCTGTTCAGGTTTCTGATTTTCTGCTTGTCACCATAGCAAATGAGCCCTCTCCAGGCAAGCAGTGAGTGGTCTGACTAACAACCGTGTAGCGTTTATCCTTCCTTCCCACTGGTTTTGGTGAGAACAGCAAATGTCTATCCATTCAGGTCAATGACTTTAAAAGGCATTAGGTATTTTTGAGGACATTTGTGAAATTCCAGCTTATCTTTGGGATTTGGCTGCTGCTGGCATGGCGGTGTTAATCGAATGCAAGGCGTGATTTCAGCATCCATTCACTTCCCTAAGTCAGATGGGAACATCCAGCCATATCAAAGCATTTATCCAAAGCCAGTGCCCAGGATTCAAAGTGCTCAGATCAGATGAATTAGTCTGAAAACAGCTAAAGGCATGACATTAGGACAGAAATAATACATCTGTTATGATAAAATTATGGGAAAAGCTGATGTGTTTTAGAACTCTGAGTTTGTTTCCATCTCAGTACAAAAACATTATAGGATTTAGAACTGATATCAAATGTAAGTGTAACACTGGATTTTGGGCTGGATGTGCGATAATGCCAGGAAACTCAAAGGGGATCTTTTTCATGAATAATTGTTAGAATTCTAGGTAGAGGTATCTGTGCCATGTGCTGCATAAACAGGTATGTCCTTTCCATCTGCTGCTCACTGTATGTGTGTTTTTGTATTTGCCAATTGCTATTCCAACTCGTATACAAATATGTTGAAATCTCTTGGTAATAGGCAGTCATTGTGGATTTGGGAATCTTCACTTTGTGTTGAGGTTGAAAATATCACCAGGACAGGGTGTTTGGTGCTAGTTTGAGATTCCTGTTTGCAGTGTCATGAAAGTCAAGGGAGACAAAATGTTATCTGATTCCTTTATGCATTTGGTTTGGGCCTGAGTAAAGGACTGATAGCATTCAGCAATATTTTATGCTGCAGGAACTTTACTTTCCTATTCAAAGGGTGGTCAGAATTAGGAGCTGCTTCTCTTAACCACCCATGATTGAATACCATTAGTATTTAATACTGTATTCAATATCAGATAATTGCTAACGTGTGCTAAACTACCGTCTTGACTTATCCACAAGCAATTAATAATATTGATCACCCTACATTGACCTTGTGAGTTAATAACTGTTTTTTTTCCTCTTGATTTCCCTTGATGAATTGTGCTTTCTAAATGCCAATGTATAGTTTTGTCAAGTTGTCAGTTTGCAGGGGCTACAGACATGAAATGTACCTTAGTGCTTGCTGGTATGGCTACTTCTTTAGGATCAATAGCAATACTTGTACCCATGCTGAGGAAGAAAATGTACTTTTTAATAAAGTTTGACACAGAGAAAGCCTTTGAAACACTTTGAAATCTGCACAGACTTCTGTGTATTAATCAAATTACATGAGAGCTGTTTAGGATATCTGGGTAAAGATTTGGTCTTCGTTGCCCTGGGTTATGTCTCTGGTATAAGGCTGTGTGGTTTGTAGCTCCCATCATTCATTCTGATAGCAAAATCAGAGTAGAGATCTCACTCAAATCTCCTGCCAAGTTCATTTTTGTTGCTAATTATGTTTTTCTTTAGATGGGCTGAGGAAAATGAACATTTGCTTTGTTTGCAGAATCTGAATCACAGTCATCAGTGCAGTAAGACCATTGTCACTGCATTCGGTACTTGGAAAGAAATGGGTTAAGAGATAAAACCTGCAATTATGGAATCACAAAACAGCCCGAGTTAGATGGGATCTTGAAAGATCATCAGCTCCATGCTTTCACAGGAAATGGGAGCATCACTAAGATTACCTAGCACCCTCTTCTATTGCACCTTGATACCACATGCTTCCCTCTCTCATCTCATGGCTTTTATTTAGTAAAAACCTCTGTTTGGTATTATGTTAACTATTATATGCCTCTTTCCTTGCAAGGGTTGTTTAGTGGGGTTGTGCATGGAACTTCTCTCTTAGGAGAGATCCATACCCACGCTTGAGAGGTGGGGGGACCCAAAAGTCACCATCATAGAGTTAAAATGGGCCAGAACCATCTTGCTCAAGTGTGACGTTACTCTTCCTTTTAAACTGGGACTTATTGTCTTCATTTAATTAAATTTTTACCCAAGTCACCTTAATCTTTTCAAAAACCTTTGATAGGATACCAAATAGACAGATGATTGGAACAATTACCTTCTCATCTAGGGGGACTGTTGTGGCCTTCTTGCTGTAGGTATTCTAGACAGTACTGTCCTTGAACAAATGAAATAATTTAGATCTTGTTACCTTTTATTTGTTGTCTGCCCTGTTTACCTAATCCTCATCTTGTTAGTGTTGTCTTTATAATGAATAAACAGCGATGTTCTTGTTTTGTATTACATTTTTCTCTTAAAATTCTGTGGCACTATGTACCTGTATGCTCATGTGCAATCTTCTACACTGAAGTTATCTGTTGATATCCCTGCCAGAATAATCACGATGACTGCAGAGGTGGGAAACACATTATTTGCTGAATTCTTTCCTGTCACAATCTCTGAAACGGTCTCCTGCAGCAGAGAATGAAAATAAATCTGAAATGTCTTGGAGTGGCACTGCCAGCCTAGTGAGTAGCATCACTAGAAAAAGCTTTGCAGAGCTGTATTACCCAACAGACAAAGAGTGAGGGAGTTTTGGGGAAGAAATACCACTTCTGTTTTCTTACATCAGCATTGAAGTCCACTGGCGGAGCAGTATGTGGGGGGAAAAACATGCTGATAATGTCACTGCTACATACAGGAAATGGGGCATGCTGTCATGTGATGGCAACCACCAGCAGTGCTCTCTAGCACTGACTTGATGCCCCATAGATGCTTGTATCCAGCCCTCTCCTCTTGGACAACTGGCATCATCTTAAGACTTCTTATCTTTGTTAAAAAAAAAAAAAAAAAGTAGCTTGACAAACCATTCAAACACTGCCTCTTCCCTGCCTTTGTACTTGTTTATTCCCTCCTCATTGTGTTTTTAGCTAAAGCAGATTATTGCAAAATCCATTTAAAAAACAGGGTAGTTTTATACTGAAAGATATCTAGAGGGCAGCAAATCCAGAGGGAAATCTCATCCTTCAGTGCAAACAAAACCTCCTCTTCTATTTTATTTCTGAAAAAATCAAGCACAGTTATGTAAAACCTTGTATTTCTCTATACGAAACAGCAATCGTAAGATATCTCTATATGGCTGAGCTATGAACATACCTAGGAGCAAACTTGTAATTTGATTAATGATTACTGTGGTGGGCAAGGACTCTGAAGTTCAGGTGTGAGTTACAAAGAAACTGCTCTGCCGTCTAAAATCGCATCTGAAAGCAAATGTATTTTTAGCGTACTGCTGTGTGGTGTGGAATGTTCCTGAGTTATTGGTTCATAATTGTAGTGATTGTGGAGAATGTATTTAATAATAATTTGACATTTAATTCAATATTATGTAGTGCTTCTGATTGCAGTTCTGTCATTCTTTGTGCTTTGTTCAAGTTGTATCTGGCTAAACAGTAGGTGGGATTCAATTAACTATTAGCAGTTAAGTCAAGGCTTCTGTCCATCTTGTCTTATTCTATGCTGCATTCTTCAGCATGTTTTGAAACACTTTGAGAAGCATTTCTACAACTACACTTACTGAATTTCATCACCAACATTTAGGACACGTAGTAACAGTAACACGCAGAACAGAGCATTTTTCTTGCTTTCTTTACATTTTGTTTGGTATTTAGGTTTTGTTCTTGGTCACAAATCACAGAATGGCTTGCACTGGAAGGGAGCTTAAACACTATCCAGTTCCAATCCCCCTACTATGGTCACATTTGCCACCCACAGGTGCCCAGGACCCTATTTAACCTGGGGTGAGGCTTCCAGTTTCTCTGGGCAACCTGTGCCAGGGCCTCACCACTCTTGTACAGTAGATAACCAGAAGAAATTCTCTGCTATCTTCCCCTCTACTTGTTTTAAACTGTTACTCTCTTGTCCTGTCACTATACACTCCTCATCTCTCCTGTTGTTCCCTTTTAGATACTGGAAAGCAGCAATGAGGTCTTCTTGGACCTTTCTCTTCTCCAGGCAGAACAATCTCAGCTATGTCAGTATGTCTTCATAGGAGAACAATCATGAAGCTATTAGAGTGCTTAAACAAACAACATTTTAAAATATTCATGCAACTGATTTGGGTTCTTATCTTGTGCAGATTTTCACTTTAATTGTGGTTGGCAAATTGGCACTTGCACATTGAGAAGTCTTGAGGAGAGGGCAGTGCTGTGTGGATGCTGGCAGTAACCAGAAGGAAAACCAGATGAGTTCCTCCAAACACACTTGTAAATGCTTGTGTCTAGGTAGGGAAGCCACACAAACGACTTGAGCTTTGTCCCCTATAAACCTGTGTAATCTCAGGATGGCTGAGGTAGCAGGGAACCTCAGGAGGTTCTCCCTCCTGCTCAGGCAGGGTCCCCTAGAGCGCATCATCCAGAACTGTTTCCAGATGGCTTTAGAATGCCTGCAGGGAAGGAGACTCCACAACCTCTCGGGGCAACCTGTAACAGTTCTTAATTACCCTTTCCGTCAACAATTTTTTCCCTCAGGCAGAGCTTCCTCATGGTTCAGTTTGAGTGTGGACTTGTGCGTGGTCTGGGTTGCGAGCACAGAGATTACTCCAGGTGTAAGGGACCCAGGGAAGCACTATGGAGCTCTGAAGCCCTGTTTGTGTTCCAGGATGCTGGAAGGCCTTGGGGATCTCTCCCTTGCCTTGGTTTCTGAAGCTACAAAATGGGGTTAGTGAACTGTATCTGATGTTTGCTTTTACATTTCATCTACTGATGAAAAATGTGATTTGAGATCTGTGGGCAATCATTATTACCAAGGGGAAATGAATTTGCATTGAAATAGGATAGAATGCATACAAGAGAAAGGAGGATTGGGTCTGCATAATGAATTTTTAGCTGGAGACTGTGCCTGAAATGGGAAGCATTTATGGGATACTCTGTAAGCATCTGTGGCAAGGGCTACAGCAGAGCACAGGCAATTTCCTTCTAATTGTATTTCTTTTGATGTGCAAACTCCTCTTCCTGTTTCATCCACCTGGTGATTTTGCACAGCTAGCATTATGATACACTGAAAATTATTTTTGTCACTGAAATAGTTGTTACTGAATGTGCAAAAAGCAGTAACTTCCTTAACGATATCTATCTCTGAATGTCCAGATGTTTCTTCAGGAGGGGGACGTTCCCTTTCTTCCTGTAGCTTTACTACAGTCTTCCTTCTGTATCAGAAAGCTGCTCACAATGTGACTGCTCAGTGGTTTTCCAGTGCAGCTGCAAGATGAGAGGTGCTGGTTCAGAATGAAGCACTGCAGGAACGGACTGGCCTACCACTACTTAATGATCATAGAACTACCTTCTGATTTTCTCTGGAAGAGAGAAATCTGGAATCAGAACAGCATTCCTGTGCCTCAGACAGACTACGTGTGATGTAGGGACTGCCTCGGGTCCCTGCAGCCAGGAGGAGGCTTTCAGGGTGCTCCAGCCAGGGTGATAGAAGGGCTGTGTGTCTCTCACCCACAGGTACATCTGCACTCAGGGAGTTTCATCCATCCTGGACTCCCATGATGTTTGCTTGGAAACCTTGCACTGCCTTGGGCTTCATAGATTAAATATAAGCACCATTTGCAGCTGCTTAAAATCTGAACTGAACTTGAAATTTATGTTCAGTCCAGCAATGACTGTAGCTGCTGTTAAATTGCTCCATTAACTATAAAGCAAAGTTTAAACTACTGTGTTCCGCTTTCATGTAGTGCTTCTAAGCACTAGTAATATTCCCTTTATCGAGTTCCTGTAACTTTACAGGAAGCTGAAAGCTTTCTTCTGAAAAGAAGGAAACATCTTAGAATTAAAGCCCCTGTGAAAGCATTGAAAAGATGAGGTGGAGAGAGAGAAGAAAGGATTAACATTACCAGGAAGAATTAGGGGGAAATGGAACAACTTATTGCTTTGCCTTTTCCTTTCCAAATACCCAGTGTGGTCAAAGAGCGCTACTAAGCGGATTACCTCAAGCACTCATGGAAAAGAGGACAAGTGCAGTCCCAAAAGGCAATTACTTTTTTGTTCTGATAAAATTTTTCAGTTTATAACGTGAAGTTAATTACTTCTTTTTTCTCTCTTTTTTTTTTTTCTTGTAATATTCCTTCAAATGGGTTTAGTTATCATCCTTCAGGGCAGTTGCTCCATCTATACGGCAATTGCCAGATGATTACCTCTTTAATGTTTTCACCGAGTACTTTGCTGGTTAACCTCCTTAACTGGAGAGCTGCTTATTGATATTTATGTCTTGTCAGCACAGAGGTTCATTAAGCATTGGTAAATGACATGTTTTCATATCTGCTGACACTAGAAATGCAATATGATCAATTGCAAATTGACTTTAGTGCAGTAATAGAGTGCATTTTACACACATCAGTGGATCATTCATACAAGCAGAGCTAGAATTGTTATGGCTGTTTATGTCTGCCTAATATCCCAGTATAAATTCTCCCAAGTCAAGGAATTCTCAGTGCAAGCAAGGCACATATCCCACGTCAGCTCTTGACTGCAGTTTTTAAATGGCAGGAGGGGGAAGGTGGCAAAAAGGCCACGATTGCCTGACTTTAATAGGAGGGGTATTCGGGGATGGCTGCTTGGCTGCTCTCCCTGACATGGCATCTCCCTGGGTCTCTCTTCACCTCCCTTTTTCTGCCTGCCCTTTCTCCATTAGAAAGGCAACGCAATTGTGCCTACAACTCAGGCTGGGACTAGTGAGCTCCAACTCCTGTACCAAAGGCCAGAAAAACAGTGTTTGTGTCCCCGAAGGGTGCCTTGTGCCCTTGAGGGTGTGGACGTGGGTAAGAGTTTTGTTGAATGTCCTCACTTTGAGTATAAGCCCTCATCAAAAAACACCACTGGGTTCCAATTTAACAGAACACTATAAAAGAAAGGTGTGAAAGCAGAAAGTAGCCTGGGAACATTCAGTGTTGATTTCCTGTCAGGATGCATCTTCCATAGAGGTAGATCTATTTATTTTTTTAGTTTTGTGCCACAAATCATGGCATGTCTGAGATTTCTCACCAGAAACTGGCTAAAAGCAGAGAGGATTGACATACACTAAGCTCATTTTCTAGTGTACTGGGGGAAGAGTTAATGGCTTGTGTTAGTCTTCCTTTGGAAGAAAGTAAGAGCTTTCCATTGTTTTAACAGAAAAGATTAGGTTATCAACAGAGTATGCAAAACTCTAAACTTCTTAATGTTCATCTAAAGCAACCTGGTTCTTAACTTCAGCTTTTCTTCTGCTGGAATACTTGGAATTTGCTCTGTGCTTTGTGCTGTTTGAAACTTTTTTGTTTTATGAAAATGAACTTCGGATTGCTGCTTCTGTACAGAGAAGTGTGAGTTTTTGATCTAACATGTTTGGTTGGTGACCTTCCTGAAGAAACCTGAGAACTGTAGTCTTCCTGGCTATAAACACTCTTGCTGAATGTACAGAATGATGTTCTCTTCTTTGCAGCTTATCTGCTGCGTGTGCCTACCTGCTCTCTGCAGGTCATACTGTGTGAAATAGCATTGTTTCAGCACTGTGAAGAACAGAATGGTAAATTAATGTTATAGCTCCATAATAAAATGGCTCTCTTGTAAGATTCCAATATCCATATTTTATAATGATGCCATAGTACTGATTTATCATTGATATCCATAATCCTGAACCAATAGTGATGGACTTCCTAGGAGTGGAGTGATGGGGTTCATGCTGAAGCACAGAGTCAGATAGCTGAAGGCAAATACCATCTCAAGTTTAAGATTATGAGGTTTAGCAGGTGGCAGAGACAGTGATTTCAGTGTGAGTCATAAACACACTGAATATTCCTGCACCTTGCTTTCCTCTCCATCATTTTTTAGCTCAGTGAAAGGCCAAATCCTGCCCTGCGGCAGGCAAGCTTCAGTGCTCTGACAGCATGGTCTGGTCTGTTCAACAGCTTGGCATGGAAGATGGCACAGGAAGAGCTGCAACTAGGGCTGGCTGAGCAAAGGTCTTTGTGCTCTGGAGCACCTCTTCACTCAGTGTCTCCCAGCTGATTTATTTAACCTAGGATACTGCAATTCATCAGGATTGTGACTCTCTTCACTTAGCATTTACATAAACAGGTGTATGGTCATCATTATCACCAGCAGACCTGTTCTCCAGCACTGCAGCACTGGCAGCATCACTGACTTCATTGAGGCTTGCTGTATGCAGCCCTCATTTATTGAGGCTTCATAGCATTGTTATAAAACTTCACACTACAATGCAATTGATCATGTGACTGCTGCTTCTTTCTTGCTTGCTTGAAAGTGAGTTTAAATAGACTCTGACAATAGGAAACCTCCTGTATGCAAGGAATAAAAGACAGAAGGAGGGAGGGGTGAGCAGCTTTTCTAGTTGGAGTTGGTGGGACGGCTCCAAGCACACAGCAGTTTTACTTTCAAGAAAGAGTTCAATTCAGAAGATCAGTTAGGGCCAGTTGATGCATCAACCTTCAGCCATGTTGATATCTTTCTATTATTGTCATTTGCTGAATATCTTTACACCCGTGTTTGTCTGCAAACAGCGTGTCTAAACAAGATATATTTTTTAAAAAGGAGAAAAAGTACTTAGCAGTCCCTAAATTGGAATTTTTCTTTGAAGAGAACAGTAAGAAATATGACAAAGTTTAGTAAGGTGAAGAACAAAGGAGCTGTGTAAGGTGGCTAAGCAAAGGATGTTTTGGTTCTGCTAAGTCCCTGGCAATTTAACCAAGTTCAGCTTGTGCACAGAAGCGTGAGCAACATATGGAAGGAGGGATGGAAACCTGGCATTTGTGATTTCAGAGCATGTATTTATTTTATTATCCACTAGATGAGGTGGTATGTAAAAAAACAGGATGTGCTGAGAAAGTAATAACCGAACTGAGATTATGGGGAGTTCTTAACATATGTTTTTTTTTGTTTTTTTTTTTTAAGCAGTTTAAATGCTGTTTTGTTTCAATAAGACTAAGACATCTGGAAAATGCCAGATAGTTAATTTATAGATATCGCTAATATTGAATGATGATGCCCCCTGTCAACAAATTGCAAGACAACAAGATTCCAAAGATTTTTAAACTGATCTCTTAAAATCTGTCAGAGATCTGCCAAGGCCAGATGCTCTCAGAGATACCACAAATTCAATATTTTCTGTCTCTGGCCATCTGAATAGCAGGGCCCCTGCCAGGCTGTAACATAAGGATGTCCCTTTCCTCCGGCTGCCTCTGAGCAACCACCCATGTGATGCAGTGCAGAAACAACCGTGGCCCAGCTAAGAGTGGGGGCCAGAGATATGTCACATGAGCTCCATCCCTGGCTTGGTGTGCATGTTTGCAGGATGCTGCCAATCCCCAGACAGAGCCTCGGTGGGGGCAAGATTGCTGCTCCAGATATGTGCAGGATGGCTCTGGGCAAGAGGCTGCAGTCCTGTTCATTACAGCTCTTCTATCTTTATGGACTGGAATTTGAATTTCAAATCTACATATAGTTACCAGGATGAAGGGAAAAAAAAAGAAGACCAGAAATAACAAAATGGCTGTTTCTTCATTAAGTATGGAGCTATTGCCTGTCTAGACTGAAGAAAGATTTTTGTATTCACACTTTAAAAGTTTTAATTAATTTAAAGGTTTGCACTCATGCTGTCTAGCTGTTCCCTGGTTAGTTTTATGAAAACATTAACCTTGACATTTTGACAACTTTTTTTTTCTTTCATTTAATCTCTCATTTAAAGTTGTTTTCATTGTCTGTGGTTTAGCAACTCCCTTGGTCTCTTTACACAAGTGAGGCCCTTTGAAGAGCAGCAGCTCAGTGTGCCCTGCAGCAGCTCCTGGCACCACCTTGAACTCTCAGTCCAAGCTGAGCTCCTGCTTCTGATACTGTGCCAACCTGCCACCAGGTTTTGCAGGCAGCAATAAGAAACTTGCCTTCAGACTTCCACAACATGCTTGTGGGAACATGCTGATGCCTTCCCAGCTTGCAGGGCCAAGCGGCCAGTAGAGGATGTGGAATTCTCACTGACTATGGTGCCCAGGGCAAGTTGCTCTTGTTGTCCCTCCTGCTACATACACACATGAGCACTCTGCCTCTCCAGAAGATGCTCACAACTCCAACACTGGGAGCCTTGAGCAGTACCCTGTGCTGGGACAAAATTGTAGAGCATGAGGGTGCTCTGGTCCTTCCATGTGTTGGCTAAGAGTCTGAGTTCGGTGTTGCCATAGAAGAGAAATACCCCAAATCACTGAATAACTTAGTACAAGACTTAACCTCTCTCCTTCAGCTTTCTGAAGGTATTTAGGCAGAAACACGTGCAAGTGATTTAGGTTATAAGGATGCAGTCAGTGCTGCAAAAGCTGTGCTGGTAGCTTTCCACAGCTCAAAACTCAAATAATTCTTGAAAATCTGAGCCTTTGTGTCTTGCCAATCTATTTCTGCTCAAGTGGTTTTCTCGGCAGAGTAGCTCTGGTTATTGATTCATTGGAGTGCACAAGGTACTGCGGCCGGGCATTAGGGTGGCAATGGCAGCACTGTGATAGACAAGCAGAGAGAGAAACTGTAAATGTGTTTCCAGGGAGATGGGGGAACTCACGGACTCTGCTGCTGTCTGGAGAAAGGAAAAACCCTCACTTCTTTATCCTTGTACAACTCGCCTTAGGACTGCATTATGTCTAGGAATTGCTGTTCCAGTCCCACAGATTGCACAAAACTGGTCTTAGAATATTTTTTTCTGGAAAGAGGGAAAGTGAAGGGTCTGTGTTTTGTGGGAAAGTAGAGAAAAAGCTGTAATGTTCCTACAGACCATACCCCCATGGGCAGCTGCAAGTCCTGCCACTTCTTCCAAGCACTGTCAAGCACATGAAGGGTTGGGTGATGAGAGTGAACCACTTGGTTCCAGTTTTGGGAGGTCAGAACAGGAGTAAAGGATCACTCCCTCTGACCAAAGATGACTTTCTATCTCAGCATGAACCAGGAGCTAAGAACAGTGATGAAATTTTACAAGTTAAGGCTATCCAAAAATATAAAAGGTTCTGCCTCATTTAAGACTGAGGGGAAAAGAAGGTTGGGACTGAATTTTTAATATTGTTTGGGAATCCAGGTCCCTCAGACAGGCAGCGTACATCCTTGTGAGCATGAGGGAGCACTGGGGACAGTGCGTGACCTGGTGTCACTGGCTCCCTTCTGTCACTGGTGACAATGTGTTTATGGCTGGAACACAGCCCTAGTCCCGGGGTGGGGAGAGGCAGTTGGGGACCCGAGGACCAAACAAACGTCAGTTCTGAAATCTGCTCTCTTGAATAGAAAATGTCTCTCTCTCTTTATTTTCTGTTTGTATAAAGTGAGCAGTTGAGGATTAATCAAACAACAGCAAGTATGACAGTCTGGTACTGGAATTAGGACTTAAAGAAATCTGATGAAGCAAGTAGCATATAGGGCTTGCTTGAGATGAGCATGACAAAGAAATTGATGATTAGGGAGATACCCTTGGAAATCCTCCAACAGAAGTTCTGCCATTGATTTCTTCTCACACCGAGAAAGAGCGAGCCAGGTCAAGAGACTGACAAGCAGTGTGTGCAGGGAAAAATAAGTTGCAGTCAGGCAATAATCCCAAATCAAAAGGAGTTCAGGAGAAACAGAAGTACCCAGGCTTGTTTATTTGTAACTGAATTCCATAAGTATGGATGTTATTCTCTGAGGACACAACTATATTGATATTTCCAACGGTAAAAGCTAGAAGGAAAACAACAGAAGAGAAGAACAAGTTACACGGAGGTATCAATAAATTATTCTCTTTGCCATGCAAAAGAAGCAAAAAGCTGCCCATAAGCATCTTGATAAATTCTGCAGCACTCTGAAGCACAGCCCTTTGTCAGAAATACTTTTTTTTTTAATGATTTGTTTTTTAAAAATCTCTCTGAATACTGGTGGTAGGGATTTACTGCTACCAGTAGCAGTTTATTAATATTATAGAAATTGAATATTTTCTTGTATTAGTTTCTTTTTCTCACATTGCATATATTGGACTGCAAAATTTTGCCAGCAAACTTTCAACATATTTGGTTTCCATCGATAAGAACATTGACTTTATTTTAAAGGACCTGGATTGGCATTTCAGTTTCTGGTATCCGATTCCTGTTCCTGCCACAAAATTCATATTTGATCTTGAATAGACAGCTTAATTTGTTGTGCCTCATTTGTCTCTTTGTGAAAGTTGACCTTTGGGAACATTGTTTCCAAATTTCATCGTCCTCATAATTTAAACCCGTTTTCTAGTTTCTAGAATGGATGTGTTTGCAGCAGAAGCTGCTGTATAACTCTGTTTTAATAGGAAACACCCTTGCTTAAGCCTGCTGCTGGGTGTGGGGCACCCTGACTGTGTTACTCCACCCCAGATCCTCAGCCCCTCTGCCTCTTGCAGCTGCAAGAATATCATAGAATGATTTGGGTTGGATGAGGCCTTTAAGATTATCTAGTTCCAACCCCTCTGTGATAGGCAGGGGAACCTCCCACTAGACCAGGTTGCTCAAAGACCCATCCAGCCTGGCCTTGTGTGCTTCCGGAAAGGGGGCACCCACAGCCTCTCTGTGCAACCTGTTCCAGGGTCTCACATCCTTCACAGTATGGATTTCACTGATTGTTTTACTATCTTTTAATTACAAAATACAATGGCAATAAACATGTGCAGCCTTCCTTTGTGCAAAATTGTTTCTGTAGAAGGTGTTCTGTTGTGATTGCTGCTTATATTAATGCTATGTGTTAGTCCCTGAAGGTATTGTAAGGACTGGGCTTTTGTGTAAGCTATTCCCTTTTTGCTGTGCATGGATTTTACTTAACTATTGCAAATAAAATATATTTGCACCTATTGTTCTTGAACAGATCTGCGTCAGAGTTTGTTTTTAAGCTGTATCCCTACACTCTGATTATTGTATTTCTTTCTCTTTCTAGTGCCAAGGTCACAGCCAAAAGGTGTCTCTGATGAAGATTTGAGTGTGCAACTCAGCAAGCTGCTCGTGAAGAGAGGTCTAAATGAAACAGGTCAGTGATATTTACATAATTTTGATCTTCTGACTTAGGGGGCAGTTTTTTTGTGAAATAGTATAGAGATCAGTTTCTTAAGAGTTATTTATAGAAAATTTTATCTAAAGTGAAGTTGGCCAGACCAAAGCTGGATCTAAGGGTTCTTTAGGCTTGAACAAAATGTTACATGGAATGTCTTGTCTGGTTTTCTGGTAACTTTAGAGGTACCTGAGGCTTTTATTTATTTATATTATATTATATTATATTATATTTAAAGCCCAGATGCAAACTGGTTGCTGAATGTTTTCTCTAGGTTTTAACACATCTCTGTGCATCTCATCTCTGTTAGAGCAGCTAGATCTGATCTGGTCTACATGTACAGGATGGCCTCAGGATGTTGCAACGCTGTGTGCTAATAGATTGCAAATACCTGTGAATATCTCAGTGTTTTAGGAAAGCTTTCTGGGTTGCCATTTTGCTGACAGGAGTCGCAGACTCAAGCATAGTTGAAATGATGTGTGGTTTCTGCTTCAAATTCATTAGTGCCTTTTTTAATGTATGTAACCTTGTGACAAAAGTGGCATTGAAAACATGCATGGTAGAATGATGTGAATTCCATATTACTCACATTCTTGTTGCTTTTTTCTTTTTTTTTTCCCCTACTATTGAAAACAAATATTTTGTGTGTGTCTTCATGTCCCATATTAGAATTAAGTCTGAAGGACTCCCATGGGATTAGGATTGGGCCTAGATGTATGTGAGGACAAACCACGTTTTAGACCCATCAGAGTTAATGGAAGTGAGCTAGGATGTATATGCTTGTGTATATATATTTTAACCTTGCTTTAAAGTCTCTTGCATAAAAAATGTTGGTTTCCAGGTGAGTGGAAACTTGAATTTAATCAGCTCGTTGATTAATGCCTTGCAAGTGGAATTTCTTTCCCTTGGCCTCCTTTTTCAGGAGTACGTTATTACTGTTACTCTCATTCATAACCAGATTACTTTTAAGTGCTTAGTGAAAGGTGCATGTTTATGCTTAAGATAAATAAACAGCAAACAAATCCCAAACATGAGATAGTACTCTGCCTTCCAGAGCCTGCTGAGTTCCCAGGTGTCTGTACTCCCAAGTGTCTAATGCCAGCTTACAGCACTGCAGGATCCTACTCTCTCATCAAAATGAGCATAAAACAGAACTTTGCCCTCAAATATGAGAGCTATTCCACTGTAGCTGTACCTCATAGGATATGCACTGCTAGGGTCTCTTCTCACCCCATCAGCTCTTTCTTCTTCCTCTAACAGATGAAGTTCAGAAGTGCTGATCCTAAATAGCAGTTGCAAATACAAATGGTTTGGCTTTTTTTTGTGTCTTCCTCTTTTCCAGAAACTTCTCCTCACAAAGTCAAAATTGAGGCCAAATTCGCTCTGTAAAAAGCAGCTATCCAAAGTCTTGGGCCACTGCTTATCTTGCTTCCAGGCCAAGCCATTTTTTTGCTATTGAATTATTTACTTAGGATGAGAGTCATCTATAATTATCACAGAAGCATTAGAATCCAACAGGACTTTGAATACATATTTAAAATGTTTACTAGTGTGTGAGCATATTCATTTAATGCCTTGAGAGACTTAGCTTTTCATTACAACTTCACATGTGGTTTGTCCTCATTGGTTTTAACTTTCCAGACTGTAAGATGCTTGTCTCGGCTTTTTGTTCTGTCTGTTCTTTTGTTCTGTGCTTCAAGACTTGGCAATGAGATGTATGGTTCCCTTATGTGCACATACTATGTGTAGTGTTTCAGGTTCTAATTTACACAAGAGACTATGGGCTTTCCATGAAAGGCTGTGATTTGACGTGTGCAGTGGCACTGTGTGATGTTTGTTGTTTGCTTTTTCCCTGTTCCTTTTCTCATTTGTTTGGAATATACATTATTATGCTTGAAAAGCATTTAATAGCACTATGCTGGATGTCTTGCTCATTAAATCCGTCTCATAATTGTCCCAACTCTGTTGCAGTCAAAGCTAAACTGCACTAACGTTTCCTTGCAGCTATTAGATTTTGAAAAGCTTACTTTAAATGATTTTTTTTCATTTATTGTCAGGATTTTCTGAGTCTTTTTCTTTTTTTTCTTTTTTTTTGGGGGGGAGGGGAGAATTACTTCTCAGAATGAAAGACAATGAAATATTTATTAAGCTTGCTGGAAAAACTCTGGAGGCAGGATTTATTAATAGTGAAAATTCATTATTGATGTTCTCAACTGATGGACAGTTTTATGCTTATTTATATTTCTTATTCTGAAGATGGCTTAGCTGGTGGCTACTCACTGTGAAAAATCCTTCCCAGTCTCCTGAGCTGACAGGTGACTTCATCCTTTGTGTTTAAAAGCTGAACCTCATGATTTGTGCCTATCAACTCGGTTCCACTTACATCAGCTAAGGCAAACAGTTTTGTGTTCCTGTTGTCTGCTTTTCACACGTTTCTCCCAAGGCTACTTCAGACTGTCCAAAACTGACTTATCTTTTGATGGCTGCTCTCTTTGTACCAAAGCTTCACAGATGTATTTCCATCACCTCTGCCCTGACATTGACTTCAATCTCTCCCAGTACAGCGGTCTGTGGTCCAGCACTTCCGTGAGTCCATGATAAGACTGCAGCTGGGGATTCTAGGGTGAAGTAGATGTTTTCTTTTACTTCTCTAGTGATGGTCAGAGTTCCACGTACATACATTGCTCAGATTTCTAAGTATTCCTGCATTATGCCTACAACCACAGGAAAACTTCTGAATCATTTCCAAAGGTTTTTTTAAACTACTAATCTTAACTTCGCATTCTTAACACACACATAAAGCATATGTGGCTGAGTGATGGTTCTAGCAATGAAGTGATGTGAATCCAGTCCTTTGTGATGCTTAGGAGCACAAAGTGCTGCTTTTAAATTCTATTTCTCTGGGCCATGTGGCTGAGGGCATCGTACCATGATGTCACAGGGATTAAGACATTCATATGGAACATTCTAGGTTTTGATAAATAACGGTCCTTAAACATACTGGTGTTCTATTCTTTGCCACTACTGACTATCCTATGTGTTTGATCTTGTTATTTATAAATACTGCAAGTAAATTTCATATAAAACTCAATACTCGGAATGTATAGTGTTTTAAATTAGTGTTCCCAAAATATCTCCCTCCCAGAACTCCTTCCAGAATACAGTCTGAGCAGGCTGCTTCTTCATTCTCTGCAGAAGGATAGGGGAGTGAGCCCAGACTTGAAATCCACCCATATCTTCTGGAAGAGGGAAACAGCACAGCATATATACTATTACAGTGTCCCTGCTCTCTCTTTTTGCTTCTTCCTGTCCCTCCCTTTAATACTCAATACTTCTTCATCCCAGCAGGAGGCACGGGAACCCTTCAGAAAACCTAGAAATCATATCCTTTTGGGCTCTGAGATGCACTGTAATGAAATTCCCCCTTAGCCCAGACTTTTCCATCCTGGGTGAGCTGGTATTATATACCTGACAACTACAGACATTAAAACACAACCCACCGAGCAGAGATTGGAGTTCTGGTGCAGACAGTTATTGTGCCTCACTGTCAAGCTTGTTGTGGGAAATTGTTAAAACAAGTTGTTCTCATATGCACCTAAATGAATAGTGGGTTTTAAGCAAAACTGCAGTTAACCTTTTTGAGACAGCACTCGTTACAGTAGTGGAACTTATATTCTAGATCTTTAATTTGTAGTGATGTTTGCTATGTGGTTAACTTTAAATCACTGCACCTATGAAAACCTTATGGCTGATTTAACTCTGGAAGTCACTGCCCTCCTCCTATGCTTCGGGCAGTGAATGAGCCATCCCTTAGTAATTTCTTCTGAAACTGCAAAAGACCAAAATCTTTTCTTTCTCATTAATTTCTAGATCTGCTTTGACCTGTTTTCTCATTTTATATTTAATAAGAAACTTATAGAAAATAGAGCTTTTCGGCTGTAGTAACCATCCTGGTATAATGTTTTAGTCTTCCCATGACATGCTGCTGCTCCTCACTTGGTAGCAGTTTTCTCCAAATTGCTGCAGCAAGTCTCTCATTCCCTGTGGAAACAGATAGCTCTGAAAATATTTTCATGCCAAATGTGCACAAAATTATAAAGAGTTAAGTTCACAATAAGACATTCATGCAGCACTTCTGGGCATAGCTCACTGGCAAGTTTAATTGGCACTCGGAGCTCAGAGAGCTCCTTCCACCCACGTCCATGCTTCAGCCGGAGCCTTCGAGGAGCCGGCACCACGTAGAGGCTATCTCTGCTTGTTGAGCTGACATGAGGCAAGCTATTATCATATAAATGAGATAAGGTCTCCGATAACTGCAGGCTGAAAGTAAAACTGAACCAGATTGCTCGTGGCTGGAAATTTTAAGTTACCTTTCTGTCTTCAATTTTTTTCTTTAAAGTCTGTATACTTTTTCATTCTATCCATTAGCCTACTCTATAAATGATATAAAGAGCCCTTCTGCTTTCCATTAGGCTACCAGTTGTGAATCCATTTTTAGAGCTAGAACTTTCCTGGTGCCTTTTGTTTCCCCCCAATTTGCTATTACGAAATCTGGATGCAAAAGTAATAAAACTGAGAAGTAATAAATTTGCTTTGAAGAAAATATGGATGTCAATCAATGATACAATGCAGCATAATTTCTTCATTCAATTTTTAGAGAGTTTAGGAGGCTGTTCTGGGGCTGAACTGCTCCTTGGGGGATTAAGAGCTAACCTGTATTCCTCTGGTGAATGATCGTGTACTTATCTGGTCCTCTTTGTGGGTCATGTAGATTCAGTTTACGTATATGGTTGGCTGATCCCTTTTCCCCTAGCCCAGCTTTTCCCATAGAATTAGATAATTAAGTGGTTGGGAGAGTGTCTTGGGCTTCCAGGCTCTGCAGCAGTGGGAGTGAGAAAGAAGTGGTGGTGTTAGGTATTGCCTTATATATCTCACCTTGATTCAACTGTGTATGTTTAGTTTCTAGTGATGGCTGCAGCTATTGTTAATATTAGTTGCATGTTTAAGGAAAAAAATAAATTTTCTGCTAGTAATTACTAAGTTACGAAATATTATTCTGAATAGAATAATATATGGAAGAATATCCTAGAAACTGCTGTTCCTGCCTCATTCAAATCTGAAATAAATACATGGAGTAATACTTACGTGATGTACCGAAGGGCTGTGGTGTGTTGCATCTATTGGCTCTGCAGTACTAAGTATAATTATGCTGAATGTAGGAGCGTGTCAACAAGGGGCAGGAGAGCTCTTCTTCTCTCCAGTCTGAGGGTTCTTGTGGGGCCACTGCTGTTTTATCAGACAGATGTCTTAGTCTTTTAACTTAGCTACTGAAAGCTTTTCCTCTCATTACTTCAACTGTGAATTTTTTCTACGTAGTGTCTCCTTGGATGGTTTGAAGACCTCTTCCCATCAGTATATTAAAGCTAGAAATGAGTTTATAACCCTTTGATTAAACCAAATGGGTAACATAAAGCCATAGTGAGAAAAGTTATTTTTATGCTACATACATAACAATTCCATGCACAGAGTTGCCTATAACATATAACTAAATTAAAGCTCAACTTGAATGCTACTGAATTCTTGGGATATAATGAAAGCTCTTACAAAATATTGCCTCCTTTTAGCAGTATCTTCCTCCATTTACAGTGCTACAGTCCAGTATTTCTGCTTATGCTTGCTACCGTTTCACAGTGTCCTTCACTTCAATTTGATGCCCTCAGCAAAGGAGTTGCTGAGGGGCTGGTTGTTCTTTTTTTTTTTTTTTTTTTTTGTGTGTGTGTGTGTGTGTGAGTTGGCAGAAATATCAAGCCCAAGGAGAAATGAAAAAGCTACACTTTGATCATCTAAATTCCCTACAGTATTATGAACTGTAATATAAATCTTTAAACTTGAAGAAGAAATTTTTGGAAGGTGGGTCAGATACTTCAAAGAAAACTGGCTCCATCTAAAGAATAAGGAATCTATTCCTCTGGAACACAGTGTATCCTCTTGAATACACAGTTATCCAAGCATGTGAGTCATCCTATGGATGTGTTGCTGTCCAGAGGATACTGAAGCACAGAGAGAGAACATCTGATGGTGTAAGAAGAAACATCAAACAATAAAGGTGGAATGAGAGAATAATGAATACTAAGATTAATATTTCAGCAACTTATTTAAAACTATCTAATTGCAGTGCTTGAGGCATTTGCTTGGGTGACCAGTGTGGGAAATCAGTTTATTTTAAACATTTTGCAATCTTGGAGAACTCAAAGTTTTTGGCCAACCTAATGCATTATTGCATACATCTGAATTGGACAGAAAAAGTGTAAATCCTATATATAACAAAAATTGATGGAGAAGTAGGAAATCTTGGACCTGAAAAATGAAATGTGAAGAGCATTCAAGGAGATGGAATCTGCGGTTTTCTTTGTCTTGACTGCTCTTTCTTTGCAAATAGGAACACATGGAAGATTTTGTCATAAGATTTCTGAAGGTCATTCAGACCATACTTTTTGCACTGGCTGAAATTAATCTGCAAGGCAAAAGTTAAACCATCAACCTGCAGGAAGCCAAAAGCAGCGAAAGTCAGTGGCTCAGTGATTCCAGTCTGTTATTGATAAACATCAAAGTGTACATCACGACTTCTGAAATAGAGGAAGAGTGCTAATGCCCTCTGCATAGAGTTGCCTGCTGTGGGTTCTCAGCTGGAAGAGAATAGGTTTGTGAAGGCATGGTCATAGAATCATTTAGGTTGGACAAGATGAACTATCAAGCCCAGCCATAAACTACAGTTTGCCCTGGGTCCAGTACAAACAACTCTCCCATCTTCTTTGTTCCTATTGTGAGAGGACATGGGAGGGGAGTCAGTGAAATGCAGCCTGACCTCACTTCTTTTAAAGGATTTATTTATGTTACAGAGGGCTGGAGCATAGAACTGGATACGTTTGTTAAACATGGGAAATAACTTCTAGGTGCTGCTACAAGCTGGTTCTTAACGATGAACCAAAAGAAGTTAGTCTCCATCTTATTAGTTACCATGGAATGGTAAGCTTTTACATTTCCAGCCTCCAGGCTGTTATGCGTGTGCATAGAGCAGTATGGTTTTTGTGATGTCACAATAGAAGACCTTGGGCTGTAATGATTCCTTCTCCTTTTCTCTCCCTCCTCCCACCCTTCTGGATGATAGAATAAAACCTTTCCAATTGCAGCTAAATAAAACAGCATCCCCAAAGGCGCAGGCAAAAGCAGGCTAACAGATAGCTAAAACCAAAGTATATACCTTATGCAGGGCTTTATATGCTCTGGAAGAAACTTTTGCCTTGCGAAAGTTTAACATTAAGCTATTTGCAGTGTGTACACTAGAGGCTTAAGTTTGATTGCTGGGCATCAGAGCTAGAAAGGAATAGAGAAAAAAATCCATATTGTATTATCGAAGACCGTGAATGTGTCTGATGTTAAGGAATCTTCAGTGTAGCAGAGAATGTGTGCTGTAAGCCTTTAGATAACTCTATTTTAATGTCCTCCTAGTGTAAACAATACAGTGAATTCTGTCAGAGACAGAGGCTTTGAGCTCACTTGAATGTTTTCCTTCCACCTTCCTTGTTGGCATCTCTGTAGCATGAAAGGGCATGTGGAGAGGAAAGAATAAAAGTGTTTGCTGTGAATGGAAACATTGATAACTCTCTATAAGCACTGAGTTCAGCTAGGAGAGGTTGAGAAACCGCTGCCTGTAGAAATACCTCTGCAGCAGGCAGCAGATGCTTTTCTAGTGTTGCTGTGCCGGTGCCTGGAGGCCCACTTCAGCTCCAAGCTGCATGGGAGGACCCTGGTGGCAGCAGGCAGAGCTCGGATGCATTCCCCCATGACAGCTGCCTCCTTCATGTTGCAAGATCTTACCCTGCTGGGACATGGTGTAGGCAGCCGAAAACAGATCCTTCACAGATTGGCGTCAAGTAAGAGTATCTGGCAGCCAGGCTATGTATTTGTGTTAAGTTTGCTTGAGGAAAGCTCAAAATACTCATAGTCTTAGTAGTGATGTGCCATAATGAGATGTTTTCAGGTTTTCCAATCAGCACACATGTTGCTCTGTTGGCCAGGTGTCCCTTTGAAACCATCTCATCTGAGTTATACCTCCTTACTGTCAGCACTCACTTTTTCTGAACATCTTAAATACAACCCTGGAGTCATATTCAACCTTTAATTCCAGAACAGAGTGTAGTTATTATTCACCTTACAGTTAATTCTCTGACAGAATTTCTGCAGGGTATGAATTTTTTTTCTGAGTCTTCCTTATGGAGTTCTTCAAAGCTTATGTCTAATCTTTATTTCTTTCGGCATTGGGGAACTTTGTTTCACAAACTTGTTAAGGTCTGATTGTGGAACAAATCATTAGATACTGAGCTACTAAGTCTTTGTAGCCTAATTAAAAGCAAGCTCCAACTGGAGCCTGTTTGGGTCGAACACCCTGTGTGATCTCACAGCAAAAACAACTGCTTCATTAGCAAATGACTGGAGTGTCATGCTGAGTAGGACTTGTTTCAGTGCCACAGTAGGTGAGACTGTCCCATGTTTGATCAGCCAACATACAATCAGCATGGGGATTGCTGTCGGGATGAGTTGCTTTGTGGGTGATTGTTCCATCTCTCCTCCAAACTTATGTGCAGAATATTGCAAAGGCATTCATCTGGGGGAACAGGTCAGCAGGATAAGCCTGTCTCAAGCTGAAGCTACCTTATTATTTCTTTTCACCATGTGCTTAATGCCTTTTGTTAGAATAAAGCACGCAACTCTATTAGTATTTAGATTGTGTCAGTACCTAATTCTGAAGGCTTGACACTTCAAAGGTATTTAAGAGTTCTGAAATATTCATAAAGCTTCCTTTCTTGCCTTTAGCCATCTTTTTACCTAACTTGTACTCCTTGGTGTAATGATGCAAAGACTTGAGATAGTATTTAAGTCTGGAATAGAGCAGCTTGTGGCTTTTTACTGTTCCTCTGATGTGTTGCCACTTGCAGAAGCTGCGTCCTCAATTAAGACAACAGAGAAATTGTTGAGTGTGTCAGATTAGGTGTAGTCTTGGCATTTGCAGAGTTGTATGTTGCCTCTTGAATTGAGCTGAGAATCCCCTTTGGTGGCCCTTATGTAATCTCTGCTCTCAGCTGAAGACTTCAGGTTTGAAATACAAAACAAACAGACAAAAAACAAACAAACAAACAAAAACCCTAACCAACAAAACAAAACCAAACTCACAACCCAGAGAGGCTGTGAGCATTTCTGAAAATGCCTGAGCATACCATCTTTAAATGCTTGTTTTAACACTTGTGCTAACTGGGATTTCTTCTCTGGTAGGTCACTGGTGTAAATGGGTTAAATCTTACAGGGAGAAGAGATGGAAAAAATAAAAGTGAAGTTATCTATATATATAGATATATGGTTTTTAAGGTTTTACGTGGCCGGCTCATCTCAAATTGCCTATTAGTATATTCCTTCCAACCATTTACATAGTACCTAAGGCATTGGACTTTTGACCCTACTTTGTGTAGTCCATTATGTACTGCTTCTGTGGTATCTGCTTTCACTTCAATGTTTCAGGAGAGGAAATAATCCAGGGTAATATTTTTTTTTTCCCTTGTTCCTTGTTTCATAGTGTTAACCCCCCCCCCCCCCCTTTTTTTTTTCTTTTATAAAGGAGGTTTAAGTGACTTTGATAAAATGACAAGAGTTATGTCAGAGGTATCACGGCTAAGCTTTTATGAGTCCTGAATAGAATCTATAGCAGGGTACAAGCACATACTACTTATGCTTACAGTGGAATTAAATCTAAACAAAATGCACTGGAATTAAATAACATAAAAATAATGAAATGATGTTCATTCCAAAAATTCTCCATATATATCTGATGTTTATATTGTAATGTTGTATTTTGACAAATAAGAAAAAGCTTGTAGGATATCTAGATCATGAAAGACTACTTAAAAAATACACTAGGCAACCGTAACTTTATGTATCAATAAATACTTGGGCTTTTAAGAGACCTAAAAAGCTATTGCTGGCTATGAAATCATCAGTTGCTGTCTAGAAGAACAATATTTGAAGCACTTATTCAGTAAAATGTGTAGCATAAAACCCTCAGAGTAATAAACAACATAATAAAAACTGTCAGTGCCTTAATTGTTTAAAAGGTGCCTTCGAGCCTGAAGCCAAGGCCACATAGTTAAAATAATGACTTAAGGTGTTATAAATTTATGTTCAGTTCCTTGCTTGGCTGTGGATATTTTCTACATGACCAGTGGTCTGTCTCTGTGTTGCTTGGCTCCCTGCATGCTGCTGTGGATACGCATCTGTATCTCTGCTCTGCAAGGCAGATCCTTGCTTACCAACTCCATGCGTGCTTCTCACTTTACTCTTGTGGATAGTTAGCAGTATCAGCTCCAGCTAAAACATTCATGATTTATCTATTTTATTTTATATGCCTGATGGATGGAGTCAGTGCACACAGCTCCACTGATAAACAGGACCTTGTTAAGTAATGTTATCTCAACTGGATCCCAAAACAGGAGTGATATTTCCTCTCTATTTCCCGCTGCAAAATACTTGTAGTCTGGAATGGGTGCCACACTGTACCAGAGGAAAATGTTTTTGGTAGTTCTGGATAGAGATTTATTTTCCTATTGGAATAACACTTATTCATGTGAAATATCTTCTTACTCAGGTTCAGCTGGCTATCAGTCCCCTTTCCATGCAGCCCTCTGCCTTAATATCTGTTGCACCAGAACAAAATGAACTGAAGCAAGTTTACATCCTACATGTTAGGACCCCCTGGGTGCAAGTTCAGGGATTAATCCTTTTGCATTTTTGTATTTGTGCCTCATTGTCACTTGAGGTTGCCAAGCTGGTGGCAGCATGCATGAGGCATTGCCACCCAGCAAGTCTTAACAGGCTAAAACTCAGTGTGACCTGAGTGGCAGACTAATGCTCAGTTCATTGTGAATATAAGGGTAAGATGAAACTGGTAGACCTAGTTGTTAACTATCTAGATGAAAGGATTCTAGAATAATGTTATATTTTTGGAATGCAAGCGTTGTATTTTATTATATTTATCTACACTGCTGGTTCTTGTCAGCACTGTTGGAAGTAGGATGTGGCTGACAAGTTAAATTACTTGTGTAAGAAAGTGGAATTTCATGATTCAGGGCTCTGCCTGGCCAATATTTGAGGCAGCCCAACTTCCAGTTAAACCCTAGCCTTCACTGCTGCCAGAAAAGTCCCAGTGAAAAGATTAGATGTGTCTGAGAGATGTGAACAGAGAAACATATGAACTTGTAGAGCATCCTGCTCCAAATTAAGTTGTGATTATTGGTTTAATTTTTTAATTTTTTAAATTGTTCTTCTTTGCAAGCCATGGAGGAGATCAGTCAGTAGGGAACTACAGTGTGTTCTTCTGAACGCTTGCTTTTTTATTTAAATATTCAAACCAAGGAACCCCTCCAACCATTTATAGGTCCTCTGTGCACTTCACTGCCCTCTGGGAAACATAGCTTTGTGGACTGAGAAGCAGTGCTCCCTGAATGCTAGCGTTCTCAATATCTGACGTTAGAATTTTTCATCCATTCACCACTGTCTGCACCCATCCACCTGTTAGTGAAGTGACACAGCACAGATCTGAAAATGCGGCAGACTAATGATGTGTCTTTGTATACTTGAGGGTTGTAGATTTATTTTTTGAAAGGGTCTTTGTCATGTTCGTGCGTTGATGTAAACACATAGAGGTGGTAATTTGGAGTCCTGAATGTTATCTCCAATGTAATCCACCTCCTATAGCATTTTCTGCCCAAATTATGAGATATTTGAGCCTCAAGTTCAGATATCAGCCTTTGGTCAAAAACACTTGTGGATCTCCCTAGTGTTATTCCAGAATACTAATAAAATATGGAGAACAAGAGAAAGAAAAGGCATCAGCCTTTACTTGATAGTCTTCTCTGTATTTTCATTACTGTCTAACACTTACCCAGCATTGGATCAGCCCTTGCTTAGGGCCTTTCCACTTCAGTGAACTTGTAGCACGATGCCTCATGCAATGGAAATATCTGGGCAATTGGCACTGAGCCAGGGCGCTTCCTTACCAAAGCTGTCATGATCCTCGCTGTTTATGTGTTGCCATGGGGACACCACTTATTTTCTTCGGATATTTATCTGGGCAATACGTGGTGTAAGCAGGTATAGCTTCAGATGGTTGACATTTAAAATAAACTGATTACAAAGCTACTTTCATTTGCTCTGCTCGGCAATCTAAGGCATTATTTATACTTCTGTTATAAAAGCTCCTGGCAAAAACTGTCTAGGACTGTGACTTCAAAACCTAGAGACTAAACAATTACTTCAGCAAAGATTTCAGTGTGCCATCTGACACGCTGCAAATTGCCCAGCGTATATAATCCTATTAATGGAAGTGGAGAGATGAGATCCTTTTATGCTCAGAATCAACAAATGCTGTAGACCAGATCTTGCTTATCTTGAACAGCTAAATAGCACCAAGAAGTAAATCTGATGGTTGGCTCCTTGACTCACCAAGTAAACACAGATAATCCCACATACTCTGAAATTGCCAGGGTGAAATTCTGCTGTTGCCTTTCATCAGAGAATCACTAAGATCTATTTGTTTCCCTTCCACAACCCCAGGCCTGCATGCATTTTTTTCATGCTAAAATTTTCTTTGTGTTGCAGTATTACCAACAGTATCCTATTTGCCCCATTCACATAAATGCTTCCGCTTCTGTTTTTGACCTCTACGTAAAAGAGACCCTTCTCTGTCATGAGCTCTAATACTTTTCAGGAAATAATATTCCAATATTCCTTCGAGAAATGATGTATTAAAAAAAATACTAACGAGGTCACAATGTCAGACCTTCAGAATTTAAGAAACAACTGTAGATGCCCAATGCAATCTCTCTGAAGTACATCTGTGCACTTTTGCTGCTATCAAGTTTTCATTTAATTCTGTGCTAAGAAAAACAAAAACTTGTTTTTTCTCATTTAATAAGGATTTTTGCATATTATTTCTTACAGGGTTTGAAATGATTGATTTCTTATTTTGTAATTGTATGATTATCTTCCATTTTTGCTAAGGGCATTATGGTTAGAAATGCACAGCTGCCTGTGGACAAGCCTCAGAATGAAATGGCACACCTTGCTGCTTGGAGACAGCAAATTATCAGTGAGAGATGGAGACTCTGACTTCTCCTGCCTCCAACAGGCACAGGCACTGATGTTCTCACCTTGTCTCCTCAGCTATGTTCTCATTTCCTTGGCCTGAACTTTTCATCCTCTTTCAGTTGCTGATCCCAAACCTGCCTCACTTCTATACTAATCCAGAGCTCCTAAAGCATTTTTAGGGAGATTTTTTATGCTGTGTCCCCCTGACTCCATACAATTTCTGGCATTATTGTTTTACAATTGATATTTACAGGTGTCAGAAGTTAAAATGAATGTTTGGGACTCATTCTCTGTTCAGTGCTGTTGTCTTCCTGTAGGAAGTAAGCATTTGTAGAGGTTAAACTGAGCTACTGTTACCTTTTCTACTTTAAAATCAAAGTAGAACGAATAACAGTCAGGGTGGTTGTTACCTTAGATATCTGATAAGGCAAATGGTGTCTCTATCACTAGGGAATATACAAAAAATCATAATTTGGGTTCAAAAGAACTTCCATAGGTCATCCACTCCAATCCTCTGTGCAAAGTAGATCGGGCTAGAACAGGTTGCTCGAGGTTGTGTCCATTCATGATCCTGCGTGCATTAAAGCCTGTGGATTGCTCCAGAATTTCTGGGACACCCTGGGCTTTCTGAAATGTTACCTGATACCCTCTGCTTTAGTGGGCTGAAACAGTATGCCTCAATGGGGTTTGGTGAAGATACAGGGGGATAAAACAGGCAAATGCAGGAAAGGCTATACTGCGCTTTGCTTTTGGAGAAAGAAATCAAAAATAAATCCTAAATAAATGGAAAAAAAAAAAACAACACTGGTTTCCACCCACACATTTGTGTGTGTGTGTATGTTTATTTATTTATTTATTTGGTAGGTGCTGTGTGTTTTAAAGTGCTGAGCTTGTAGAATGCAGAAGTAGACTCAGTAGGTCACAAATAATTGCTGAGGAATTTCATACCATTCCCAGAAAACTTCCCTTTGAGCTGCTACTGCACACTGCACACAGTGGGTATTTATTCTGAAGAGAACCCACAGTGTTTCTAATGCCTTTTGTTGCATGTGCTGTGCATCTCCCGTGGTGTGATGTAATGCAACATGGCATGTGGTGTTATAAATAGAATGATGAGATCTTGCAAAAACCTGCCTAGCAGGCAAATACAGGCTCTCTTTTTTTCTTTTTTTTTTTTTTTTCTTTTTTTTCCTGCCAAGATGTACCTTCTTCTCTTGCACCCTCCTGCTCGGGTACCTGATAAGTGGTTGGGTTAGAATGGTTTTTCCTCCCAAACTCCTTTTGTTTTTCAGCAGCACTGCAAAACATTCATGAAGGCAGTGTCTTTCTTCTGTCAGCTCCTGCCTCTCCTTTCATCTGTGTCTATGCATTTCTAATTTGCTCGGTGCTATGGGCAAGATGTTAATTTTAGTAACCTTGTGTAATTACTCTGAAGTCAATGGAGTTAATGCTTGCGTACAACGCTTCTCCAATCAGAATCTGGCTTCATGTCATCTCAGTGTATTGAATGTAACAAAACCAAACCTTCCAGTAAATTCAGTCCTCAATCTCTGTGTCTTTCATGGCAATGCCACTTGTGGAATAATATTCAGTGTTTTAAATAGGCTATAGCATCAGAGTTACCGACGTGACTGTGTGTGAGCAGTTCCCTGGGCTTTCTGGCAGTGATACTGCTCTGCAATTTCATGGTCCCCAGCTTGTTCTGTGCTCTCTGCAAGAGTGCTGGGTTACTATATTTATACTCAACAGTTAAGAATACTGCTTCACCAGCATTTATTTCTAGAACTGTTTGGGTTTCCAGGCAAGCCTCTCCTCTGAGTCCCGAACCAAGAATAGTGCCTTCTAGCTGTATCTTTTATGAGTTGAAGGTCATATATCAATTGCCTGCTAATAGGCATTAGTTTAAAACATCAGCTGTAAAACTAGACTAATTGGGACTCTCTCTTACATTTTTTTCCAGTAGATAAATATATATGACTGAAGTTTTTTTTATAGGGGAGAAGCTGTGCCATACTTCACTTTGTTCCTGAAGTGTGAAGAGGAAAAGTCAAATGTAGCCAAAAAATAATAGGCTTGTTTAAACCTCCCAACTGATAGTGAGTCCATACAGAAGAAAACATTAACCAGGGAAAATGTTAGCACATGAATGCTGCATTGAGTTGAAACTCCACACATTGTGTTTGGCTCAGTAATTTAAGCAAAACAAAACAGATTCTGCCTCAAGCAACACAGCCCTTGTTAAATTTCACAACTCGTGAAACATTTGCAATGCTATAGTGTTACAAATTAAAAGCATGTTTATATGCATGATTAGATGCATATCACGGAATAGCAAAGTCTTTTTTTTCTTTATCTTTCCAGTTATGCTGAAAATGATCTTTTAATAAACCTTATCTTCTGTTGTGTCACTTTTTCCTCAAGTTTTGAATATTACACATCCCCATTTAGATCTGCTGCACGTCGTTTTCTTTTTGTCTTCTTTAAGTGTTGTTCTCCGCATCAGGATTTCTTCTCTCTTAATTTGTTCTCCTCCACTTGCAGGAATTTATTTTTATCCATGGTAGAGAAAAGCTGTTTGACAAAGCAATGAAAACAAATGTTGCTCTTTCTTCCATCATAGAATATTTTTCTTTTAAACTGGTGTGCTTCTACATACAGACTTTGTGCTCCTCATCAGACACATATGAATGGGCTGCAATCCAAAACACAGAAATTAAGGACTTCTCCATCTATTTAGCTGATAGCCAGGAAGTAAGATAAGTTCAGGGCTCTCTGATGCTTCCTGAGGAGCAGAACCAAGTGTTACAATGCTTGAATTCTTTGGTCTTTAATTTCCTTTATTGGAAATCAAAATATCTGATTAAAAAACACAAACCATAAGAAAGTGCAGGTGCTTATAAAACCTACATAAGAGCTCTTAATGCTGGTATCTTGTCTCTCATTCTTGATGGATAAACATGAAGAGGTGACTAAATAATCCAAGTACATGCTTAGGGGATTTTTATACATTAAATGTTTAGTTGAATTATGTATCTGTGACTACATTAAAGCCTGTGCTCAGCAATACAATGAAATCTGAAGTTAAGCATGGCTTTAATAACCTCCTGGGATTAAACAATGACTTGTAGTAATTTGAATAAGTTTTCTAAAATTACCCAAAGTTTTGTTCTGATAATTGTCTTGTAATAGGATGTACAGAGCAACAGAAACTCTTTCTGGAAAGGTGAGGAGAAACTGAACTCCTCACCTCTGACCTAATCCACTGGTAGAAAGCATCTGAGATGTCTTAAGGTGTCCTCAAGTTCTCCTGTGCTACTAGTTGCCTGTTATCATGCAGTAAGCTGGTACTGCAAAGAAAAGATACATCTGCAGTTGGTACCATGTTTTTGCGTCAGTCAACTATCCTGTAAAACACTGCTTAAGACAATTAAAGAGCTTTTGCATCTTTAATCAAATCTGATGCTTTCGTTGGTTTGCTTTTCCATTGTATTCATGAGGGATTCCCTCATATTGAAAATCCAAGCATCAGCTTGCTTTTCTGGGACAGAGGGAGAGTGGGAAAAAGCAAGTTATTCCTTATGCTACATTTGTTCACTTCTCATATCTTCTGGCTGCAGCATGAGCCTGCAGTGAAGTGTCTCCATGACCCCTCTGAGAGTGCTAAAGAACTGGAATTGGAGAGTGTAAAGAAAGGAATTACCTGAAAATCAAGCAATGTGTCTGGGACAATGCAAACTTGAGTAATCCATTCCCAGCCTTCTATGTTCCCAGAGACTTTCCAATACGTAGATTTTCCTGGAGGCAAAGCAACTAGGTAGAGATGGAAAGTAAACTAAGGAACTCAAGATTGCTGATGTGCAGTGGCTGTTTTATGGTTTTACTTCTGAGCTGCTGAGACGGTCAGAAGTAATTTATTTATTTTTGCAAAGAAAGGCATTATGGAAAGTGAGGTACAAGACTACATAGAAGAGCAGTCTCCTGCCAAATGCTGGCAGTAAATCATTGACTCCTGCCTTCCTGTTTCTGGAAAGAACATTTGGGCTGCCTTAGAGCTGCTGTAGGGGAATGGGATGTGCTTTGGTCATACAGTGACAGCAGTGATGGCAACTGTGGCAGGAACTCCCAATATTTGTGTTTTAGTGAGCCTGTTTGACAGGCTGGTTGTCTGTGTCTTTGTGGTGTTGTGCCATAGTGGGTTGCTTTTTTTTTTTTTTCCTCTTCATTTTTTTCCCCCCTCCTATTAATCAAGCTCAAAAAAGAAATGATAATAAGTCTCTGTGCTTAATAAGACTATGATCAAATGATAAATGTTAAGGACACTTTCCATACCTCACAGCAGCGTACATGGTCAGCATCTTTTAAAGTAAGTGATGAACCAGAAATTTCTCCATTTATTAAGCTTCAGAGCACATCACAGCTGTGCAATGAATTTTTTTCCTCACGAAGCTTGTTTGAGAGCTGTGCTCTGGAATTTGTGTCCAATTCTTTCACAGTTACATTTCATGTTAATGGTCTTACAGCACAACTGAACTCAGCACGTAGTAGACTTTCCTTCCCCATGTTTGTCTTGAATACTGGAACAGATGAAATGTGAGGCAAGCAGTGTTCAAAGTCACTCTGATGTCAGACTAACTTTTCTATCAAGATTGTTAAGTGCAACTGAACAAAACACAAATTGCTTTCTTTTTTTTTTTATTCTCCTGAATTTATAAAGCTTGTTACTAAATGAAGAGTCAGTTTATCATCCTACAGATTCCTGATGGAAATAATTATCTTCTCTCACTGCTGAGAATCAGTGCAATAAACTATTCTTGAGATCTATCCTACCAAAGATAGGTGTTTAAAAATGTTCTCTGCATGAGTAATTGTTTTCTGTGTTATCTGAAGAGAGAAATAGATTTACATCCCAGAAACAATTGCAATCTGCTAAAATTGGCCACTTTCACAAAAGCCAATTAATTTTTTTTCCTGTTTTCCCCATAAGAGTTCAATTTTGATATGGAAACTATCTTGAGTCACGGTGATATAGGGGTCAAACTTATCAGAATATATTTTCTGGTCATTCATCATTGTGCTGTGTGGGTCTTGACTTCATTCCCCCTGCTTCCACTCACTAGGAACGTGTCATGCCTACTTATTTTCTTTTTGATTATTATTTTCTTTTTGCTATAGCTTTCACACCAGATTTGAGTGCAAGTTCTTTAATCTTCTCATCTTTTCCTCTCAGAGTAGGTTTTTCCCATGTCTGAGAGTTCCCCTTATGCCTGACGGTGCTGCTCTGAGATGCTAGAGTTTTGGTGGAAATCGGGGGATTATGGTTTTCATTTGATCAGAAAGCCAATCATCTTGATGGAGAATTTATATCAGATTTGTCCCATTAATGATGGTTAACAGGATAGTTAATCTGAATAATAATGCTTGATCCTGGTAATAAAATGGTCCAGTTCTTGTGCTCATCAGTAGTGGTGCTGGGACTGTGCCTCCCTTGTTGTTTTTAAGAATGGGAGAATGAATGCTGCACTGTGCTGGTGAGTAAATG
This sequence comes from Gallus gallus, assembly GCF_016699485.2. NCBI lineage: Eukaryota > Metazoa > Chordata > Aves > Galliformes > Phasianidae > Gallus > Gallus gallus. The sequence continues at coordinate 45,632,620 of NC_052536.1, forward strand.
TCATTAATGTTTGTTCAATAGGAGGCCATATTACCTTAACGCAAGGTTTATTTTGTGTCAGTAAACCTGGTCATTTTAAATAACTTTGAAAAGCATGACTAAATGGTCAGAATTACAGAACAGTGCAACAGAAGTTTAAATAGCTTCTTCGTCTATTATGTGCAAGAAAAGACAAACAAATTCCAAGCCTTTCTCATGAAAGAGGGAAGAGTGTATAAATAGTTGGAAGAAACACAGCAGAGAAAAAATGAAGCATGAACTTCAAGGACAGAGTGGGCTGAGGTAGTCTGGGGGTAAAGCTGTTAAAATAGTTGTTGTGAGAGATAATTTATCAACAAAGCAAAGAAGTCTGCTGCTCCTGTATTTGTAACTGTGCTTTTTGACAGATGCAACCTTTTGCAATAAATAAATGAAATACATACATGTCCATAAATATAAATGCCAGATGATTTGTGTGTGGCAAAATAAAGGTGTTTTTTAGTCAACCGTTTCTGTATTCAGTAAATATTTGCCTTCTGAAATGTTTGCCATGACATTTAATAATTTAAAACTATTATAACTATGCTGAGCTTACTCTCCAAAAAGCCATGGTAGACTTAATAAAACCAGGCAGCAAATAGATAAATGATACAAATGAATTCCTATTTGAAGCACAGCCTGTGCCAGGAAAAGAGTAGAGCATTCTTCTTGAGTATTTATTTCTGCTTCATTAACTGCTGAGGGAATAGCCTTCATACGTTCAAGCCAGGGATTTTCTTCTAGGTATCTCAAGTAAAAATTGTGGGGCTCTTTTGTGCTTTAACATGTATGCCTTAAACACACAGTTAAATGTGGTCAAATGCTGTTTTACATAGTTCACTCTGAAAGTAATGCCTCCTATTTGTTTCAAGGGAAACTACAACATATACAAAGAGTGCAGTAGCACTATTTGATAGAGTGAATTCTCAGCTACAAAACACTGTTTTGCAACCTAGTCACTACCATTAGCTATGCATTTTCACCAGCAATGAGCAAGAGTATGCATGCCGTGCTCATAAAAATCTGTGCCAATGGAGATGACCCACAGTTGCTATGGTGGTGTCATTGCTATGAAAATGTTGTCCACACAGTCCATCTTTCATCAGCCCAAACAGATGAAAGCCAGGATGCACAAATCCAGACAATGTGGGGGGTATAGTAGGACAGTCCAACCAAGATTGGCAGTATGCTCCATGGTCTTCAAACTAGCATGGGGCCTGGCTCTATCACGTTGCGAGAGAAAGTTTCTCTTCTCTTGAGGATGGATGCAGCACTGACTTCTGTGGATAGGGTGATATGCCAATTGGACTTAATAAATTGTTTTTGTAAGATACTTCATCCAATTCTTTATTTAATTGTCCTTGGTATCCCTCTAACACATGTGGACATGTAGAATTCATCTGACAGGCAGAATACAAGTGCTCTAATGTTTTTTCTACTTTTAATATAAATGCTGCTTCTGTGAAGAAAATGGTGAATATGACTAAATTTTAGCCTAGAGTCTAGAGATTGTGTAGAATTTGAAGTTTAGAGAATTCTGGGAAAATTTAATCTAAAAAAAATCTTCTGGTGTAAGGTGGAATTATTAAATGATAGTTCTTCTGATCTCCAGTTATTTATTAATTTTTGCAGGCTCCAGTGTATGGTGAAATATACCATATGTATATTAGGAAATAAATTACAGATGCATTCGCAGTATCTCCCTCTACCAAAATCCTGGAATGCTATGCTTGCACTTCTCTGATTACTATGTGATTTATCTAATGCATCACATATTCTTTCAGATAGTAATAAAACATGTACACAAACACACTCACGGAATTAAGTGAAACCACTATGTAAATCCAAAAAGACATTATGTACCTGAGTGAACTTGCTCACAGAAGTAACTAAGGACAGAAACTATCAGTTATTAGCTAGGAAGCTTTCACTTCTGAAGCGGAAACGTAGACTTACAAATATGGTAATATTTGCTCTTTGGAGCATTTTTATCTTTATCCTTTTCTTGCTAACCTATGAAGTTCTGAAGTGTGTGTTGGTTCTTTTCTGCCTTAGCTATTATCTCCTGTACTACATACTATCTGTGCCATGGGTGTCCAACCTTTTGGCTTGCATGGGCCACATTGAGTGAAGAGGAATTTTCTTGGGCTGCGTATACATAGGTTACTCTGAAAGTAATGCCTCCTGTTTCTTTCAATTCCACACTTTGTTTCATTTGCACTTCCATGTCAGATGGCATTCTGTCAGATGGTCCCTCTGCTGACATGTGTCATAAGGCAACAAAATATAATGGAATGCTGTCAGGAAGGTTCGACCTCCACTACCATTCCACCACCATCTATCTCTGGTGTCATGGGCCGACCTAATAAATTAGGAGGCATTACTTTTGGAGCAGAACTCAAAATATATAAAATAGTTCATGTATGTAAGTAACAAAACTTATTTTGAAATATAAAATATTTTAATTGAGGGGAAAAAAAGAGGGTAGCAAAAGGGTGAAGCTAGTGGGATATGTGACCTTGTTTCTCTGCAAGTAGAGCATCAGTCTGGATCAATTAGCTGCAATAGACATATCTGGTCTATGCCTTCTTTTCTAAGCTAAGTGGGTAGGTAAATTTATAGCAGAAACTTTTTTTTTTTTAATTCAGTATTATATTAGTTGCTTAAATAGAATTTAATTTGTGTCTTAACTATGAATTGAAAAGATAGCATTTGCTTATAACTTGTTTCTGTCAAATGAGTAGATAGCAATAATCACTAGTTCATGATAGATTAGTGGCCGTAGGCTGACTAGGATGCTCTACTCCAGCATTATATAGTATGGTCATTATCTGTGGTGAATAACAAAGGTTCTGACAGCTGCTAAAAACTCACTGATTTGTTTCAACTTATGGTAACTACACAGTGTACAGAAGTTGGTCTGTGGTCCCAGTATTGAGGGATCAGTATCAAGATCAGGGTGGCCCTCGATGTTTATGCTAGCTGTGGTGTAGCTGTCCTCTCATTTCCAGCAGAACTTGGCTTCTATCACCTCATCCAAATACTTCCATATTTTTTTTTCCTTGTCAGTGGTCTTTGAGAGCCATTGTTGAGGAAACAGTTTATGTGGAAAATCTCTGGATCATGTATGTTTTATAATTCCTCAAACTGACTTAATGAAACTTGGATCTTGTTATATTTTGAATCTATTATCAAGTTTTGAATGCATACCACTTAAATGTTGATTTCTGAAGTGGTCGTTAAATATAATGTGACCTTTGGGCTCCACATGACTTCTATATGACTTCCACATATATAGTGCTTTCAATGCATTCTCTGATTTATCTAGTCTCACAGTCCTAATTCTTTAATTCAGTGCAAAGTTAATATTTGAAACCTTACTGTAAGGTATGAAGAGTCTGCAAGTCAAAACAAATCAACACCTGTTGAATACACCCAGCTCTTGCTGACCGTTTTGCTGGTGCTGAACTTGTCATAGTATGAATATAAATGTGTGAATAGATATGGTAAGTCTGAAATTACTTTTTTTTTTTTTTTTTTTTTTTTTTTTTTGTTCATAAAGAATATTCCTCTGGGGCTTTCATGCTTGTCTGGTTTCATCAGGTCCAGGGGATATGTAAGTATCTCAGCTGTTATGCCACTTACAACACTAGCTGATTTATAGTGGAAGTACAGGTTCTACTGATACTCAGTATGGGCTAAAAGCTGAGTGTAAAGCTTAAATGTATCCACCAAGGGTAGGATTCTAACTTCAAATCTGTATTTCAGTGACGTTACAGTAATGAAATTATTACAAAAATACAGACGCTATAAACTTTCTCTAACCCAGAAATGTTACAGACTGAAAGTTCGTTTTCAAGGATGTTCAGTAAGATATTTAAAAAAAAAAAAAAAAAAAAAAAAAACATGAATCTTGAAGGTTTAGGGGTCAGGTAGTTCTTCACATTTAGTCATATTGTGCAATGCAAATTATTTTAAAAACATAAGCATCTAACCAGGTGAGTTCAGTAACAATGAATATAGTAGTGTGGATATCAATCCAAGGCTCTATAATTGTTTCCAGAAAGTCTAAATTTGTCATATTTCTATCCCTGTGAAGACAGAACTTTATTACTGTTACCTTCTACAGATTGCAAACATAAGGAATTAAGACACAGAGATTGTAAATTTTGCTCAGTGTCATTGACAGAGCAAAGATTAGAACCTGGAAGTTCCTATTTCTCATCTTTGTGTTCGCAGTATGAAGATGCAATACCAAATAATCTTTGCGTTAAGTTCTTCATTCAGAAACATTACCAAACCTCTCTTTCTTCCATTAACTTGTTGTGGGTTATTCTGCAGATAAGCAGATCTGTTTTCATTGTATCTTTCTTTCCTGATAATAGAATATTGGTGGGGTACTGTCTCTGATACAGCCCCACTTTCACACTTGAAACTTTTGTCCACAGTGACATTGCAGAGCACGTCAGTTAAATAAGACTTCTAGCTTTTATCTGGTTATCACTGAACAGACATTGACGGAGAGATGATCAGAGATTAAATTCACAGTCTTGGTATTTATCTGTATCCTCTCTTACCTATTAATCTAGGACATCTCTGAAATATATCTGGCTTTAGTAAGAATTTTCATGTAGATATTGTTATTTTTATATGTCCTTATTGTAAGTTATAAAATATGTGGAGTAAGCTATGAAACATTCCCCTAGAATAAAAGCACATATGAATTAAGGGCAAGTCAATACAAAAGAAAAGAAAAAGTCACTAATTAAAACATTTTGAGATATGTTGGGATATTTCAAGAGCTATGTTGATGGCAGTGGATTTGCCTTTAGAAGCTAGGATAAGCTAGAGGCGTTGAATGGTTTGGTGCTTAAATTGAGATTTTTAGAAATATTGATGCTACTCTGAAATTGGGTCATTACAGATGTTTCCTCAGATGAGGAAGTCAACTAACAGAGTTGAAATGGGAGGCCAGTTTCCCAGATGTTTTAATGTGAGGCTCGCTTTGAATTTTCCTGGATTATTAATAGAAATTCACATATGTGGTATAACAGCAAACTCTACCTTGATACAGTGAGTGGTGGTTGCTCCAGGTAATCTGGAAAACACTGAGGTTTGCAACAGAAACTTCTGAGATGCATTCCATTGGATATGCGACTCATATAGCTTTGTTGTTTCTTCCCAGGGAACATACAATTTCAAGACTCATTATACAGAAAAATCATTGAAAGTTTGTTTAAAATATAACGTGATGACTGTGGACTCTCCATGAACTGAAATGTGCAGTGTATCTATCAGTATTGTCAAATGCAAGTTTTTTATACATATCTCAAATTCTGAAGTCACCAAGACTAATTTAATTCAATTTTTATATAGACTTCTAGAGCTAGCGTAGACTGAGCAATTTGAATGATCCTAATGGAGCATATGAAATATTCCTGGAGAAGCTTATCATTCATTGTTGAGTTTTGGGGAAGCCTACAATATTAGCCTCTAAACATAAAATGCAATCCATCCCAAATATTTTTTTTTCAGCCAAACTCAACCCTGACCTTGCACAGTCCCTTATAATGGGGAGTGAGAGGGATTTACCCCAAGGCAAAGACTCCCATTCCCTGCAGCACTGTGGGATGGAGGGCATTCTTGGGGTTGGATGGTGGAGAGGAGCAGTGCTTCTTGCAGTCTCTCCACACATCATGGTCATGTGTCAAACTTGGTGGCTAAAGTTCTCATGCAGCAATCAGTCTGCTCAGCAGCTGGCTGAAATCAGGTGGTGCCCAGGCATGATGGAGTGAATCGTGATAGAAGTCAGATGTGTACACACAGGTAGACAAGTGATTGAAAAGTTTTAAAATAATCCTTTGTCTGTTTACAGCTTCTGTTATAAAGCTTCAAATGCTTTTGAAGGGAATTAGAGAAGCTGTGAAGGAGAAAAGTATCAAATTACCAGTACGAGGAATAATTATGTTAATACGTTGCTGAGCTTCTAAGTGTACCCTGTGGGATGCAGATGTTTACAAAACCCTGAGCAAGCTTTTTCTCAGCTAGGTACTCATGTACTCAAAAAAAAAAAAAAAAAAAAAAGTCAACGAATCTTCTCTGAACCAAAGATTCTTGCTTGCTAACAGCAGATTAGTGCTTGCTAACAGCAGGACCAATGGGGAAATTTCTGGGGATACTCGATCACCTGAGATATTTGCACCAATACTTATACTCTCAGTCAAAAGTCAATGAATCGTCCTACCCTCAAAAAAAACAAACAAATAAAAAAAACCCACCAAATAAACCTAGACATTAATATATATATATATTAAAGCATCACAAAAACTTTCTTTCCCCTATTTCTTCTGGCTTCTTCAGTTGAACTCTTTTTCCTAGTTTCAGATGTATTGTATGCTACACCTTAGCAGACTGCCCAAAGATTTCTGCAGTCCCTGGAAACAAGCCTTTGCCTGTCTGTCTCAAGGTGAGATGAGCTGTGTCCTAGCACCACCTGTTTCCCATTCTTGACTACTGTGGAAGCCAAGATGTCTATCATCCATATCCCTACTGGAAGAATTTAAACCCTGATTTGGATAGCTTAGTTATTTGACCCAGTTAAAGTAGTCCTTGTAGACTGGTGTATATCTGTGTAAAAACGAAGTCATAGGCTAATATTTTGCAACCTTTCCTTCAACTTCTCTTCCTTTCAAAGCATAAGCTGGGCAATAGATTCCTGTTTTTGCTATCTTAATACCACAAAGACCTTGTGATGTACTAATAAAGAGCTCTAATTCCTGCTAGGCACAAACTCACTTGTTCTGCATTGCTTTAAAGTCACTGCTGGAGGCATGGCAACGTGCAATGGTGTGTCATATTGCCACTTTCTTAGATCAAATACCTTCCATTTTTAGGCAAAAGGCTGCATACTGAATGCCTACAGGAACTCTGCCAGTTTTACAAGTGACCCTGAGCAGCTGGTGGGATAGATTTCGGCAGAAGCTCTGTTCTTCCTTTGTGGCTCTGGGCTGAGAATGCTCAGTCCAGATGGAATCTGCAAACCATTCAGATGCCAAGCTCAAATAAGCTTTTAGTGTGCATGTGTAAAATAGGACTTTTCTAGATTTGGAAACTGAAAATTTTGGCAGCTTTTCCTGGAAACAGAAAAACTCAATACCCCTCCAAAATCAAGCTATTTCTCAAAAGTGAGCAGGCCTTTTTTTTTTTTTTTTGAAAAATGAGAAATTCTGAGTGTGTCACCTTGAAGGAACGTACATCTTGTGCTGTGTTTTTTTTTTGGTTTTTTTTTTTTTAGGGGGCAGGGGTTAAAAAATGAAAAAAAAATATGGCAACAGAACAGCAGAACAGCCACATGATTTTTCAGGACACTTTCCAAAATTCAGGCCAAGGCAGACACCTATCAGAAGAAATTCTGATGGCCCAAATAGGTGTGAAAGATGGTTTCTGCCAAAGGACATAAGAGATATAGGCAGTACAACAAACAGTGCTTATACAGTGTTGATAGTGCTTCTGAAGATGTATAGATCATCAGTCATAATGTTTGCAGTGAATAAGTAAGAGTCATATTTGAGTCTCACTCTGCAAGATGCAAGTTCACATCCAGGAAATGTGGCTTTTACGGCTTTCCTAAACACACATCCACTGTTGCGGACCTTCATGCCCTGAATAAATGAATAAGCTCTCTCACTGGGGTCTTCCAAACTAATCCCGATCATTTAAAAATGCACAAGCTCTAAATGCATACAGGAATACCCCTAAAAGAACAATCTTCAGTAGATCTTGAGGCAGCTGGTATTAGTAAATATTTTATGTGCCTCAGTGTACTGACTCAGACTAGACCCTTGCGTGCCACGTGGAGCTGGATGTGAAAGCTACTTCTGTAATTTAGTTGTGTTGTCATCTTGGATTAGAAGGACGAGCATTCCTTAGCCATTATGGTACTGCATATTGCACCTATGTGTGGGCAGAACCCATTGCAAAGGAGTTGTCTTGGACTTGGGATGGAATCTGGGCAGCCAAAGGAGAGGCTCTGTTGCGTGTCTTCTGAGGTGCTTGCTCTCCACAGCAACCATGGTTGGTATGTGTGATATTGTGGGTAGTGGATCTATGACTACGTAGACTCCACAGTTGGTTGGCCCAACATGAGGGTATTTGTGGGTTGCAGTGATGCTAAGGACAATTTGGAGATGTGATGAAGTTCTTCGTTTAGGCTAGAGTGGGAGATTTCTGAAGATATTTCTCTGGGAACAAGATGAACGCATAGTCTGAACATTCATCCATTTAGGATTCGTTGTAGTTGAAACCTGAGATTTCTGAGCATCTCTGTAGGGACGTGTGCTTACAAATAAGGAATAGAGAGATTTTGCCTCTAAAGTGTGTCTATTATCCCTTTTCTGCCATAAAAAAGTGCTTCATGAAGCAAAATATATGTGTTATAAATGTCTTCTGTGGCTGTATTTCTTACCTCCTATTTTTCTTTTTCATATAAAATTGTACCACTTCCCTGCACTCAGGGAAGAGCGATCTCCCTGAAAACTACTTGGCTGCTCAGGAGAACCAGCCAGACTGTCTGGTGTAGAAATAACACTGATGTCCAGGAGAAAAGGGTATGCTCTGCTAATCCGTATAATTACCAAATCTAGCTTTTAGCACAAATAGTAACAACCAAAGCAGAGGTCTGCTTCCATGATCCCTAAGTGCAAAACCAAGCAGCCACTGGCCCGTGTGCACTGGTGTTGGAACTCCAGGCATGCCTGGTGATGCTGTGTACTTGGGAGCCCTGCTCCAGTGGCTCCCAAGGCTGCTCTTACAAATATTTGGCATCCAGTCTTGCAGCATATCTTGAGGGCCTCCCTTGCATCCTGTGCAGACAGGATGCTCCAAAATCATTTATTCATTGATTCCTTGGCCCCTCAGTGATTCATTTATTTTTGCTGGAGTTATTTCCTTATTTATTTATATTTATTAATCTAAAAGCAGATCAGTCCTTATGTACAGTGTGGATGCTTCCAGGGTGGTATTGGCACCTGAGTGTAAACAATCTTGCTTGTCCTGGGGGCAGGACTGTGGTATATGTCACCCTGTTAAACAGTCTCCAACAAGACTAGAAATTTTAAAAAGGCAATTGTAACTCGAAGCAAATATCAGCCTAATTATTTGTGATAACATCTGTCATGTATTTAAGGCAAGCCTCTGGAACAAGACAAAGGTTTGATTATTTCCCCCCCCTTTTTTTTCTCCTCCTTTTCTCATACTGTTCTTTTGATATTCTTGACTTCTGTGGTCAGAATCAATGAAGACACTGAAATCCCATGAGAAACATGGAAAGAAAGGTGCAGTTAAAATTTCCTGTTACCACTGAGATTCTTCTGTAGACTGACTTTTAAAGAGGATTCCCTTAGGCTGATAAAGCTCAGGTTTTGTAGTAAATCTCACCTGGATGGGTTCATCTCCATGCGCACACTGAAGCGTCAGCTAGAAGTGGTATGTTTTTGGAACCTTTTTATAATGAAAAGGAGGCCGTGCAGTTTTATTGCCACTACCCAGCGAAGCGTGGTTCCATCAGAGCCTTTTATTGGGAGTTTACAAGTGCAGCGTTACAAATGAGTTTGCTGGCAGGGAGCTGACCCCTTGCTGTGGAAAGCAGAAACTAGTTGTATAATTCAAAACATTGACGTCTGGCCTGCTGGGATTTCCACCTGAAAAAAGACTCAGTCTGCAAAGGGCTTGAAGCAGATAATAGTGGTACATGCATAACGGCAAACGCTGCCTGGCAAGCAAAGCTCAGTAAACACTCACTCAGAGCATCCAGTCCATCACATTGTGCTTGGAAGTTTTACCTAATAAGCTCTGTTTTTTAGAGAGAACTTGCTAATCATTTGAAAGTCAGCACAGAGTGCTTGCCATCTGGGGACTGGAACTGGCATAGATGTGTCTGTGCAGTGCTCTGCCAGCGCTGATAAGCCCTGCTCAAAACTGGAGCTTGGTAGCTCTGCACAGTGGGGCTGCACTCATCCAGACCTTCACTGGCTCAGAAATGAGCAGAAAAGTTTGGAAAGGTCGAAATGAAACTTGTTGACTCTTAAAATGTTTGTCCTTCACTTTTTAAGCAAGGCATTTGTGGAGACAAGTTGCATTTAAGGATTCTGGGGATGTTACTAGCATGATCTTTTTGGTGGAGAAAATATTGGAAAGAACAGCATCATTCAGCTCTGATACTGAACTGTAAGAAGAAGGGGAAATGTAGGAACTAGAGAGAAACTGGAACAGCAAATGTCTTTCTGGGACAGAATAAAGAAAGAGGAAAATTTAAATCCAGGCAGCATGAGTGAAAGTGGTAGCACAAGATGGGGCTAGCTGTTGGTAGTAATAGATGCAAACTGAGGGAAATGGCTACACCAATTCTACTTTTCACTTTGTGCTGATATAAAGGACTACAATTTACAGGAAAATTGAGAATTGAATTCTTCACAGGTGGTAGAACCCACATGGAATCTGTTTGCATACAGGGTACATACAAGTAAGCTACAGTAGGATACAAGAAACCGGGGGTAAGATTTTATCTTATGAGAGGCAGAGAATGTTCTTTTATTGCCCACACAGAAGGGCAAGGCTTCAGCATTTCAAAGTTTCATCACAAACAAGTAAAACTTAGATAACAGTTCCCAGGAAAAGCTGATGGAATACTTCAGTGTTCCTGGCCCTTTCCACATGCCGCCACATCAACGCTTTGATAAATTCCTGTCACTCATTGGCGAAGTAACTCCTACCTGCTCAGAGCCACCCTGTGGATGAAGGCTCTCTGTGCCTTCCACATGTCTGTCCTTTGGGCTCCAGTGCAATGGCAGATACTGATGGCTGGCATCAGAAACCAACCTTTCATGTTTTCTCACTGAAAAAGGGCATGTGGATCTGGGAGAGTATCACAGAATCTTAGAGTAGCTTGGACTGGAACAGACCTTATAGATCATCTGGTTCCATCTCCCCTGCCATGGGTCCTTGCCAACCACTAAATCAAGCGTTAAATAATGACAACATCCAGTTATAATTATTTATTTTCAACAGTAAGGTACTTTGATTTAACATTGAGGGGTTTTGTTTGTTTGTTTGTTTGTTTGTTTGTTTTTGAGTAACTTGTGGTTTTGTTATTTATTTATTTACTTATTTTTTGCAAAGTCTATTTTGAGCCAGCACAAGGTATATGTACCTTAAAAGAATATTTAAAAAAAATGGAAGGAATATAAAAAACTTTAAAATTTGTATTTTTTTTAAAGTCTTCCAAAGGTAGTTCTTGTTTTTGTCTGCATTTGGAGACTTCTGTGCAAAGTGTCTGCATGTCTCTACATTTCTATGTGCTGAGCAGTACGTGTGAAGCAAGCCTGAGTGTGGCACTGCGGTCTGAATAGCAATGTCTGTATAATTGCCCTTGTGCAAAAGGCAGGGATTTCTCATTTCATACATCAGTAGAAATGCTGCTGTAAATCTGTGAGTACAGATAACCATATCCCAACTTTTATGTTCATTAGCACAGAGAATTTGGATGTTGTCAAATTTTGCTTTCAAAAGTTTATTCCCAGGTTGCGTGTGGTATAAAACATTTCTTGCAAATGTATTCATGATGGGAGCAGCTTTGGATACAACTAAGGCGTTTGCTCAAACTAGCTTTCATGTTGTTGTTTGTAGACAGAAAGCAGCCCTCAGAGCCTCTGGGGCAGTCCTGTCTTTAATGAGCATGCTGGGATGGGATTTGAGCAAATAATTTGTTTTTGTTAATTGCATCGAAAATGGATCCTCATTAACACCATTTTGTTTTACAAAATCTAATTTTGCAGCAGATCTTATTCACAGTTCCTTTTAGATCACACCATGTATTCTATGTGTGGCCAACATGAATCATCTGCTCTTCCCCAACTTCTAGAGCCTGGTGATGCTTTACATTACATATTATGGATGCACTAAACTGCATATTTATGTTCCAATCCTGGCATATCTCATGGGCAGGTGAAATTTGGCAGGTTTTCTGCTTCTAGAGGCAAATACCTGTTTTATTCCTTTTGGTATTGTCAGCGGAGATGTTCCAGGACAGGGACATCTGTCGACTGATTGGAAAAGGTCACAGAGTTAATTTCCTGTTCTGCAGGATACAGTTGGGTCAGAAGCAGTCTGATATTCTAATTGTTCTCAACCCATGCAATGTTATTTATTTATTTTTTTTGTGTGTAGTGAAGAAGCCTCTACCATGGCTTGAGACCAAGGGATCTCCTTATTTCTTTCTAGCTGTCTCTGATTTTAGCACCAACAGATCTTGCCACAGACTGACTTCTCAATAGTTCTCTTCTGGGGCACTGACAGCTTCGAAAGTCCTAGCTCCAAATAAATTAATTTGCTACACCAATTTGACCTATATGAGCTGTCTCTCCTCAGAAACATCACTTTTTCTCTCCTAACAATCCAGCTCTGCATTGGTCAGTTCATCTCCAACTTCCATTCAGATATTTTAGCTTTTGATAAACAGGGGAGGAGTAAGAAGTGATTCATTCATGCTGGGGGATGTGTTGTTGGAACTTTCTGGGACATATTTAGCAAGATGGTTAATTGTTTTCTGTCTGAGGAGACAGGGTAATCATTCATACCGAGGCATGCAGAGGGGTGCTCTGCAAAATTTTCCATGGATCCAATATAAAATGCTACAAGAAGGGACCATAGAGAGGATATGGTGTCTTTTGAAGCTGGTAAATAAGATTGTGCCCTAATGAATAGCTGGGGCTGATAAGTTTGCAATACTGTGCTTTTGTGTTCATTCCTGTGATTCTTTAACTACTTCTCAAAACTGATATCACTGATTTACCTAACCATGCAGAGATACCTTCTAATATTACTTAGATTTACCCAACCTCACAGAAGCATCTTCTGTTCTCTGCCTGTTTCTTATTGTCTCATCTGTATAGTCATAAGATTAAATGACAGTGTGATCTTGGAACCTTCTGTATTTTCAAGGGTCACATAAACATTTGATTATCAAGCAAAATGGATCTCAACTAATGAAAATGGATGCTTTTAAATAAATTCTTTTTTGGGGGGAGAGGAGAGCTATGAGAACCCTTCAGCTGTTTTCTATTTTCTTTTGAAGTGTACTTGAAACTTTTATCATGCGAAAGTAAGCTGTTTTAATTACTTAGGTTTTTCTAAAAATGTCAGGTTATTTTCTTAGTGTAAAATGGGAGATACAGCACTGGGGAGGCTTGCAAGCAAGAATCTAGAGAATTACATAGTTCTTCAAACCTTGCATCTGCTATGTCAATTTGGATGAAGTATCTTATGCTTCAGTTTCCCCTACCTATAATCAGAGGGAGTATTTACCTTAATAATAATAATAAAAAAAACTTTACGATCAGAATCTTAAATCAAGATCATATTATTGCTTATTGCAAATCAAGTAAATGCACTTAAAAGGACTCATATGCATGCAAGAGATTACAAAAGGACTGCTCACATCATTCATGTGAAACACATTAAAAATAGATATCTACTTTTCCCAGTAGTGTGGTAGAATGCAGAGGCGTTTGCAGTACTTTATAGTGAAAATTACACTGAAATTAAAACAAAACTTTATATTCTTATAGCTGGAAGGTTTTCACTCTGCTACAGATGATATGGCTCCAAAGGACACCAGGCACTTTGTGTGTCTGTTAAAAGCTAAATTTCTAAAGGGAATGACAAGAGAATGCATTGTTATTACTTGGAAGAGAACCAAGAGCTCACATGATGCCTTGCAATTAGCAAAAAAGCCAAACTCCTGCCCTTGAGATCATGCAATATGGTAAATCTGTAGCATGTGGGACATCAGTTCAAACAGAAAGAGGAGAGATGACTTCTATCTGGAAGGTGGGCAGAGCTCTGCTGCACAACAGAAATGAGCTCCAAAGATTTCAGGAAAAGGGATGATGTGTCTGAGGGACAAGAAAAAATGCAGGTTTTGAATGTACAAAGGGAAATTGAAAATAGTCATTAGGGAAGACCTTTAAATACAAAAATAATGAAGAAGGTGGCTGAGCAAAACAGAGTCTCCATCTCTGGAGAACTTCAGGTACAAAGTAGACAAACTGTTGTTTGTTTTAATCTAATAGTTGTACTACATCCTGCCCTTGCGTGTTCTTGGCAACCCCTTGAGGTCTTTGCCTGCCAACTTTTTTATGATCTTATAAAATGCGAGTGCCTGCTTCATGCATACTTCTGGTTTTATTCTTCCCTTATTCTATGAAGATTTTATGCTGGTTTTCCTTGCGCTGCAAGAGACTGTTCAGATTTGTGCACCTGCAAAAATTTCAGGTTGATGGTCTTTTCAGAGCTCAGCGGGATTTTAAGCACTGTCTGACCATCAAAAAAAACCTGCATCAATAAAGTGAGTGATATTTGGCTTTAGATGTAGACTATAGAGCTGTTTTAGTGAAGATTCACAATTTTTATAACACAAAAAAAATGTTTGTTTGTGGTGCTGTATGCTATTTGGCTGATAAGAGGCAAGGAGAATGCAAGCTCTTCCTTGGTGCAAGCTGCTCTGTTCTATCAGATTTTATTGTACCACAAAGGAGAGTTTCCTGTGCAGTAGTTGATGCCAAATAATTTCCTTCAGAGCTGCTGGCAAATAACAACACACAGCAACTGCACTCCAGCCTCTCCAGAAGTTCAGCTGCTCCCACCTCTCCCAGATTCCCATCCCTACTGAATTTCACTATACAGGTGTTCTTATGTAAGTGACATTAACTCAGTAACAAGGCAACAAGGGCTCAATTCTAGGGCCAATCCTATTTCATGTTTTTATCGGTGATCTGGATAGATAACTGGAATGCATCTGCAGCAAGTTTGCTGATGACGCTAAACTTGGGGAAGCATTTGGCTCCGTGGAGGGGGGAGAGAACTTGCCGAGGCACCTAGAAATGTTTAAACATTGGGTGATCATCAGTGGCTTGAAAAGTGACCAAAAAAAAAACCAAACAGGTTTCTACTTGGGATAGAGTAATGCTGGACATAGGCATAGCTGGGAGAGGAGTGGCTGGAGAGCAGCTCAGCAAGGAGGGATCTGGGGGTGCATTCCATTGGTGGAATGTATTAAACACAGAACATCCAGGTGGTCAAATGAAGTGATTCTCCTGCTATGCTTAGTGCTGGTGTGACCTCATCTTGAGTACTGTATGAAGTTCTGTATGCTGAATTGTGCTGTACAGATTTAGAATATGGCTTAACCTTTCATTCCTTTTCTTTTGTGTTTGGGTTGTTGGTGGTGTTTTTCTTTTTTTTTGTTTTGTTTTGTAATTTTGGGCTGTTGGATAAAAAATATTTCTTTAAAATGTATTTTCCTACTAATAATAACAATTTGAGTTGTGTGTGTTATTTCAGGGCTGATTTGGCGTAACAGTTAAATAATAAATCCTGCAGAAAAAAAAAGAAAAAAAGAGATTATTTTAGAAAAGGCTGCCATAAATAGTTGTGAAGAGAAAAGTAACATTAATGGGAATTACTAAATACTGTGGCTGAAGCAGTCATCTAATATTTCCATGAAACTATGATGAATCTCTTCTGTGAGAGCTATGCTAGGTTTACCATTTAAAAGTTTTTTCTCTGTTCTGTATCTTAGCCACTTTCACTGGTTAAGGTCTGTGTTATCCACAGCCTGTTTTATGCTGATGAAGGGCTGGTGTTTCTCTTACTTTCAGTACTCGGTAAAACGTTTTTAATTTTTTCATTCTTTTTTTTTTTAATATATGATTTTGGCTCAATCTTGCTCTAGCTCACATTTCAATTGTACCAAATTTTCTTTCCCCAGTTTTGAAGTTCTTTTCCTTCTAAAATTTTTATCAGTGTTCATGTCCACTCCTAACATTCTGTGTACTATTTAATACTTCTGCGTTTTAGTATTGTGGCTTGCAACCTACTGCATAGAAAATAAATAAAAGTAAATATTCTTAGTTCACCGCTAGAATAATATTCTAGTTTTGCTCAAAATGACTTCTAATTTTTTTTGCTTTAGGCACTCACCTGCATCAATGTGATGAACTGGAGAAGTTACTGTAGCATAAATGTATTCAGGGAGAACCGTTCTAGGATAGCCCCTCTGTTAACACTTCCTTTGTGTGCTTGTGAAAAACATTCCATAATAGCTACTGTGCTGTGCTCCCATCTCCTCCTTTAATCTGGATTAACTGTCTCTCATACATCAATCATAAGTGTAGTTTGGGTATTCAGGTTGAATTTTATTGGTTCCATTGACTTTTATGTCAATTGATACAATATGAGAAACTTTAAAATATTTCCTTGTAGTTTTAACTTCAAGGAGTATGGAAGAAAACCTAAGACTTCAGGTGGAAAGTTCAGATCTTCAAGTATCTGACTTTTTAAATTCCAATGCAATTCAGCAAACAAATTTCAAAATTTCTTCTTTATTTCTTATGAAGTGAAGCACAATTCTCCAAGGCTCTCTGGTCAGCACTTTAGCTATATAAATGAGCTATGAGCTAGAAAGCTAAATATCAACATTATATGCTGGACTTCCTCCCAAAAATCCTGTGACAACAAACCACTTTGGGATTTCTCTAATGCAATAGGCCTGACTTGATGAAAGAGGAAAATCTGGGTGGTCATAATTGTGCTTCTTTTTCTTGTCTGGCTCTCTAGCAGCTAGCTGTTGCAGACCCAGACTTCTTCAGTTTGATCTTTGTGGTGTGCATCTGCGAGTGTTTTGCAAGTTGTGAGCACGTTGGTTTCCAAGGCAGTTTGGAGATAGGCAGCCATTTCACATTTATCTTTGTGACAGAAGAGATGCAAATGTACATCATCACACAAATGCAGAGACTTCCATCTCTCTGTTTTTTGCTATGTTCCCTCCAAAACAAAACAAACAAAAAAACCCCATGGAAACCAAGAGCAACAAAACAGTTAGACCAAAAGCATTTGTGCTTTCTTATTAAAAGAGGATAAAAGCCTGCCCAAACAAACCTGTAAAGGACCCAAATAATGCATAAAGGACAAAGGTCTGTGATATATATTAAAGCAACATAGTTCCAAATACTGGCCACTCAATGCACACAGGTGTATAGGTCTTAAGCCAAGTTCAGTATCATTGACAAGAATGCCAAAGACAGCCTGATTTCAAAGCTGACATCTTGATTTAGAGTCAACTTAAGCATGCTTAAAGCCCCTTTTGATAGTACTGCCAGGAGGAAGGCAAATCCTGGAGCAATTCTAAATGTCAGCCTTGTATACTTGGGTTGCTTCAGCTGCCAAAAACTTGATGACCACTTGGAAAATTGACATGATAGAAAACACAGGAAAGGATACAACTGCAGCTCAATTAAAACCACCAAATCTTTCCTGACGTGGTTGCTGTCTTCCTTTGTGCTAATACAAAAAAAAAAAAAAAAAGTGTGGGGGGCGGGGGGGTGGAAGCCCTGGTTTTTGTATTCACTAAACTACTGGTTCATCTGTAGCACTGGAAATAATCCAAGAAGGCATGGCAGCGGGGATTTTCTGTTCTCAAAAACAAATTATCCATGAAAAACTTCCTGACTCCTTCTATTTGTCCCCCCGCCTTGTTCTCCTCCCCCTTATAAATTACTAAGTCTTCTATCATCTCTTAACTACTATTGTGTAGAGATCAGTTTATTTTATTTTTTCTCTCCCTCTTTCCTGTGTTCTCTTCTACTTAGAAAGTTCCTCTGGTACAATTTGTACCTCTCAATCACTTTCAGTCAGAATAAAATACACAGCTTTGTACAGCTAATTTCTCTGGTACAAACACCTCACGCACTTGTCAGAGGGGATTCACTCCTTTGTTAGCTGCATTTATAAAACCAGTCTTGACTCATGCTGCAAGGTTTTACTGGTTTTTACCCTTCAGCAGGAAATGACATGAAGTCCTGGTTGAAGCATTTTATCCTACATCACAGGGTTATGCATACATCTGCACCCTAGAAAGCTGGGCTTACATTTTCCTGCACTATAAATCCAGTGATTCAGGTCCCATGATGTGTGGATGTACTGAATCACTCTTCTCAAAGAGTAGGATATTTTTTTTTTAACTTCTTGTGTAATACTGTGGCATGCAGGAGTCTTAAACTGACCCGGTAAGTGAAGCAAGGAGACTACAAAAACCTGAAGTCAATTACCAGTTTTTAGCACTACTGGACTAGATTTTGGGATAGAACTCTTTTTGTGAAACTCTCAGCTATTTAAATCTATTGGTTTAGCTTAAGTCAGTATCTAGGTTTGTTCCACAGTCAGTGGACTGTGAGAGACTGATAACTCCATGGGTCCATAAAGACCATTCTTTAATGGGCAAATGGGTTGCTATCAGCAGATCACCATCTGAACAGAATGTGTTTCGATAGCCAGCTTGAAGTAGATCTGTAGACTTTCCGTGAATGAAGTTAGATTTGTTGAATCCTACCCCTAACAATTAAACACAAAGTTAGCTAAGTAACTTAACAGTATTATCAGACTATTTTCTCTACATATGTCCTTAAACTTATACACTAAAAATCTGGTATTACTCACTGTAAACTGAAGTTAAGGGGACTAGACTAGGTGGATCAGTTATATGGCTAATCTTGTAAATTCATAATGTAGATGTATTAAGATCTTAGGAAATAAAAGCATATACCTAGCTATGGGAAAGAGGACCTCATGCTCAGTTTTATCCACAGAAATACACCACGTATAACAACTGGAGAACCTAGACATATACTGAATGTCTTTACTGTTTTTTTTCTGTATTTGCTGACTGTTTGCCTGTGCACAAAGAGTGGGAATAAACACATGTTCATATGACATTTGTCATTTTAAGGTAGAGAAATACTAAATGGGATATGCTAATTCTAGAAATAAATGAAATATTCAGAAACCACTCATGACTTGTTGATAGGAGAGATGTTCAACCAACTCCTTGTCTTCAAAATCTTTTGGATCAACTTTGACTAGAATAGAACTAATTATGTTTTTGAGGTGACTTAACTCTTACAATGTTAACATATGCTTGTTGATTTTTATCCAATCTGTCACTAGTGTGATTATAACTTGTGAGTGCTCAGTGTGCTGCTGGAAACTGTTTTGCGCCCAGCGTGAATTCCAGAGCAGATAATCTCTTAAAATATTCATGAGAAGTGGCTTACACTTACTTTCTACTTCTGCAGAAATTAAACACTAACATTTTCAGAAAATCACAAATACTTTCAGGTAGTGAGGTTCAGAAAGGACCATTTGATTATCTAATGGTCTTCTGAAGACAGTACTACAAATATCCTTGGTAAGCCTGCATGCTACAGTTGGCCTGAGCTGTTTCACTCTTATGTGGAACAATCAATAGAAAAAACAATCTTCTGCAAGGAACAGAAGCCCAAATGATAGCACAAAATGAGATGTGCTGAGATAATCTTGGTGAGAACCAGGGTGGAAATGAGGGAGTGTTCACCTTAGTTCCCTTGTAGCCCCAAATATAATGGCTACAAAAACACAGACTATGCGAGCTGAATCTTCTTCCCCCCCAAAATTAAGAAAGGATTCTTTATTGTAGCAGGTTTCTGATTCAGTCATGAATGATTGTGAAATAATTGAAATCTGTTGCAATCTACTTGGTCATCTCACAAAAATAGTGTTCAGCTGTTTCAGGCACTTCAAATATATTTGTCTATGTATCTAAGTTGGTGCCACAGAGTTATGTACTCAATTTATCATGTAGTCTAGAAGTTATTCCAACAATGTGTTACAAAGACATGACTCAAGTTGGACCTGACTTGGATTACACCTGAACCCCACCACCTGCACAAAGGGATATTTGGGAATTGTATTCTGAGAAACTTTTTCACCACCTCTTTGAGTTAGCTGTCCACTCTTAGGAGGAAAATGGGAATGAGGGTCAAAGCCTCAAAGTAGTCTGAAGAACTAATGTTAACTGGTGCATAGATGTGTTTCTATTGCATACTAATGCAAATTCACAGTCATAAAAGGTGAAATATATGTCACTGAAAGAAACTGCAAAGAGTTTTCTTTAAGGAAGTATGTTTATTCCTTAAAACAGATGAAAGTTTATATTCATGATCTGAAAATAATTAGCAATCTTATGTTAAAAATGCATAAGAGAACAGCAATGTTTTGTAGCAATGATGTGCAAGCTGCAAGGGAAAGATTTGGTTCTAACAAATGTAGTTCATTTAGTATCTCTATGCTATATCTCTTGTACTCACGTAGCGCCATCGTGCTACACCTACTTATTCTGTACTGCTTCAGTAGCAGACTGGTCCTATCGGTCTGCTTCTACAGTATACAGAGTGGTGTTCCCATTCACTATATGGTGATCTCAGTATACAGAGCAGTGTTCCCATTTATATTCCCATATGGTGATTCTAAGCTCATATGGAATGGCTATTTGCAGGGTTGTCAGCCCAGTCTTTTGGTGCAAAAGCAGTGTTTATGACAGTTGTTTACTTACCAAGATACACATTTAAGACTGAACGTTCTCTGTAGTATATATTTTCTCTGCATCTGTGATTTAATATGCTAATTATTTCAGAAGGAGGAATGAAAAATATATTTTTGTTTAGCTCAATCTGTGACTCAATATGGACTTCAGTAGTGTTATGGTAGGGACTAATAACCTAACTAGCCTCACTGCTTCCTTGGAGTCCTCCAGTGCCTCAGTTGTGCCTTTTCCTCCTTCTGTAACCTACAGAGCAGCAGATGTAGATAAATCATTCAGGATTCTCAAGTAACTTATTTAAAGCCTTACCTAAGGGATTGGAACCCATTATATATTTGTTACACGCCATTTTGCATAAAGGTGTGATCATTTTTTCTTGAGAGACAGCCTTCTCTCGGGCAAAATTACTGTGCCCTTGAGCTGTATAAGCAGACTTCTGCACTCTTTCTTACAGTCTAGGAAGACTCACTGGGATGGGAGAAACTGGGCAGTGAAAAGACACTCTTCTCCCTCCTTTTCTACCACAAAGAAGCCAGGAAAATGTAGCCAGTTCAGCATTAGCAATAGAGTATAATTAATCTGAAAGTCTTTCATCTCTTAGTCAAGAAGCTTCTCTTATTGTTTCCTGTCTTCCACTTCTTCAACGCTGCCACTGAAATCCCCTATGACAGGGTTGTCTCTTCAAATAAGAATCATTCTGTATAGTCTGCTTTTCCAAATGAAACTGGATTAAACATAGATTTTCCAAGGGATACTTTCACTGACAATCCCTTGTACTAGAACTGCTGATTCCATCTGGTTTGCCATGAAAGTAATTACACTTAATCCTGGAAACTTGGTGGCTAGTGTCCTTACGGCTAAAACAATTTGTGGCGTCCAGTCAGACTCGTGTAGCACTCACCTGGTCTCCTGTTTCAGCTCACTGCCTTCCTCAGGGTCACATTTAAAGTATATGGCTGATTTTGTTTCTCATGCATTGCAGAGAGAAGCTTGGTAGCTCAGGTCTGGTGGCCCCATTATAGGGCACAGGAGACTATTGTACAGTGCAGGTAGCTGTGAGCTTAGAGCGATCAAGTCTGGAGACAGCTAGCTTTGCTTGAATTAATGGGTAAAGCACACTCAACCTAGTCATGCTGATTTTGGTTGGTCAGAGCACGGATGGGAAACGGTCATTTCCACTTACAGTGCAAAGGGTGACAGACCTATGATCACTGCAGTGCTTAATTCTTGCAGTGCTGAACTGTAGTACATCTAGCACTTAGCTCCTCTGCAAAGAGAACTTTTCTATTTCACACTTCTTTAGAGATACAACAACCAGTATACCCATTCCTCTTTTCCTATGAATGAGTTTGATGTACAAGCCAAAGGCAAAATTGGTGCTACACCCCAGTGTTATTTATTTCCAAACTTAAAATTTTAAGAGTGGGCATTACTAGTCTTCATAATGAAGAAGAATTAACATAATATTACATCAAGTACACCACGTGTTCCAATAACTATTAGTGTTAGGGCATCTATCTATTATGGTGACTTTTAACCAGTTACAACCATTAAAGTAACAATGTTAAATAGGTGGCCTTTTCCAACGGGCTTGTCAAGCCACTCACAGGCCGATGATCCTTAATTGACTTGTAAACACAATTTTAGGTTTCCTATCTGACAGAAAAGGATTTCAGAACACCTGAAAAGAGCTGCTAAATTAGAACTTTGGAGGCTAAGTTCTCCTTGCCTGGGGAAGACTGGCTGAAGCTGGGCTTCTTGAATGTCAGTGGATGTGAACTCAGACTGGCAAGAGTCAGAGCCCGGCCTTCATTTTGGTTAATTGCATTTTAGCACTGCTTCACTGTACTTCTGTGGAAATATAAATAAATGTGAAATGAGTGTCCATCCAAGACATTTCTGTGAATTAGAACCCTGATATTTTTCTAGCAGCTTTGCTCTCACTTTCTTAGATCCTTAAATCCAAGTACGAAAACGTCATGCTTAGTTGTGGAGTTCATTCCTACACTGTTATACTAAAGTGCTACTCTTTCTAATACCTATTCACTTACAGCTTTGGAGATGTACTTGCTCCTGAAAGGTTGCTTTATTTGTTGAGTTTACACTTTCTATACTTTTATCTAAAGCGTCTTGATAATGAATAGCTTTCTGAAAATCCCATTCCTGAATTCAGGAGTCTCAGCGTCCATAAATTAAAGGGGAAGAATGTAGTATGTAGAGCTTGGGGGGAATTCAGTGTGAAAATAGGTTCTAAAGTGTTTGCTTTTTTTTGTTTTTCCCCTCAAACAAAACCAACTAATTAAAACAACAACAACAAAAACCACCACCACCACCTCTAATCCTCCTGCCAACCCCTCTTCCCTCCCCCCCAAAAAAGCAGAATGCAAATAAGAAACCTCATAACTTTTTTTTGCAATTTTCTGATTTATTCTGAGTCAGTTCCATGAACCCTGAGTGGGTTGAGTTAGCAGTGCCTGTCATTCAGAAATTGAGCTGAAACACAGCTCAAGTATTACATATAATAGCCTAAGTGAAATTAATCAGTTTTATAGCACCTTTGTAGAGCTTAGGAGTACAGAAAAAAAAAAAACATACAAAAGCTACATGCTGCTACCATGTTAAGGAATTAACTCCTATCAGCAGAACCACAGAGCGTACCAAGGTCCTCTTCCTTGCCTGAGGCAGTCATAAAACATGCGGTGGGTAAATGTTGATCAAAGTTGATGCACTTTGGTTCACAATTAGTATGCACACATGATCACTCACATAGCCAGATGCAAGCCCAAGTGATAAGTGGTAAGGCATAAAGCCATTAAAACAGATTTCATTTGCAATTGGGATGAATGAGACATACTCAGAAGCTACCAAGAGTTGCTGATGCATTAAGTACCTGTTAGAAAGTGGTAACATGATTGCTTGTGATTACTGTCTGTAATTGCAAATAGTAGGTACAGTCTGTCACCCATGACCTTAAGTATACAGCTTTAGTCAGGAAGGGCAGCATCTTCTTTCTAAACAAACCAAACAAAACTTGAACTTACTTTTGTCTTAATTTTTTCTTTTAGTAATGAAGGGAGTAAAGACATCTTGAGCAGTACCATACTCAGTCTTGTCATGTTTTTTTTTCTGTTATTGCTGCTGTTACAAATTTTTATTGAGATCTGCAGGAAAATATATTATTTTTATATGCTACCCTTTAAAAGTTTTCAGAAATATGAAGTAAATGGTCAGCAGCCTTTGGAAATATTCAATAGAAATTCAGGTCTGAGCTTCATTCTGTAAGCACCTGTAACAAAGCTTGGTGTTTCCCAAAAATATATATATGCCTTAATTCTCAGATCCTTGAGTTTGCTGGCAGTGTGGAAAATGCCTACCAGTCTATGTTCATGGTTCAGGAAACAGGACTTAAAACCATAAGGTATGCCTTGAAATGCAACAGCAAGCACAAAGTTACTCAAAGCCTCAGCAAAGTGAAAGAGTAAACATGATGACTCTGGCTTTCTTCTACAACATTTTTGGAGCTAATTTGAAGTTGTGCATTCCCAATGCAACCAAAGGCTACAAGATCTTAGCCAGCATATTTTAAATGAGGTTCTTCCAATTGCGATAGTCCCAGTGTTGCACTGAACTGCAAAATGATTGACTATATTTACATCATTAACTTGCAGAGAGCTCAGATGGCCAGCTTAATAAATGTAGTCCAAAATTCTTGCTACTCTTCTGATCATTTTATCCCACTGGGGTCATTCCTTATTACTCTGGTTTTCTTAATATGAGTTAGGCCAGTACTAGATCAGTATGTGTGTCCAAAGAACAGAATGGTGTACACTTTGGATGGGATTTGTTGATCTTTCTGTGGTTTGGATTTTTGTTTGTTTGTTTTTGTGTTTGTGTGTTTTTTCTTTCTTCTGGGTCATTTTGCTGCCAGCTTTGAGTGTATTTGACGTAAAGACAAGGTTGGCTTTTTTGTTTATCTCTTTTCCTTTTGTTTACATATTTATTTCATGTGTTTAGCACTGTAACATGAGAGATGCTACAGCTGAACAGTTCCTGGTGCTGTATGAACAGCTGCTGTACCTTTTGCAGCCTCTGATCCCCTTGTTCCAAAGTATTAGGTGCAGACAGAAAAGGAAGATGGAGATATTTTTACTTTGAAACTTTTTAAAGAATTCCTGACATACTTTAAGAATGACTGCAGCTTGCCAAAGGCATGTTGAAACCCATAGTTTGTGCATTACCTGCACTTGGGGGCAGTGTCAAAGTACCTGGAGGTTCTAAGTTGGAAGGTGGCTGAATGACTATTCAGGATGGAGAGACCACAGCTATGCACAGCTCTCTTTACTCTGCCTGAAGGAACCCATTCCTGGAGTGAAATAGTCCTAAATTCACACTCGAGTTTTGTCTTGGGAGTTAATTATTTGGTTCACTTCAAAAGAAAAACATGGAGTAAATTAATAGAATGCAGCATTCTATTAATTCTTTATTTCTAGTATTTCTATTATTCTCTATTCTTAGAGACAGTGTATGCTGTTTATCAGTCTTTCCCTCTCTGAGTCTCTTTCCAGCAGTAAGTAAAATACAAGGAATTATATCAGCTAATTATTTCCACACGGATATCTGGAGATTATTTATGTTACATGAAAAATTAACTCAAAAGATGAATGCTTTGTTTGCCTGGAAATAAGGTGATGTTTTAAATTATCTTTAGCTTTTGTTGTCCTAACAGCACAATACAATTTACCTAGTAGATTGCCTGCATTACACACTTGTATCTTTTGTTCCTTCATTCCAGTAGATGCAAAACAGCAACTGCGGACTGTCACTTCACCCTGGGCTCCATAAATCTCAAAGGAGACTTTATGAATGATTGATTCTAGTGTCCTGATGCATCAGGGAGAGTAAGACGTCAAATTTAGGATATCACTTCTACTTCAGCATGTCAGTTTTACTATCGCTCTAGCTATGTTTGCCAGATACATTCCAAAATGCAGTTATTTTTTTATTACTGTGAATTACAAGCAAATCTGTCTCTGAAAGAATGGTTGGGTTTTTTTTTTTTAGTTTCATATACATCTTCCATTAAAGTGGGCAATATAAAATGTCCTCTTTTTCTCCTGTCTAAAATGATGCTAGAAGTACCGAATAATGCATATTGTTTGTTAATGAGATAATCAGCTGTAGTTACACATGAAAACAAGCACTCCAGTGCCTCAGGAAGCAGTGGGGAAGGGAGAACTGATAGTGGGAGGCATGCTGCAGGATGCAGCACACTACCAGCTTTTGTTTTTGGCTGTGGATAGTGAAGACGATGTGTACATAGTAAAGTCTGTGGCCGTTCTGGGTAGGGTAGCCATCTTCTAAGCTCACTGTCTGCAATTGGATTTGACCTCAAGGGTTTGATACTGCTCAGGGTTACTGGTGGAGAATGTAAGAAGGGGAAGTGTGAAGACCATGACTGAAAAAAATAAAAGGGAAGGGGAAAAATTCAGTAAGAAGAAACAAAATAAAGGGTGAAAGAAGAGTGCTAGGAGCTGCTGAGCTCTCTGTTGAGCTGGGCAGAAATGGGTGCTCTGGAAGCCACAAGTTCATTACGCTTCCACTCTGTCTCTGGCAGCAAGAGACTGCTCTGCACTGCCAGTGTAAGGGAGGCTGGGATAATATTTATTTAATTGCATGGCCTCAGTAGGTACACATTTTTTGGATGAGGGAATTAATGCAGGGTGAGATCCCAGCTCTCTCTTAATGCAGGTGCTGATACCTGTTTCTATGGTTACAGCTGCAAAGCACAGCTCTCTGCTTTTAAGTTGTTTGTAAGTATATTAAACTATCATCTTGGGAACAGAAATTTCCTGCATTTGATACCTTCCCTCTCCTTTAAGAACTGTTTTGAAATATAGCTTGGAAAAGTTGGGAAAAGTGTGATTTTCTTACATGCCGAGTAGGAGTATTTGATATAAATGAGACATAATGCAGACAAACAGAAGGGTGTGATGGGAGATTTACTTGTTTGGATATTCAATGTACCTTCTTTTCTCAGGAGTATTTCTTAGTCAGAATCCTTTGGTCTCACACTTACTGTCAATCGTATTCACCTCCAAGCGGAGTGCCATGGTGTGTCTGCGCTGTTCCCTTCCATGCACAGAATGGTATAGAGACATGTTAGATACATATGTCTGTGAATAATTTCTTCTCAGATTTCAAAAGAGAAGAAACCATAAAATGTAAATATTGCTAGAACAACTGACAAAGTGATGAAAGCAATCTACTGAGCCTGGCTTAGTTATCCAGTGTTTTGAGAATTATACTTTTTCTCTCCAAGTAATTGGTGCCTTGTACATAAAATTAATAGGTTCTTCTGTCCTGTAAAGTTTTCCAAATAAAACTGGTTTCCACAAGGAACTCTGATTCTTTTCAGAGACTTTATCTGAATGTTGACTTAGAAGTCAGTCACTGGCTTTGGGGTTAGGCAATGCCTGCCAATAAGTACAAAAGCTGAAATAACATTTTCTCTCTAAAGCAGATTTGAGTGGAAAATGCTAGCACACTAAGGCAGTGTGATTAGGAGAAAAATTTTCTGATGGACAAATATACCTTGATATGTGTCTCCAAAAAGTTCCAAAAAGACTTTCTTGTCTCTATATTTCCACTGAATCACAGTACATGATTTTCTGACATACTCTTGTATATAGATGCCCTGCTTTCATCAAAATCAAATCAACTTGTATAACGATATGTTTTTATTTCTGGAATATAAGACAAATCATGATATGGCTTCCTAAAGACATGAGGTCATACAAACTACATTTCCTTTACTTCCCTTTCAAATCTAAAACGTGAATTTGTCATCAGTATAAAGTGATGTGACCTTCTGGCACGATCCTAACAAGGGCTGTATGGAGTAATTGCAGATTTTGTGATTCTAATATTTAAACTTAGCAAACAGACACATACACACACAGCTTCTGCTTAAGGGTTTATTGAGTAGCTACTCCATCTATGTAGTGTATATATAATATTAAAAGGTGTTCAGGAGAATTTGTTTGAACTCACAGTCAGAAAAGACATGAAAAGTCCCAAGATATGAAGTAGTATGCAAAAGTGCTGAGGTGTGGGGTTTAGGGAAACAGAGAAAGAGCAGCAAGGGATCCAGAAGGAAGAGTTATGATGTTATGTTTTGTTTCAAAACCATGTATCAGTGGCATAATTTTTTAACTTTTGCATCTGAATCCTTCTCTCCTCTGGTACTCCCTGAAGTTTTGAGAGCCGCCTGAAGTTTCAGATATGTAGAGATGTTCTACTCCAAGAGAAGAACTGTGTGGGAGAGCAGGAGCTTTCAATTGCTGCCTGTACACTCGGGCTCTTTGATTTCTGCATATCAGTGCACGCTAAAGCAAGCAATAAAAATGTAATCTGGGAGCCTCTGTTCTCTTCTGCTCAGTGGAGAGGAGAAGTTTGGAGCCCAGCAATTTAAGAAAAAGCTCTCTTAAGATCTTTACAAAAAATTACAAAATATATCAGTGTATGTGACATTTGCTGATTGTATTACCAGTTTATTTCAGTAAACTTGCAAGAGGAAAAGGAGAGGTCATTCTAGACTCAGCCTCATTCTCTGGTTTTCCAGAGAGTTTTTGGGACTTTGAAAACGTTCTTTTTCTTTCAAGTTTCTGTTTTTCATTATGAAATGGAAAAAAAGAAAAAAATATTTATTTATTATGTTATGTATTTTGGAAGCTATTTTCATGCTGGCTTCTTTTACTTATGTCTGTATACATTATGTAGCATGAGGGAAATATCGTTCATGTATATCTGGAAGTACATTCAATACTAGAAATTTGCCCTTGCTGTTAATGAATGCCAGCTATATTAAACTTCTGTTAAAAAAAAAAATCTGTCAGAGTTTATTGTAAATAAGCTCTAATGAAAACAAACTGAATGATTATAGTTTAGATTTCCTCCAGAGTGATTTCTTCCATACAGGAAATAAATTAGAGTGTTTTCAAAAAAAACAGCTGCTTTCATTTGAGTAAAATATAGTATGATTTAATGAAGACAGCCATCTGCTCCTGAGTAAAATTCTAATTAAGCAACATATGAATCAGAACAAAATCAGCTATAAAGCAATTAGTATTTTATAAGTGTCGCGAGTAATATATAGGAGATACTATGTACAAAGTTGCTTTAAATATGGCTGGCTTTCATCATATTGTACTGTGCTGAGAGCTATAAAGCTTCTGTACTCTGTAGATGACACAACATCACCCTGGTAGAATTTCAGATTTCATACCAGGGTCTAAAACATTGCATTGAGAAATGCTGTGCCCACTGTGTTTTAATAAATTATACTCCAATTCAAGCATCTGAGAAAGACCTACAAATTTAATTTCACAGGTAAGCTGGAAATGAGGTCAATGAGGTAAGAATGAGGTCAATTCAGGAAGAGCTTGCCTGAACACTTCAGCATTT
The DNA here is from genome assembly GCF_016699485.2 of Gallus gallus. Lineage (NCBI taxonomy): Eukaryota > Metazoa > Chordata > Aves > Galliformes > Phasianidae > Gallus > Gallus gallus. Next base: position 45,661,568 of record NC_052536.1, read on the forward strand.
TTGTGTCCAAGTCAGGTTTGTGAAGCTGACACTTTAAGAAGGGAAGCCTCCTCATTTAGCTTTTATGGCATGTATGGGGACTGCTTATGTCACTATGCTAAAGGACAGAAAGTTGGCTGAAAGTCTCTTAAAACTGGAGCTGAGGTCAGTGTAATGTATGGACTCCTATATCTCAGGAGACAAACTTTATACTTCACACAGCTGGCAAACCGATGCTTGAACTCTCAGGAAGCTTAGAGGAATAGTAACTGGTCCTATACTTAAAGAGAAATAGTTGTGGTTTTTTTTATGTGTAAGGAATGTAGGTACAGTTTGGAGTCAGAGGCGGGAGGTGAGGGCTGGACCTCTCGGGCTTGGGATTCCTGTACCACAGCCTTGCCAATGAACCTGACATACTGCATGAAGCTTGCAGAGGAATGAAGGGAAAAGTGAAGGGATAGAATAGACAGGCAACACTCAGGTGCTCTGATCCACTGAGGCATAAAAGGTCCTCATTTATTGTTTAATGAAAATAAAAAACTCTGTAAGCAGCAACACTGGGCATAAGCACCACTTTATCTTCTTTCTGACAAACTGCTTTCTTCCACATGTGATTTACTTCTTTGCATTGCTTTCAAAAACTAGTAAAAGATAATCTACATAAACAGAAACTTCAGTTTGCTTGGTGTGATAAAAAATTTAATGTGCAGGAGAGCTCTGTCTTGCCTTTAAGTCAAAGTAGCAGCCTGGATCAAATAAAAATGGAGTCATTTTTTATACTTGGAAATTTAGGTAGTCTGTTTACAGGTCAGCTCCTTGCATTTTTTCAGAAGCTACAAAGAGGACGCACACTAAAACCACGGGACACACACTTCCCTTGCCTTTTTTTTGGAGGTTCAGAGCTGTGGTAGCATTGTTTTATCTCATGGCATCAGAGAATGTCAGGGATTGGAAGGGAACTTGAAAGATCGTCTTGTGTCCATTCAGCCTCTGGATTGTTGTGGTTATCTGGATGTGGGCAATCTCACACTGGAACAGCCTCGTACACCACCCAAGGACTGCCTCAGGCTCACACACATCAGCCACCAGCCAAGACTGGGCACAATGAGGGATCAGGACATACATACACCTCGTATCTTCTATTTTGTTATCAGAAGTACTTCATCTATGACTCAAACTGAAAGGACTTCAAATATTACATAGTTTGCTGCTCATTGCTTATCTTTGAGAAATCTTCTGGTTTTCTTTTGTAGGCATCTTTTTTCCTCTGAGCAAGAAATCAGCTTCTGCTTAGCCTTGAATAAAATGTTCCAATGCTCAGCTGGGTTGCAAACACTGCAGGGAAATGTTTTTCAAATCAGACATGAAGCTGTTCTCCTGTTCCCTTACACTCTTCCAATTAAACTTTGTAAAACATGGTGAGTTTTCTCATTTCAGACCTAGCCTATGCAACAGAACCTCTTTAAAATGAAATCCTCTGAAAAAAGTACTCAGTAGATATCCCCTGAATTTTCCACTATGCTGTCTCTAGAGAGCTGTTGTAATAAATCAAAGAAGTTCTCAATAACTGTCAGCTAAAATTGATTTGGTAGACAGATCCCCATCCTCTCTGGCATGAGCACAGCAGTTTAGCTCTGAGAATTTTGGAAGGTGTTCACACTACAGTCGGTTAGCTTCAGCTGCAGCACAGGTCAGAAGAGCAGAGTTGCCCACACCACACTTCCCATACATGTGCAGGAGGTAGGCAGATTCTTGTGGGGGAGAGGTTTACAAGGCTAGAGATAGAAGCCCAAACCAGCCATGAATGTTTTCAAATAGTGACTGTCTTCCTTTATCATTTCCATTGCAGTAATCTGCTCTGCTGCTGCAGATACACAATTTCTGTAAGATTATTTCTCCTTTCTTGTCCTCAAAATAAGACACTGATGTGACCCTGGAGTGCAGGTAGGCAGTGCAGCAGCAAACTGCACATGTGCAAACTAATGCTCCAACTACACTGAAGTTTACACTTTTTTTTTGGAGAAATGAAGCATTGTTAGTCTGGAATGTATTGTCAGGAAATGTGGAGGCAGAGGTGCAAAGACAAGATGTCCCTGGCCATAGTAGGATGGAACTGGATGGTCTCTGGGTGTCCTTTCTAACCCAAGCCACACTATCAATCTGTGAATAGTGTTCCAACCAGCACCAGTCTGCACACCCACTAGGGCTACTACAGTAGAAATGTTGGTGTTTCCCAGCAATCACCCTAGTCTGGATCTAGTCTTTCCAAACCTCCGCTAGTTACCCTTGTACTTCCCCTTTTCCTGTCCAGCCTCCTACCAAAATAAACAACTTGTTCCTATTTACATTTTTCCTCACTCATCCCCACTTCCCAACAGCTACAGCTGTTCCCTGATTTGGTATTTCAGATCCATAAGCTCTGTCCTGAGCTCTGAGTAAGACTGAGACATTGCCTGTGGAATAGTTGTGTGATTTTTTTAATTTCTTTTTATTTTTAAAGATCCATGCAAGCCCTGCTAATGGTGCTGTGGGGGTGGCCTCTTGCAGGGCTGGGAAGTGTCCTGGTCACTGCTGGTCCTCCTCTTCTTGGGATGCCCCCTGGATGGACAGCCCCTGCCTCAGTCAGGATTGGTGTTGCTGTGGCTGCAGTCCTGGGCAGTAGGTCACTCTCCTGCCCCTTGCTCTGCCTTCCTATAGTGCTCCCCCATCTCCCTGGGCACAGGAGTGGTGAGATGGGCACCTAGGAGCTGTGTGGACAGTTCTGGGGAACTTCTCCTCAGTGGGACCTGCAGGGCTACTCGACAGAACAGGGCATGAGGTGGCAGTGCCCTGCAGGAAGGCTGTCTGGTGGCTCTGTGCTTCATACTCTGATGGTAGCATGATGACACAAGGCAGAGAGCCATCTGCCTGCACTGAGAAGTGGGTGATGGTCATAAACCTTCTGCAGGGAGGGCTGGTCCACTGAGAGATGCAGCAGAGACAGGGAGCCATACAGGTGCCACTATTTTGAGCAACTGAGGACATTCTCGTTACTTCAGTGAGTGGACTGATGGCAAAGAGAATGACATCCCTTTGTGACAGGAGACACTTTGAGAAGGGCAGGAGGTCTCCAGCACTCCTCAGGGTGCTGGCTGAACTTGTACCTACTGGGGAGGCCACCGTCCCCTGCTTTTACCAAGCTATACTTGGCCAGGACCTGCCAGGCTCTCAGGCTGCCATCCCACTCTGCTCTCCCTCAGCAAGTCCATCCTCCATCTGCTCCCTGTGCCCACATTTATACCACGTGCCCCCACACTGTATGAACGGCCACATGTTCCATGTGAACAGAATATGTTGCCATGTTCTGGCAGTCTGTAGAATCCTAGTAGCCAAATTTTTCTACAAGGATGTCTTATCTGATAGCATTCTACAGGGACAGGATATGATTTTGTTAAGGACATAGTAGCATCCTCAGACAGGTTTTTTTGTCTCCTTTTTCTTAGTCATAGAAGAGGACTTTGGATCTCCATGATTTTCTTAGGGATGGCTAATTGTGGTCTTTGTAAATTAGATAGGTCTGTTGTTAGAGTCATAAGTTCATCATCAGACATTGGGATTCTTTATGGTAGTACTTGGAAACACTTTTTTTGTTTCACAAAATGATACTTCCCTTGATGCTGCCATTTCTTTATTTAATGTTATTAGTACAGTTTTGCAACACAGAGCTTCTGACCCAAAAAGCCTGTATCTGAGAGATGGCAGAATGGCAGAACCAAGCAGTATCCTAAATGGATCACTGAGGGTACCTGATGTGGCTATTCCTCTGAGCAGAAATACTCCTTGATTTGGGCAGATGATGTGGAGGTTCATTTTAGGTTGAATGGAACCGTAACTTGAGCAAGTCTTTGGAAAAATAAGCTGTTCAGACGTGGGGGAAAATTGCTAACAAGGGTGAGAGGTGCAGGAAAATGTGGTTAGAGAAGACTGCTGCAGAAGTCAGAGTTATTTGTGAAAGCTGTGATGAGAATTTTAGACTTGATGCTTTAAAGTTCAATATATATTTTTTTTCTTTTTGCCTGTCATTCCCCTAATAGCATTCCTCTGGCAGTATGCTCTGTTTTCAGTGGGACTACTGGCAGGTATTGCTTCAGGCAAAATCTTAGCCTCACAGCTCAGGTTTCGCATCAATGATTTCTCACTTGAACTTGTACAGATTAGTGATTATTCTAGCTCTTACCTATGTGTGTTGCAATTATAGCACTCTGCTATAAACTGAATTTAAAAATTACAGGACTTATTTGCATTAAGAATCTTTGGAAAGAGATATCTATATAGATGTATGTCCTTTATTTGCAAATGGTGAAAAGTTTTTGAGATATGAAAGACCATCTTAATTTAACATCCCTTTTTGCAGCTCAAAATATGAGGAAATGTATATTTATTAAGCAGTCATACCTACTATCTGCTGAACTGTGATTGATAATTTGTGCTGAGATCAATAGAAATGCCCTGTAATTATGGTGTCAGGTCTGGCTGCGGAACTAAAGACAGAAAGCAAGTGCCCACATGTCACTCGACATTTTCTCAGAAGTATTGCTGCCCCACTAGCTCACCTATCAAGCATGGTGAATTGCATTTCTTCTCATTGATTACTAGCTTTCTTGTGCAGCCAAAAACATTGCCTGCTATTCCCTGACATGATGTAAAATCAGTTGAATACTTTGGCAGGTACATTGTGTTAAGAGATTGTACTTTTAAAGTGCCATTAAGCGGATGTTTTTAATGTAGATTTTTTTCATCTCATCTCTCAAGTGGCAATATCTGTGTTTTAATATGTACGTATGCATCAAAGTAGATATGTCTCTACACCAACATTTTTCTATATTGTAATGATATGCCATTTTGAACAGTGTATTCAGAAATGATTTTGAAAAGAGCTGGCTGAGAGAATGATTTTATTTATCACTGTCACAAATCTTTAAAATCCATAGGGAAGGTACTTCAGCCAATGGCACTGTAATTTTGAACACCTTTCTTTACTGGGCTTTGGAAATCACACTTTGTCCCTAAATACCCTGAGGGTTACATATCCCCTTGTCAAAGTTGGCGTAGTCATTATTCACTCATATAGTGCCAGTAGTGTTCATGGGCTGTAATGGTCTTGTAGTGATCCATGTTATTAGATTTCAATGGTCTGACAACAATTTACCAAATGCCACTTCCTGTATCAGGAAGGGCAAGCAAATAAACTGTCCTGTCAGCCTCTACACCAGCATGCACGCTTGCTTCCAGGAACATCTGAGGCATGAAAATCATCAGGGCTGTTTCTGATTCATCTTTCTTTAAAATAAAAACTGTTATTCATGGCCAAATACTTTGTGCATTCGCTGGTTCATCTGTATACCACACAAAGCTCTGTGTGGGACCTAGCTCATGAGGGACACAGCTCCAGCAATTCCCTTCTCTAGAACATTTGAAGCATTTGCTACATGCTTGCTGGCTGATTCACTGAAGTCAGTGGACATGTTGGTTTTCTTTTGCAAGTGAGAGGTGCTGTTGTGAAGCTGGTTGGACCTGGCCAGTTGGTTGAAACAAGCAATGGCGGGCTGTGTAGAAAAGGGCCGGGTGCCCTCTCTTGGCCATCCTCACAATAGCATCCACACCCGAGACTGAGATAGCATGTGCCAATGAAGCGGCGCGATTGCTTCAGAAATGGAAGGAGGGTTCAAAGCTTGTGACCAAATGAAAAATGTTTGTTTAAATGCTGGGCTAGGAGCTACAGATTCGTAACTAAACCCACAGTGCTACTCTAGCTTTGGGTGAGATAACTACTTGCCTCTGTTGGCCCATCCTTACAACAGGACTAATAGACCTCTCCAGTGTTTCTTAGATGCTGATAATAGCTGCAGATGAAAAAGTCATTGTTCCTTAGCCTGATGTTGCTATGGTCTTTCCTGTTTGTCTTGTGCCATTTATCACAGCTGTGTTTTGTCATGTAATTTACATTTTGATGAAATGCTGTGACTGCAGTTATTTCAATGCAATTGCAGTTGGGTGGAAACTCGGCCTGAAGCCTCATTCATGCATGCTGATGCCAATGCAAACATCTGTAAACTTGTAAGGTTATTCACTTTATCAGCTATCTGACCTAATAGTTCTGAAACAATAGTATGGAAATCTAATAAAAGAGCATATTCTAATGGTGAATAGTGTTTTCTCTGTGTGGAGTAAATGGTCAGTGAAGCAGTATTTAACTTACGAATAAAAGTAGGCTGATCAAATAAAAAGCATATTTTATCAACCTTTTATTGCTAAGATAAGAATGCCTGTAATAACTAGCAAAGCTGCAGTATAGGGAAGGAGACTTCCTCTGCAGATAGTAGGTATCACATTAATAAAAGAAGGCATTCTACAAAATACTTAAAAGGTACTATAGGACTGAATAATAATAATAAAAAAGACCATCATTTTTTAAATTTATTTTTCTGTAAACTTGGCTATTGACTGTAGTGGAGATCAGCTGGTTCATACCTGCTGAGGATGTACCACTATTCTTTTCCTGAACCAGATTTCTTGGCAATTTACTAATGGATAAAAGGGAACATGGGCTAGAGCAAAACTGGTCCTGAGCACTGAACTTGCATCCTGCTTCTGTCCTAGGCAAGTTAACTCTTGGGGGAAGAGTAAGAAGACAAAATTCTTAAATTTTAGAGGTTGAATGTAGGCCCTCTATTTCCAGCTCTGTTATGGGCTTGCTATGTAACTTTAAATATATCATTAAATCTCTTAACTAAGTTGTTACCTGAAAATAACAAATTCTCACTGGAAAGTTTTTGCATCCATATGTAAGCAATATTTTATGGAGAACCCTTAACTGCCTAGTGGAAAGCACAATTTTGATCTTTGTTATTGGTTTTCTGGCACATGATTGTTGTGTGGTATGGATAAAGATACAGTATTTCCCATCACAGGATAGCTCATACTGGTGGGATAATGTTTGCATATGCGTGAGTATGCCTCATTCAGTCTTTCATAGGGAAAACTTTGATGCTCACAGTTGGGGATGGAACACAAAGCACTTGAATTGAAATAAGTCTTATAAAGAGGCATGTAAGTCTGGGTAAATTTCTTCAGATTGAGAGGACAGAAGGATTCAGAACAAGCAAGCTTCTAGCCCAACAGAGTGTATGTAGAGACAAAGAGCAGATCTTACAGTTTTGGGAAGCTATGTGAGAGAGGACATAGGACAAAGATGGCCACAGTGATAAAAGAGGAGATCACAGTTGAGATATCTGAAGCGTTCAGAGAAGAGTGGCATGCCATTAATAAGAATTATTTGTGTGGCAATGCTCCGTTTCCATTGAGCGTGAGCTTGAGTCAGAGCCTCTGACATCATTTGCATACTGTGTTGCAAGAGGATTAGTGGATCTCGTTGCAAACCAGCTCTTGTTCTTACTAATTTAAAGCAGAATGCATTTAATATTGAAATGCAAAATACTCATATCATTTACTTGCTCTCTTCTGCTTGAGTTGGTAAATCAAAACAACCTTACGTGCAATGGGACTTCAGTATGCTCTGCCAGTGCATGTACAGCAGTCATTGATCAGAACAAAATATTTTCTGAGATTCATGATAAAATACGTTCCCAAAAGCCTTTGTGCTCGAAACAGTCTGCACACTACCTGCCAAGGCTACCTGCTGCTATTCTGAATGGAACTATTTTAGCTTATAAATAGCAACACAGTATTAAAATTTCCAGTATTTTTATAATCAATTTACAGGAACAAAATTTGAACATCAACCTTTGGTTTCCAAAGGTAGAGTCAACATAGAGTTGACTTCTCTCAAGGCTATAACTCATTAGTTTACCTATATTGTGCATCTATGTATCTCTGAGTGTTTCACGCACAAATAAAAGATGATAGTAAAGAAGGGAAAAGGGCTGAATTATTTACTTCTGTGCACTGCAGCTTGTTTAATCATGTGTGCCACGATCAAGTGAATATAAAAGACCATAAGCAAGGTTTGGAGCTGGTATAAATTAGTATAATCCTGTTGAAATTGATGAATGTGTCCAGGGCAGCTTCTGTGAAGGGTTAGTCCTGCTTTAAACTCACTGCTTTGAATGACTGTAAAGAAGAATCAGGCCTGAGGTCTCAGGTCTTGTTTATACATATTAAAAAGCCATAGGAAAGCAGGGGGAGAATGACCTGTAAGTAAAGGTCTTCAAATATTATTTTGAGAGGTAGAGATTTGCAGAGATACATGCAGGTAACTGGATTCACTGAAGCAGTCAGATTTCAGATGACTGCTCTTGGAGAGAATGGAAAATAAGGGGCACAGAAGGATTTCTGTTCCAGGCCATTAACTGCCTCTGTTTTCTGATACTTCATAAGAAACCTAGATTGGGAATAAAAACCCTCTGTCTCTTTGACAATTGCATAGGTTAGAACACAGTACAAATTCTAGGGAAATACTGCATGAAAAATGAAGTGCACCTTCTGAGTAATTAATTTCTCAGTACTGGTAAAGCAATGTAACCATTTATTAAAATAGACAAGGTTTCTGTGCGATTCACAGCTGAATTGCCTGCTAATTAAGAAGGCTAATATTCATTTAGATAATAGTCTTGTCAATAATTGCGGAGTAAAAGAAGCAACATTTTATTAAATGAAATAAAATGGGATGGGTGACTTCTGGATATTAAAATCAGAAAAAAATACTGAGGTTGAGAGATACTGTTACTGAATGGTACCAGACATTTCCTGTCGCGTGATTACCTTCTATTAGACACCTGCCAGTACACTTTTCTCTCATCACTCATCATTATCATCTGTTTTGGTTTTGCTGTCTAATAACATGTGCCAGGGAATACTTAAGTATATTGTGAGGGAGTAAACAGTATAGTAATAAAAATGGAAATGTTATTTGTTTGCCTACTAAAAGAAGTTCCTGAATCCTTAATGTGCCATGTCTCGTTTTCAAAGAGAGAATGGTGGACAGTTCAGTTCCCAGAAGAAATTTTAGCTACATCCAGTTAAAGCGTTTGGGTGTTGGCAGAACACAAGTGCTTGTACAACCTGAGTTGTATGGTTTGCAGAGTGGGATTCTGAGTGGTTTTCCTAAGAGAGACAGGACAATGCAAAATGAAATGAAGAGTTGAGATGCCCCACTTGTAACAGGAAGTGCAGGAACATTCTGGAAGGTATCAACAACCTAATATTTTAATGAAATCTTTGTCTCAGGGATGCGTAGAATAATAGAATCCTTTGAGTTGGAAGGGACCCTTAAATGTCATCTAGTCCTGCTCCCCTACAGTGAACAGGGACACCAACAGCTCAGTCAGGTGCTCAGAGCCCGGTCCGGCCTGACCTTGAATGTCTTCAGGGACGGGGCATCCATCACCTCTCTGGGCAGTGTGTTCCAATGCCTCACCACCCTTACCGTAACACACTTTTTCCTTATATCCAATCTAAATCTCCCCTTTTAGTTTGAAACCATTTTTCCCTTGTATTACAACAGACCCTGCTCATGTACTGAGGACTCCACACCTGAACACAATACTCCGAGTGAGTTCTAGGGGAGAGCTGCCTTTTTTTCCAGTCACCAGGGGCAGCAATGGTCTGGTAAAACCAACACCACTTTTCTGTGAAGAATCTAGCTGGCAGTGACTTTACTCACAGCCTTTTGAAGACAGATGCCCAAAGCATAATAAACAGACCAAAATTACAAAACTATTGCTATCACAGTTTACAAGTCCTTAGTTAAGCTCTTTGTGCTTTGCCAATTGTTTTAATTCTGCGTAGCAGCATGTAATTAAAATATTCATATGTAGATTACAGACCATTTAGGTTTGAATCCTGTTAAATGCTGAGCGAAATTTTGATGGTACTGAGAGATCTAAGCTGCCAAGGAAGCAAGAGGAGGCTCGGAGTAGTTTGAGTTGCCCAGCATCTGGCAGAACGCCCTAACATTGATTTGTTTTTATGTTGGGATAAAACTGGCAAAAAAATAAGGAAGCAGTTTAGGGCTCAATTAACAAACAGCCTTTAAAAAATGTATTTCACTTTCTGCCTTAGGCTTTGCCTAGGGCTAGCCCTGTTCACAGAGCTAAGACTTTAAAGAGCAAAACTGCTCATATACATAATATCCTGTAAACAGTCATTCCATATAAAATATGAGCAAGTCAAAACATCTAAGAGACAGCAATTAATGTCATGAACACCTCTGGAAAGGAAGTAAATCAGGCTGCTGTTGGGTCAAATTACTCAGTGTGACATCTAAGATCAAGTTTTTATCTTTTAAAAATGTTTAGACATTTTACATTTTGGACTTGAGCATGAAGCAAGATGGGATGAAGCTGTCATATCGTTCTTTTCTAGGACATTATGAGACTCTTTCTTTGTCCTAGGTGGGGAGAATTTTGTACGTGAAGAAGCGTTGCAGAGATCAGAGCTCCCTGCCGTTGGAGCATACATTAGATCCATCTATTAATTATGACAGTGGTTATTCTTTCCTATTGCACTTCACAAAGGTCCAGAGGGCCTATGCTATACCGAAAAACTGTTTGATTAATTCTCTAATGTATTCTTACCAAAGATTATGTTATGACAAAGAGGAGTAATTTTTGAAATTTCTTTTTGAAGAAGCAATTGAAGTCATCTCTGCAGAGTGATGGTGGTTGGGACCATGTTCCTATGATCCTGCTTCTAGGAGGAGCTTATGCCTAGGGAGAGGGTGCTCCCACTCCTCCCTCCCTATCTGCAAATCATCTAGGAGCTTGGGGAATTTAGATACTTCAGCACTTACAATCCTCGTACTCCCTTAACAGGGCCAACCACTATACCATCTTTTGCTGAATTTTTCTGAGGTTTTATGAAGGTGTAGAAGTTAAAATTAAATCAATAAAAGGACAGGACACACATTCATCTGCTTTATTTTACTAAATTTATTTCTGATTATCTGACATTTTAAGATCTTTTTGCCTCTCTTTCCATTCAAGATAATTTCAGCTGGTGTCAATAGAGAATAAATCTTGCCAGAGCAAAGTGATTCACTTTGAGTATACATTCAGTTTGTCTATGCAGTCTCCCTAAGTTACTATGAGTGCCAAAACAGAAGATCTACTTAACATTTTTGTGTGATCCCACACAAACTTCATGCCCTTTGGAGAAAGTTATCATGTAATCTTCCTAATGGAGTTGGTTCAAAGTTTCTCAACACTATAAGCAAGACTGAATTTTGCTGTACCAAAGATTGAATTTGGGATCACTTATGCCATGGGGAGGAGAGAGAGAAGCCAGGAGGATATGAAGGTGTGGCCCAGGAAAAGAATGAGCCCTGTGGAATTGTGCTTGCTGTTCTGGCGGCAGGAGGAGCAGGGTGCAGGGTTGCCCTTTAGCAAGAAGTCACACAGCCTTATTTCCTCAGCAGAAGAACCCACTACAACCAGCCCACAGGGAGTTTATGCAGGCTACAGTAATTTTGAACAACCTCTAGGAAATGCAATAAAATCATTGAATTCCTTCTTAATAAGAACTTCTGTGCCAAACCTATATAAAGAACACAGCTAGTGTTGTAGATAGAAATGGCAGGTGCTCCTGAGTTGGTCTCTGCTATCTCTCTGCTACCTTTGTGCTTGAGTCTGTAAAATCAGGAGCTATTCTTCTTTTGGTAGAAATTTCATTTCATTAAGACAAATTGACAATTAAAAGTAAAGTATATATATATGCTGTTTTTATAAACCACGAGCCCCTTTGAAAGTCTGTAAGAAAGCTAATTGACTGTAAGCTTCTGAATGGCATGTGTCTTTTATGAAATGTTCATTAATGGCTGAAAGGAAGCCCAGGGTAACTTAAACATATCCAAAAGGTAGTAACAGACATAAATACATAAAATGCTATAACAACTACTATGAGTGACAGATTTTTAAAGCAGATTTCTTTTGTGAGCATAGTTTTTCTTTTCATCAGTAATCCTTGCTTGAAGAGCAGTTGTTATCTAGATTATGTAAATTCAGTTTTCCACTGGAAATATCATTTTTTTTTAAAGATCTGTAGTATTAAAAAGTGCTATGGCATTTCAAATTTCCGCTTGAGAAGCAGTTCAAGTTTTAAGGAGGAGTCGTATTACTCTCAGTTAAAGATGAATAATAATGTTTTCATCTTTTGAATGCTTTGTATACTATGAAAACAAAGTTCTTGGTTTTCTTGCCATTATATGTTTTGATGCAGCACCTGCTGTTCCTCTTGGTAGAATGATTCATAATTTAGTTTTACACACAGATTTAGTAGCAGGAACATTGACTGATTTTCTTTTGCTCAGTTTTGTTTCATTGTCTACCCATATCATTTCATATCTTAAAATGATTAGGCATGAAATTGTCTACTAATTTGCTTGTGCAGTGCCAGGTAGACTTGAATTCAAGCAGGATCTCTTTGTATTACGTCCATCACAATTAACCGTTCATGTTGCATCAGCAAGAACAACTCTACCGAATTTGAACTGAACTTTCAAACACTCTCACTTGATACAGTCCTTTCAATCATAGATGGGCTACCTTAGATCTCTTATATCTTCTCAGCTCTATTCCTTTTTTCTATCATTCTGTCAATTTATCCACTCTCAAGCAAGTAGTGTACTGTTTTCTATGGAATATTCAACAAATTCTCGGTGGGCAGCCTTACTTGTTCAACTGGACCTTGTGCAACTGGACAAAATTCAGATTGGATGTACTGCTGTTGATTGTGGTATAGATAAGGTCAGAACTAGTTTGTTAATAGGGTAGTGTGTCCAAAAAAGTATGTCACGAAAATGAAGGGCTGTCTCCCAGGTTTCTTGCAGAAGTTCCAGCAGGTTATTTCCAGTTCCGATCAGAATTACTTCAATGACATCTCCCTGGCGCATTTATATTTCCAAATACTTTCTCATTTGGAAACCAGATAGACAAAGATACTTGTAAATGAGATCATGGCTGTTGAAGAAAAGAATCATTGCAACATTTCTCCTCCTCCGGAAATGATGGCTGCTGTATGTGTGTAGTGATGTGCTTACAGTTATAGAAAAAGCAGAGTTTGCAGTCATACCCTGTGATTCTTTTCTATCTGCATGGCAAAATTCTTGCAAATCACTTCATTTCTTTTCCCACCTGTAGTGCCTGTAGAAAAGGAAGCAGTGCAACTTCCTTACCTTACAAAGGTAATTATGAGGCACATCTTTGTTTCTCCTGCAAAGCAGCTTAGTATCTATTCATTGGGAAACACTTTGAGATTTGTGGACTGAAGGCACCATTTTTCTTTTTCTTTTTTTTCTCCTTCCTATGCAAAATATCTGCACCTCCTGACCCCTCTTTCATCCACTTCATGTTCTAGTTGCTTGTCTTAATATAAATAGTCTCTGAGCTGGCAACATTTCATGCAGGGGCACTGCACTATCTTCAGCTTCTCTTCAATTAATTTTCTGTCCTGTCTGTTAAGCCCAGCCTTGTGTTCCTAATGTCAGGCTGGCTTTGTTTAATATGACCAGCAAGGCAGCGTATGTTTCCAAGCTGAGTCCCGCTGCCATTTCTGGAGGTATCTCCCATTAATCAAGAAGGCTACTTTGTCATAGTGCAGCTAATGTTATCACCAAACTTTAAGTACAAAGGAAGAATAATAATGGGTCCTGTTTCACTAAATGGGGAACACAGCTGAATAGCTTCCCTGATGGTTTATTAGTCTTTCAGAACATTGACTGATTTGTTTTTATTACCAAGAAAGCTTTTGTCTTATGAAAATGACTTGGGACCACAGGTCAATGTTTTTCATGTCACATCTCTATAAGAAATGCATTGCCTCATTATACTTTGTATTCTGCCACTGCAACACGCATGTCACTTAAATATATTTGTCATTATACCACTGCCAGGCTGCCATTAAATTGTGAAGGGATATTCAGGAAATGTTTTTGCAGTAACCTTTAGAGGAAGATATATGGAAATGGACTGTATCTGTTAATTAACTTTTTGATATGCAAACCATCCAAAGTGTAAGGCTTAGTATGGATGGTGACACATGGTGTCACCATCACACATGGTGATGTTTACACATTTTTCTGGAAGACAGAAGCAAACAGATGCTCCAAGTTTTAATTACCTATTTATTTATTTAAATTAAGAGGTTAAAACATTAAAGAACAGAAGTGAAGTCCATAGAAAGACCACAATAAAAGTCTCTCTTCTGTCCCTCCCCAGTGGTCTCCAAAAATAAAACGATCTGCATTGTCTGCTTACCTGGATAATGTCTAAACATTGCAAAAAACAAACACACAATCTAAGCATTACAAGGAAAAGTAAGAAAAAATAAAAAATCCTAATCAGTCTGAGAGCTCACGGGCAAATCTTCTACAGAGTTTCAGGTTCACCTTACATAGATCTCATGTCTTGGACACAGCACCCTCCTGTTTGGAGAAGGATCTGTCAGAGCAGAGGTCACTAGCTTTGAGCTAACAAGGTGTTATAGTTCTCAGATATGTCTTGAAATCAGACTGCTGACTGGGAGCTGGGAGCTTTCCTGATTCAGAGACTACGTTCTCTAACAAGATCACTATGTTAAGAGGTATTTTAGGTATTGCTTGTTCATACTTAAGTGCTGCCAAGACTTTCCAAATCTGGAATTCTTAATGCTTATTCCAAAGTGATACATATAATTGAAGATGAAATAATGCAACACTACTGAAGAAGGATGTTCACTTTTTTTTTTTTTTTTTTACTGTCTTTAATTTGCGTCTGTTCCCTGAAATAGTTTGGTGAGAGGCTTTGCAAATACTTGTGGCAGTGTACTGTAGCATGGGGACATGCTGCCTTCTACCAGGTTAGTTGGCTTTCTGGAGGTGGCAAAGGCAAAGGAGAAAATCTGTGTGTACCACACCAGGTTTAGAATTACGGTAGGAGTAGTGATTCCAAGAGGAAAGTTTTGACAATATGCAATAGGGATAAAAGTGGGATGTGATTAAAGCAGAACACATACCTGTTGCCTAGACCAGTATTCTTAAGTGAAAATGTACATGGGTAAATGTGAGATATGTTAAAAGCATTTTGATAGGCAATGAAAAGGAAACCTAGGGAAGACAGGTGTTTTTGCTTTGAAAGGAATTATTTAGTCCATCAAACTTTGAAAAAGAAAACTAAACAACAATTTTGCAAGCTTGACCCACTCTTTGTTAGACAAGAACTTCAGCAATACTATAAATGGCTTAAAAAAGTAGGAGAGCAATTGAACGTGTGCTTTTTTCTTCTGACATTTGGGTATCCAGAGAAAATAAAAAGTTTGGTAAATTCATTCAAACAGCTGATGACTAAATTAAGCTTTCTGTACTTTCCCAAGCATTTGATTAGTAGATTTCACAGGTAGCATTGGGAAACCTGATTATATGCATGTGGCTTGGAAGCTATGCTCACAGCATCTCTCCAAATGTTAGCCTCTTCTTATTCTTTTGGGTTATTGTCTGGCATATGCAGTATAAAACAGGTTGCAGGAGCTCTATAATCAACCTGAAAACATATGGAATATAGCTGTGGCATTACGTTTTTAAGAGACCAGGAATACAGGAAGCCAATGTAATTGTGTTCATAGATGTCTCACTAGGAGACAACCAAAGTAAAGAAACCAGAAAGACCTGCAGTGTGCCTTATAAGGAGGTTTGCATCTTTCTACAGTGTAGTTCAATATTCAAAATTACATTTCTGAAAAGTTCTACCCACTGAATTTGCTGCTTTTGTTAGAGCTGCGCTTTGGCAATATTGCTTATAAGCTTAGTGCTATTCAGTGATTCACAAAATGCTTTTCTAAAACTAGTTTGCTCTACAGTGCATGGAACTACATGTGGATGCCCACCAGTTTTGCTTGAATTTTAGGGTAGCAGTAAACGTCTACCTAAACTGCTTAACCATTTACAGTTCTCACAAGGCTTCAGTGAAATAAAACACAATGTAACGTAGACATAGTAAAGAAAAATTGCTTTAAGGAATGTTCCAGTGCAGTTCACTAACCATTAAGTATCGTTCTACTTTTGTGAGCTTAAATCTCTACTGACATGAATCTTTTATGTCCTGCAGTGCAAGTAGTAATACTTGATTAACTAATGCAGTTAGAGTAGTTTTCGTTAAACCTCAGAAAATTTGGAATTGCTCATTATCTTTGAGCAACTGAGTCCACATTTTCTGTTATTGAAAAGGTTTTTTGTTGTTGTTATTTTTTTGCTTTTTTTTTTTTTTTAGTAAATAAGCATTCTTGATTGCATTACTGAACTACATTTTAGACATCACTGTTTAAAAAATAAAATTGAGGTCATTTGAGATGAGTTTTTGAGCATAGTAATGCATAGCTTAACTCCTGTGAAGTAGTATTCTTTGTTTCTGTCCCTTTTTTAATCTGAGTTTCTTACTGTGAGTTTACTATGTTGAGAATTAAGACTAATGGCATTAAATAAGGTGAGCAGACAATGGCAGAGAAATAAAGAACTAAAATTGTGTAGACAGTTATAGCAAAGTCATGTCCCCGCATCTTCTACGTATATAATCCTGTGCCAAATTCAGGAACTGCTTATGGAAATAATGTATACAGAAATAGTATATTTCTGTATACAGAAATAGTATATAGACACATTTCTCTGGAGAAGAGCAAAAATAAATTGTTGAACTTTTTGCTTTCTTAAAAAAACTTAACTGGGATTATTCTTAAACTAACCCTGTTTTTAGGCCCAAAATGGACTGCAAAAATATACAGTTTATTTTGCTTAGTACCCTAAGTCAATATCACTCTCTTTGTGCTAGCCTCCATAATTTAAGCTTCCTTCATAATTTCATTTTCAGATGGCTTTGGCCTTCATGATTTTTGCAAAATCATGTGTTAATACTCTTATTTCATTACCTCTCCTTGCTTTATTTTCTTGTACTCTCATTTTTTGCATTGTAGTGAACAAATGGGTTCTTCCTAAGCCAGGTGATATATCTGTTCTTCTCTGTCAATAGGCTCTCCTGCTAAAAATACATTAAAATACCATCTTCTCTAGTTTTTATTTTTTCTTTCTTTCCTCAGAGATGGATGGATTTGAAAAAAAGAAAATATTCTGAATGAGAAAACTGAAGTGTAAACAATCTGTTAGACAAAACTAAAATCAAACAAACAAGGTTATTACCAGAAAAGACAGGGCCACAGTCTTTAGCTAAAGTATATATCTGGGTCAGTGTTTTTTATTCATTAGTTTGCTCTATCCCCACTGTCCAGGGTGAATCAGCATCATGCTATCAGACAGCAATAAATCTTAAGCTGTAGACCTCTGATAGACGTCCATAGGCCTTCGGTTTGGGAAATGTTTTTTTCAGACCTCTAGATGATTAAACTTTTGTGCAATTCAGATTCATTTTTCATATGATGTTACATAGCTAATAATTTTATAGCCATGTTGATTTTAATACTAAGAAGTTCAGACACTATGTGAACTGTTTACGAATGCAAATTGTCTCTAGTAATTTGGTGATAAAAAATGAAAGTATATGTCAGCTATAAATGTATGCTTAAAATGTACATGGAAATTTGTGTGCTGCTTACAGTCTACTGAGGGAATCCTTGCTGCAGTAACAGGACTCTTACATAGGAATTGTAATAGTTATTGGTTTGGGTTATTTTCTAAGTAGGAAAATTTGATTTAATGTTGCTAAACACTTAAGCTCCCATTACACTGGGGTTTATGATGAGGTTCACCTATGCTTGTTTAGTAATCTAAATGATATGGAAAATTCTGCATTGACAAATACTCAGCTGTTGTTATATTGTCCTGACCAACTTGAGTATTTCAAGCAAAGACAAATCTTAGTACTTGGCGTTTTATTTTTCTCAGCTGCTCTGCTTGTTTTTGATCCTCATTGTGCTACTTCAGAATGAGAGATGTTATGTAAATGCTAATGTAGTACAAGGGGGAAATAATTTGACTAATATAGGTTGAAAGGTCTTATGAATAGAAACTAAAACAACTGTAGAGAAGTCACTTAAGTCACTGCTGAGATGCATCAATCTCTGGTAATGCATAAAAGCTAATTAACATTGCAGTGAACTGGAGGTAATTCAGAAGAAAACATTATTAGACGAGGAAGTACAAAAGACAATAAAATGTGTTTTGTCTTACTGATGAGGAATAGGTAAACATCTACAAATGTCCAGAAGAGACCTTGGCAGAGAGGAGGAAGACTTTGTCTGGAGATGTCCCCA
Source organism: Gallus gallus (assembly GCF_016699485.2). NCBI lineage: Eukaryota > Metazoa > Chordata > Aves > Galliformes > Phasianidae > Gallus > Gallus gallus. The sequence continues at coordinate 45,679,772 of NC_052536.1, forward strand.
GGGGCGCTGTGTCTGTAGGAGTAATAGGAGCGAAGAACAGGAGGTCAGGTTGCTATGTAAAAGACTAATGCTTTTTCTGAGCCGGTGACTGGCAGCTCTTGAGGCTGCACAGATATAGCCCCTTAATGCAGATAAAACATTTTTACTGATTGAGTATTCATACTCTCACACTCAGTTAATATAAGGTGTTGTTTTTCTGTTTTATATATACAGTCTGTAAGTGGAGAGTAGCAAAAGTCACAAAATACTGAATCTCGAGTTCAGTCTTTCAAAGCAAGGAATAGAAAAAACATTTTTTTTCATGAAATTAGAACTAAGCTATAAAATATTGCTGACACCATTTTAAGAACAGTCTTCCTCTGACAAGTTGTGCCCTTAATACTCTTAATATCTTTTAGATTCTATTTCCTGTTGTGGGATAATATAGTTTCCTAGTGCCAGTCCTAGGCTGAACTATCTCAAAAATGTTTTTCATTTTACATATTCATTTGTTGTTCTCATTCTGGGGCTTGCTTTCTAGGGACATTTGTGCAGAGAATGCTCTGTGGAAAATAAGTGTTCACTCTCCTTTCCTGAATTTTCTCACCAATATCTAAATAGGTTTCTTTGTTGAATGCTAACAGTGAAAGGCTTCTACTGATGTGATAAAGGGGAGCTAAAATGCGGGACAGGCTTCAAATCTCCCTTGATTGCATGGCTTTTGTCACCTCTTTCTTCCCTTCTAGTAGGATTTTTCAGCTTGTAGAACTTGTAAGTTCTACATTCATATTATATGCATTCTTGAAATCTCTGTCAGAATAATGAGACTTACTGTGTTGAATTTATTCCTTCTACCCAAATGATAAAGTGAAATTGATTTGTCTGTGTCTTTCTTTAGGTTAGCATAATTATTACTGTGAATTTTTTTTCCCTTCCATCCATAATCGATTACTTCCAGGAGCTCAGTTTCTCAGTTGATATCCAGAAATGAATGTTTAATAGGGCTGAATCTAATTTTGAGTGGTATTGGTGAAACTCAGTAATTAGTCATAATGATAAGTCAACTTATCAAACTGTGTTATCACTTAAAAAGATGGTAAAGATATGGTCTTGCTCTTTGTTGTTCAAACTGAACATAAGCCTGCTGTGTGCCTTAACGACTAACCTGCTGTTTGAAGAGCTCACAAGCCTGAGTTCTAGCTTATAGATGCCCATCAGCAATACCAGACCAACAATAACAAAATTCACAACTTTTTAGACTGTTTCCATGAACAACTTTTGACTAGTTGATGTTTTAATGAGTACCTGAGCTCTGCAGATGAGGTCCAGCAGAATTCCTGGGGAAATGAGTTCTATTGTAAGCAGAAGGAAAGCTTAAGTAGATGGATACTTTCACAGAGCCAGTGCGAGCTGTGTGAGCTGGCAGAATCAGTTGAAAAAAAATATAAATATAATAAATAAATATTATTGATAATATTATATTAGTTAAATATTATTGAAAATATTTCTGTTCATGTGATTGAGATGCATCTTCTAGTTATACTGGAATAAATAATAGGAAATAATAATAATAATAAATAAGAAAAAGGAGAGTACAAGAGGAAGATAATATGAGAATAGCAATTTGAGTTATTGTCATAAGGAATTATTACACATAGTACCACATAATACATAAGTTAATAATAAAAAAAATCAATAAAAATAAAATCTCATGAAATTTTACGCTTTAGAAAGTTATATCAGTAAATTAAGGGCAGATGAACTCCTTCATGAGAATTAAAAGAACTTGGTGGAATTCACCCACCCAGTGAAATTAATTTTTGATGGTTGATATATTTTCTGTCCCTCCTTCTGAAAGTGATGTTGGCAAAGCAATCTCAGTCATAGGGCGTACAAACAGAATCATAGAATCCTTTGAGTTGGAAGGGACACTTAAAGGCATCTAGTCCAGTTCCCCTGCAGTGAACAGGGACACCTACAGCTTGGTTGGATGCTCAGAGCCCCATTTAGGCTGACCTTGAACAAGTCCAAGGCCAGGGCTTCCACCACCTCTCTGGGCAACCCGTGTCAGAGTCCCACCCATTATTGTAAAAACCTTTATCTTTATATCCAATCTAAATCTCTCCTCTTTTAATTTGCAACCATTTTCCCTTGTCTTATTACAACAGACCCCACTAGAGAGGCTGTCCCTTCTTTCTTATACTCCCCCTTTAAATACTGAAAGGCTACTATCAGGTCTCCCTGGAGACTTCTCTTCTCCAGGCTGAACAGCCCCAGCTCTTTCAGCCTGAATAGTTTTGCACCATATGTTGTTCCTTCATGGAGATAATTTGGAGAAGTACTTCTGTTGCATGGACCTGCATTTTACCTGGACTTCGCAGCAGTATGGCAGATTATCTGCAAATCTGTGTCACTAAAGATGGACTTCCCAGCAACTTTCCCCCTTGCTTCTGACAAAAGGAACTTCCCCTTGTGAAGTTTGCATGTTTTACTTGGCAGAAATTACCCAAGTGGGTATCCCCATGGGAATTCTTATTGTGATGCTAATCTCAAAGTAACAAAGAAAGAAATAGGAGAAAAGACAGAAACGATAAACTAAATGAGATGAGGGAGAAAAACATGAGAATTACAAAATAAAAAACAATTAAAAATAATAATAATAAAAAAAGAGCAAGCTAAATCTGGCAGATGTATAACTGGACCCTCACCGGTGCAGTCCTAAGCATGACGGATGACCTGGTAGAGCTAAGGCATTCTCTGAAACACATTTGTATATAACACGATGATGTTTTCTAAAAATCAGCTGAGTGATGTGTGTTATCCATCCTCTCCTGAAAAGCTGAGACCTCAATGCTGATATGAATTATGATGAAGTTAAGGATTTTAAGTACTAAGATATATATATATATACCCTTGAAATTAATTTGATGATAGTATACCAAAATCTAAGTTATTTTTTTATCATCTCCCAGCCATTAAATTCCTGAGGTTGGGCTGCATAAATGCTTTACATAAGGGCAGTTCCTGATCACTAGGGGATATATTGCAGAAAATTTGCCTTTCAAGCTTGGTTATGTAATGCCCACTTATTTTAATTAGAATTTTGCTCTCAAAGTCCCCCGTTAACTACGTGGTAAGATCCTCGGAACACAGTGGAGATCTCTGATAACATATGCAATCTATCTGCTTCTGTCAGCAGGGAGTTGGCCTTTGGTGTTATGTCTCTCAGACACGTGAGCCCCCAGTAGCAACTTGCAGTTTTGTTTATTATTCGTGCTTACTCAGAACAGGTCTTGTTCCTCTGCTATCAGAACTGCAAGAAATGTATGTGTAAGCATTGCATATCTTTAATTCTCCTGTAGAGAAGTGGCCCTCCGGGAAGAAAGTCAAATAAGAAGCAGCCTTAACTGTACTCCAGATAGCTGAAAACCAGGAATGGGACCAAGCCCAATTATTCACAAGATGATGCTGATGTTAGTCTTTTCTCAGGAGGGAAAAACAAGCAGAACAATTTTTGTTTTCCTTCAAGTAAGTAAATTCCAGCTAATTAAAGGTTTCCCTTTTTTGTCATGGCAAGCCTGTGAAAAGTGTTGTGGTTTAACCTCTCCACACCTACAACCAAATGCCTCATCTTCCTGTGCCTTCTATGACACATCCTGTTCCAGAACACAGAAACTTATTTGGACAGGCACTGAAAGAGTTTCAGTATGCAACCATAAAAGAAAGCCAAACTGTACATATACCTTAAAATGGCAATTTGCATAAGCAGGTGACAACAACCCCCTCTCACTATTTGATCCAGCATTCTTGCACTTCTAACTGAGCAAACCAAGGAATTTATTTCCATGTAACTGTGTTAAGTCTACATGCACCTGAAATTCCTGATAACTGTGCTACGCTTTGTTACAATGACAAATTACAGGGTATGTTTCTGCCATGCTCATTAGTCTTTTTTTGCTGTCCTAACCTGCATGTGCCCTAAGATAAATTCGGCATTGACCCTGAGAGGCAGTGTCCTTGTGAACTGTATTCTTTTAAAGTAACTTCAAAATAAATAAATAAATACATAAGTAGTTGCTTTTTGACATCAGCTACTCTTTTGACTCTGAAAACAGGGGATACAGTTTTTTCCTCACACTATTCTATAGATCGAAAACTTTATAACATTGTCATCCTTTAGTAAAAAGGAAAGGAAAGGAAAGGAAAGGAAAGGAAAGGAAAGGAAAGGAAAGGAAAGGAAAGGAAAGGAAAGGAAAGGAAAGGAAAGGAAAGGAAAGGAAAGGAAAGGAAAGGAAAGGAAAGGAAAGGAAAGGAAAGGAAAGGAAAGGAAAGGAAAGGAAAGGAAAGGAAAGGAAAGGAAAGGAAAGGAAAGGAAAGGAAAGGAAAGGAAAGGAAAAACAAAAGCAGGAACTAATATAAAAAATAAATGCCGTATCTAAACAAACAAACAAATACCAAAAAAAAAAAAAAAAAGACCTTGCATATAGACACTGAGAACAGTTTTGGGAAAGAGAAAACAGTCTCAGAGTAAAATTGAAATGTTTTCTCTGCCTGGAAAGGAGAGAGACCTCTGATAAACATTTGGGATTTTACAGATTGGATGGCAAATTTGGACAAACTTATTTAGGGAAAGAAGGTGAGCAAGTTTATAACGAAGTGATACAACCTACAATGAGCATTTGCAGCAGTTTATTTTTCTGAGTGATTGTTTACTTCTCAGAGCAGTCACTGCAGTCAGGCAAGAAAAAAAGATGCAATCAAGCATCTGCAGTGCATCTTCTTCCTCTCAGTGGACACTATGGGTTTTGCCAGACATTGCAGGTTCACAAGATGCAGGATGGGAAGAAGCTCAAAGACCTTGCTAATTTGTCTAGGAGAATCGAATCTAATAGAATAGCTAACCGCTTAATGAATAAGTTTATTTGCAAATATACCTATGTAAGCCTGCCTCCATAATCACATGTACTCTGGTCAATACCCGCAAAAAGACTCTGATGGTAAAGTTAGGACATCAGTAAACCACTTGGGTAATAACTTTATCTGAAGATCTTCAGGGAATTTGGTCTAGGAGGCTGATTTTTTCCATATTAGATCATTGATAAAACTACTATTTTTTTGCTTAAATTATCTTTTAAGCAAAGACAACTTCACTTTTATTTTTCTCTCTTTTTTTTTTCTTTGTCAAATATGGACTGATATTGTTCTGTCTGGATACAGTGCCTCAGTGCTCAAGGGTCCCTCATGGGTTTTGTCATTTTGTTGCCTGAAGTCTCTTCATTTTGTTGCCAATATTCTTCTTCATTCTTCCATAAGGGTGTCAGTGCCAAAGTGTCTGAATATATATGAATGATTAAGGGTTACTCACAAACTCCGTCCATGCTCTGAGTTAGTAGAGCACAGACCAGCGTAGCCAAATTTGCCACTTACTAAGCCTGAATGAAGAAGCTGGGATACGATTTTTTAGCTCAAATACTATCTTTCAATAATGCATTGAGATGGCTTTCAATGAGAGCTGATATGAAATGTGAAGTGAGTTAACTCCTTATTGTCTAAATGTGACCATATAGGTAGAGGGTAGAAAGACCTCGTACAGGAATCAGGACAGACCGGATCAGTGGGCTGAGGCCGATGGGATGAAGTTCAGCAAGACCTGGTGCCAGGTCCTGTGCTTCAATCACAACTCCATGTAACACTACCATCTTGGGACAGAGTGTCTGGAAAGCTGTGTGGCAGAAATGGATCTGGGGTATTAGTTGACAGTTGGCTGAACGTGAGCCAGCAGTGAGCTCAGGTGGCCAAGAAGGCCAACAACATCTTGGCTTGTATCAGAAATAGTGCTGCCAACAGGAGCAGGAAGGTGATTGTCCCCCTGTACTTGACACTGGTGAGGCCGCACCTTGAGTACTATATTCACTTTTGGGCCACTCACTACAAGAAAGACAACAAGGCCCTAGACCATGTCCAGAGAAGAGCAACAAAGCTGGTAAAGGGTATGAAACACAAGTCTTATGGGGAGCAGCTGAGGGAACAGGGATTGTTTAGTCTGGAGAAAGGAGACTCTAGAGAAGGGGGATGTTATTGCTCCCTACAAGTGCCTGAAAGGAGGTTGTGACAAGGAGGGAGTTGGCCTCTTCTCCCAGGTAACAGCAATAGAATGATAGGGAATGGCCTCAAGTTGTGCCAGGGGAGGTTCAGGTTGGATGTCAGGAAAAATTTCTTTGAAAAAGTGGTGAGGTATTGCCCAAGGAGATGTGAAGTCACTGTCCCTGCAGATATTCAAGTAATGTGGCGCTGAAGGACATGATTTAGTGACCATGGTGGTGATGGGTTGAGGATTGGAGTAGATGATCTTATATCTCTCTTTCCAGTCTTAATGATTCTATGATTGTATCCTATGATATCCTATAAAATGACTCTTAAGCCCTCGAATCACTCTTCTGTAACCCTTCTGAAAAATGTTTACTGCTGCTTTCTGCTTGACCAGTTATGAAGACATCAGATGCAACATATCCTTGTACTCTTGAGGGACATATATGAATGAGCTTGTGATTTCTCTGCTTAGTGTCCTCTTCAATTACAGGGTAGAAACCATCATAAGCCACTTCTTACCAGTGATGCATATGCTATGGCAGTAACATTGCCTTTCCAGACAAAACTTCTGTTTAAGTTCCTAAATTCCAGGCATTCAACTGGCATCTGAAATAGCTAAATTTGTTATGCCTACATGTAGGAGCCTATCTGTGGGCTATAGGCTTTCTGCAGTCACCTGCAAACAAGGATCAACTGTTATTTCAAGTATGCATGACATTCTGATGGGCCTAGGAGACCCATTGTCAGGGGGAGGGTAGGCAAGTTACACTGTCTCATCTCAAATGTCACTGCCTCCCTCTGTTGTAGGCCCTTCCTTATTAGAGTTAATAAAGGTCTAGTGTAGAGTCACTGGAGCTGAGTGAGTGACTCAGCTGAGGAGCTGCTGGTTCCCTAAGCTAGGGTGAATTGAATCATTCTCTAGGTCGCACAGACTAGGTATCTGCAGAGTATGACAGGAAGTTTGAACAACTGGTGCATGTATAGACACCTACTTTCAGACAATTGCGTTGTGGTTTAAGCTGACAAGCAGCTGAACACCACACAGCCTTTCCCTCGCTCCCTGCTGCTCAGTGGGATGGAGAAGATAATCAGAAAGAAAAAAAAAGATAAGACTTATAAGTTGAGATGAAAACTATTTACTGGGACATAAAAGGCAGAGAGAAATGACAGTAATTATAATAATATATATAAATATAAAAAATATAAATATATACATATAACATATATAATATATAATAATATATATTATAATATATATATAATATAAAACAAGTGATGCACAAAACTATTGTTCACCACCCACCAACTGAGGAAAGCATGAGAGACTTGTGAATGTTCATCCTGGCGGAGAGAAGACTGAGGGAAGATATTATATTATCAGTGATTATGAACATCTGATGGGTGGGAGTCAAGTGGATGAGGCCTCTTTTCAACAGTACCCAGTGATAGAACAAGGGGCGAGGGGCACAAACTGGAATGTAGAAAGTTCCATATAAAGACAAGAAAAAACTTCTTTACTTTGAGGGTTACAGAGCAATGGAATAGGTAGCCCAGAGAGGTTGTGGAGTCTCCTTCTCTGGAAATATTCAAATCCTGCCTGGATACTTTCCTGTGTGACCTACAATAGGGAAGCTTCTTTAGCAGGGGGTTGTACTAGATGGTTTCTAGAGGTCCCTTCCAACCCTTACAATTCGGTGAAAAGGTGCATTGTATCTTTGAATAATAGATTTTTCAGGGACTAAAGGGCTGAGATTTATGTCCTGTTTCTATGCTACAGGGCTGGCCTCATTACACTGAAGACTGAGGTGCGGTAGCACTCACTTGTACGAAATTTAATTACACTGATTTATCAAGCAATTATTTTTCCTACTAGTTTTATCCAACTGTCAGAGATCAGATCCTTTCTTTGAGCAAAATGAGTGCATTTGCTCTAGGAATCAATTTGCCATTCACAGATGAATTCTCTTTAATAGCCACTTTGCCTTTATTTTTCATTCCAAATGAAATTGCATTCCCATTTTTTTAGTAAATTTTAGTTGTTAATTTGTTAACATACAAGAACACTGTATTCTTAACTATAAAATGATACAGCTTCTGCAGGAAGGTGATTCTCACCCAAACCTTCCCGTTAGACCATAATGACAAGCTATGCTGGTGAAAGATGTACATTTTGTGTTTGAAACAGCAAGCTGGAGAAGGTTTTTTTATTCAGAGTTTCTACATCCTGGCTGAAAGCACTTAACTCCTAATCTATAACATAAATTACAATGACTATTCCCTTTTTTTCATCCATTTCAATGAATTAAGGAATCTTCTGTTTTCAAAATAGATTATATAAATGCTGACTTCCAGGAGGCAGTTGGTAAGTGTCCAAATTGCACAAGTTTTTGTGCACAGTGTCAGTGAAAGGGCTACTCATTGTCCTGTTGAAACTTCCCACGATTATCTGTATTGACTGATAAGTGTCCCCCCCTTGAGAAGCATCTGACTCTTCCTTGTATCGTGGGGATAGATTCTTTATGTTACCTTTTCTGTGATTTCTTCTCATGGTTTAGATCAGAATATGGAAGAGATCTTTATTTTGAAAAATTAGCCTAGTTAGGGGGATGAGCTAGAACATGACAGCATCTCCCACTGAGCCATGGAAGCTGATTCCTTTAGTTTTCATTTCCATTTTCTCTTTCTATGTGCACTGAATGTTTTCCAGTATTTTGTCCATTTTACTTTTAACATTTTTCCATTGTCAACTTCTAGTTTTTGCATTTGTAATTTCATAATATTTATTCTAAATTATTGCACTAGATTGATGTTTATAACTCCAAATTTATGTGCAGTCTTTCATCATGTTCCCCTTTTTACCAAATCTTATACTTGTTTTTACATTACTTCATATGTGCTGACATCTTACAAAGCAGGTAACTTTACTTTCACTGGTTCCCTTTCCCACACTCTGAGAGCAGAAAACAGCCTAATTTTCATTAGAAAAATAATCCACTTGGAACAAAAAAAAATTATGACACAGCTGAAAAACATCCATGTGGACCTGAACAGGAGAGAAAATGCTATTCATGTGTTTCTTTCTTTTTTTCTTTCATTCTTGAATGTTTCAGAGTTTTCACTTGGCTGATCTGTAATAAATGCATTCTGCAATCTACAATCCACAAAATCACAGGAGGCTGAGGTTGGAAGGGCTTTCTGGAGATTGTGCAGTCCAAGCCTCTGGTCAAAGCAGGACTGGATACAGTTGGTTACTCAGGGTTTTGAATATATCCACAGATGGAGAGTCCCTAACATCTCTGCGGAATGCATTGCAGCATTCAGACAGTACAATACAATACCATAATAGTGCAATGTTTTGCAGTATTGTGTTTCAGTTTGAGCCAACTACCTCTTGTCCTTTCAGTGACTCATGTTTAGTATCTTGGTACAAAGTTGTGAAAGAAAGATTCAGTGGTATCTTCAATAGCATACTCAGAAAATTACAAACAGATACTTATCTGTTTGTAGTGTCAAAAATGCTAGGGCCAGAAGGAGACATGAGAACCATGTATTCTAATTTCTACTAGAAGAAAAAAACTTAAATCTTGTCAGTAATTTCTGCATAAATGCAAATAATTATCTATTGCAAGACAGAATGTTTCATAGGAACAACTCTTATCTTCAAGAAGTAATTGAAAATGTAACATCTATTGCTGGTAAGTATTTGTTTTTGAACAAAAATGTATAGAAATGCAAGTGATAGATTCACAGCAAATAAATCAGGAAGGGACTCAGGATGCCATACCTCTTATCTGAAGCTGTGTCATTTTTGTCTAAGCCACTTTTTCGATACACTTGCCTAACTTTTTCTTTGGTAAACTACAGTGATGGAGCTGAGCTGCTGTTTTGGGCTGTTGTGGTTGTTCAAAAGTTTTTGCCTGACTTTAAATTTCCCTTGTTGGTATTTAAATGTGCAATTTCTTGTTTTGGCCGCAGTGACCACAGACAATTGTTTAGTCTCTTCCTTACAGGTACTTTTTGTACAGTTTAAAACTTTTAGATCTCTGTTCATATTTCTTTCCTTTAGATTAAACGATCCCTTCAACCTTTCCTGAATGAAGTGATCATGAGTTAGTTCTATCATTCTTACTGTTCTCTTAACTTCTTCCAGGTGGACTAGCTTATTCTTGAGTAACAGTGCTTGCAAATGACAGTGTAGTCCACCTGTGAATACTGCACCAGCCCTTGCAGACAGCCTTTTGTTTAGGCAGGATGTAATTGGCACACACTCAGAACCGATCTGCTTTAATCCTCAAAACTTTTAAGGCAGAGCAGCTCTATCATTCCCTACCCTCTGTTTGTGTAGTGTAATGCAATTCTGTTAAATGACTTTACATTTTTCTCCCCACAAAATGAATCCTTTTTCTTCAGGGAAGTTATCTCAAGTTTATTTGGTGTTATAGTCCCAACCCTAACAGTGCTTGAAACTTCTGTGTTGGTAGAATCTCCAAATATAATATATATATAATATGCATATACATATATACATATACCATCGTGCAAACTATTTCCAAAAATGCAGTATTATAACAGACCTAGAGCCCACTTCTTTGGAATTTAATTTAAATTTCCATTGTGGGAAGTCATTAAGCTGTGGTTTTCTTGAAGTCAGGACAGCCTACCACGGGAAAGATAAGTGAATCATTATCAGATATTTTAAAGTTCTTCCCTGGTATCTAATAATGAATACTGTCAGAGAAAGGATACCCAACTGACTGAAGTTTAGTTTTATCCTCTTATAGATATTTTTGTCTTCTAACTTTCCACTGTTGCATCAGTATAGTTCTGCAGACTCCTGTTGAGGAATAGACCAACATGTGTCTTAATCTCCTGCAACTAGTGTAAATACAGAGTATTTTCTCCTGTATTTTATTACCTCATAAGTTATATTTTGCCTTTCTGATTTTATCCCTGGACTGCTGATGCTCTAGTTCAGGATAATTTGTGCCTGTGAGTTACCTTATTATTATTATTTTTTAAACAGTAAGAGCTCTCCCCAGTTCCTTTTCTAATTTTTGGTGATATCATATAAAAATCCAGGACTTCCATCTCCCAAAGTTCATTGCACTCTATTTTCCATGATTTATGATATTTCTGTTCTTTTTAACTGAGTATAGTCAATTCTGACATCTGTTTCATGGACACTCTCAGCAAGTTACTTTTCATCTGTACATTCTCAACCAGTTCTTTCATAGTTTCTAGAAGGACAGTCAGAAGATGTCTTCCTTTATTTGCTTTATTCACCTTTTACAGTAACAGAAATGTCACAAGGACATTTCAAGATTTTGCTGTTGATGAGTTCCTGCTGCCTTCCTTTCCTTGTGGTTGTCTTGGTGACAAAAGAATTCCACTACAAAGTGAGTCTGTCCTCTACTCTTCAGGTTATTGCTGGTCTCCAAGAAAATGCTTCATCAGCGTTGTCTTTGACCAGACCCAAAACACAACAGCATTCTTTTATATTTACTTCAAGATTTGAGCAGGTTTCTATTCCTCTATCTCCTGGGGCTCAGAAGAATATTAGTATGCCCTTGGTAAACAGGGTTTTGTTGGTTTTGTTTTTGTTTTTTACTTTTCAGTGAGAGCTGAACTAGATACATACTTATTCTGCTAAAAAATTAGTCAGTATTACAGCATTTAAATACCGATACCTTCTGAGTCAAATTGTCTTTTGTTATCACTCCAATGACTTCAATACAATTTTTCCAGCAGAGAATATGATCTATTTTTTCCCTTGAAAAGGAGGAAAAAATATGTCTTTTCTTAAAATCTGAAGTTAAATTTGAATTTGAATTTAAAGGTGCTCAAAATATTTGTGACATTTTTTCTGACCTACGTAATTACTACTTTGAATGTTATGTTCAGGATAGTTCATAGACCATAAAAAACATTATTTCAGGAAATAGACAAAATTAAAACAGGATTATGATAATAAAGAGAAAATCCAGAAGAAAGGCAATCAGATCTTGTGGATGCTACATTAAAAGACAATGAGGATTTCCTTTTGTATGATTAACTCAGATTTTAATAACTAGGCTTTTCTGCACAACTGCAGTCAGTTTTTCATCATTAATGTAGAAGTTCAAACAAAATGGTCTTTCTAAAGATGAATGGGTAAAAAGTTATATTATTACTGATTTCCTTAAACTCGTCTCATAAGATGGATATATGAAATGGAAATAGTATAGAAACTCCTTGGGCTGTGACAGGAAATACAAATCATGTGAATGGACGGGAAGTTGTGCTGAAATAGAGACATTTCAGAAGATGCTGAGTTCACTACAAAAGGGTCTTACATTAACTATTTCCTATAACTTTTTTTTTCCAATGGAGGACCTGCTGAGACAGGGAAAGATGCATATGAGTGTATCACTTTTTTTTCCACTAGTAACTGAAGAGATAATCAGGGTCTAGGCAAACTGAATGCAGTGAGAGTTGGAAGGACAGAAAATTCTGTGTTCAACCTGGAGTTACTGCTTCCATGTTAGCTCAAAGGAAAAAAATAACAAATCAACCAAAAGAAAAAAGTAAGCTATGTATCTGACTTGCTGATACTTAAGTTCTGAATTAACACATTTAGCTAAGGGTGAAGAATATTAAGCCAAAGTGACTGGAGACATTATACCTACAAGAAACAACGTAATGTGTCTTCCTGGTCTCAAGTGCAATCAGGGAATGTATTCTAAGTAGTGTGAAGGTGAGTTTAGTTCTGTTTTTAAAGTGTTTCACAAAGAAATTATTGAGAAGAGAACCTGGCACTGAGGGAGAATTTTTTAGGACAGAGAGTGACGTGTTAACTGGAGTGACCTGTTGCATTCAAATATATTGATCTCAGAACTGGAAATGTTTTCAGAAATTTCGAAGTAGAAGGTGGGAATATAGCCCTTGTCTCTGTTTAATCTCTGTCCCTGTTCTTTTTACCTAAAGCACATCTTGTACCTCAGGTGCATGGTCAATCTAATTCACAAATTACATAATTGGCTACAAGAGGGATGAATGGTTGTCTTAAAGGGTCATCTCCTGCTCTGCTACTTCACTGTAAATCTGAATTGATTCCCACTTGAATGAAAGTGGTCACCAGAGGGAAATGAAACAGACTTTCTTCCCTACTTTTTAATATTGAAATGAGGAAACTAGAAGCCAGTTCTCAGACAAGTGAGGAAAATTATTATGAAAGATCTTTATGTGTACCCACTCTACTGTAAAATAATATAGAAAATTTTATATTTCCAAAGTTGAGCTGTTAATACTCTTTCCCTTTCTACTCCTTTTTTTTTTCTTTTTTTTTTTTTTCCTAACTTATTTTTATGTTTATGCAGAAGCCCATGTATAACAGTTATTGAAGGCATGGGAAATATCAGACTTGAGGAACAAATGTGAAGTACTGGTTATGTATTTTTTTCAGGGTAAGCCAACAAAACTGCTAAAACTGAATTTCTTTATTGCTTCATTCTTTCTAAAATCTCTCCTGATGGAAAGCCATGCAGATTTCAGGTTTCTGATGAGTGAAATGTCTGTATTGTATGTTAGTTGGACTATGCACAATATGGGCTGTAAGACTGTCTGATAGAAGGATTCTTTTCTTGGTTAGGAAAGTCAAATGAGCTTTTCTAGCTCTCTAGGTCTTTTATTGTTTTGTATCTAATAGATATTCTGTTATGATTTAGTAACAGCTATTGAAGAAGCATTTTGTTAAAAATGTAGAGAAATCAAGCACCATAATAATGAGATGTTGTATAAAAGGGTAGAGAAATATTTATGCTGATTTTTGTGGATTTTTTTTGTGTGTGTGTGTATGTGTGTTTGTGTGTGTTTGCTGCATATAAAATAGCTCTATAACTTCAGTAAGGAGAGACAGGAATAAATAATTTCTGAGAACACAAAAAGTTGAAGTTTTAAATAATTTGGTGAAGGACAAAACTGGAAAAAAATGGTAACAAAATGAAAAAAAAAATCTTCCTTTTTTTTCATAGACTTAGTTATAAATACCTCTGTAGTTTATGTGGTACACATACTTGAAATTGTAAATATGAATATCTTTCTAGTAAGTGAGCATCTTTGAGAGAACTGCTCAATGTGACTGAAGGCTCTCTCCTTCTTAATTTCATTTAAAAAGTTTTGCAGAATTCCAATAAATAATAATTAGTGAAGCAATTTTTATAATAAAGTATGAATGAAAACAGAATTTGTTTTATTTTATTCAGCTTGGAACAGTTTATATTAGGAATATAACTCTTTGTCATGATCACCCTCACAATCATGTTTAATGAGATCAGTCAGAAAAAGATTGCAGAGGAGGTGTTTAGAAAGAGAAACACAGTGGTGTCCTGACCCTCTCAATCAAATGACCCTGGGAGAAGAATGATTTCACACAGGACCCTGAACAACCAAAAGCCTTTGAAGAAATTATACAGGAAATAGTTCATGCAGTAGCCCTTGGGTCATTAGGGGCGGGACAAGATGTAAAAAAAAGCCTGTTCTAGACTACAGCTGGGGAGAATGTCCCTGCTTGGAGCCTCTGGCAGAAAGCATCAGGAAAGACTTGAAGTTATCCTTAGGGTTTTGTAGTCACAGATACAGATGATCTGAGGCCCCCTACACTCCAGCTTAAAAAGAGATTGGCAGCATATGAAGGGGTTTGATCTTCTTCAGAAGTGGTTGGTAGTGAAGAACAGCTCGTCTTGGCATCTTGTCTGTCTCTGCTGGGCAAGAAGTTCAAAGGGAGGGTACCCTCTGAGTTAAACCGCTACAAATGCAAGATTAAATGCAAGATATTAAAAGTACTGCAGAACTGAGTAATTTCTCCCGGTATCTATGCACACTTGTTGAATTATTCCACAGTTTATGAAATAAAATACATTTTTATGAAAATATTTTTAGTCAATTCTCTTTATGAATATGCATATCTTATTCATCTAAGCAGTGTTAGAAGAGCATTGAAGTTGCAAAAGCAGAAAAAAAAGGAGAAAAAAATGTTTGAAAATTCAAGATTAATGAAATACACACATAGTGTATTGTATGTACTGTGCTACTCTTCCTGACATTCAAAATTAGGCTAATGTCTGTATTGGCTACTTCTTGTTAGTAAGTGGTACCTTCTTCAGAGGCTATCACTTTTCCACAATATAACCATTGTTCCACTTAAACAGCAAGCAAACAAGAATATCCCTCACATTCTTCCACCTCCCACTTCCCCCACCACTCTTCAGTCAATAAACACTTGCATGTACTGGAAGCTGTAATTTATTAAATCCCTGGAATTTCAGAAATGCAAGAAAAAAGAAATTATTGTCTTTCTTGTAGTTTACTTGTGAAAACCACTTTTATTTTTAAGTTCATAAGGAGATACTGTATTGAAGAAATAGTATGTGAAAATGATATTCAAAATAACATATGTACATGGTTGTATTGAAACTGTATATGCAGTAGTAATACTGTCACTGACTAAATTTTAGCTTTTTAATCTGCCATCTTAAAACTATTTTATGGCAACCATTTGATAGGATAGGTACTGGATTCATCATTAAAAAAACTTAGCAAAGAATAATATTATCATCTAAAACTAACTGCAGACTAAAATGTACACATTTAGAAGGAAATGAGTTTATGCAGACTAAAGAAACTTTAAGATCTTTGTCTTCGCAGGGGATGATATTTTCTTCACAGAATGCAAAATCTTTTCCATCCAATATTAGATATTTTAAGATAGAGGAAAATTCAGATGCCAGAATGGAAACAGGATGGTTTTTTAAAGGGTGTAACTTTTAAAATATATATCTCTAATACAAAATCATTCCATGTTTATGAAATTCATTTATATTTCCAGTAGGTCTAGGCATGTATCTGTAAAACAAATCCTTTAAAAAGGATTTAGTGTGGCAATACACATACACCAAGACAAGCGCCCAAACTCCCCATCACTGGCAGTGAGCATCAGAGCGGAGCTGGCTGAAATAAGTCACTGCCTACGGGCTGCCAGTGGCAGTCAGTGTACAGATGTGAAACTGGATGATGCTCTCTGGTGTCTTTTCTGAGCTAAGTCTTTCCAAAACCTTCAACCAGAGCGTTCATAGAATCTTGGCTTTAGTCTTTCCTATAAACTTCAATCTTATGACTGCATTACAAGTTAATTCATGGGCTCCACTTACATTTTGAAGCAGCTGAAAGTATCTAGACTGTGTTTATTGTCCTTCTCAAAATACTTGAGTTTTATTGTAATCAACTGGAAACACATTGTCCATTAGATCTTTTCCGTTAAAGACAAAGAAGCGAGTCTTCTTTCTTTTCCCCTGCTAAGAATATGGGAGTAGATTCTAACAAGAGAGTTAAAAGAAATTATTTGTCATGCTTTGTAGGAGAAATGTAAAAATGAAAAATAAATTACAAAGTTAGATAGAGAATTTAGAAAAAATGCTTTGTTCACACAAGAATTTGTACCTTTAACATTGAATGGAAAATAGAGAAGCTTTGAGTTTTTATGATTCCTTTGAAACTTTGAAAAATTGAACTGTTTAGGAGCATTTGGAATTTTAAGCAACCTCTGGGTAAAACTGAAGTTTAAGATCCAGTGTATGTAGAGAAAAACATATTATTTAATTCATTCTGTAGAAATTATTTGATGTAATTACAGGGTAGTTTCTACAAGATAAAGACTAAACAGTGGTAGATTATGTAGTAATAAAAAAGAGCAAAGCATATGAATGACAGTCTAGAAGCAGACTGAAAAGGTAAAACTTTCTTATGCATAATATATTATTTTTTAACTTTAGACAATGTTTTCCATCTGTGGATTGAAAAGCTTTTTACTAATTGTAATAAATGTATCACAATATCTCTTTGTGGGAAAATGTCTGGTTTGCATATGGGTAATGATGATAATACTAGCTCTCAGTTTTCAAATACTGCTCTCAAGTGCTCCCTTCAAAAGCTGCAAGCTGAAATGAAATTGAGTTATGATGATGAAAAGGAGGTAAAAATAGCAGGGATTTTGGAGAGAAGTCCCTTTAACCTTTCCAGATTGCTTCTTACATGGCAGGCACAGGAGTGTGCTTACACAGAATGCTCACTGTGTCTAGTTCAGACATGTCAACTAGAAACCAGACTATGGATTGTGATATACTCTTTGTTTTTATATGTAGACTGGTTGATATATGATGGTTCTGTGAAGTTAATGAGTTACTTCAGATGCAAACATACTTCCTTTCTTTTTGTTCTAACATTTTCAAATACATTACTACCTGTGCTGTGTAGAAGTGCCCAAGAGAGGG
Source organism: Gallus gallus (assembly GCF_016699485.2). Classification (NCBI taxonomy): domain Eukaryota; kingdom Metazoa; phylum Chordata; class Aves; order Galliformes; family Phasianidae; genus Gallus; species Gallus gallus. The sequence continues at coordinate 45,697,144 of NC_052536.1, forward strand.
TTATGGTCACAGGCTATCTATAATGTATATGTTGTGATGGGTGGACTGTTTTACATGCCATCTCTATCACAAACCCTCAACATCTTTCCTATTAAATGCATATCAAAACAACAAATAATAGAAAATATCTGCAGTTTTCTTACCTGTAGTTTAAAAAAGCAATGCAGCATATGGTGAGAATGGTTATCATACATTCATATTTAAGCACTGTCTTTTCCTGAAGATACAAATTGTAGAAAGAATGAAAAGAAAGAGCAATAAAATTCATCACATCTGTTCAAGACATGCACACTAACAAACAGCTATGCTTGAGAGAAAACTGGGCATTTCAGGCATGCAGGCAAAACCAAATCATAGCTAATGGTTGACTAGATGAACTCCTGAGGACCAACTATGAGCTGTAAATCTTAGTTCTGAAAAGTTTTCTAGGATTGTTTAAGAGGACAAATGACCAAATAAGATAATGCTCACCTTTTTTCAGTTGTCATCAGTGGTTCCTGGAGGGTGAACTGGGAGATGATTTCATCTAAGAAGTTAAATCCACGACATGATCAAATTGCAGTTTAGGCAAATTTCCTCCTTCAGACCCAATTCCAGGTAGCTTCTGCCAGGACTCCAGGCTATTCGCTTCACACCTTTGTCCTTTTGTATGTGTTTCAAGGCTGTCAGCTGTTACCATCCTCCGTCAGTACCTCTGTTCTCTCCATCCTTCTTCTTGCAGCTTTTTTTTTCCTCTGACATTTACATTTCTTCTTTGCTCTAAGCCTTTCCACCACTACTTTAATCCCTGACCTGGCCCTTAACAGTTTCTTCTTTCTCTGTCCGTCTGCATTTTGAAGTTTATCTTTTATCTTTAGGGGCTAAGAGGTGATAGAGCACTTTAGAGTTATTTCAAGAGCTGATTGACTTAGCTCATTTCTGAATGTGATTCATGCTTGGGCCTTACAGAGTTCATAAAAGCCTAAAGAAAAATATGGTTTTATATCCAAGTATCTTGATGTCTTATTACAGTATACCTCCATTAATCAAAAAGCCTGATGTCTGCAGCAAATGTGTTGCAGCTTTCTTTTAAAGAATCTGTGGAATCAGAGTCATTTTCCTTTGGTTACAGTGTGGTAAGGCAGCTTCTGACTCGTACTGGACAAGAAAAATGCTGCCTCTTTTTCAAGATTTTCAAGTTGTTGGGGCACTTTCATAGTGTAACCACAGGGCTATCCAGTTTTTTTTGCCATTTTAGACTGATATTTGTACTTGCTTTGGCCTGATCTAGGTGTGTTCATGTACATGGTCTGCTCTTTTTACAGGAAATGTGATCTACTTTAATCTTCAGGTGACTACCTGAAAGTAGTCCATTGGCAGCTGTGCAGCGTTAGAACAGATTTTGTATCTGACGTAGTGGAATTATTTCAGCAGACAGGGAAGCTTAATTAAAACCAAACACAGTTCTTGAATTTCTTGCTGCTGTTTGTACAGTTAGAAGTAATCATGAACAGTTGTTTTAAAATATGACTGAACTTCAGCCAAAGCCAAATTCTAGGTGTACTGACTCAGTTATCTCTTTCTTATGTATAGGGAATGGTTAAAAATAAAAGTAGCATAAACATTAAAGACATGGATTTCCTTCCCTCTTTTACTCTGTGTTCCAGGTTTATTATCTTTTCTTTCAAGACTCTGCCCCCTGGACAGTGTTAACTTTTAGTAGTCATGCTTTTTTTAGCATTTTATTCTAGGTTTTGGGACCATTTTGTCATTTGATTAAATTTCACTAAGGAAATTGGGCAGGATATATTATTTAGTGCAAATAACTTGCCAAGATGCATAGAGAGAATTGCTTTGGCTGTGATTCTCTGAACTGGACTCAAGGAAAAAGTATATTTGAAGGTCTCTGGTGCTCAGGGAGATGCATGTAATATTTAAAATGAATTTATCTTCATCTGTCAAAGTGTTTTTCTGTTTTTTTTTGTTTGTTTTGGTTTTTTTTGTTTGTTTGTTTTGTGTGTGTATGTGTGCTAGAACATAAATGACATACTGTAACATTAGGATGTGCTTGCTAGCTTTCTGGCTTTCTGAGGGGCTCTGTTCAGCTCCTGAGGACTTTCAAGGGGAACTGAAGATGCTCAGAGTCCTTCCCAAGACACACTGACTGTCACAGGATTAGTGAGAGATACCCATTAGTATCTCTCTCTGCAAGGGTAGTATCACCTTCTTATGCAAAAATGACCCTTGGAACAAATTCCATTTTTTACAGTCTGGAGCTGAAATGTCATATTGCACAGAAAACTGTAGATCCTGTGGTGTTATTAATATCCTAAGCTTTTGAACATACACACGCTGACCTCTATTCCTAAAATGTATCTGTGAGTGCTGGGAGTATTTTGTACCATATAAAAGATATCTTTTCTTCAAACTGCAAAAAATCAGGCAAGTATTTTTATACAAGGAGTGTTGGACTTTATGGAAGAGGGGTAATTCAGACATTCAAAATAATTTCTAGAGGCAGATCCACTTTGTAGTGGCTAGACATTAAAGTCTTTGATGCTCAACGTGATAGTGACAAATTTCATAACCACTTTTTATTTCTGACAGCAGCTGCTGGTATCTGGTCTCTCTATTTCTTTCTCCTACTGCCCACTGCTAAATCTGTCCATCATTTCAGTAGTCCAAGATGTCTATCCATTTGGCGCCAGACCTCTTCAAAGATTTCTCATACTAGTAACCCAAAATGGGCATGCTAAAAATTCAGAGACCTTGAAGAACGTATTTAAAAATTATATGTGAGCTGAAAACACAATGGACATTGAGAATTCTGCCACGTAACACCACAAACTCCATTGCAGTAACAGCACAGGGGTTGGTATCAGCCTACTACACTGGACGATATATATGTCAGTGGTGGTAACTTTTGGTGTAGAAATGTTGCACTTTATTTTCATATACTGTGATGGTGCAACTGTGTTAGTGTTTTTTTTATCACAGGGGTACTGCATATGATGCATTTTTAATAGTTTGGCTGGAGAGCAGCTCTGTGCAAGTGGAAAGGCTCCTGAAAGGAGCAGTAACCTAACCAGACTGCAATTCACACACGAGGGAGAATTTCTTATGGACCTAGAAGTAAAGCTGATGCAACTCAGGACGTCACAGAAAGTTGCTGAACTGAATAATAGGCTGGCGTTTCCTCTATAACACTAAAAGCTCTGTGTTACCACCTCCCTACCTGAAGCTTTTACAGAGGGAGTGAGGCCACTGAGTGTCCAGAAAGTGAACTTACCTTTCCACCTGGGCATCAGAGAAAGAGGGAGTTGTCAGCATATCTGGTGCTTATGGGCATAGGAGCAAATTCTTCCTCTACAAAAAATCAGCAGCTAAAGCATCATCAAAGGGCAGACTATTTTCCATGCACATGTAAGCTTAGGAGACTTGAATTGCAGTAAAATGCAGAATAGTGAATATGGCAAAGGAAGGAGTATGCAAGTTAAGCTTAGTGGTACAGCTTTTTTCAGGCAGAGCCCCGAGCTATCCGGAGACTCCTTCTTAGCCAAGGATGTGGGATTTACTGTTTTTTGTGGGTGCCTCAAATGTGAAATGTAGTGGGTTGATTCTTTTTCCCCATGTTTCTTATTGTCAATATACAATACAAATGCACGTTGTCTTCAGCCTCCCTAACAACTGGACTAAAGGCAAATTTGGGTTCCTATATTTTTTTCCAGAATGTTATCTTTTCTCTGACTGAAAAGGGCTAGATCAAACTTTGCTATGGCAGCATTAATAACTGGAAAGCTTTAAATTCAAGAACCTTGTGTTCTGCAAGATTTGGTGTCATTGCAGGTGGTCAGTAAGAAAGATGACAGCTGGACTTTAAATTTTTGCAGCTGGGGAATTTCTTTGTTTTATGCTTGACTAACACTTGGCTGAGTGACATTTTGGTCTGTGACTGGACTCATCATACAAATAAATGGGATGTTTTCTTTTTGACCCTGAAGGGAACAGGCACGTGTCTGTGTGACATACATTATCTGAGCAAATTCAGAGACGTCATTACTCTGGTATGCCTGTGAGAGTTACAGGTCACAACAGGCTTTCTACCAGCTCACTCCGAGATATTTTTGGTGACTTTCTGGTCTCACTGCATTGTGATGCCCAGAGAGACAGGAGCCAGCTGGCAAAAACCCTCATCAGCAGCCTCCAGAATCTATTTTCATGGGCTTCAGTGGGATTTGAATTAGGCATTTTAGGCTGAAGTTGCCATCACTTGGTATCACTAAGTGGTTCAGCTATTCAAAAGTATTCACTTATGATTCTTGTAACAGCCTTCATAGTCATATTTTCCAGAGTTCAAAGCCCACGTGTGCTTTGGCTGAAGAAAGAGCACTCGTGAATATGTTTATTTCTGTCTATGGGATGCCGCATTATTAAATGATCATTCTCCACATATGCCCCCTGATAATACTGGTGATGATAGAATATTCTGTGGTGCTGGTAAATGCAGCTTTCACATCCATATCTTTGGGAGATTTTGGACCTCTTTAACACATTTCAAGGGGGAACAGAAATAATTACAGTAGATATACATATGCTGAATTTTCCTTTCCTACCTGCTTCAAGTCAGCAGAAAGCTTCTAATTTCCTTTGCATTCTGGCACGCTAGAAATTAACAGAGGAAGAACACACACTGTTTTACTTTGCCAGAGACTGGCTTATACAACAGATTTTTACTCTGTAAGACAGATTTTGCTGTATTTGTGCTTTTTTCATCTCCCCCTGAGGAGTATTAACTCAGAGCAATCACAAGACACCCATCCTTGACTGCTGCTTCTTGAACTGTTATATCTTCTTCTTTGCTTCTTGCTTCCCTATTTGAAGCTTTTTTATATTAATAGGAAAAAGCGACAACCAAAGAAAGTCTTAAGGCTATCTCTTTTCTGAAAATCTTAACTACTGGATGTGAGAAAGCTTGAATATTTTAAAATCTTTTGTTCCTGTGGAATTTGCTTTCAAAAACTGCATCCTTCCTACTGAAATGAAGGAAGGTAGAATTCTCTGCAAAGTGCAGTATTGAAATAGGAAGACATATCCCCATTTGGAAAGTGCTGAGCTACTGGGAAGCTGTAGCGTGTTTACAGACTCGGCTTTCTGAGCAATCTCCAGAGCTTGAAGAGATTACAGTGATATTTTAACAAGGCTGCTGGCATCCATCACCGGCTTTTACTTACTGAGAAGGTTGAAGGATGGAAGAATGCAATTATTTCCATGTTAACTAAATATTAGTGGCAGATTGTCACAAGAACTTTGGTGCTTTCAACTTCTTCATCTCCTGCCAGGTGCACAGGTAAGTGTAAGGGCTTCTCTGGCAGCCGATGCCTTGGGAAGGGAGTGGGGGTCACGAGGGACTGGTGTCAAAGCAAACGTATCTGACCTGAAGGCAAACTGTATTTCTTAAATGTTAAATATGCCATACTGCACCTTTTCATTTCCTATCTGTCAGGTTACACAGCCACTACTTATAGGGTGAAATATTTCTGTGAAGATATTACTGCTTTCTGCAGCCAAGATCTGCCTGTCATTTCAAACTAATCCGTAACATACGCAATTTTTGTATTCATTTATATACAACTGGATGAGGACATGTAGATAAATGATCCCTACCTAGTGAAGTATCTATGTCTAAACCTCTTTCTGTCATCCTATAATTGCTTCTGGATTGATTACTGTGGTTAAAACAACGTTATCCCACATGACAGACATGATAATATGCATATAACTAACTTTCTGAAGATGACTTTCATTGAACAGTTTTCCCTGAAAACAATTTTCTGAGATGAGATATTTGAGCATACTATGTTTCAGATAAGTTCTACAGCACAGTAGGAATACAGTGATAAACAAGAGGTTTCCGAGTTCATGAGTGGGAATCTAATGGCATCAGAAATAGAAAATATTTCTTTCTCTTTCACTGTTTGAAAGAACAGTTATTCTCTTTGAGTAATGACAGTGCTGTGCCTCTGGAGGTGAGGCTTCCTATTTGCAAACTTTTAACATAAAATATATGACATTTAGGGAAAAAAAAAGACCCTCTGACTATAAATAGATTTTGTCTTAATGAAGCTTTTCTTTTTTTTTGCTATCCTGTAAGAATATTTAACCTGCTTTAGGAATTATTATTACTGTGGAAAGGCAAAGATGTTACATGTTTTTCCACTAGTTTTGTTTGTTTGTTTGAATGACTGTAAGAGAGGAGAGTATTTTTGACTAAAATATAAATATTCATATTTAATTTTTGTTTTAAAATATGGTTGATTAGAGAAAGCAATTAATTTAAGCTGTATTTCCAATCTGGCTGTGATAAATGAAACAAGGCCTGCTGGCCGACAGAATTCTAAATAAGTTTTGAAGAATAATTAGATGTGTAATTAACAGAAGTCTGAGTTATTATCACTTTCTCCTCTGTATAATAATTCTGCATAAAAACATGAGAAATGGCTCTCATTAAATTCTCACAGCAGATCAATCTGCAAAAGGGAGTGAAACATTAATGTGAAGCATTCAAGATGTGCAAATACTGCGATTAATTAAACGGAGACCAGCACCAAAAAAAGTCTGAAGTCAGAGGGAGTATTTAAGAAATAAACATACCTGAAAAGGTATTTTTGCACTTCCTTTTTAAAAGGACTCTTCAAAGTCCCAGGAGGATCTGTGTTTTTATATTCTGTTTTTATCTGTTTGCTCTGAAGAATCATTCTAAATAGCTGTGCTTTATTCCTCTGTATTCATCTCAGTGGAGTAAGTGATGACTTGGGTGGTTTCAGGAGGCTATGGCAGAGCCGGGCCGATGGGGTTTGCTTTTGTTCAGTTTTAAGGTGCCTTCTGTCAAAGTATAGGGACTTTCAGCCCAAGGTACCTCCACTGGTAGCAAAAAGAAGCAAAACAAGAAGCTGAAAACTCTTTTGTGAAAACCAGAATAAACAGGCTCTAGCAGCCTGCCCGGTTCTGGGATTGTGACGAACAGTAGTGGTCGGAACAGAAATGCCAGCAGTTACTAAAATCCTGGCTTGTGTCAAATTCCTCAAAATGCATTTATTCAAGTACCGTGCAGTATCATGCCAATACTCACACTCTGCCTTTTTAAAGTACTTGATAATATTTAAGGGCTACTTTGGCTGCTGTGCAGTATACAGTCCAGTAGGGTCCTGTGTGCAATGCAGTACTTAAGATCCAGGTGTGAATCCTATGAATATTCAGGTTACCTTACTTTTATTAATGCTTGGAAGTTACCACAGGGAGGGAAATCTTCACTTCATGGTCAAAATACAGCTTAATAAAAGAACAAAGAGCGAGAGAAATTTTTGTTCTACGTTACAAAATAGTAATGTCATGTAATACACACCCAAGAGCTTAACAAAACTGTAGTAAGACTAATTCAGACAGTCCCTGTCTAATCCTTCATTAGCATACTATGTTTTCTGCCCAGTGGGTATATTGCCTGTTGAGAAATAATGTGAATATTCAGCAGTAAGAAGTGTTGCTGCTTAACTTAGTCTAGAGCTTTTTTCTTTTTTTTTTTACGATGGGTGAACATGCTTATTGAGAGAAGGATTTCAGGCAGATGATCACCCTTGGGATTCAGTGAATTCATGCATTGCATGTCCTAGTTGCACGCGGCTGTACAGCAAGACTACTGTTTTTCTAACAAGATTCCTGTTTGAATAGAGACACTGTAAGTGTGCCATGGCCTCTCAGAAGACTCTACATGTCTTTCAGAGCAATTTAATGTACACACGGATATGATTTATTTAAGCAGAATTCCAGGTGCAGGTCTGTCTGCATTTGGTGCAACAGGCTGAGTGGTTTGTAGGTTGTACTAATATTCTCAGCACAGAGCTGGTCCTCTTCCCATAGAAAGCGGGGTGGGCTTTGCTACCCATGTTAGAGGACGAGGATCAGGCCACTTGTTATTGTGTGTAATTTGGGTTCAGTGATGCCCCCTCCTCTCCCCCCCCAGAAAAAAAAAGCAATAGATTGTTTCTTCCTCTCAAAAAAAAGCCCTGTATTTTAGGTCAAGTTATCACTTCTTACATCTGTTGAGATTACTTATTTGAATTTCACATGGGTGCTAAGAAATTCATTCCAAACCAGGATTTTATTTTTCTAAAGAACAAAAGGATATTTGTTGTGTGTATTTCCCGCAGTGAATATGGCTGTGCTACTTGCTAGGAATCCACATTTACGGGCATGCATTTTTGATACAGATATATTGAAATGCTATTTTTAGTCTTAAGGTGACGTAAGGAAGGGAGTGTGACATTACAGTACGTGGTGAATTTAAACTGCAGCTAACTCTGCAATGGGGAGTTATTGCTGTGTATCTACTGTTACTAGCTGTGCTGATAGAAAACATCATTGAAATCAGCAAATGTAGGATGTTTACTTTTGTGTAAATGAAAGTAGAATCACAGAATCATTAAGGTTGGAAAGGCCACTAAGATCACCTAGTCCAATCACAAACTAACCAATAGAATCAGATCCATTAAAATTTATTTCCAAATAATTTGTGAATGTATGAGCAAACCCAACAATTAGTGACTATAATCTGTAACCTTCTATCTTCCATTATTCTGTTAGAGGTTAAATTGGAGTAAAGTGGCATTTATTTAAAAACAAAGAACATCAGATTCAAATGTTTTGTATTTTACTGACTGTGCTTTCCGTTGGCTGTATTTCTTACTGATACAAGTTTTGCCAGCTATGCCAGCTATGACATCCTGCTCAGATTTGCACAGATGGAAAGTAGAGAAAAATGGGATCAGTTGCACATAAGATATTGAAAATGATTGTAGTAATAAAATAATGGTAAAATGATAATCATGATATTATACTGAACTTATGTTAGAAAGATTTTTTAGGAATGCTAAGTGTAATATAAATAAATGAAACCATGTGTCTATGTTTTGTCATGAATTTGGGGACTAGTTTTGAAATAAGGTATATTCCTTATGGCTAGATTAATTTCTGATGATGATCTGAAAATACATTCACAGAAGCTCAAATTCTCATGCATGCATTATATGGTATTTAAACTAAAAAGGCAAGAAATCAATTCCATTGTTTGTGTTGCAATTGACTGAATAGTAATTGAGACACAGGAAATTGAAAGGTCGGAATGAGAAACATTTCCAGAAAACTTATTAGCAAATCATTTTCACAGGCTCTTAATTAAAATTTAGAACATAATTGAATTATGCCTTTTATTTCATACTCTGTAATTTCTGAGATCTGCTAATGTCTTTGCATTTATGTTAAAATTACTCTATCCTTTATATACAACATTACTTTTAAAATTGTATTTCAGTTCTCAGATGGCAGCTACTGGAGAAGGTGCAGCTTGTAATCAGTGAAGGAATGGTTTATATTGAGTGTTTGATTGGGATGAAGGCCTGTGTTTTGGTAAAAGAGTTCTTTCACTTGCTTCCAGTGGCAGCATCTGGGTGAACTGGGGAGGAGGCTTCCCCCAGCACTCAGCTGAGAGCCCATAGGGATGGCCCTCAGGACTGCCCCCAAGAAGCAGCTCCTGGGGGTGACTGGGTCCTGGCTTGCTCTCTCTGGTTATTAGGCTCGCAGGACACTCATTTTCTCAGAGGGTAACAGTACAGTTGAAAGGATAGAAAAGTAGGAAAAAGATAAATAGAGAATGGAATTGAGACTGAACGTATGCATTAGTCAGACTTTTGAATGCATAATAAAAAACATTTATACGAGATGAAATTCAAGGTTTGTAGAAGTGAAAGAGATGCTGTACTTGCTTTCTGTAAGGCACTGAATTTTATCTCAACAACTTTGCATTTTATAAACAGTAATATAAAAACAATTACACAAATGTTTACATCTCCAAGCCCACCTCTGCCAACATTCCTGTTATTAATCTGATGCCAGTTTGCTTTTGTTTTGAAATCACCAGTTGTTGACTAATTTCCTTTCTCTGGTTGTTTCATTTTAGTGCTTTGTCCTTCAGCTGCCCTTGCCTAGCACTTTTTATGAAATTTGCTCCAGTACAGTGCTTTAGAACTGTTTGGTATTCCTCCTTACAAAAATAAAGTACAAAACAAGATACATTAAGGTATTAATAATTTGTTTTCAGACTTTTTAAAGATTTCACAGACAAGGATAAAAGGTGGCACCAATGTAAATGATGGTAAATGGGGAAAAGAAGAAACAATCACAGCTTATGTTGAAATAAATCTGTCTTTGCTATGTATATGGTGAAAAAATGTTTATGTAGACACAATTTCTTAGTAAGAATTTGGGAAATCTCTCCACCTTTCTCTGTTGACTGAGTTGAAACATTCATAACTTTTCCAGGCTTGCATCCTTCCCAAGCATATGTTCTCATTGAATCTCTTCTCTGTGCATTTCTCCATTTCTCAGCTATTGCTTACCTGAGATCTTGAGCTAACTTCTCTTTTCTATTTAGTGTTTCATGAACCATTATATAAGTTCAAATGAATAAGTCTTTTTAATTTTTCTTATTCTCTTAAGTGATCTTCTTCCCCAGGTTGGAGGGATTTGTCTGTCCTGTCAGACATACGATCCCCAGAGGTATTTCACCACCTCTGTTCTGTAACCCCATTTTGACCAGAAAAGGAAAAAGGAACATTGAGATAGTTTGTAATCCCACCCCAGGAGCCAGATGAAAAAGTTCCCCCTTGTTTCTCTGTTTCTACACCATGCAACTCAGTTCCTGAGCCAAACAATCTCCCTTTGGTTCCTTTTCATTTTACAGGCATTTTCATTCATCCCTAAAAACAAATAATTTCATATTTACCATCCAGTGGTCAGTGTGTAACAAAGTACTCCCTAAAAAAGAGAGACAGATGAGTAAAAGCAGATTGAAGTTTTTAATCTAGAAAGGGAAGAGATTGAGAAGAGAGAGTGAATTTTAAATGCATAAAAACTAATTGCAAGGAGGAGCAGAGGAGCTCTTTTCCTTGATCTTTGCAAATAGGACAAGAAATATTATGTTTAACTTTGCAGCAGTGGAGCTTAGAAATACTCTTTTTATAGTTACAGTAGCAAGGCACTGGAATAAATTGCCTTTCAAAACCATGGAGATTCCAGAAGGAAGCTTGTAAGCACTGGTTTGAAAGTCATTTCCCAAGACTAGCATGTGGGTGATGGATCCTGCAGTGAGACAGAGATGCGTTAGCTCCATCTCAGCCCTCCTTTTTGCTATTCCTCAGCACTTTGTTGCAGGCATGTAAACTTATGGGCTAAAGGGAGCAATGTCAGATATGAGCAGTGACGCACAATAAAATACATTATTTACATCAACCATTGCTGTGGGAAACCTTTCTGGATTTATTCCTACCCAGCAACAAAGAGGAATTACTATGAGAGATGGTCAGAAGTAATGTTCAAGGTGTTAGAGGTGATTAAAAGATAGTGAATGAAGCCAAATTAATTGCTTAAATCAGTGATCATATAAATCAGGAACAGTCTGTGTTTATTAGGTTAGCTTAGTGTTTTTAACCTGTGGTTAGTATGCTGTGGTAACTTAGAAGAAGTATTTACATGGAGGTAGGTGAACTGTAGGATCTTTTTCCTATAAATACCCTTCTCTATCTTCTTGATAAGAGACTGAATGACCTTCATTTACTAAATCAATACTGAAATTCCCATATTTCTCTGTAAGCTGTGCCAGGGAGGATGAAATGAATACTTGTATCTGTAGACATATTGAATAAACTCAAAATGTTCTGTGATCTGCATCATATAGCAGCTCTGCTAACTGATCTAATGGCCCTTTCTGAGGTTTGAATATTCAAGAAAACATCTTGTTCTTTTGAGCAAATGCAGCTAAACTATAGATCTTGCTTTATAAAATATGAAAGCAGTATGAAAGAAGCGTGTTGAGGCTAAACTGTGATCAGAAATGTTATTCTTTTGCATAACATAACATATTCCCTTTTCACCAAGACCCAGTTATTGCCATTTGGATAGTACACAAGCTGTAGGTTGAGTTTTTCAAGGGGAGAGTCATCTATTTATATGGCTGCCAACTAAGACATTTCTCAGGACCTTGCCCTTTAGCTTGTCCTATCACTATAACAGAAATAAAGAGCTGATGTAGCTCAGTTCTTTGACAGTAATCACACTTGAGTAGTTTGGCCAAGATCTGATGTTACACTTAGTACCAGGTCCCAGGGAGAGAAATTTTGAGGTCTTTTCATTTCTTACATCTTACTTGGTCAATAAGAAGACAGCTTAGTTGGTGCTGAGCAAATGCCACGATCTGCCTAAGGATTTATCTAGTATGAAAGCACAAGAGCAATGGCTTGCTTTGGAAACTGTTGTTTCAGAGATTTTTTCAGGCTCTCAAGCACAGAAGTAAGCTGAAACTCTGCCACAAACTGCAGTGGTCAGGGTCTGTCTACTTGGCATTGTAGGAATCCTTTGCTATTCCTCCTGGGCCATCATTTGCAGAGCTCTAAGAGGAGTCCCTCAGAGCCAGCACCCATTATTTTGTCTCTTTTATGGGACAAAACTAAATGGTGTCATTGCTAATTTTCTCTCCTCTGAACAAATTAAACGCAACATCGGAGAAAGCAATGGAAAGTGTTGTGTCAGAGAGCTCCATTTTGCAGCCTCAGAGACATACACATCTGAAGCAAGTCCTCAGGATAGCAGCTCTGGCTTAACCTGGACCCTTTTGGTCACAGGAACATCTGCTCTGTCTGAAGACAAAATGCTAAAGGGGTCAGAAATAAGTAGCACATTCGCCCTGTTGTCACCATGCTTATGCGGGTGCTGTCAGACCCATCCATTGACACAACTCTGGGAGCCGCTCACTGTAATTCCATCTCCGCCTGGAGAACCAGAGGGTTAAACAGCGTCGCCTTCCAGCAGGGAAGCACCGCCCGCTCCAGCTGTGCCGGGGGTTCCCAGGGCTGCCCCGGCCCGGCTCGGGTCTGCGCAAGGCGGGGAGAGCCACCCTCTGCTCCCTGCTGCATTAGCGGGTTTCGCCCTCTCCTCGCAGAGCGTCCCCGGGGGGCGGCTGGGAGATCCTGGGGAGAACAGAGAGCCCGGGGGGAGCAGCAGGAGGAGGCGGGCGGGGAGAGCATCCCCTTTCGGCTGCCGCTGCTGAATCCGTGCAGAGCTGTCGGTGTGGCTCCCTAGAGTTAGTTGCTCAGCAACAAGAATCAATTAATATGCTTTGCAGAAAGTGCAGGGGAAACCCGAGCTGCTGTCAGCGAGAAGGCAGGAGGCTGAGGGTAATTCAGGATCCCACCCGAGCCTGACACCCCTTCAGTGCCACCTCATCCCCTCCAAATTCCCATTAGCTACTATTATTTATCCATTTTATATATATATATATTTGGCTTAGTGCCTGTGTTCCCAAATCCTTCAGACAAAGCAGCTTCAGAACCTTGCTTCAGAACTCCCCTGCTTTGAGGGTTTTGCTTTTAGATCTCATTTGTATTATGGGGGTTATTTGTCAATCTTTTTCCAGCGCTCTTCTAGTTTAGTGTTTGGGCTTGTTGGGAAGGGAAAGGGACAGATGATGCTTTAGTCAGATGGTTAAAAAGATTCCTCTGGATGAGGAGTGTTGCTTGGTAGCACACAGTTGAGCGGTGGTATTGAAAAGGCATCATGTGTGAATTGGGAAAGTTTTTGTCTCCTCCTTTATTACAGGTAATCAGCACTGCATATCTGAGAGACTGAGGAGATAGTACTGGTGGTTGTGAAACACATAGACAATAGAATAAATGAGGAGTTGGGCTTTTTTTCCCTTTTCTGCATAGCAATTTCAGGACTTCAGTAAGGTATTCTTTTCCTTTTCTTTCTTTCATTCTTTGATTGTCGTTGGAGTCCCTCTGATGACGCCACGAATCTGGGAATGAAGAACTTCTTCAAGCTGATTGGAAATGGCATTGCGGAGCTGAAACTTAACTGGAGGAAATATATCTCCCGAAGAAGGAAATATAATGCACTTTAAAGATCTGACTTCTGGTGAAAAATTCAAGCCTAGAGAAAACTTGTCCGCGTTGTTCGGAAGAATGGGTTGGACAATTTTCTTCAGTTCCACAGGATATCTGAGTGCCATGCTGAGCTTGATCTCTGCAGCATGCTCTGTGCTTCTCATCTCTTCCTGATGCACTGCATGGTAAGGCCTTTTTTTCTCCTTAATAATAATATTTCTGCTATGGTGAGAGCTGAAAATGCCACCCATAACCAAATGAAAATTGAAAAAAATGTAAAAACATAACAAAAGAAGGTTTGTCAGTATGGTTGTTTTCCAGGAGCAAGTGTCCTGATTACTGCAGTAGCTTTGTAAGATCATTTCTGTCATTTTTCCTTGCTTTTTGGCTCTGTGTGTTTGTGTGTATGTTTGTGCATACCTGCGTTATCAGCTGCACTTGCATTGGAGCACTGGTATATTTCCAGTCTAAAGGGGATGTTTTAGAATTTGCTCTGATATTTCTCTTTTCCCTCCCTCCGTTCCCCTTCTCCTGCCTCCCCTTCCTCTCTGTCTCTGTCTCTCTGGGGTTATGGTGCTACACTTTCCCTGCACCTCAGTTATGTACTGGCCACTAGAAGGGAAACATTGGGAAAATTGGTCCTGTAGAAACATAGAATCAGTAATGAATCTATATTGTTTGGATAAAAAGCTATAGAAGGGTTTACAGTGTCTGCTACCTAATGTAAGATCTGCAGGTACAAAATATTTACCCTCTGTGGGAGACAGGTATCAAATGCAGAATTGGATGTCGTGTTTTAAATACAGGGGAAGGTAAATCCTTTTACACATCAGAAAGTAAAAAAAAAAGACCAGTATGAATTGTGACAATGTTACTTTTAATGACCCAAGTCACAGTAAAAGTAAGCAAACCTAGTATGAGATGGTCTTGTAGCAGGTAATTTCTGTCATTTTACTAGCTTGGGTGTTGGGAATGATTATAAATGAATTCAGTGAATGTTGTAAGATTTTTTCTCATCAACAGCTGTAATGTGTTTTCATCCTCCTGGGTGAGAGGTGGTAGGTGAGTGCAAAGTGATATTATTAACTAAATACTCAACTCACTACAACTTACCATCATTATCAGGAAATTGCCAAGCAGATCAGGCATTATAAAGTGAGTGTACTGAGACAGAAGAACAACTTAGCTTTCAAGAAAGCCTGGTTTCTTTGGATTCCTGCTTCAAAAGCATAGGATAGAACAAAAAATGAAAGAGTGCTGATGGTAAATATATATATATATATTCTTCTCTGTTTGGTTGATCATCAGTGAGTTTGAAGAGGGGTGGCTGCCCCTTGAGGAGCAAACCAAGGTGAAGGCCTGCACCTGCTCTGAGGGTGATCTCCAGCAAGTCCTACTGGATTTGACAGGAGATGAGATGGATGAGGAGCAGGCTTGAGTGACAGTTGTCATGGGCTCCCCAGCTGTAGATGGAGGTGACGAAGTCCTGGCTGCAGGTTCAGAGAGTGGGACAGATGCAGAGCCGAAGCAAAACTCTGGGACCAGCCAGCCCAAAACATGAACTTAGTATAAGAGCTTAAATTTACTCAAAAATTGAGTCTTGTCACATATACATATACTGATATATGATACACATACTCGTACTTCCCTTGTAGTGAAGGGATCTCGTAAGGTAATTTCTAAAGAGAGAATGGAAATGCAGTCTTTTCATGTCACCACAGCAGGAGGAAACTGAGGTGATGCAAACATACTCCTGTAGTGTGGCAGTTTTCAGGTAGCATTCAGAGGAACTAGACTTGATTTTAAGAATAAAGGTTCATAGTATACATACACATACAATAAAGTAGATTTTTGTATATTGTGCTATTTAAAATGCACAAATATTGTAAGAACCTGTAAGAAAAACTGAGGAACTTGTAGATGTCATCTTCCAATCTTCCCTGGTGGAAGAATTTCTTAGTTGTGGAAATGATCTCCCTAGCTCTTTATGAGAACAAGGACTGCATACTAAATTCAAATTTCCTACTGCAAATCTCCCCTCACATCAGCAGGTCTACTTCAATCAATGGGACAACTCATATGAGTAAGAACTACTCATGTGAATAAATTAGGAAAGATTTTGTAAGACCAGTCTCGTTGATTGTCATGGCAACAGATTTATTAGGCTTCAGGCATAATTTGTATTTCCCTTCTAAACAAAATCGTTTTTTGTTTTACCCATGTGTATCCTTTAGTTTTGCAATTAGGACAAGAAAAATAGGTCAATTACATTCTTGAAGATCATACAACTGTACAGACACATTGTTAGGGAAGAATTATCAGAGTATGCAAAGTTTACTTTTATTCGTGGTCTCCAAATCCAAGATGAGTGTATTTTTACTAGAAACATTCATTGCTTTATTTATTTATGCAACTGTTAATGTTGTAACTAGGTATTCTTGTCAATAGCTCTGGAAACTCATCAAAAACAGACATCATTTAAATTATCACTGGACCTACAGAAGCATTCACTATTATTAAGTACGAGGAGACTTAACAAGCTACCTACTACATTACATCCATTCATTCTTTTAGTTAATACATCACGTTCAGCTCTTTACTAGATCCAGAAACATGTTTATCTTCAGGGTATAGAAGCAAGATGAAGTGATAATTATAGCAAACTTCCTACAGAATATAGATATTTATATTGTCACAGGAGACATTAAAACTTGCAATATTTTCCACTTATTAATGTCTATATTATTAGGATATGTATTACATAAGAAGTAATATTTCCTTCATTGTACATTGTAAAGAACAGTCCATTTTTAGAATACTATGTACAAGATTTTTTTTGCGCTAGCTTATGCATTATGGAAGAAATAAAAATACCAGGAAATGTAAGCAAGAATAGCAACCTGTAAATTGTGTCCAGTACTCTAAAGCAGCAATAGGTTTGTTTCATTAATCCCAAAAATAACAACACATACATAGCATGAAGATTTGATTCTTGTCTAAGGGGTGTGTGACTTTGAGAAAGAGGTCTTTGTTCACAATGATCATTGTTTTAGCAGACATTTCTGTCAATGATGTACTGGGAAAGAGCTCTTTCTTTAGTGCCATTTTTCATCATTTACTGTAAACAGTCATATAACAGCTTTATTTAGCTGTCTGTGAATTCTAAAGGAAGAGAAAGTAATTTCTTTTTCTTTTAGGTTACTATTCAGTAGGGCTCTGATGCTGAAAACATATGTATTTAATTTCAATCCATGGAACTCTTTCCTTAGATAAACTATGTGAATTAGAGCTTGAAGTGTCTACATTATCAGGGCAGTTACACTGAGTAATGGAAATACTTTCCATATTTGCAACAACTATTCCTAGTTGAGAAAAAAGTACTTTAATAATAGAACGCATAAGAAGTTCCTGTACCTGGAATGCCTTGAGTGTTTTTGATTCAAGACCCAGCGAAAAATCTGAGGTTTTGCTAGGCCCACAGAAATAATTCAGAAATCTGAATCTTAAGGTTTTACTGTTTAAACGTAAACATGGGAAGAGTATATCCATCTGATGAGAAATTTCAATTGATCAGCATCATTCTTTTCCAGAAACCAGGATAAGAAATTGAAAGTCAAAGCTAGTTAAAAAAAAACCTAAAAACTCATATGTATAAAAATACTGATTTCAAATGCCACATGTCATTTCAGCATTGTTATTCAGACTCTTTCATTTTTGTTATCGGAAATTCCATAACTGTTTTTCTCAGTATTGAATTGCAGTATTTAAAATTTCTTTCTTTTTCTTTCTTTCTTTTTTTCTTTCTTTCTTTCTTTCTTTCTTTCTTTCTTTCTTTCTTTCTTTCTTTCTTTCTTTCTTTCTTTCTTTCTTTCTTTCTTTCTTTCTTTCTTTTGGCAGGGAAATATTTTGCTTCTTTTTTTCTTTTTCTTTTTTCTTTTAAACTAGATTTGTCATAGCTGTCCCAATATTTATTATCTCTTACAGGTCAGCTCTTTAATTGCAAGCTCCCTGAAGGGCCATCTTCAGCACTACCCATTGCATAGCCCTATATTGCTGATACTGAACAGCAGTTCCTACCAGCTCTATGGTAGATGTAAGTTCTGATTGCAATTCCCTCTTTTAACTACTTTTGTGTTTTCAGTAAAAAACAGGCCTTTATTATGCTGTGAGTTTTACAGATACCAGAGGAGGTAGTTTCTACTACAAAAGCCTTTGAGAGGCCCTCCAAGTGCATGCAGGCAAAGAGTAGAATTAGTCGAGTATTAATATCTTTATTAAATAGATAAGGAACGGAGGAACAAAAGACTGCCCAAGGCTATACTGTCAGGAAAGAGTTCTCAACTGAACCCAAATGTCCTCATTCTCAGTTCATCACTGTCCCTGCAAGGTTGTTCTTCATTTTCTTCATTTTTTGCTTAATGACTTGCGTTCGGACTTTTAAGTTAATACTAGTTGAAGTATCAAATGTGAAAGGGAATTACTGATGCATACTTCCCTTCCAGTGTGACACAGTTGTCCTAAAAAATTCTTTTTTCTCTCCTGAGCTGTTCTGTTTGAATGTAACCTTTAATTATGTAATTGGTTTACTACTTGGGGGAAATGCATCCTAGATTAAACAGCAAATTCTAAATAGTAATGTCCTAAACACCCCATGCAGATTAAGGTGTGTATATGTGTGTATCTGTTTATGCTGCCTGGATTTAATGATGGCTCTAAGGCTCTGGAATAGTTTTGAGGACTCTTGGTAAATGAACGAGATTTAAATACAGGAAAAAGAACTCCCTTAATACATAAGATGCCTGATGCCTTATTATCCCAAATTCACATGGATCATTATAAATATAGCACTTGTGCACAAAAAAAAAAAAAAAAGAAAGAAAAAAGAAAAAAAAAGACACAGAGAACATGATAGAGAACATGATACCTAACAGAGATTCTTATTAATGCTGATCTGACTCCTCTGCCCAAGATAATCTCTCAGCTTTTTATCGTCTTTATGAAAAAGAAATAGCTAGATAGGAGTACTTAGCTGGTAAAATTACATCAGCATTTGGGGAAAAAATTCTACTCTGGCATCCTAACACAAACCCTAGAAAACCTTCCTTCAGAAGAAGGAAAAGTGTTTTGCCAGCATGCCAGAGTTTCGCAGTGAGTTTTACAGCAGAAAGTCCCAGAAACTTAAGCAGAGCAGAGGGGAGCAGACCCTTCTTATACAGCTCCAAGTGTGACAACTTCTGGGTGCTGAAGGGTGCTGTACTTCCACAGTGAATGTAAAAGTGTATAAAAGTTGGTTAAATGCAGCACTTCCTCACCTCACTCAGCCTTCATTCCTGAGAAACATTGAGAAGAACTTTTAAAATACATTCCAGTGCATCAAGTATACCCTTTTTACTTTTTCCAGACTTTAACGGATGTGCTTATGATGGAAAAAGGTTGGAAATAAATACCTTAGTCACTAAATACTCCATTATAGTGAACAATTGCATAACCTCCTTCAATACAGTGATCTCCAGCAGACAGAACTCAGGGCAGCCAGGAGGAGCATCTGCATTCCCTTATCATCAGCAGCAATGGTCCACAGAGTCATCCCCAGCCAACCTCAGCCCTCATTCCTATCTGCAGATACAATAAATGAGGTTCTGAAAGGCGTTCCCATTTAGGACAGAAATGTTTTGCATTTTGATTTGGATATTAAACTATATAAATGCATTTTAACTTCAAACACACAGATGTTTAAGAACTTTTCATATGTCCCATAATTCTTTTTTAAATGACAGAGTCCAAGGGATCCACATGCCTTTAAGGATATGAGCATGGGGTTTATAACATTTACACATTTCCTGCAACATTAATAGATCAGGAAAATAAAACTAATGATTATGATAGGGTAATTTTTGAACACTGACAAGAAAGGTGGATTTTAGCTGGCTAAGAAACATTAGAGAATTACCACAGATGTTCATACATAAAATTTTATTCAGGATAAGATCCTCAAAAAGAAGAGGTTTGGTGAGAGAAGTTGATTAGCTAAAGGAATCAGTAGATATTGACGCAATTTGATTGCAAATTAAGTCAAGAATATCTGGTGCAGCTTTTTCTGAGAAAAAGAATGATCCAATGCCTGTCTCTTCATTATTTAAGCTAGACAGCAAGCAGTGATGCAACTAGAAAACAGTCTTTACATAGTCTCTTACTTGCTTAATATGGAAGTTATTGAAGTGCGTATCTTTAACATCCGACTTCTAAAAATTTGGGACTTATCACTTTATGATGAGTAACTTTGGATATTGAAAATCATCACATTCTACTTCAGGTGATACTGTGCTGTAGTTAAGAAAAATAAGGACTTCACTTTGACACATGCCAAATCCTAACAATACTCTCTGCAAAGAGAGGTGGTACTGAAATTTGTTAAGAGGATCAGAAAGTTCCTTTAAGGAAGGCCAACCTAGTGCTTTAAAACCAAGTCATTTAAGTTGTTGGACTCAGAAAGCAGATGGTGAGGCCCTTTGTTGAGATCTGTGGCCTGTGGATTGTTGGGATTGTTTTTTTACTTTACATCTAAAGCAAAAATTGATTGAAAAGTTTTGGTTCAGATATTCATAGCAAAAAAAAAAAAAAAAATCACTGACTGTAGAATCAGTAAAACACTTGGTAAAAGACAGGATGACAGGATTTTGGAAGAGGTTTTAAAGTATTTGTGAAAGTGGTTTTTAATGGATGACTGCTAAGACCCTTAGGATATACTGTTTCTGTGCTGTTGAACAGTGCTTGTTCTACATCTGTATTTATCAAAGCTGGAAATCCAAGACTTCCTTTGGAAGAACCATTCATTCCACCAATGTCATTTATCTTTATGTTGAGTTCCTGTGTTTTGATTAAGTAGCAGATGCTTTTTATTACATCAAGGTGCTCTGGAGCTTCACATAGTTGGATGTTTCCTCTGATTCCTCAAAACACTGTTATGAAAATGTGCAACAATCTATATTATGCTGGAGCCACCCGGAGATATTGTTAACTCAGTGCATATTATAAAGAGAGCAGTGTTTCTGACATGACTTCCTGCAATGCTCAGGGTGTTTCAGTGTGTCATGTCACTGAAAGCATCCTAAGTGTGAAATGTGATGTACTGCTTATTATGGTTTTAATAGCACTATTATATATGAGTCTGCTGAGGAAGGGTTGGTCCATTACTTCGACTCCCGATTGTGATTCCTCAGGTCTTACATCTCTGTTCCTTGCACTTCCTTAATGAACTGTAAGGGATTGTTGGTATCTTTGGCTCTAGTGGTTCTCAACACCAGCCCCAAAATCAATGCAAGAGATGTTTAATGTGCAAAGACCCATCTGCTCCATCCGTGCATGCTCAACACAAAGTAATTCCAATCCTACTCATTGAATTTTAGAGAGCTAATAAAAGACCACAAGTTACATATGCAATATTTCTGCAGAGGAGATAGATGAAAAGCATCACTAAAGCGTTATGTCCTTATAAATAATAGAAATATTAATAAAGTGGACATGACAGATAGTATAAAGAAGACCCTGTAATCAGATTCCTTTCCAGTTTCCAACCTGGATTTCAGTGTATATATGAGTATGCACAGAAGGCACACCAATTGAACATCAGAGATTTTAGCATCAGAAACTGCCCTGCACCTTGCCTCACACCTTGTTCCCACCCATGGCCCTTCTCAGGAGCCTCACCTGGAGATGCACAGTTCATCTGCAGAAATCAAGTTTTGCATGAAGAGAGAAAGAGTCTTTCTTGATTCCTGCAGGTTAAGCAAGGGATTAGTACCTGATGCAAATAGAATCAATAAGCAATTTCCTTTGTAACACAAGCGCGACCTTCTTGACATCAGTTCTTTAGCGGTAAATGCCAAGCGTTTTTACAAAGTTGCATGGATTATCATGTATCTTAAGAATCCAGTAGCATATACTCTTTGCTTACACATCCTCATCAGGGGCCTGTCCAGGCTCATCCTCTCTTGGCCCTTTCTGTGTCTACCTCAGCCCGTGTGGGCACATATCCCTAATACCCACGACAGTGTATCTGGGTACATCTGTCCATTGTAAGTGTGTATGAGCTCAGCCTCTCTCCCTTGCGGTGCATGCATCCATCCCACCTGCAAGTCCATCACAACTGTGATTATGTTGTCTGTCCTGCTCCCCTAGGATCCCAATCTCTGCTCCCCCGTGTTTTACAGTGGATTCTTCCTCAGCCTTGGGTGGCACTGCTAAGAACAGGTCCCTCAACTGTATAAATGATGTGTGCAAAAATGATGTCTCCTGAGAGGCAAAACAAAACAGACAGTGCTCCTCACCAGCCACTGCCATGTCTCACTTTCTGCCTTGGTCTACAAGCTCTGTCAGTATGGTTTTGCAGCCTATATCTGTTATAGATTCTCTCTACTCCCCATTGCAAAGTCCAAGATCTGTGCATAGCACTCAACTTTCACATGAGTATTAGCATAGGATAGCTGCTACTGCTTTTAGAAATAGAATCTACTGAAATGCAGCAAGGTAGGATGCTATGGATAGTTGATTTCATAAGAGAATTGCAACCAGGTAGGACTTTTCCACATGTGTCCTCCCTGCTGGGGTGAGCACTACCATCCTACTGGGTACTGTCACAGCTGGAGTGAATTGAGGAGCCAGAAAATCTGCCCTTCAGATTGTCTCCATAGTGCCAGTTCTCCACAGACACACATGGCTGGGCTGATGCTGCTATCTGCTTCACACCTACGTCTCCCCAGTCTGGAGGTGTAATGTCTCATCCCTTACTCTGCTTATATAAGATGTAAAGATGCTGAGTTCTCCCAGAAATCAGGTTACAATCACTGTGTGATTCAGCTTCCAGATCTGTTCAGCAGGGCCACTGAACCTTGCTTGTGTGTCCCAAGGTGAGGATTAATCTGTTAATGTTTGTAAAAAGCTATGTAAATGCTCTGTATCATGCTGACAGGTCAAGCACTGCATTGCTCACTGACTGCTTCTCCTGGCAGTGTAAGATATATGCCAAACAATGTCTGTGCTTTCAGCTGATGTTCACTGATCTATCTTGACTGGCTTAACCCTCTCAGGATTTGGCCCTCCTTAGCCTGCTGATAGGTGATACAGCACAAATATGCAAAGCTGCTGCTTTTCAACATGACCTTGAATACAATAAATACATCAGTGTATGCTTCTGCAGGACCATTAACTCTCAGGAAACCATTTGGTTCTCCTGAAGAACACATGGAAAGTGAAGAAGGGAGCTGGAGCTCAATCCCCTGCTTAGCTGTGGGCAGGAAGATAGCAGTAGTAGTTATTTCTTTAAACTGTTGGTGAGAATCAGTAGCTAGTTTCACTGTTAAAATTACCAGGTACTTGATCCTAGTTGTTAGCATTACACGTGGATTTTTATGTTGATTTTTTGTACGAATGAATAACACTTTGATAATCATTCATGCTTTTGGCAGTGAAGGTCATTTGCCACTGATCTTTGCTGATGTCTCAGTGAGTGTATTTTAGTTTTCCCAACCTACTAGGGCTGCTCCAAAAGTAATGCCTCCTTTATTATGTTTGCCTGCAACATCAGAGGTGGATGTTGGTGATACAGCAGTAAAGGCTGAACATTCTCACCAGTATTCTGTTCCATCTTTTTGCCTTACAACAGATGGTAGCAAAGGAGTGATCTGATAAAGTCTCATCTGACCTGGAAGTACATATGAGGCAAAGGTGTGGAATTGAATACCTCCATGCTCCATGCAGAAAAAAAATTGTACCCATCGATGTTTACTGACACTTGCTGAATGCTTATGGAGACCAAACAGTGAATGTGAGCAGTGAGATGATTGGTGGTGCATTTCAACTGTGGCAACAGCAACTTGAAAGACAAGCCACGTTGCAAATAGCCATACACATTTTACAAGTGTGAAATACAGGGTCTTGTTTGTTCCTGGTGAAAATACATAGCTAATGGTGGTGACTATGTTGAAAAATAGTGTTCGTTAGCTGAGAATTTGTTCTATTAAATAGTGTTATTATGATCTTTGTATCTGTTGCAGTTTCCGTTAAAATAAATAGGAGGCATTACTTTCACAACAGGCTATATAGATAACAATGCTGCTGAACAGTTTAGGAGCTGTTCTCAGTGCAAGCTGTTACTGAGTGAAATCAGGACATCTAAAAGGAAGGGACTTCATGTGAATCTTTGTTGCTATGTGATCCTCTTTGAGGCTACTGGAGTTGGTATCTCACTGTATGGGTTATTTTCCAGGACTAACATAGAGAGGTGGTGTTGAAATATTCAATAGCAGCTATGAAAAATAGTTTTTTGTTTTTCTCAGTGTTGTTTGTGTAAGCAACTTTTGCTTTTAAGGCCTGACCCAATTCCTGATGGAACTGGTGAGAATTGTGCCACTGTTTTTTTCCCACAACAGAATTGGACCACTGGTTACTTTCACCATAGCAATGTGTACATGGCTGCCATAACAGCAAACATGAACAAACTCTGGCTTTCTTTACCTAAAAATCTGTTTCCTTTTTTGTTTTTTGTTTTACTGCTTTGGAGTAACAAAAGCCCACATAAATGCACACAGCTTGTATTGGTCTAGTGATTTTAAGTACCAGGTAGAGGAAAGATGGTAGGATGTGGGCTTTGGCTTGCACCTTAGTGTTGTTGCAGGATGGTGGCTGCTCCTCAGACAGATGCAGGCCCTTGTACTATCTGGGAGACTTTCTGCTCCCACCTGGCTGTGCTGGAGCTACCTGTTAGCATTTACAAGAAATAAAGAATAAGGAAACAGAAGAAAGGCAACAGAGACTTGTGCTAATGGAAGGATTATGGCTTTTGAGACCAGGCAATGTGATGTCTATGAGTAGTTGTTTTTGCAGATTTAGCAATTACCACCTGTCAGGAGGTGCATATACAAAAAATGTTACTGCATGTGTGGTGTAGGAAAGTTTGTCCCTACTTGTCTGTGAAGCATGTTGAGGATGACATAGTCATCATGATGGTGGAGCATAAACATGCAGATGTTTATGAGAAATCTATTCTGTTCTTATTTACTTGCAGATACCTGCATGTAGTGTAGTGCTGTGCATTTATAAGTCATGCACTTTTCCTCCTCAGTAACGCTTACTTTAGCCCCAGGGGAAGTGCAGCTGTGAGCAGAGTGGATGACTTCATCAGAGGAGGGAAGTTACCCAGCCTTACTGACAGATATTTATGAAGAGTTTCCCAAGGCCAGCCTCCAAATGCATTACTGCAGAGATACTTTTGACATTTGTAGTCCAAGAAGTGCTATTCGGAGTAAAACACTGCCAGTGGGTTTTCATAAAAAGCTTGTTTCTTGGATTATCTGTGGGGGCTTGAATAGAGCTCTGAGTTGTAAAGCCCTAAGATTTCTCTTGAAAGAACTCTACCAGCCTGTATCCGTCTTCCTTTCCTCCCCAGACACAGGGACCTGCAGCAGTGCTTTTTTTTTGCTCTGAAGCTACCTGCAGCACCCCTGCCTGTGGCCAATTCCTACTTGGGCTTGCACTCTCCAAGCAATCCCCAGTGGACTGGGGAAGAAAGTAAAGAATTGGAATCAACTCAAAGGAAGAATCATGAACTATGGGCAAGAAAATATAAGCAAATGCAATTGAGATACAGGCAGATTTTTTCCCACAGACATATTTTTGAATAATAAAATGAATATAAATATTGGACCTTAGGAAAGAAAATGTTTACCATTAAAATCAACCCACAAGCGTGTACCATAAGAAACCTTTCTTCTTTGACACAGCTGTCAACCCTTTGGAGATTTTAAATTGGAATTTGTCTAGTGTAAATCTTAGTTTCTACTTTAAAAAAAAAATCAGAAGCATTAAACTTTTGTCTAGGGTTTTTAAAGCATGGAAAAACTACTATAATTGCTGTACTAATGTAGAGTTATAAATTTTTAGGGCCTCCGGTTTTTGGCAAAGAATGGTTATGTCTTTTGATTCATGAGATGTTTTGCTATATAACGTTGTCATACACTTTCTCTTAAGAAAAAATATATATATATCTCCTCTCCTCTGGACTATTTGACATGACTATTTCATTTGTAACTACTGGTGCCTCACTCCAGAGCTGGCTGTGTTTCAGTCACCAGTAGTTTCACAGAGTTTCTACATGAATTATTGGGCTGTGTTTAGTATCTAGAAGTCTAAGGAGTTGAAAAGTATGATTCTAATGTCTGACTGCAACTTGAAAGGGTTCCTCAGATGCATAGCCTGGAGTAACAGTGACCTGTTTGTGGTCACAGCAAAGCAATGCCCATAATGAACTCAACAGAAGTAAGTCTCTGGGTGACAAAAAGATATTCCCTGTCAGACCCAAAGCATGCACAGCATGGCTTCCAGGTTCAACGTGAAACAGTGGCTTTAGAGGGTAAGAACAAGAGTCAGTTATGTTAGCCATATCAGTGGCATTTGGGAGTAGTTCAGAACTGATAGGATGCACATAATTGGACTTCGTTTGAATTCTTAAGTTAGACAGGCATGTACAAATGCTTTTAGCCAGCTGGGAAGTCTTTGGAAAAAAATGACTTCAAGCAAATGGGAATCTTTTGAAGGTTTCCTCTGTATCAAGAGGATATTTTTCTGAGTTGTGTTACTTTATTTTCATTCAACACCTACATTGATTAACACTGCATTGACGTCTTCTTATTTAGCAAAAAAATATGAGTAATGACCTATAAAGGATTTTTTTTTTGTGCTCCTCTTTGATGTCTCCAGAGCTACAGATCAATTGCTAGTGTTTAGTGACTCCTGCTCAAGAGTGTAGGGCCTGTGGGTGGGTCTTCTTTCATAGCTGGCACTTGCACAGTGCATGATCTGAGATGACACTGACCCTGGCAGCCTTATGGAAATAATATTTTCAGCAGCATGAATTGTTCTTGAATGGTTTCTTCAATGTACTGTGTTACATGCCCAAACATTTTTTTCATCATCTTGAGCATATGTCCTAAATTTCCTCTCTGCTCTTTTTATTGCATGGGTTTGACTGTAGCCAACAGCAAAGGTCAAAAGACATTTTACTGTTTCTATTTCTGTATTTCTGTTAAGATGAATTAAATTGTTGGTGCTGTAAAGTGACTTGTTAAAAAGTTTATGCTGCAAGACTTCAACTGGTATAAACTGAAGCTGAACTGCATCAGTTTAAACCAGATGGTCCAGAGAGACAATGTGGTCCAAAGGGTAGGGTATTGATTTCGAAACCAAGAAAGAGTTTGATTCCCTGAAGCCAGGGAAGCTCCAGGATTTTAAATTATGTGTTTCTTCTTACTCTGACTCAGTTTTCTCCTGGATGAGTGGTGGAGTGGCTCTGTATTTTAAGGTACTTTGCACTCTCAATTTTTCAATCACGTGGTCTTATTTTCACATCTAACATTAGTCAGTAAAGTTGCCTGTTCAATCTGTGTTATAGGCAAACTTTGAAGTCTAGGAATGCTGTGGTACCACTGTACAGACAATTATGTTTACCACTGTCCATGAGTGGTAGAATGTGTAATTTCTCAGTCCATAATTGAACCAGCACTGTTTTGTACTGCAAGGAGGGTTCAATTTATTTCCTTCTTAGTAAAGCAAATCCAGATGAATTTCTTACAATATAAAAAATTCAAATCCCAATTTTCAGTTGAAATTAATATTTATTTCAGTATTTTAAATTAATTCTCAAATGGCATTTGGAGACATTTGGCCCCAGTTGTTTTATAGGTTTTTTTTCTTCGGTTTGTTTGGGTTTTCTGTTTGTTTTTTGTTTGCTTGCTTGTATTGACAGTAAGGTTGTTTGTTTTTAATGTCATTATTTTAGCATTTAGTTCCAGATGTGTAACTTTTGGAGTCTTGTACATCTTTTTCTATCCCTAGAACTTTCTTATGTTGTGAGCAGGAAATATCTGAATATCATTTCTATGATTAGTGCTCATTTCCCAGTTTTGCTTTGTGTCTTCATCCTCTCACCAGATCCTGAAGAATGTTGTTCCACTGCTGAGCTGCCATCTTCCTTGGGTTTTAGCTGGCCTCTGGCCACAAGCCTTTTTTTTTTACTGGCATGCTCATTGTTCCAGCCACCTTATCCCAGTACACATTGGCACTTTCTTATAGCATGAAATGGGAAGAAATGTGGATAAACATCACCTTCCAGGACCACGTGGTTTTAAAAAATATGAGTAGAACCAAATAGATACATTACAAATGTTAGTGAAGTATCTTAACTGAGAAAACATCAGTCCTGTAGGTATGGCAAAACAGTTAAACAGTTGTTAGAATAGAAAACAGGTCTGTGTGAACGAATAGAAGATTCTTCATTTTGAAACACTTGATTTTGAAAATTGAGATTTACCAAACCACTGTTTCTTAGCTATGTTGCTCTTCATTTACTTATCACACCAGTTCAATGGGACTTAGTGGTCTCACTGTACTTTATATGGACTGTGGGACTTACAATCATTTCCACTGATTAATTTTGTACAATTTATGTACTGGGAATATTTTACTTATTATTATTAGCAGCCTCTTTATTGCAAGCAACATTTTTAAAGACTATTATATGTCAAAAAATAGGGCTAAACTTGGCTCTCAGTTCTAGGAACATAAATAAATATTATCTTTCCTCTTAGCAAGTGATTTTACTTAAGGTTTTGTGAATAAATTTGGCTCGGTGTCCATCAAAGAAAAATATAGCAGAATACATGTTTATCTCCCTAAATCTTCAAGAGAGGTTACCAATATGCTGCTGAATACACTGTTAGAGAACAGTAGAATATTATCAGTTTTATGTGTGGCTGTGTTCTCAATTTGATTCACTTTTCATATGGGCATTGTTTTAAATTAGTGGCACTACATTAGAGTATGTCAGAATGCATCACATAAACAGATAGAATTTATCATGACCTTGAGGCAACATGATGTGTATGCTGCATTATATTAGCTATCCAGACATGCTCCTTACATAGTACAGTATTCACTTCAGACAGGGAAATAACACGGGTGGTTATACATACTGTACAGAAGACATATGCAAATGATCTCTTCAAGTCTATAGCCAGATCATTCATATCTTTTTAATACAAGTAGGAATAAGCTCAAGAAAAGAAAGAAAGAAAGAAAATTAAAAAGTACAGATGATTTTGCTGCATATGCAAGGTGACATCCTTTGCTGAGCAATGGAAATCTCCAAACGTCAGGAAACATGTTTTTGCTGTGAGGGCAATCAGTCACTGACAGAGGCTGCCTCAAGAAGCTGTGGAGTCTCCATTCTTGAAGATGTTCGAAAATGTTCAATAATGTAACCACACACAAAACTGAAAATATTTTACTGCTTTCTTACATTAAGAGTACTCAACTGCATATTGGTAATTCTTCTTAAGGATTTAGTAAGATAAATGTAATAATTTTGCTATGTTTTCCTTTGATGGTCAAGACAAATTCTATTTGAGTGTAGTCCTGGGTAGCCACCTCTGGGTGTCCCTGCTTGAGCAGTGAGTTGGGACCAGGTGACTCCAGGGTTCCTTCCACATATGAACCATTTTATTATTCTATGTTACATCACACAAAATAAATGAAGTGCTGCTTTCTTTAGAGCCCATCCCTATGGTGCTGGCCAAGCACTGGGCAATTTAATCATGACATCTTCCGTCCTGAATCTCACTTTTCTGCTGTGCTAGAGAGCTCCAACTGTGGCCATGCAGAGATGAACCGTCACCTTGCTTGTGCTTTTCCCAGCTGTGCAGGGAGTTGCACAGCTGGGAAGTTTCCCCAGAATCTTAGAAAGCGGAGTATTCATCTCTCTTTCACACCATGATCACTCTTCTTGCAAGACAAAGGGAGAGCTGCTCCCACAGGTCAGTGCCTGGGCCTCCTGAGAATGTGTAGGTTGACCTTCAGCAAATTACTTCAACCTTCTGCTCTTTTTCCCCCACCTTCCCATACATCGTTCGGTTGTAATTTTGTATTCTGATTGGGCTAAGGATCATTCTTGCTGTCTTTGTCTGGTTTTCTAGCCCAGACGTCAGCAGGGGTTGCTGCATGCTGCTGCAATAAAAATGACTAATGATGATGATAAAAGGTGTGGGAGTTGGTTGCCTGGAGTGCTATCCTAGTTTGCTAACTTTGTTTTAGAAACTAGCTTCTTCTTCCAATTACGTTATTTTATCAAAATTAATTCTAACATTTTAAAAGCAGGCAGGGATTTTCTGTTGCCTCACTTTTGGAATACCCATTCTAAACTCGGACAGAAGTTTTGAAATTTTCAGAGTTTGGATGGGACTGCTGTCACAGGGCCAATAGCGTGAACGGCAGGTTATCGGCACCTTCAAGTGTTAGCTCCAGATGCGTCCTAAAAGGGGCATTCAATAGAAAAGTGCTCTATTTTTAACTTAGGGCTGAGATAGGTAATAATAACGCACAAAACACTATGTGAAAAGAACATTATCAAGGTTGCACAGCTCAGCAGTTGAAACTAAGAAATGCTGCAGGTGAAATTGTCCCAACTCCATTAATTTGCCACCTTGCACAGGTACATCAGTCAAAGGCTATTTTTGCACAGGATTGGAGTCTTGCATGGTGTGCAGAATAGATGACACAGTTTGTGAGTTCAATACCTGATTTACTTTTTGCTGCTCAATGCATAGCTCAAATTCTGCTGTGAAGGCAAAACTATTTCCCGCTGGGGCATTCCATGGTGTTCCACATTGCAGGTCCTTGCTGTGTGCAAACACTGACTTAGTTACCTTTAGAGTGTCTTAGTAACAGTTCTAGGTATCATTTCTCTCATGTACGCATGGTAACCTATAGCAGAAAAGACAAGATTACAAGTATCTGTAATTGTGAGAGCCCGATTTAATTTTTTTAGAGTACTATTAGCACATACTGCATGAGGCCATGAGTTTCCACTGCAATGGCCAGTGTTCTCTGCTGCAGATATTTAAGCCCTTGGGTGCAAGGTAGGCTCATAGAAAGTGAAGTGTACAGAACTGTTGTGCAGTGTTGTCAGTGGCATCAGGGAGTTGTCCCCTTCCTCTGGGCAGCATCTCACTCCTGTAGACAAAGGACTGCTGCTCCTTTTTGCACTCTCCAGCCAACTTAATGTTCTTCATTAAAAATAATTAAGAATTCTGCAAACAAAAGCCTTTTTCTCTCCTCTCCTATGACAAATGCACTGTGCACTGAATTAATCCGGTGTTTGGTGAATAGAACAATGATTAGTTAAAAACTGCTTGGCAATACACAAACAGAAGGAGGCTGATTCCATGCTGGATCACCTTTAATTGTGTCTTTTTTGACTGATGTTTGCCAATTTGTTACACAAATTATTTATTTTTGAAAAGCAAACACAGCATTTTGCTATTCAGATTTTCTTGTTGCCAGCCAGCAATGTCATTTCAATTGTCATTTGAAACTCATTTCAAAAGTTTTGCACAGATCATTTAAGCAGAGAGATTAAATAAACAGGAAAAAATACAATAAATGTAATTTCTTTTGTCAAACATATCAGTTAAAACCAAGTACATTTTCAGATGCATAACACCTTCTTCATTACTGATACCAGGCTACCTCAGTTACAGTAAAATTGCCAGTGTGCTCCTTGCCTAAAATCTGAAGATACTCATGTATTCTTCAGATACACTTAGCAGATTTAAATGTGGCTAAAATAATTATCAGTTTCCAAACATCATTTCTGTAACAAGGAAAGGTGGGTAATTTTTTCCAAAAAATATTTTCCCCGAGGCAAAAGCAACATCAGACCCAAAGGTTACCATCTTAGGAAGTGCTATGTGTAAACAAACAGAATACAACTTTCTTGAATGAGAGTGTCAGCTGGCTAGAGTTATTTGCAGTGTCCCTTAATGTAGCTGTAAATAATTTTTGAAATAAAACATAGCCTAGAGCAAAAAATGGTTTAGACTTTCTAGACCCACAACCTAACAGCTCTTTTCTAAGGAAGCTCACATGTTATATTCCTCAAGGTTTTGGATGCTCTTCCAGCGCATGATTGTTTTTTAAGGAGGAGAGACTTCTGAGCTTTGTTTTGAAGAACTAATCCTCAGGGTAGTTTGATCCATTAGAGGACAAATTATCTTCTGGTCTTGGCAGAATTTAGAGATAACGTATAGCTAAAGAAAGATAAATGTGTGTAACTTTTCTTCCTTCTAATATTTCTTAAATGTCTTCTGAAGCAGCTCAGTTTCCATTCCAACATGCAGCGGCGTGAGGGCAGCTCTTCAAATTTCTTATGACAGAGATTATGTGCCTTCTGGCAGATGGGGGAGACCAGTCATTCACTGATACTTGAGTATTGTATCTTTCCTTTTACAGGGTCTCAACTTTTCTTCCTCCTAAAAGAGAACCCTGGAGGTGCCTTCGAAGTAGAAAATTAAGTGCTGAGTTCTAAAACAATGGAAGGAGATTCTTTAACACATAATTCCTCAAGATGTTTCAGTTAATGACTTTTTATCTGGACAAAGATACAAATTTTAAGGTTTTTAACAGTTAGGTGTTTTTTCTTTCTCAGAATGTACAATAATAAGAATGGACACTGCCAAACATGACTATTCAAAGTTAGGAATCAAAGAGTCCTCTGACCTGACCTGAATTGATACCTATAGGATATAACTAGCATACCGGGATGGTCACTGTAGTGCACAGAAGTTCTTTTTTAAGCTCAGGAAAGATGTGCAAAGGACTGAGAGATCTGACTTCAAATCTTTATTCTATGATAGTTTCAGGGGCGCAGGAGGGAGAGATGTTAACCTTCTTCTTTTTTCTCCCTTCCCTCCTGTGTTTTTTTCTTTCTTTTTTTTTTTTTTCTTTGAATGAAAAGTGTCCCCTCTGCCAGACTTGGTCTATATAAATGATAAAATCTTTGGTGTAAGGACAACACATCTTCAGAGTGCATAGCACACACGCTTCGTGGTAATGAAAGAATCCAAAGACGTGATTTAGTCCTCTGTTACTCAAAAACCCCTTAGCATCCCTGCAGAAGGCAAGAAAGATAACCAAAAGCATGATATTGATTTTGTGTGAGGAACAACTAGAATAGGATATTTCAGCCTTCCAAAAAGATGACTACAGGAATATGGTAGGAGATTTACAGTATTCTAGGTGGCCTGCAGTCTGAAATACAATTAAGCACTGTCTCAAATTACACTGTTAGAAATCAAGTAGCAGGTTTAAGTAATAAGAGGATGATTTTTCAGATGTTCCTTAATTATCTTCTGAGCTTGCTGCTAGAGGACTCTGTATAGAAAACAAGAAGTTGACGTCAATTCAGAAAGTAATTAGACAAAATTAGAGAAAAAAATCCATGAAGGTGTATTAAATCCAAAGATGTTCCCTCTGGCAGGGAAAGTCCTTTACCTGCAGATCTTTGGACTCTAGTTAGGTACAGAGGCATTAGCATTACTGTACGCTCATGCTGTGTAAGTTTGGCATCATCTAATGGCAAGGGGACACCTGCTTAGCTGGGCTTAGGTTGGCTACACTTATTCTCATTAGTACCAGCAACCCGACTGCAGTTCTGCACCCATATGCCTCCAGGGACATAGGCCTTCATAGTCAGGAGTTAAAGTAGCTGCAAACAGCAGAGCAATAAATTGTTTGAAATTGGAGCACAAGCATTGTGAGTTGGTTTTTAGAACTAGTACATTTGCTCACACTGTAGAAAGATTCATGTAAAAAAAAAAAAGCATAATTCCCATTATTCTCCCATTCTTACTGCTGATAGAGGGTATCAGGGTTGACTACTGGAGTAGTAGAAGGAAGGAAATACTCTTTTGACTCAAAAAATCTGAAAAGAAATACTGACTATTTAAAGGATGAAAATGGCAAATATGCTGTGGTACCAACTGAGAATGAAATGCTTCTGAGCATTAGCACCGAGCAACCAAGCACAGTGCTGTGCATCAGAAAAATGGATTGTGAACAAGAAATAAGCCACTCTAAATCAATGAGAATTATCCAGAAACTTAACCACTGCTAGAGCCAACCCAGAAAATTCATCATCTCTGGGTTTGTGAAATTTGGAATTTGAATCATATATGCTTCCAGTTCTATTTTGAGTAGCTTGCTAGTTTTGATCAATAATCATTTGTTTTTCATAGGGCGTCTTATACCAAAGGGGAGAGGGCTATAGGTTGAAGGATGGCCTTTGATCAGTTTTGTTTCTTTCACAAACTAGGACTCATGAAGCTTCATTAATCCTTGCTGCAGGTGGAGCTGAAGGCTATTTGTGAATCTGTGGATAGAAGTCTCTGCACAGAGGCATTAAAGGAGAGTCTCCAGCAGTAGCTTGCTGTTTAAGGATAATTATTCTGATATAAACTGTAGCTTCATTTCTGAGATAGAAATGCTTATATTCAAAATATCCAGTCTCTTTATAATAGAACTCAGATATCCTGAGCATGGTCTCAGTGATGCATGGTCTCAGACACAAATGAAAAGAAGAAAGGAGAGGGAAGAAAAATCCTCCACCTCTCCTAAGTCCCTGAGCTGTCTGGGGGACAAAAACAGCTGCCAGAGCATCTATGGGACCTGACCCATAGTGGGGTCCAGGGTGAGCCCTGTAATACATTGCTGCTTCGATTTTGCCCTCTCAGAAAAACCTCACTGTTGTGGAGTGCCATCCGTTATCAGAGAGGAGGTCTGACACTGCTGAGGCCCTTGGAGATATGGTGGCTATAGAGCTATAAATAGCATGTATTTCCCACTGCCTGAAACCTGCCAGCACAGCAGCAGGATGACGTAGGTTCGCTTTCCTGCTGGAGCACTACATAACTGCTTCTCCCCTCTCCGCTGAGATGTCTGTTAGCTGTAGACACTGGTTTCTGTGCTCACTGTTGGGGAGATGCTATTGAACTGGGCTCACATTTCTGCTTTTTCTGATATTTTTTTCTCTACAAGAAACACCTCTCCCTGGGCACCTTTCCTTGCCTCCCTTTTTTTTTTTTTTTCTTTTTTTTTTCAGATAGGTCTCTGCTTTTCTAATGATTGCTGCTCAGTATTAGTTTCTGCTCATCCCACTTTGATTCATCTGCTGTTATACATAATGTGCTGTCTGTACAGACTGCTCTGGCTGAAGGGACTTTTTTGAAGCTTTTTTAATGGTCTGAGAGCTTCTCTCTTGCTTTTCCTTCTCTCAGCTTTATCTTGCATACATATGATGTCTTTCAGTGCTGTGAAATCCAGCTCTGCAAATAAATGCAGATGCTTGTTCCTGCAGCCACTGATACTTCTCTGAGCAGTATCATGACTGGCAGCTAACAGCATAGTGTGTGAGTGAAAGTTAGGAGAGGACAGATCCAGTTCAAGATGTCACAAGGACTGTATGTGGGTACAAAGTCATCACAGAAGTGAGACTATGGCAGTGTAATCCTTAGTAGAAAAAGGATTCCAGGGCTGCTGATGCTCACAAATGTTTCTGCTGGCTTTGCCTTCCTCCCACTGGCAGCAGTGCAACGCACACTGGAATGTGCTGCTCAGCATCCTGCCCAGCGGCTGTCCAGAATGGGAGCTCAGATTGGATCTTAGTTAGACATCAGGTTGGATATTAGGAAAAATTTCTTCTAGAAAGAGTGGTGAGGTATTGGGACGGGCTGCCCAGGATGGTGGTGGAGTCACCATCCTTGGAAGTGTTAAGTAGATGTGGCACTGAGGGACATGCTGAGTGGGCATGGTGGGGATAGGCTGACAGTTGGAGTAGATGACAATAGTGGTCTTTTCCAACCTTTATGATTCTGTGAGCGTGCAGCTTTCCCACATCTGTGCTTGGAGGACGAGGTTAGGAGGAAAGGAACAAAACTCCTCTTTGTGTGTTGTACAAGTGGGATTAAACCTCTCCTCCACTGGTAACTGGAGTGGTTCTGTGTGCAATAAGGGAAGGTGGCAGCTCCAGCAGCAGCTGAATTCACACTCTGCTTTGTATGATTTCTGTGCCTCCTTCAGTTTGCTAATCAAAACAAGTTTCTGCTGTGTTTCTTATCCCCAGAGGGCGGAACTATCCCCAGAAAATTAAAGCTCTCTTATCTGTTAATGTGTCATCACAACTAATAGCCTGGGGACTATAAACAAGTTTAAATATCAGAACAGTTTGGCTGGTGATTGTCTGTGATTATGTATTAAGAATACCAAATTTGTGCCCAGTGATATTCAAGCTAGACTGAAGATGAGAAGCCAGCTCCTCAGCTGCTGTAAATGGAGGTGGCTGGGCTGAGAGCAGCAGGGAGGCTGCTCAGCACCTGACCCTGGGAGCTTTGCAGAAGCTTCCATTCCTGTTTGTCAAAGCAGTGGGTCATACAGGCCAGCACAGGTTGAAGCAGAGTACAGACCTTTCTCTCCTGTTCTGATATCTGGGCGCAGTACTCCTCCCAGCTGCGCAGCTCGCAGCCTCCTTGGGACTTTGTCAGTAGTGACCTACAAGTGAAATAATTGCAGATTGCTCAGCTTTGTCAAGAGCAAGTCAAGGAGCCAGCGTGTTCAAAAGCTGTCAGATATGTCAGGCAGGTAGATACCTCACGAGGGATGTGCTTTGCACCTTCAGCTTGACAAACATACTGCAGTAAAATAACAAACATGCACTCCCTGCCACCATTTCCAAAGTCCTGCTGCTGTCCCATCACCTTCAGCTCACTAACTGTTCGTTCTGAGGGTGAGGAGACAAGGAACAGTTATTTCCTCTTGCTGTGTCTGGTCCATAGGACTGCACACAATATCAGCATACAAGGAGACCTATGGGTCCGTGGAGATGGCAGTAGGTGTATTTTATAACATAGTTAGATTTGAAATTGTTCATGTTAACATCACCCTGTTCTGAAAGGCGTTGCTGTTTCTATGGGTCATTTCTGAGCACAGACTGAGAAAGAATCCCACAGATTAGAATTTGAGGCAATGGGGCATAAAGTGATATCCCCTAGATACGTACAAAGTCAATAGTAGTTCAAAGGGGTGAATATCAGAGAAGTGTTCTAACCACTGAACTGTCCTTGTCCCTGTGCAAAGCAGAATACACGGAATACATAACTTTTCATGTATATCTTTACAGGCTATATATCTTTTTGAAAGGCTGATATCAGGTTAATGATGAATCTTGCAAAATGGTATAGGAAGCACATTCATTTTGATAGGGCAAGAGGTCACTTACCTAATGAAGTACTACTTAAATAAGAAGGGTCATTATTAAAGAAACGGTATATCTAGTGCTTTCTATTCCTTCCATATTGATCAGCATATCTGAGCAAGGAAAAGGAGTGTTTCTGACAAGCTTGAAGTCCCATAAGAAAAAATATAAAAGGAGCAATGTGTCATAAGAATCTTAAAACATGAAACAATGTCAAATAAATCAATTTCCAGAGAACAATAAAGGCTGAAAAAAGGTACCTAGAAAGCCAAAAGAATTTGATTGTGTTTTCATTAATTAGGGACATTATATTAAAACTGTCAGGAGCTATTTTCCCTATAGCAAAAAACACCTGCAAGACGCAGCCAGCTGAAATTCCCCTCTAAGTGCAAGATCTGTGAAGGTTAAAGGCTTGAGTCTGGCATGAGGAGAGCACTCCTTGTCTCCCAAGGTCACTCCATAAATGTGGAAAAGTAATTTTGATTCTGGTCTCCTCACAGTTCAAAGTCAAAGCTTACCTTGATTCAACAGTTCTATATTTGGCAAAGTACTAATTTAATTGTATTTAGTCCCAGTCTTGTCCTGTTGGAACGTTAAGCACCTCCTAATGCCAAGCCCACTGTAGTCTCTCTCGTAGCGTAGGTGAGGCATGAAATAGCAAGTGGTGTATTCACACTGGAGCAATCCCTCCAAGGAAACTCAGTATCTCCTTGCTAATTATTAGAACTTGCAATGAACATAAAATGATTGCATGACCTCAGTTTAGAGATTGTGCAGCCTGGGGACCCCTCTATCATAGCTGCTAGCAGTGGGTTCATGGGAAAGATTTTAATAAAAAAGCAAAGATCTGGCAGTACTTCCCTAGAATACTTTCACAGCCTCCTAAATAAATAAATAAATAAATAAATCACAACTCAAGGACTTCCTAAGCCAGAGGGCTTTTCTTTATATCTAATAGTCTTTGATATACCTTTTCTTTTATGAATTATTTAGCTACTTTTGAGATTTACGTTAATTTTAGGATTTGTGGTGTTCTGCAGGAAAGAGTTTGACACTTTAATTGCATGCTGCACACTTTGAATTTATTAGGAAAAGATGAGTTGCTCATAGTAGGAGTTCTGATGCCCTCCATCTGCCTCTGCTCACATCAATCTGAGAAACAGAATTATTGAGCATGTGTGGTGTAGATGCCATGACCAGCCCATATTGGTTGGTGCAGGATGTGCGGAAATCCATCCCGGCTGAGACTGAGTGGTTAACTCTGCCCAAACCATTGGATACAGGCAGACCTATGAATTAATCAATGTATCTTCTCTGTCTTTTTTCAGAGCCTGAAGGGCTTGACACACAGGATGCTTGGTTATCATTGTGTTTCTACAGGAGCTGGAGGTGCTGAATGAACAGTGCTCAGCTCAGTAGGAACCTGTCTGCAGAATTTCAGACACAGCACATGAATACCTTTTCAAATTCTCTTGTTTGAGGCTAGGGATATGTTCTGATTGTATTTATGATTCCACTTGATTTTTCAAATAGTGAAATGCAGACATTTGACCAGAGGGACCACGTCTTGGCGACTGAAAAGGGAGAGAGCATGACTGTGGCACAGCTAGGGATGTGGGTTTGTGGTCTGCTTCCATGTGGACTCAATGCATTGGGTTGTGAGGTTAGTGTAAATGGCTTTCGTAGGAATTCTCCTGGGACTTCCCAGAGCCAGTTTTCCTGTCTAGGTATCACTGATTGTGCAGTGGCAATTCCATTGGCAGGGAAAGCACCTGCTAGGTGCAAAGCAGAACTGAGCAAGAGGTGGGACACTTGGGCTCCGCCAGGTACCAGCTGAGGGCAAATATGGCAAGGCCCATCTGTGGCTAGAGGAGGTCCAACTGGAAGAGTTGCAAGTGAGAGTGTCTGGAGAACATGGGAAGCAGTTTGTGAGGGCTGGAAGGGAACCAGGAGCCAGCATGCCCTGGGAGGTGCTTTTTCCCCTCTGGGTCAGATAAGTAGCAGACCTGTGGGATGAGAACATTTCTGATGTCTGGTGCAGCATCCCTCTAGGAGAAGTCACAGCTTTGCTGTGGGTACATGCAGGTTACTGACTGCTTTGTTTTCTGCTGAATCACTTTGGTGACGCCAAGGCAAAGCACATAAATGCTAATACAAATGTAAGTGTAAGGGCTGGCGGCACCTCCGCAGACCCCCACTCCTGCCTTACTCACCACTAATCACTTGTATGTACATCATCAGTACCTGCTGAGATTCCAGTCCTTGCAAGGATGTCAGCAGCAGTTGCTGCCCTATATATGAACAACTGGCAGACAAAACAAACACACTGTTTTGTCTGGACTCCCTCTTCTTTCTCCCAGACTCTCTGATGAGGGATTTCCACTCTTCCAGACCTTTCCATCCTTTTGGTACTCTGCTGCACCACAGCTGCATGAACAA
This sequence comes from Gallus gallus, assembly GCF_016699485.2. Taxonomy (NCBI): domain Eukaryota; kingdom Metazoa; phylum Chordata; class Aves; order Galliformes; family Phasianidae; genus Gallus; species Gallus gallus. Next base: position 45,736,681 of record NC_052536.1, read on the forward strand.
GGACTTCACTCGGGCTGCACAACTGAGTTCCCAAACTGTGATGCTGGGGGGATATGTGCCTGTTTCTGGACAGCTCTCTTTTCTCTGCCTGCCCAAGCTGCGTGGAGTCCAGCAGCTTTGGTCTATGGGCTAGCTGCTAGAGGAATAAAAGAAGAGGTTTTGCCTCCTTTCTTCTCCAACCAACACCCTCCTGTGGGCAGGAGCTGTTGGGGGAAGCTTTTGCTGCCTCCTGCCATGGCTAGCAGCAGCAGGAAGGTCACGGGATGTGGTGGGCAGCCACAGAGATAACAGCAGGACGCAGCCCAAGCCCAGCTGCTGGCAGATCAGTTTGCTTTGGGAAAACAGCCAAACTGCTTCAGTTTTCTGGGGCAGTCTGGTTTTCTAGTTGCATCTGAATTTATAGCATTAGATGGATGTAAGCACGGATAAATAGAATTTATCCATTTCTAATTTGAAGATCAAACATTTACCCAGGTCTCATTACCTGGCTGGCACGCTAAGGGAGCTCCAGCAGTGCCCGAAGTCAGGACTGGTCCCAGAACTGAAGGATTTTGTTTTTCGAGCAGTTCAGATGCTAGAGCTGCTGCTTAGGAAATGGCTGTATCCTCCCTGCAGGCAGATCGATACCTCTCAGCTCACTGCACTGCAAGGAACTTTTCATAGTACATTAAGAATGAGGAAAATAAAAGCCAAGATGGATGTTATTCTGGTTTTGCTGTTATTTTGAATTATTTAGAGGGAAGTCACTGCTGTCTACCTTCTTGTCAGAAGACAAAATGTCTTTGTTTTTGGTAGTTTTTCCTATTAAAAAGGAAAAAAGTTATTCCCATTTTCTTTTTCTCTCACCCACTCAGTCCTTGGTACCGAGGTGTAAATTCAGGCTTTCTGCAACTCTCCAATGTCTCCTGCATTCCTAATGCAAACCAAGTTCCCTCTGACACAGGTGGAAGTCACATCTCAGAGGTACACTTCTAACCAGCTTCATTGCAAGGTTGCAGATGAGTGATAAGTGCTGTAAATGATGGCTAGCAGATAAGCAGAGGGTGTTTTGGACAGTTATAAGAAATCTCCAGGCTAGCTGAACTATCACTTAATTAAGCATTTACTAAATAGCTAGAAAAAATTGTTAAACTTTAAACTGAATTCTTAATGTACAGCATTAAGAGGCAAAAAATCCTGCAATTTCCTCCATCATTTGTATAAGCTCAGAAATACAACCTAACTATGTGTTCTGATATTTTCTTCCTAATTCTAGATTATCCTGAAGGGGAGGATAAAGAAACTGGCCACCAAGATGGTAATCACTAGTGGAAATGAAGAAGATAAAGGCAGTCAAGAAAAGGAAAGCAAAGAAGAAACCATCTTGGCAATGCTTGGAATTATTGGGACAATTCTGAACCTCATTGTGATCATTTTTGTGTACATTTACACAACGTTGTAAACTAGCAGGCATGCAAATAGAACAGATAAAACGGCCATTAAGAGTGACAACAAACATTGCTGACTATTGACAAGTTGTTTAATCAGAATTGACTCTGTATTATATTAACACATCATAAAAGCACTGCCTGCAGGCAGCGAAGGCTGAAGCACAATTAATTTAACAAGACTTCTTCACGCAGTAACAAGCTAAACTCTTCTGTCCTGCCCTCTTCCTTTTGCTTTGGTTTCTGGTTTGGGGGAAACATGACTGCAATTATGTAAGTTGTAGCTTTGAAGAAATCCACCTGGGTTATGTTATTTTAACACAATTAAAAAAAAGAAAAAAAAAAGAAACTGTACACTATATACAATTAAAAATGTATACTGTATACCTGCAAAGATGGAATTCCAAGATAGCTACATAGCACAGATCACGTGTCCATTAGGTCAAATGATATTTTTTCTCTTGATTTATGCTTTTACTTACATTGAATCTGACAAGCTTTTTGTTTAGAATGAACATATGGTGCAATCATGAAAAAAACAATTCTATTGAGCAAAATCTGCCTAAAACTGATAAGATGTTGGGAGAAATGCAGTATGTGGTTATTTTAACTTTCTCATTTGCTTAACATCTGTGTCTGTTCATACCAATGTTTATAAATATATATTTTTAATAAATGTGCTATATTTTTAGCATGGACCAAACATTTGGTGACGCTTGTATTCATGCAGCTAGATTTTGCTGGATGAAGTGCCCTTTTTGACAATGGATGATGTTCTTCTCAGCAATTATACAGCAGTCTTGTTTGCAGCCCTCTCAGTGTAGTCTGCAGCAAGCTCACATCATGCTCATATGCATGACTTGAAGTTGGAATGTCAGCTGAAAAGCATTGCTGCCTAATACGGGAAATAGCAAAACATCGTAAGGTGACCTTTGGAGACTGGTTGCAGAAAGAAGGTTCTATTTATAGTTTGAAACAAAAAGTGAATGGAAGGAATTTTGAGGCATCTCTCAAGATATTACGAAATTCACAGAATTTATGGCTTTCAGAATCCAGTCATACTCTCTAGGGGCTTGTAGTGAGAGAGGCAAACACAGTTATGCAGTTGGATAGAGAAATGTAAAGAGCCTGTAGAGAGGAGCTTATGAGAAATCTAGTTGGTAAACACAGGGTGTATTTTGAATGTGAGGATGATTAACCCTTCACACACAGTTCTCTGACTTGTGCTTTAAATGGCAGCGCAGTGAAATTTTCTGAATTGTGTTTTTGGCAGGAACACACAGGGGATGATCACCATTTTGCATCAAAATTCAGTACCTATCAGCATATGAAGCACTAAAAATATGAGACCTCAACTCTGCCTCAAGTTGCCTAAGTAGTTCCCCATTAAATCTGACATGTCTTCTGAAAATATATATATATATATATATATATATATAGGTCAATTACTTGTTTGCTGACTTGTGACTTGAATTATATCCTCAGATGAACAAGGGAAATTGTTGTTGAAGTCAGTTGGAGCTGTTAAAAGTCTCATCCTAGAGTCTCAGGAATTATAGTGATCAGCCCTGTGCCTCTGGAACTAGTAACAAGCCTCTCACTGGTTTCCAGGTGGCTGGGACTGATCTCACAAATACAGAACTTCACTGTAAGATAAAATAAAAGCAAGCCTGGGAAAGCCTCAGGGAGACTCTCATAAAAGAGGTATTTAGTCTCTGGTGTATCACACAGTCAATAACAAACCGTCAGGAGAAGGGAAAAGGTCAGCGAGTAAATTAAAATGAAATCCAATATGAAGACTGAAGGAAGAAAGAGCAAAATAATTTCATGTTTATGGAAAAAAAAAAAATGACAGAGTGAGAGAAGTGAGATTCGAAAAAGCAGAGAGCAGTGCAGACAGAAGGTGCCAGGCATTGTAGGGTGGTTGAAGAAACTTTCGTTGTGGTTACACTCCTCAGGTAAAGACAAGGGTACTGGGGAGAATGAGAAACTTTAGTGGCACACTTCAGTAGAAGTGAATGAGGCTGATATTGTTTTTTGGGTGGTTTTTTGTTTGTTTGTTTGTTTTTCTTTGCTTTTTTCTTATTTGGTTGGCTTTGTTGGTTTTGGGGGGTTTTTTTTGTTGGTGTTGTCATTTTGCTTGGATAATTCTAGGAAATTAGAAAAATTCAGCATTTTGCATAGCCTGAATGAGAAGAAAATGGTTAAAATACAGTTGCTTCCATCTTGTAGCTTTCTTTTTTGAAGGTACTGCTGATCTCAGCATGGGGCACTGGCACTGTCTCGATTCCCCACAGCACAGCTGGACTTACTGTGAACACCTGGCTATCTCCAGCTGCCCTTCACCTTGTGACGGTCCTCTGCAGATGTTTTGCTAAAGCCTCTCTTTCTTCAGCAACCATGACAGCAGTCTGAGTCTCATCCCACCTTCTAGAGAGGAAGCTGAGAAAGGGCAGTATCAGGGTCAAGAGATGAGCTCTGCTGCCTGATACTTCTTTGCCTCTCCATGCACCAAATGACAATACCTGTCATCTTGTGGGCATGAAGATGCTTAAGACTAAATGCCCATTAAATTCTTCTATCAATGTTAGAAATAAATCTCTACCCTGCAAAACAACAAATAACACCCCTACACCCCATGTGGAGTAGAAATGTTTGCTGTTCAGTGCCTTGTGCTCCTTCAGACATAGACCAGGATTTTCACCAAAGCAGGCACAGCAAACAGCCCAAATGTGCTTAAGCTGAAGTGGTTGATCAGAAATCCTAAGGAAACAGTATTCACCCTTCCTTTTCCAGTAGAAGACCACATGGGGAGGAGTTTCCAGCTGTGGGAGAGCTGATCTTTGCCTTAAAGGATCTTGTATGCTTTACATCTGCTGTACAACCAGGCGCCTTCCAACAGCCACGTGCCACATGCCTTGCTGCAGTTCTTTTATTGCACACTACAGTAAGAAAAAATCTTTATCCCCAGACATAAAATGTTTAACACTTAATATTTTAATTTTACTGGTTTCTGTTCACAGATTTTTCTAGAAATATCCTGGGGCAAGTACTTAAGTAGATTCATCAAGTATTCATTTAAATAAAAATGAAGAGTTTCCTTTGAGGGCAATTCCTTTACCTTTTATGTGGCTCTCTTGAACAACGATATGGGGAAAGTATGCTTTCAAGAATGACCGTGGCAAGGAAACATTTTATACGAGAGCCTGAACATGTGTCTTCCCAGGCAGATGCACACAGGCCTGGTTTTGGCTAAATGCCAGCTGCAGACAAATTACCCTCATGCTTTTTACATGAGTGGTTGTCAGCATGCACCTGTAAGAAATATTCAACTAGGCACCACATATATCACGGATTCCTTATCGTCAGTAACTGTTGAATAAAACTTCTCTTTACAAGTGCCGAATGATAAATCTGCTTTGGCAAGGAAAAAGCCAATAGTCTCATTCCCGGCTTGACTTGCAGGTGATGCAAAGAGTTACCAAAGCCTTTTTACATTAAATATTACCACGTTAGAGATGGGAATCTTCATGTTTCCATTTGAGTAGAAGAAAATGAAAATTCAATATCATAAGAAGAGACCAGAACAACAATTTTCGCTTGTGTAAATTGAGGATGCCTGTGTATTTTTCAGTTGTCCTATATAGTCTGATAGTTTGCATTATGGAAATGAAGAACGTTTTCCTGAGGTGACAGGAAGGTGTGTTTCTTCCTGCTAGCACCTGGTGTGCTGTTAGCACAGCCAAGTGGGTACAGAAGAATTTGAAAAGGAAAAAAAATGTCCAAGCCCATCATATACATAGCAAATTGAGGAGAAGGAAGAAGAATAGGCTGCTGCTCTTAACTGTAGCTCCTATAGCTGCTTCTAAAAAAATTACCATCTCAGGAGTATGCCTTCCCATGCATTATCTGGAAGGATGCCTCTTGCCTGTTTCTTTGAGGTTTTGAGGCTGGGAGACTCTGTGATTCTGGAAGCTGCTGTTCTGGTTTACAGGGTGTAGCAGAAATGCTGAGTCACAGCCTGAACCTGTGATTGAGCACCTGGTGGGAAAGCAGGGCCAACCCAGGGAGCTCAGGTGCATGCGATGTGGCTGAGTGAGTGGAAGGGATAAAGCCAGGGTCCACCTCTTTCCAGACCTCATTTAAGAGTTGGTAGTGGAGATGAGGGTATCTTGCTGGAGACCCCTGTCTACGTGAGGCCTTCTGAAGGTAAGCTGCTTCTTTCCTTTGTTTCTGTGCATGTGGCTTTTGTATTTGAGCAAATCTTGCCTTGGTGCAGCCTGGGACCTTGCTGCTCTGCTGTCACTGCTGTGCTTTCCATTGTGTTACAACTGGGTATACAAGTCTAGTGAGGGGCAGTATTATTATTTTCAGTATAGTCAGTAATCTTTGCTTTAGTTCCTGTAATTTAAAGGATTCTTGTTTGCTTGAGTTCCCCTTCTTGCTCCCTCTCCTGTTCCTTGTTTCACTAGACATCCAAATACTAAGAAACCTCCATCACATCACAACAAATATTTAGTGTGAGGCACTGATGAAGTCTAAGTGTCTTATACTTCCACTTAAACTGTATCCTGAAGCCCGCCCAGAGGTCTCATCCATGCATGTCAGAAGGTGTCATCATTTCTGAGTGAGAACCTGACATTTCAGAGCACGCTATGGGAATGCAAGGAATGTGGCCCATAGCAAGGAGTGGAGTTAAGGAGTAACTGGATTAAAACTCCAGGGTGGCAGCATAGCAGTATTTTCTAATTAATTGTTTTGAGGTTTGGCTGGAATACTTTCTGGCTACCTAGTATTTTTGAGTGTGTGTGTATGTGTGTGTGTATATATGTGTATATATATACAAATATATATGTAGATATATACAAATATATATATATATGTATATGATGTATGTGTGTATATACATAAAAAACTCTTTCTTGGAAAGTTTTTGGAAGAAAACACATCTAAGTGAAATAAAGAAGGAACCTCACTTTATAAGCTTCAGCAACAATTTCTAGTAGCAGCCATCCAAAGCAAACATGACTGAGACTCCAAGTGCCTCTGGCTCTCTTCCCAAGAGAGGATTTTGGCAGGCCAGGAGCACACTGCAAAAAGATGAAAGCACCTCTTGTGCTTAGGGAGAGTGTCTTCTTTGGAGCAGTATGCACAAGTTTACAAAGACTTACAAAGATGTAAAGAATGGCACAAGCATTGTTCATCTCAATTACTAGTAGATACCCTGCCCTGCTTCCAGGTGCATTTTTGAGGCTCTTATAAACTCAGTGCATCCTTTCCCCACCAATGATCTAAGAGAAACAAAACCTGTGCAGCACATAAACCTCACACCAGGTTTAAGTAATATGTGCATCCACATACATTTATCTACATTCAAACCATCTGGAAGCCAATAAGATGCTCCTTGTCTTAATCATTAGGATTGCTTATTTGCATTTCACCTGGAGGGGCTCAGATGGTGAAGGGCAATTTGTAGGGCTGAAAGTACCCTCATGTTTCCAGCAATGCAGCTTTACAGGATGTAGCTGTTACCTCAAAATGTTCCTTTTCACACTGAAATACACCATGATCACAGCACATGATGTTCCATGGGTAGAAGCTCTCTGACCGTACCTTATTGTTAGGTGCTTGGGTTTTATGTTAGCTGATTGCTACAGCAGGGTTTTATACTGAAGTGAGGATCTCAAGTTCAGTAGCATGAGCTACTCTCCCATCATGCTAGATAGCCTGCTACTGAAACAAGAGAAATACAAGTCTATAGCATGTTCTCTGAAGGCTCAGGCAGTGATTAAACTTAGACAGCTTGTTTTATGATGGCTCTGATATACTTGCAAGCCTCCAGGACCAGCCCTGAGATCTTTGTCTGGCCCAGTGCCTTGTAGGTGTCATGGTGGCAGGACCCTCAGCCAGTATCACTCTCCAACAGCAGTGATGTAGACTGGCAGTAGCAGGGCATGCCAGCTGGGGCACTCTACAAGACAGAACTTGTGTAGAGGAGGCCAGCTGGTTTCCACAGGTACTTACCTTCCTGAGGATCAAGGGTGTTGTGGTGCACTGATATTGGTAGTGAGCTACTGTAATAAAGTGATTGTGTTCCAGGGGGAGTGATTTCTCACCTTTATTTCCTGCAAACTTAATGGGAAAGGTTTTATAATTCTGGCTTTGTCAGTTTAAGATATGAATTAAAAAATGCTATGTATGTTTTCAGTTTTCTAATTTGCTGCTTTTTTTCCCCCTATCAATCAATTCAACTTCAGTTTTGCATGTACTGTTCTTATTTCTGTAATAAAGATAGTTAATGCTTTGATACTGGGTGCATAAGGAAAGAATGAAGACAACATTGTCTATGTTTCATTAATTCTTTATTGCGGGCAGACAATATAGCTAGTGATTTTTCTTTGCATCCATTGATAGCATTAATTTTATAATAAATTCATACCATCACTTTTAGAGCCTCAAGAAACAGCAAGACAAAGATCCAGCATTTGGAGCTGTGCATTTTCAAATGCTGTCAGCAAACAGAGAAGCATATGAAATGTTTGCATTAAGATAAAAGAAAACAATGTTGTACACATACATTTTTAATGGTTTCCAACTCGGAAGTGAGATGAAACAACTATCATTCTTACACTGCTGCTGATACTGCAGAGTACACAGTGGAACATAATTTAGATGCTTGCTCTTATAACACTTATATGTGTACTTGATTCAGCCTAAGGGACTTAGTTTCTTTGCAGTCAGTATGCATATGTAGATGTATTTACAGGTTTGGATGACAACTGACAGTTCAGATATAGCAACAACATAATTAATCAGATAGGAAATTCCATGATTTTACCCTATATAATGAGTTATACCTCACTGACCTTTTTTTCATCTGTTCTCTTTGAATCTGTATGACTGATAAATTGATGATAAACCCTATATAATATAACCAATGGAAGAATGAAGACTTGTGGAATGTTCAAACTGCATCTTCCAGCAGATGCTAGGCATATAAATTTGTGCTTTGAAGAACTTCAGTGATGAATGTTTTACTTTCCTTTGTATAGATCACCATCAGTCCACACTTCTTAGTGGCTTTAAAGTCCCTATTTGACAGTACAGTGTTTATGTGCGGTTTCCTTGAGCTGTGAAAACAGCAGCAAAATGGGTTTTGCATCCTATGTTGCTTTTTAAAATTTTACAAACCTCTTGCTATCCTATACTGACCTCCTGGTTTTAAAGATTGACATTTCTGAAGAGTAACTTACAACTACAACCTTCACTACAATTTTAGGCAGAAAGGATGAGACCTTTTACACCAAACATGGGTCTTATTTCTCTGCTCGTACGGACAGCCCCAGGTAGCTCCTGTGCTGTTCTGAGCATAACAGACCTACAGGATTGAGGTCTTGATTTTTTAGAAAGTTCAGTTGTTAAACCCCTTGGAGCAGTGCATTGCATGGTTGTTGCAACATCACCAAGCAAGCAGAAAAGTTCCAATCATAGAACCATAGAATTGTTTGAGTTGGAAGGGACCTTTAAAGGGCATCTACTCCAACTTCCATGCAGTCAACAGGGACACCTACAGCTCCATCAAGTGCTCAGAGTCCTGTCCAGACTGACCCTGACTATAACAAGCAATCAACTTTCTAGATTTTGAAATTGCTCATGTACCTACTTCCATTGGTGAAAAGATGCAAAACATCATCAGTGTTACTGGTGTAGCAGTTGCCAAACACTACTGTGACTCAGCACAGAACTTCAGCTGTTGTTTGGGTGTTAAAGCATCCAGGTTGGAGCTGTGACCTCCGGTTGTCAGAGATGCTGAGAAAATGCTTTATCTACACATTGATGAATACTTGTTCATTTCTTAAATGGTTTTTCACCTCAGAAATTGAGATTTTTGATAGAATGGAATTTAGAAACAACTCTTGCAGTGTAGTTTGGTATTTTTTTTAAACCATGTTTTGTTCTGCCTGCTTTCTTAAGAGAAAATTAATTTCCAGCTGAAAAGTTCCTTTCAAATTAAAATCAAAACTAAGTTCCACAATACTAAAATATTTTGCTCACCACAGTGTGTTGTCAGCCTCCCCATCCTGTGCTGCTCAGCCATACTGAGCCACCCTGCAGATGCTGTGCTGGGGGAAACAGCACTGCTCAGCACCAGGGAGTGCCTGGCTCATACAACTTGCTATGCAAACCAAGAGCTTTCAGCAGTGAATGAAAATGTTGTCTTGGTTTTATTTTTGACACACATCAAACTTTCATAAACTGAGACCACCACTCACCACAGAACTCTGCGCATCAGACCACTGCTCCCATGAGGTCGGGAGCACTTGAGTGAGGTGGAGAAAGAGAGAGGCCAAGAGATGTCTGCTGGTTGTAAACAGCCCTGTAACAAACCTTCAGAGGCACAGAATTCAGCCTCTCAGTGCACGCTATCTCCCTGAACCTGGCTGCTGGCCACCTCATCCCCAATGCTCACAGGGGCAGTGAGGGGAGCACGTACATTTTCCTATCTTAATCAAGTTACATGCTCAGTTGGTTTTGCTTCAGTAAAAGTGACTATGGCAAAGGCCAGGACAGCAGGGGAGCAAGGCTGCCTTGTCCCTGGCTTTGAACACTTCTTCTCAGTGGACTGCCCCTCTCCTGCCATCTATTGCACACCAACAAAATCTGATGGCGTATTGGCTGGAAGGTTCATCCTCTACTGCCACATCACCAACATCCAGCTCTGACATTGTGGGCCAACACAATAACATAGTAGGCATTGATTTACAAGCAGACCTCAAGAGTGCTGCAGCATTCCCACTGTCTAAAAACACTGAAAAACTGAAATGATGTTAAGAATAAAAGAGAATGGTCATCTAAACTGATTTAGACATCGTTGCTTGTACTGAAAATCAAAGCTTCTACTCTAATTAATGATAAAAGTAGAGTTGCTTTGATGTCACAAAACCTGAAGAGTATCAGAATCCCATGTTATTAAAATGCCATTCTGCTCACTTTGAAAAGTTAATCATTCTGTTTCTAAGCTGTCTCAACCATTACCCAATGAGTACCAAAATTTCACAACTCACCATCTTGTTCCAAACTTGAATATAACAAGAGATTTGAAAACAGTGATCCTTACACTGGAATTCCACTGCCTGGAAACTAAACAAGAAATCAGAAATCATGTAGATGGGTTCTCCGTCAGCCAGTGCTGGATTTGCAGGAAGATCTACTGAAGTGTGGCTAACAGCAGAACAGTCTGACCGGTACATTCAAATATCCTTTCAGATCAGTAGATTTTCATATATAGTCCTGGTCCCCTGGATGGAAGATGGATATTTTTTATTTCAACCAGATGGTTTCTTCCTTCTGTGTGTCTTTTTATTCATCAAATCTTAGATGAGTACAATGTTGCTGATGTGTCACTGCAGAGGAGTAGTGTTAAGAAAAGGAAAGAAATAGTCCAGATGTAAAAACAAAACGTCAGTTTGCGTCAATCAATTCAAGCCATACAGAACAAACTGTATGGATCCCTGCAAGCAACACAAACTTTTTAGAAACTATCATTTCTGAAAGAGTGGTAGAAGCAGAAGGATGTACTTTATATGCCTGTGGGCTCTTTGAAAAATACTTTGGAAAATGTATTTTTATTATGTAGAAGTTAAATATATTAGTTCACTTGAGCGGTTTTCTTTTAGTAAGTAGTTGTTTCTTTACCTTCCTTACAGCACACACAGTGCCAGCTGTCAGTCCAGCCCCTACTAAAGCCGTTATCATGAGCAGAAGGCAGCACTTGACTCCTAGATCTGAATGTAGTCCTGCATTTAGGTTCATATTTCTCTCAAAGACAGTATGTGAACCTGTTAGCTCTCTGGGCTGCCCATAAGCTGGGAAGAAACTGTACTGAAAGTAATTTTGCTAGAGCTGGGCCACATCCTGCAGGCACACTAAAGCACAGAATCACAGAATCGGTGGTATTGGAAAAGACCTCAGGAGATCATCAAGTCTAACCCCCTGCTAAAGCAGATACTCTACAATAGGTCACATAGGTAGGCATCCAGCTGAGTCTTGAATATCTCCATAGAAGGAGACTCCGCAGCCTCTCTGGGCAACCTGTTCCAGTGCTCTGTCACTCTTACTGTATAGAATTTCTTCCGTACGTTTGTATGGAACTTCCTCTGTTTGAGTGTTTGGCCATTGCTCCTTATCCTATTGCTACACAGCACCAAGAAGAGTCTGGCCTCACCCATTTAACTCTCACTTCCTTTTAGATATTTATAAACATTGATCAGATCCCTAGTCACTTAGCCCACTTTGATTTGCAGGAAGGTTATTGCAGTTTCACAGAAGCACTTCACACAAATAGAAGGGAACAAACATCTCAGGACAGTCACTCATTTTCCTCTCAGCTCCCTTCCTTCTCCTGCAGCTCCTTCCTCCTGTTTCCCGGCTTGTGAAATCAGCACTGTCACTTCCTTACAAGACATCACTACTAAACAGTCTTGCTTGACATTGCTATCTCTACGTGTCTCAGATTTAAATTGAAAACCTCTTCCTTGCCCAGGGCCCTGTTTTCTCTGCTGATCCCTCTTCTGACCCCAGTGGCACCAGCTGTTGAGCATCATATTTTTGCCAAAGCCAAAGCAGCTGCAGGGTGTTTTCTGTCACATACCTGGTGTGATTGCCCTTTTTCCTATCAGCCCTTCTCCCTCCCTTAGTTAAAGCTTACCAGAAATACAACCACAACTTACAATTGTAATACCCTTGTCAATCATCAGGTTTTTGTGCTTTTTTGTTGTTTGTTTGTGAGGCTTTTTGTACTTCTGGTTGGAGACAAAAGATCTTGGAGAGGAAAAAGTCAGTATATCTTACAATGACACCTCTGAGGATTTTTGACAAAGCTGCTTAGAAAAAGCAAATAGCTGGCTTACTGTATGGGGAAATCACATTTTACCTGCAGTGTTCATCTTAATGTCCAGAGCAGGTGATGGTGATCAAGGTGGATCCATGCTTACAAGGTCACAGCTGGTCTACTTGAACATTTGCAGCATTCTGTAGTGATGCTCTCCAGTAACCCTGCCCATTTGTAATTCTGCATTTTTAAGCTGTTTTTTTTTTGTTGTTATTGTTGTTTCAGGAGGTTAGAATACCTCTGGTAGAGCACAGCTAAGTCTGGCAAGGTGTTCTGGCAACCTCACCTTTTTACCATCATAGCAGATGCAGCTATGCTAATTGTGAGATTCCTGACCAGGCCAGCTGCCCCCAGCCTAGGCAGCATGGTTCTGTGAGCAGAAACTCTCCTCACCATGACTAAGAGCAGGCTTCAAAGAAACGTTGGGAAAAAAAAAAAATAAGGCAGGAAAATATGAGTCATCTTAAGATGTCAGTTTGCATGCATCTTTAAGCAGCATATAATTATTTTTATGTACATGTTTAATTGATTTTTCTTCATGTTTCATCTGGGTCTACATTTGTTTGTCATCCTTGCTGGGTGTAGCATCTAGCTGCTACCGTATCTGTAGCTGTTTTAGCAGTGGGAAGCTCTTGAAGGAAACAGCGATGAATGTGGCTGCCCTGAAAAACTCTCCAGGGTGTGGTCTGTGGTCTGAGGGGTTTCTGCAGTGAAAATATGTCCCTTAGCACAGCTTCCTGTTGTGCCCATAACTGAAGCTCCTCAGTGGGGCAAAGCTTCAGCTTTTGGAGCTGCTGGACCTACCACTCCAATACCCGTCTCTGGTCAGAAGTATTGTTGCCACCAGAATGCACGGTACAAACAAGGAACAGGAGGCTAGGATTGCAATTTGCAGCTGGGAGTAATTGGAGGCAGCTGAGAAAAGGGTGAGGGCATTTTCCCTATTCCTCTATCTCAATGGGGGTAAGCCTGAGGCAAAGGAGCTCTTGAGCTTTGTAGATGAGGAAGAAAGCAAAGCATTTTTGTTTAGAGAAGAAATAATAGAGAGTTCTTTTGTGATCAGGAGAAAAGTTGTGTCTTAGGGTATTATTATTATTGTTAACCTTTTCTTCCACTTTACTGAAGAGACAAAGGCTCTCACTACTCTGGAAAGGTAAGTTCTTAAAAGCATACACTGAAGATGTAGTTTGCTCATGAAGGGTAAGAGCAGCCTGTGGCTTCCCCTTGTAGCACAGCCTGAGCCATGCTGGAGAGAGGGCAGTTTCCTGTAGGAAATCACGGCATTACTTTCAGCTACAAAAATAATTATTGCTGTTGCATGTGAGCTGTACTCACAAAAATCTGTGATTTTCCTCATCTAAATGAGCACGTATCATTGGAGACTCCTATAGCTGCTGCCCCCATGGTGGGAGGCAGATGGGAAGCATCTGCTCCACCTGGGTTGGGACACTGTAGAAGCCAAACACGTGAAGGTATCTCAGGCCAAGTGTGTAAAACCCACTTATTTCACCTGCATGGATCTGGTGGCCATTCACAGCTAACTAGTGTCTTTCATAACATTTTCTGCCTGACACCTGTGATAAGGGTTTGCTTTTCTGAATTCTGGCATCTGATTTAATTCTTTTAACAATTTGACTCCTAAGTACTTTAATCTAGTGGCATAGAACTATCAAATCTAATAAAACTGAGTAAATTAGGTAATATCAGCTCTCAGTCAGATGCTCAAAATTTTCTGAGAACGCTTCCCTTTACACTCAGTTGTAAAACTGAAATAACCTACTTCAGCACATTAGTGTCTCAAGGAATGAAACTAACTTAAGCAGAAGAAAAATCCTGTCTGCTACTTGTTCTGGCATTTTCCTATGATTTCTGAGCACAACAGGCTCACCACTGGCCATCTCCCCTTGTCTCCTCTCTGCTTTCTCATCAGCCCCGTTTCAAGGTTTTCTTTCAGTTCTCAGTCCTTGAAAGGCTGGCATAGTCTTTCCTTTATAAGAAATGTGGTTTTGTTTCTTGGTAAATATTTTGCTTGGACGTAACCCATGCACTCTGGAGCATTAATGTTTCCTTGTATTGTTTTTCTTCTAACATGTTTTTGAAATTAGTAACTTTTGGTATTGTACCTCTCATTACCCATGACGTCTCTCCATTCTCTATGTCTGTCTCATAATGAAGATCTGACCCTTTGTGATGCCCTTTCTAACTTTTTACTTTCTGTATTTGCTAAAGATGTAAATAGTACTTTTTCATTCTTGAATATTTTTAAAACTGAAAATGCACTGTAAAACTTCCTTTTTCCTGACCGTTGATGGAGTGGGAGAAGCATGGAAGAGTTCTGTCGTATAAATAGCCCTACTTACAGCTACAGAGTTCAGTGCTAGGTGCGGCATCACTGGTATATGAAATACTTAATATATGAAATACTTACACGCACTTCATAGTGACTGCAGATGGCACCTTGGGTAATTCTGTGATCTCCATCTATTTGCAAGATGAATGGTTTTCTTCCTATTTATACAAAGTATCACAAGTAATGCAAGTAATGTCTTCATTTTTTTCTGGAAGAAGCTAACAAGCCTCTGGCAACCTATGCTCTGTGCAGAAAGATCCTTACCCTCGCTTATGTGAAAGTAAATCAGCAGTTTCATAACTGTAGGATCCAGGCAAGAAAAATGGAAAAATGGACAAGTCTTGAACTGCCAAGATAAAAAGGTTAAAAAAAAAAAAAGTAAATTCCACTGACTATAATCACATGAGAAATAATCAAATTGGTATTGGGAAAACTTTCTGACTGGTCATATGTGTTAAGGTATTACTTATGCAACTGTGTTTCCTTTGTACATATATTTCATTTATTTAGAAAAAAAATATATGTATATATTTCCCCTTTTTCCCCTTTTTAACACTCTTTGGTTCAGAGTTTCCATTTATGAAAGTGCATCAAGCACTAAGGACAATCCAGTACAGATTGGACACCATCATGGAGCTGAGCTTGGCATCTATCTGAATCACCACAAATTGAGGGATAGATAATGTGCTGCCACTCTCTACAGAGATGGGAAGAAGATAGAAGACTTGCTATGAAATCTAGTTACTATTTTTAACCAAAAATTTTGAAACACATCAAGTGGGCAAAAATTATTCTATGATTCCTAAAATATACTTGACCATGGAGGTCATGCTGTTCAACATGTGCATGTTTAACAAAGATAAGTTTGACTGGTCCTTCAGACTTAGCCTGTTTTGGCTGTAGTTCATTTAAATCAGATTAATATGTACACTGGTGGTTTCTCAAAAGTGATACATTGAGCACCGGCAATGCGAAAACCACTTGAAAATGTTGTATGGCCCTCCTGAGACCTGCTGCTTTTTCCTGTGACATTGCTTCCTATTGCAGTGATGCTGACAGTTCCTTTTTGGCAAAGAAGTATTTGCCAGGTTGTGAGATGGATCAGGCCAACTGTATGATTCCCATTCTTTGTGGCTTCTGTCTTCGTTGCTGATCTGGATGTCTACTTCATGGAGACACAGGAAAGAGGGAGGACTTATAGACTGACAGTCTACAGGTCCATTGAGAGTGTGCAGAACTGGAAAAAAGTACTGTGTTGCTCCTTTCTCTCCCTCCTGCTTTGATTTGGGAGCCCATGGGTCATTGTTGTGTGCTGTGAAAGACTGGACTCCTTACATCTACATTCTCCTCTGCAAACAGAGGACACAGCAAGCAAGCAGGATCCCTCCCAGCAGAGTTTCTTGCAGAGTAAGATGCCAACCAGACATAGAGTGCTTTCCCCCATGGCATGAAATATTGTCTGAGGGAGAATCTGTGGAGGATTGCTTGTCATCTAATTGCATTATTTTTCAACCACATGAGCAATAAATATTTAAAGTCTGGTTGTAGGCAATGTAACACTCTGTAAATATGCGGTTCTGAATACAGAAGTGAGAGGCAGATATTTTCTTTAAGAGGAAACAAATACATCTGTTTGGCATAAACTGTCCTCCTCCCCACTCTGTAAAGAAGAATATGTTGAGGCAATTTTGGATGAATGAAGGGGAAACTAAAGGGGAAAAAAGTATTGCTGAATATTTATTGCTACCTCCTGGCTATGCCCTGTTTTTTCCATTTGTCAGATTGAAGTATTAGCTCACAACCTACAAAGGAAAGACAGAGATTGAGAGAAGGAGCTGAGAAAACCAAAGAGCTTCACCCTTAGTACTTCTTGTTCTCTCCCTTCTTATCACCACCATACTCACTTCTGTGACAGAGAAACTATGGTCAGTAATAGAGATAGGCAGCAGTATGGGAGTTCCTGTCAGGTTTTCTTACTTTATTCTGAGTATTTTGGTTTTACACAAATATTTGTAACTGGTTTATGGAAACTGCAACTGACAATTCTGCTGGTCTTGAAGATGTAGGGCCCATACCAGCAGGAGGTGAGGGAGGCAGCATTAGAGGAAGAGATTGAAAGACAAAGTTGAAATGCACTTCAAGTATCGTTCGACTCTGGCTACAAACAGGCTATCAAGTGTGAAAATAAATCCCAACCTTTTCAGATGCCTTGTGTTATGATCAAGCTAGATTTTTTTACTGCCTTTGAAAGGAAAAAAGTACTCTGACATTGACCAAAGGAAGATGTTCTCCCAGCTGATTTAAGTGGAGCAGTGCACAGCTATGAGAGGAGGATCTCATTCTGCATGTTGCTCTCACTGGCTTTCCTGTTTCTTTTCAAAACCATTTTCTGTATTTTTGGAAATGTTTTTATGAGGTGCCTTTGCAGTTGAAAACTAACTTGGTGATTTGACTCGTGGTCTGTTTCTACTCCGTGAGATACAGTCAATAAGAAATGATTAGCAAAATATGATGGTGTGTACTTCATCTCAGCACCCTGCTGCTTCTAAAATCCTCTTAGTGAACAAAAACCCTAGTGGTCCTCTCAGAACAAGCTATTATCAATCAAGTTTTATCTACCAAGAAAAGTTTTCTTTTCAGAAAGCCCTACTGAGGCATAGTGTAATATTTATTGTGTGGCTGGCAGTATATTTCTGCCTGAGGGATGGACTGCAATTACAGAGTGGTAAATATTTCATTAGAACAAAGCAAAACTGCATAGGAAGTAGCCATCTCTTTATTTAAAACATTTATTAAAATACAATGTTAGAATCTACATGGGAATAATTCTTTCTGCCCAATCTACCAACTATGCTGCAATTTTGAGCAGACATTCTGTTATTACAAAACCTTGAATATTAGAGCAATCTATCTTTCCCTCTGAGAAAGATGGACCTCTTAAAACAGGCAGATTAAAATTAGTGTACATAGATGTCCATGACAAATCCTGGCTGTGTTAGGGAAGAGCAGGTGAAGGAGAGTCTAGAGCACTTACAAAGTTCCTTCTCTTGAGAATAATGGTGTAAATGTAATGCAAGTGCCTGAACATAATTAGTGCAATCTGCATAAAAGAGTGGGAAGTGGTCACTTCAGTTCTGCACAATTACGTATGCATAGAATAGGAGAATTATTTTCTGTATTAAACATCATCTGACTTCCTTCTCTTTCAAAGTTGCCCACTTCTCCGGGCACTGAAAAATGACATAACAACCACATTTTTGAACAGTCATTCGCATTACTGCAACAATTTTCTTAGGAAAGAGAGAGGAGATCTAAGGGCAAGTATAAAGAATGAGGTCCCAATGAGCAGTAAAATCTCTTCTTCAGTAATAGTTATCTTTCTTCTAGGGGACCATATTATATAATTTTTAGCCTATAATAATCTTGTGGAAGGCTGTGGTGAGGTGCTAGGTCCTACAGTGGTAACAGCTTTCTTACTTCTTCAGAGTCTGAAAGAAATAGATCATCTCATCACTGCACCAGTCATAGGAAGATCAGGTCTAATTTGAGTTTATTTTTTGTAACTGTTGAGTGGTATTTCCTCCATCTCAGGCTTCTAGGCAATGGAACACCTTTCCCACGGTATCTCTTTCACTAGCAGTTTGCTCAGTGTCTTTCTCTCACTGGGCTCCTGGTCAGTCATTCCTTACTAGCAGCAAGAGTGCTACCTACTTTGCTTTGAATGATTTGTAGGCTAGACTTGAAATTTCAGAGTAGAGAGTAACTGCCCCTCCATTGCATGCTATGGTCGTGTAGGATTGTGAAGCAGACTTCTCTGCTGAGCACCTCAAGCCAGCCTAGCCTCCCTCCTGTGGCAGAGGTTCCATTTCACTCTTGATGTCTTCCCTGGTACTTTACAAAGTTTCCAAGCTACTTGATTATACCTCTAGATGTACAAAACTGTTTCTCACAGTCAGTGTTAGATCAGTGCTAACCTCATAGCATGCCTTCCCATCTGTGCAGCTGCTGTCTCTGGCACTTTGCAGTGATCTTCTCCATGGAACTGTCAACTTGCCTCTGGGCACTGGCATGCCCATGAGTGGTCACCAACTCAAATTATTGTGATCTGAAAAGAAGTAGGATGACTTTCAATGGGAAGTGTAAACCAGTAAGATTTCTGGCTTAAGTTGGTCCAGGGTATTTCACTGTTTTGCTGTCATGGTTTGCCTCAGTGCCTTGAATGCCTATAGGAACTTCAATAATACTGGAAAGTTGGCACACTGCAAAAGTTAACGTACGGTAAAACCTGTCTCTAGAGAGCCCTTATTGTTCTTGATGTTACAAGTGTACAGATCCTGAGAAGCTGTGTTTTCTTGTTTAAAGCCATGCCTGTTTGTCACCCTGACAAAGTAATGATATGGTAGATCAGCTCTAAGACTAAAATCACCTTCATTGCATATGGCAAAAGTTCGGTCCTAAAATGCAGCATCGGCTACAACATCCAAAATGCATTTACGTTATATGCTGGTTTCCTTTGGGTGGCCTCCAAATGCTGAGGCTGTGACTTCAAAGCTTTCTGGTGAGAGTTGTAAAAATAAGCAAACCTATCTCAAGCAAGTCTCCAAAACGTACTCCTAGACCTGTTTCTGTTCAGTGTGATACTCGGCACTGAGCAGATAGAGATAAGCCAAGATATTGCCAGGGACAGTGCTCTGTCCCATTCTATGCCATTCTATGATAAAGATGCTAAGAATCCTGAAGAAATCTACAACTCGCAGTGTTTAATGCTTTAAGCAGCTGTTGAACAAATTCATTTGTAACAATCGTGTGATACAGCGCTCCTAAATTCTATAAGCTGAAACTGTTCCTGTAAAACAAAGCAAGTGAACAGCTGGCTCCTGGAACAGTGCCCTCATTTGCCTTTTTGATTGTGAATTTCTACCTTTGTGCTTGTCTGGATTTTGTTAGAAATTTTTTTCCGTCCAAACTGACATGAAAGTCATATGTCAACCAATTACTGGAGGTTATTCAAAGGTTATATGTAAACTACTCATTTGAGATATGAAGTGAGTGTTTCATTCATTGGTAATGATTGTTGAATGAAGGCTTGAAAATCCTAAAGGAACCATCAGAATAGATTTGAACTTCTGCACTGTGGGAATTGTGCTGCAGTTTCAAAGTGTGACCTTGACAGAAACAACAGGTAGTTGTGTTCACACCTTCTGAAGTATGAGAGACACATTTCCATAATTCACTGAAGGTGCTTTTCCTGTGGCTGGCAGGTTGACAGCAATTAATTACCTTAATATTTGCTTGGAGTTCTGAGGCTGCACCAAGTGATTAAAGATACTTCTGGAAATTAGGGGATTTGTTTGCACTCCTTCCTCTAATTGTTTGCTAAATAATTTACCGTCATTGTGTTTCAAATCTCTGAGTACTGCAAATAGTACTTAAATAATTTGGATTAATGCAGGGGGAAGTCAATGCAAGTGTATGAAGAGTTTGTGGCAGAGGAAGAAATTGGCATCCCTGGGCTTTAGAGGCAGAAGTTAAGATGAATGTAAGCATCTTTCTCACCTAAATAGCAGGTGATAGTATATAGATGGTTGATGCGGAAGTCCTGCAATGCTTCAGACAGACCTACAAGATCAAGCTTCATTATGTAGATGTTAAGCGGACTATTATGAACTTAAAAGCTGTAGCAACTTTTCCAACTGCTTGTATTTCTGAATATCAAGTACTATGCTAAATGAGGTCCATCCAGGGACCAAAATCTATACCTTCCCATCTGATGCATCTTCTGTCACACTTTTTTTTTCTCTGTTGCCCTAATCTGAAATGCTTTGGGTGTCTTTGCATGTATTTTACAGCATTTTCTTGAAGGTTATCGTAATGCCTACAACATTCAGGGTGTTGTGTAAATGTGATAGATATCCTTTCAGCATGAATTTAATTCACCATATGTTTTGCCTCTTAGTGCTTTGCCAATGGAATGGCTCCAGTTTGTAAGCATGTTGTGCATTACTGCTGTCTTTTCTACTGAGAAGAAAAATAAATGTTATACTGAGGATATTTGAACAGAAACTGAAATTTTGAGAATGAGGTAATGATGAAAAAGTTCTAGCTTTGTGATTTCTGATCTGATTTTAGAGTTGTGTGTTGGAGGGAAGCTATGAGTCCCTTACACTTCTGTCATGCTTAATTCCCCTAGAACCTCAGTGACTGAGGTAACCTTGTGTGCTCAGTCAAAGGATGAGGCTGAACTTTTTCACACTCATCAGATCATCAAATTGTCTTATATGCAAGTGTCACTTTTTGTAACCATTTTTCTTTCCCTTTCCATATACAGAGTGAAAGCCATAACTTGATAGTGAAAAACACGCTGATGAAGTGTCATGTTAAAAACAGACCAGCATAGGCAGAACCGACTCACCTAAAACAACTCTGATTCATCTTCATATGAAATGCATGCTATCTTGAGCAAATTTCTTACCCTTTAAGCATATGAAGGCTGGTACGTACCAGTGTTCATGGAGCAGTGCTTAATAATAATGCTTTCCTTCCAGTTACCTTTACAGGTGTCCTTGAAAGCCCTGTCATTCTCTTTTCCTTAACAGAAAACTAATCTGGCATCTCTTGCCTTATGAAAGCCAAATACTCAGGTGCTGTGTCCCTGATCAGTCGTGTATCTCTTCTTGCATATTCTGCTTCTGCTCTTCTAGATGGCTTTTTCTCTCAAGCATCATTCCCAATAGCTGTGACTATCTTCCAGAAACTTGTTTATGATGGACATTACAGAAAAGACTCAATTACCTATATTTTGCTCCATAAATATTATACCAGACAAATTCAAGCCACAGTCTTGTAAGTTGTGTCACATCTACATATGCCTCCACACCAACATTTTTGCCTGCAGCAGGAGAAAGCAAACTGCTTCTGTTTGCTGCAAAATCACCCTATTAATGTCAATAGAAACCCCCGCTTTGGTAGAAGGGCTCCCAACCTTTGCAACTTGTATGTGATATAGCAAAACCCTTCAATTCATAATGATTTACAATGCCTGAGATACTGGCTACTACTAGCCGGAGATACTACTAGCTGTAGTAAAAAAATGTGTCAATATGCACAGATGAAAATCAAAGGGCAAGCAGTTCATTACAATTTTTTCTCTCAGATGATTCTCCTTTGTTATCCGAGCATAGGAAGATAAGGCAGTGATTTCAATTAAAAATACTTAGCTCTAATATTTGAGCAATTGTATAATTACATCCATATTCCTGTTACAAACCATGCTATCCAAACCTGCTAAACAATCACGGGAAAAAAACAACAACAACAAAAAAAACCAACACTGGTTTCAGCCAGATTAATACAGGCAGATCTTTCCAGTTGTTATTTGGCTGCTCTGAGTACTTGGCCATCATCTGTTCCCCTCTGCTGTGCACAGTGAGGCTGACAGCTGGGGACAGGAGTCAGGGCTTCAGTTGTCCAAACTGAGAGATGCTAGTCAGGCTTCCAGACCCTAAAGCCTAATAGGATTTATAATTCCTGACTCCATTAAGGCAGGAAAAGAATTCACACATAGGTAGCAGTGCCAACCTTTGGAGACAGAAGAGCAGGACAAGTTCTCAACTCTGGTTGAATGCCGAATGGAAATACTGCAATGCTATGCACAGACTTGTGCTTGCTATCCATGTACTTACCCTTGGTCAAAGCAGAGCTATGCACAGTAGCAAGGTAATGGAAATAAAAGACCACATGCACTGCAAACTGATTATTGCCTCTATATTATAAACAAACACTGTATGTATGCTTCTTGACTCAGTGCAGATTTTGAATGCTCAGGATATTTTGACAGACCCGAGGCCATATTCATTCTTTTTATGCCCAGAAAATAATGAAGTCCTGGAAGAACAAAATAGGCTTTTTATGGATGTTTGATTATGTACAGAATAGCAATACTCTGATTTCCTAGGGCAGAATTTGCTAGAGAAACTACACTTATTTTCTATCCTTCTTTCCTTTGCCTCCAGCTGCTTTCTTCAGAACAGGACTTTCGCTCTGTTGTCTCTCCATTACAAAAGCAGTCTTCAGAAGAGTATTTATTCGGAGTGGTACTGCTGCTATCTATTCGTTGAAGGAATTATCAGCTCTGCCTTGTTAATCATGAGCACAGTTCTGCTTGTGTCCCAAATC
The DNA here is from genome assembly GCF_016699485.2 of Gallus gallus. Taxonomy (NCBI): domain Eukaryota; kingdom Metazoa; phylum Chordata; class Aves; order Galliformes; family Phasianidae; genus Gallus; species Gallus gallus. Next base: position 45,759,524 of record NC_052536.1, read on the forward strand.
ACCTTTGTTTTCCCAAAGTCTAAATATTTAATCAGAATTTTTATCTCACTTCTGCTGTGCATCCACCAGACGATCCACCCACGCTTTCTCTTTTCCCTTATCCACAGCAACACAGAACAAGTAGTTGCAGGAACACTGTAGTTTCCTATTTCGTGATGTGATTAGAGCTAACTAATAAGATGCCAGTTCTGGCAGAAACACTGCTTGCAGCTGTGGCATTAATAATGCCTCTCTCTCCCAAGGATTCCCTGAATTCTGCTAGGACTGGGCTCCTCCTGCAGAGGGGACGTTCATTCGGCACACTGTTCTCACAAAGCTTGCTTTTATCATCTGTGCTGCATTTGGCAATTTTTCTTGCCTGTGGTCAGCCCTTTGCCACCGTGGGATATACGATATAACAAGTACTTACTGTAAACTCAGCTCCTCATGTTAATTTTTTTGTGTTTGAGGGAAGCATCCTGCCTGAGATAAGAGCAAGTTTTGGTCCTCTATGTACAAATCACTCAAATTTTAATTAAAAATGAAAGAGTTTTTATAAAGATCTATTACTGGCTCATCAGGGCTCCCCAAGACCTCTGTTCCTTTTGACATAAGGGTTTGGTTTTTTTTTTTGCCATATTGCTTACCTTCACAGTCACAGTTACTTGGCCAGTGCTTCTGAGATTTACGTGTTGCTGTGTGTATTCTGCTATCTATACATCTACTAGAACAATTCTGCAGTGAACGTTTCGTCTAGACCAATTCCAGCTACTTGCTCCTTATGCTACTTCTTAATTATTTTTTTTTTTGCCCCCTCAAAAAAATTGAAAACAAAGATTGGGATACCAGCTTAGCTGTATTATTAGAGCACAACAAACATGCCTGTGTGATTCCTTCTTGGAGTGGGTATTGAGGACACGCTTAAAACATTTAAGAGATGTCGTTTACAAAGTGTCTCATTGCTGAGCCTTTAACTGTCTGGGGATTTGCTACATGTCAAAATTAATACTAAACAGCAACCTATATTTTGGAGTTATTGGAAAAGCCAGTTTACAGATACTTATGTTCTAGGTATATTTGCACAATATAGAGATGTAGTAAAAGAAAGCCAATATTTTTCTAATTTACTTGTTTAGATTTCTTTAGCAAATCTCCTTGATCTCATCTATGATACTCTTTTCAAATGGCACAAACTCACTCTGTGTTTTAAAACACCCATGCTGAAAGTTTTATACATCAGAGCTTCCCTTTGGCTTCTATAAATGCCATTACAGCACCCAAAGGAACGGTGTGGTCTGGAAGCACTTCTAAAAGCCTTACAGCGTGGGAAACATGTTAGATCTTGAAGAAGTAGGAACTGATGAAAGCATCCCACGTTCTCACTTTCTGTTTTGTTTTTTGAAAACTTTATCTGTGGGACATGAGTTCTAACTGGATCATTAACCCATGTGACTCCATATTCTCTTGAAGCAAAACCAAGTGCCCAGTTTCATCTCTCAGAGTGACGCTGGGTTAGTCAGGGGAAGCGCAGATGTTCTTATCACAGGGCATTGAATTACCCAAGGAATTGTTGCCCACGTAGACAGGAATGGGCATGTTGTGAGGAGTGCATCCACAGGCTGTGCACATCTAGCTGTGATCACTTTGTCACAGAGAAGAGAGCGTGTAGCACCAAATGACACCTTTGGTTCTGTTTTCTGGTCAGAATTTTCACAGAACTAAACCTGTCCTTCCCTGTAAAATCCTCAGGCAGAAAATTATCTAGAAATCAAAGTGATATTTTAGGAGAGTACAACTGTACAATACTGTGTACTGTGATTTAATTCTAGATGTCTCTACTTCATTTGTATGCTGTTAAACTAAAAGATTGCTTTCTTTATAAGCTCTCATATGAGCAAAGTTATTTTTTTACTGCTAGATTCAGTGATCTAAGCCATCTCTCACATCTATACAAATCTATCACACCTATATAGAGCAACTCTGTGCCAGGGGTTTTCTGACGATTAATATTTTGGTATGTACACAACAAAAAGCTCTGCTAATAAAATTACAAACGACTTCATAATAGTAAGATTTATATTCACGTGGTGTGCTAAGTTATGTCCAAATTTCAGAATGGATCTCAGTAGTTTTGTGGTTTGTGTTAGGAATGAATTTCATCCTTGGTTTTGAAAGAATGACTCTGAGGTAGGCTTTTAGAAAGTTCTCACACAGAGCAGATAAGTGAAGCAGAGAAATGGAGTACCCAATGGAACCATCCTGTGCTGAACATTTACTGTTTCACACAGCATTGTCATGACATTGAAATTAGTCAGTTTTTTCAACTGCAGCTTTTCTGGTCTGAATGCTGATGCACTATGCAGGCCAGTTAAAGGCAGCGGTTTCATTATTATTAATTGTACTTGTTAATAGAAAAGCATAGTAGGGCACTGACAGGGTACCTCTGACTGTCTGTGGCAGAAATTGCCTGAGACTCTCCTGTCAAAATATCTTTTCCATATATGCTCCTATTCAAATACATGTGACAAAAGCAGTGGTAGTAAGCCATACGCTGTAAATCCCAGAAAGCTGCATGCAACCTGTCTGCTTATGCACACAAAAGATCTCAATTCTCTTAGTGCTCTTGGGGAAGGAAAGAGGGAGGGTACTGTTTGTATTTGTGTCTGTTCCAGAAACAGCGCTCAGCCTGAACCAAGAAGCATGGTTTTTCCTACCAAGATGCTATTCTGAATGGTGATTTCTTACATGGCAGGGACATCTGCTGGTGCTGAAGTAACCCTGCAGAGCTGAGCAGCTTCTCCCAGAACTATCCCAGTCTGTGGTCAATGGGCAAGTGGGAGCCCTCACTGCAGGGCTGAAGGTCTCCAAATGGGACCTTGGGCTTTCTATAAGGAGAAGTAAAGTTTTTAGGAAGGTAATTCAGAAAGTTGGGTTTGCTTTTGCAGAAATGTAGTTTAGTCTCATGCTGCCTGATTTTACCCACTTTTGTCACTTTAAAGAGATCAAACGTGTATGAGAGGTTGAGAAAATTGCCTCAGATTTCACCAGGGGAGGTTCAGGTTGGATATTAGGAAAAACTCTCCAAAAGAGGGATCACTGGCACAGGCTGCCCAGGGAGGTGGTGGAGCCTCCATCCATGGAGGGGTTCAAGAAGAGTGTAGATGTGGTACTTAAGGTCATGGTTTGATGGCCAGTATTGGTGGTGGGATCAGAGGTCTTTTCCAACCTTTATGGAAAACCATCATCCCCACACAAATGAATGGTGAAGATGGCAAGCTGTACTCCTCAATAGACTGTGACATTTCTCAAAGGAAAGGTGAGAGCTGCTGAAGTCAATAAATGTCTGGTTGGGAGAATGTGCAAATAGAATGCACCAGATGGAAGTGATTTGTTTCTGTCATGTTAAGGTCAGAGGTTTGAAAGCAAATCTTGTATGATGAAAAATTGATTAGAAATAATAAAAGATCTTTTTTTACATACAGGATTTTCCATGGAATAAATCAGAATTTCTAAGAGAAGCCTGATTTACAATAATATTCCAGGTGTACCAGGAATTCTCTTTGAAGTTAATTGTCCAATAGTTGTGCAGTCACCTTTGACTACACAAATTTATATATATTTTCAGATAAAATCAGACAGCTGTGCTCCAGGAGTGAACCTAAAGTGCTCCAGCAGCTAATGGGACCAGCTTGTCTGCAATTAATGTGGTATGGACTTTATGTCTTCAGCATCAGCTACTTCACTTGCAGATACAGCCTGTAGAACTTCCTAATGGAGCAACAGATAATTAATTCTGTTAAGATTTTCATAGTGCCTGATATGTAGGTGGGAATTTGTGGCATTAAAGCTCTCTGAAAGACAGCCCTTGTTCTACAGGTTTTCCAAGACTCCTAAATTTAGATGGCACAGTGATGTTCATTGGAAAGATGTCAGCGTGTTTGTTCTATGTTGGAAAACTTTTGTCCTTACAGTTTTTGTTATCCACAGGAGTTTTACCAGTGACTTCAGCAGAAAAAGTTTTAGGTCAAAGACTTTCCTGTTCCCTAATTCCATAGTACTTTTTCAGGTACTGAAACTCAAGATTCAGATTGTGGGTACAAGAAACAAAACTAAGGCTGAGTTGCAGATCCAAGGCAGAACACAGATGCCAACCCTCTCAGCTGCACCCTCCGTCTGCAAAAGGCATAATAATACGAGTTTGGAGTACAATCTGTTATATAGATTAACCTATATAAATATTACATGTGATATAATCCTGCTTGTTTTAAGGCACCACCAAAATATAAATGATCTATTTACCCAGCTGCAGTGAATTATGCCATATGATTAAAATAGGCACTACAAAGGTTCATGTGTGGGTAGGACATAATTATGCTGGGATTTCAAATTATAAGCAAAAGTCTTTGCATTAATGTCTTCAGTAATTCAGTTTCCTCCGCAGCAGAAGGAAAAATGGAACAAGGTTAGCATTCGTGTACCTGCAGAAGTCTCAAAAGAGTGTTTGTCACATGTGGTGAAGGTATCCAATCTGTTCCTCCAAGTACAGATTCTTTAATGGTTCTTTGAATGTTCCCATGCTGCTGACAATGGCTGATTGTGGTGCTGGGGTGGCTGAGCCATTCTATCCCTATCCTTCCCTATCTCATCTTCATGCTCCAAATTTTATCATGCAGACACATATTAAAAAATGCTAATGGCTGTTCAGGGAAGTGAGTCACAGCAGAGTGGGTTATCTAGGGTTTACATGAGCTTTGTGGTACTTAGGGGCAATTCTGATAAACCTCACTGTGTTTGAATGTTGTTACCTTTACAACTTTAATAAACCTTACAGCTAGAGTGAGGAGGCGCCGCACAGCCTTGTGTTTGTGTGTCTGGGAAGAGAATCTGTACTCATATTATATTATATTGAAAACACTCCGTTGTAATAGTAATATTAATAATACCAAAAACGATGGTATACTGAAACACTCTTTTGCAACTGGAGAAAATCTCCAGTGAAGGGTATGAGCAAGAACATACTGGGTATGTGTAGGCCCAAAAGTAGTTGTCGCCAGGGGGCAGAAGAAGCCCAGGGTTGGGACTGCCGCTGCGCCGTGGCTCTTTCCACTCGGGATTCCTGCTTTTACGATCAAACTCTTTGAACAAAAATGTAAGCACACGTTTTGACGCAGTTATACCCAGCTGTGCTATTATCTCAGTCTTGAAATATGATGTTTGAAACGAGGGTTGTTTGTAGTCTGATGGAGAGATTAAGTCTATTTGGAAAAGAGATTAGCTGCCTCTTGGGAAGGAGGATCTCCTGGAAGCCAGGTGTTTAACACTGTCCTTGGGCACTCTTCTCTGCTCCTTTAAAAGCCAGTCACAAGACAAGTTCTGTTTCTGGGAGAAGAAGACAACAGTGTAAAACATAACTCTCTTCCTCCCTACATCTTCCTACATTCATCTTTTGATTCTGGCACCCAGCTTAAATTGTTGTTCTAATACACAACAAGAAGTTACTTGTGTGCATTCAACTTTACCTATGAAAGCATCCTTGTCATATCTGTCAGCTCCTGTGAGGCCACAAAAGATCCAGAAACATGAGAACAGCCTTTCAGTGTCTAATGGGGAGCTACAAGAAAGAAGGGGACAGGCTCTTTAGAAGAGTCTGTTGTGATAGGACAAGGGGAAGTGGTTTCAAAACAAAGAGAGGAGATTGAGATTGGATATAAGGAAGTTTTTTACAACAGGGAGGTGAGGCACTGGCAGAGGTTTGCCCAGATTGATGGTGGATGCTTCGTCCCTAGAGACACTCAAGGTCAGGCTGGACGGGGCTCTGAGCACCTGATTGAGCTGTTGGTGTCCCTTTTCACTGCAGAGTAGTTGGACTAGATGGCCCTTAAGGGTTCCTTCCACCTCAAACGATTCTATGATTTCTATGATTCTTTTCAGGATCGCGGCTCAATACTGTTAAATTTTAATGCTTTGATGATACCTGACCTTATACAGGTGGCAAGCCTGGAAATCTCTGTATGCACAGAAATTATCCCCAAAATTATTTCAAAAGACCGCAAAGCATTGTGAGACCGGTATTTTAGCAATGTTATTTGAATTCTTGATTTTAAAGCTACAGTCCAAATCAGAGCCTGCTCCTTCCTGCCCTCAGCTCTGGATCCAATGGACACATAGCATACCTGACTGCTTCCAGCAGCTTGGAGGAGGAGCTGGCACAGCCCCGCTGGATGGGGTGCAGGATCTGAGCTGTTCCAAACTGATCCAGAAATTCTGTTCTAAACAAGAATAACCCTTTAAATTGGAGCTCTGAGTTGTGACTCCTCTGTGCATATTGCCGAATAATTTAGCTAATGAATTATGCATTGGGGTCAAAGCTTGTAATGACTATTTTTAGAAACTTTTCCACTTACAACTTAAGGAAGAGGGCAGACAGAATCCCCAGAGATCTTAGCTGAATCCCCTGCCTAATATAATACATGACTACCAAATCAAATCTTTTCATTAACACAGAACTTAATTTAATGAGGAATGGAATACTATAAGTAATAACATAATAATACAAATATGTATACATAACATAGACTACAGCATCACTGGTGAACGTTTGAATGAATCATGTAATAAAAGGGATTCAGCAATCAAAGCCTCTTGTTTGGTGTCATTTGCAGGCTACCTTAGTGTAGAGATATATCTCCTTACACGATGGACTTGTGTAGCCTGAGATACCAGTGAACTTTGAGATGGATAAACAGCTTCTTCCTGCAGCAGTCCAAAGTGACACTGAATGCTCATCTGCATGAGCTTCATCACACTTCAGAGGTGACCTGAAATGAAATCTTGGTTCTTTTCAGAGATTCCAATCTATGATTCATCTTCAAAGCAATAATGATAATGGTTTCCAGTTTCTACTGGTTAGTTTCTACATTGAAATTGCAGATGTCGCTAAACTAAGAGAGACATCAAATTCTTTTGAGCATAAGAATAGAGTTCAAAATGTCCCTGACATTGGAAAAATGAGCTTAAAAATAGAATGAAACTAAAAAGACACCGGAGTGAAACTGAAAAAAAAAAAAAAAAAAAAAAAAAGCCAAATAAATGATTTATGGGTGGGATTAATCATCCCCATTGATGCAAGATGAGGAACAACCGGGAATAATTTCTGAAGAAGACAATCTGGGTTGGTATAGGCCATAAACTGCTCTCCTGTCAACCATGCCGTGTCATTGAAAATATAGTTAAAGTCATCCTGGGATGCATTACCAAGAATAAAATTTGCAAGTTGCATGAAACATTTCCTTCCAGTGTACCTTTCCTTAGTAAAGTTTCAGCTAGAATATATCATTTGCTTTTAAGTGCTGTCATCAGAGTAGACCAGTGGGATCTGCTCAAATTAAAGATGTGAGGATGAGGAATATTGACTCCCCGGTGTGAGGTGACAAGGAGAAGATTTTGAAGAATTTGAGGAGCCCGAGCCTCAAAGCTGGGCTTTTAAAACTGCTTACCATACCACTACTTAAAACTACTCTAGTTTATGTATGGCAAGTGGGTACAATTATGTTGTTGTTTGCAATTAAGCTTGCTTTACAAACTGTGCTTTTTGAAAGTTCCAGCTCATCTCTTGCTTCTGAAAGTGTTTTGGTTTTCTTTAATCCTGCTGTTCTCTTTCTGATTAGCTTTACTTATGCTGAGAGGCTTGCTGATCTGTAACTCTTACTGCTTATGGTTTTCTAAACACTTGCCTATGTTCCCATAGCTAGTCTCAGTTAAAATTCACTTTACTTACAGCCTAAGAAAATGAGATAATTTTAACTCAGGCTGATGTTTAAGAGCAGGCAGAAGAGCGGTCTGTGAAAAGTGGTGGTGCTGTGGAGTAGGGGTAGAGGGGAGGACTTCTTGAGACCCCTTCCAATACTGTGATCTTGAGAGGCTGAAGGAATTGGTTGATCAGCGTCATATAATGTGATTTTGCTCCAGGGCCAAAGCTATGATCTGGGACTTTATTTGACTGATTTATCATATTCTTGTGTTTAATGTTTTCCAGTGACCTATTCTGCGTTAGGTCATGGGTTTTTTTTGTGTTTGGGTTGTTTTTTTTTCATATTCTTTATTACTTTAAAATTGAGTTACCTGGAAACTATTACCTGTTTGTTCACCTGAAAGTTTGATAGTGCAGTCCATGTCCATTCCAGTTGAGTTTTGACTGCATGTAATCAACAACAACAATATCAGGTTTCATGAAGCGTTTGGCTTTGTTTTCTGGCTTAAAATTTCTGCTTTAGGGTTTTCCCTTTAAACTGTGCAATGTATTCACTTATGTTTTGTTTGTGCTATCAGCGTAGTTCCTGCTAACAAACAGACTGTTTCTGTGAGTGGATATTTTCTGATTTTTTGCATTTTTCCTCAGGTATTGACCTCATATATTAAATGTTCTCTGCTGATTTCTTTCTTTTGGGCTTTCTACGCGGGCAGTTAATGAGCTTCAGTATTGCATTAAGGCCTTGTTTACTGCTCTCCGGAGAAGAGCATTCTTCTATGGATGGAGTAATAGCACGCAAATATTAAAGTGTGTTCCCAAGACACTCAGACTGTGAGCTTTGTGAAGCAGGGGAGGAGATTTGTTCTTCGTGCCATGTTGTAACGGTAGATGAGGGAGCACTTGGCAGCTCCCTGCTCTGTCTCTGTGAAATTCCACCTCAAAGGTAGGACAAACCTCACACCTCCAGACACCACCTCCTTCCCTACCTCTCATCTTTGTATCCACAAGGAAAAATTATCCAGTGCACAGGGCCTGGGAGTGTTCACAGAGTGCACAACCAGAGAAATAGGAACGCTGAATGCGAGATAGGAAATAACAACCCAGACTTCATCGGTGCTGTGATTGTACATATGAAACCAATAACACAGAGATTCCTTCATAGCTACATTTGTCTGAGAATTACATTCAAATTACAAAGAATATGCAAGGCAAATAACTTAATGCAGTGCTGCATTAGAGACACTAAACTTCACAGGACCAGGAAATTTAGATGAACCATAAACTTTTCTGAAATATGTTCAACTCTACCTCTCATTTCCTGCCCTTTTCATAAACTCTCCAAAAGGTTTCTCAATACACTATCATGCAATCAAGATGACAGTTTGGTTTAGAAAATAAGCTGAGATTGGGAAAGCAAGTATTACCATGCTCAAGTGGTACAGCATGAAACCACAGCTGTCCTTAACGGGGTAGAAGGTTAATTTGGCACAGCTGTAGTAAATCAATACCCCTTTCTCCCACCCCCTCCCCTCTGGTCATGAAGAGAAAGTAGGCCACTGTATATGAATTTTCATGTTACCATTAAGGAATGAAACCATATTATTGTAATAGGAAGAAAGAAGGTGTCGGCTTGGTCTTTGTTTTATTTTCAAGAAATTCTCTTGGCTCTGCTTTTAGGCAGATTAAGAATCATTCACATTTTCAGTTTTAATACTGATTTGCAAACTCCTGGTGTTTGGAAAGCCAAATGCTATCTCTTGCTTTTTCTTTTGGAGGAAGCAGAATGTGTCAGGATTTGCTCACTGAAGAATGAAGTATTCTTACTCCTTAAGCACTCCCTCAATTTTTGATCCCAAATACAGCTTGCTAAGATCCATGCATGCGAAAATGTGAGAAAATCAGCATTAAGACCACAGAAGTACCTTCAGTTGGCAGTATCCCTCCCACATTACACTTTAGAATGGTACTTGGAAGGACTGAGACAGATATGAAACAGCTGCCTCAAATCCTGTAACTAATAACTTGTTAGGTCATACTAAACTGCTTCTCCAATTGAATTAATAGCACTGGATGAAGCAAGAGAGTTAGGTTTATTTGCTGCCAAGCTATTAATCTAACCACTGATGGGAAAAATCCAGAGCAAATACCAGAAACATCCAGTGCAGGAAAGGTGCATGCTATTTTAAGACTAAGCACCTGACAGTGGGAAAAAAAAATCATACTTTCTGTGTCTCATGGAAAAATCAGATCTGTAATCTGAATCACATAGTGGCTCCACGATGACTAATTAGTCACGTAGCATGAGTATACATTTTTGTCAGATCTGACATTTTCCTACACATACTATTTTTTCAAGGTGTAGAAATTCCTCTTAAGCTAAAATGTAGTCGCATCCCTTCCTTAAATGTAGTTGCGGTAAGCGTTATTCTAAATTGCAGCTAGTAAAATGTACAAGATACAGTAATTTGACACAGCATATAAATCTTTAATTTGGATTCATAATAGCCTTTTAATATCCAGACATACACTATTTGTGTACTGTGGTTGCAGTCATCTACAGAGCACTTTGAGGAAAGACAGCAAATAAAACAGGCTCTGACAGTGTACACCTACACATCTGCTAAATCACGTGACATTTCTAAATGGGCTTCCCTACAACAGTATTTGACAAGTGATGAAACCTGGGTTGTTAAATCTGACAGTCTCTCTGTCTGTGTCTTCAGGACACTTGCAGTTAGAAGGCCCTCAGCTTTGTGTCTTCCTGAACAGAACTTTTGCAGTAATAACTGCACCAGCATGCTAAAGTGCACTCGTTTATTAAAACTTATTTTCTAGAGGAGTCTTGCATTGAAAGCTGTCTTTTTGAGGCACCCAAATAAAGCTGGAGAAAATGTTCCATCCCCTCTATTCTGGATTTACGAGATCATCTCCAGATGGACTTGAAGGTCATCCCCAGGCTATTCGGTGTATAAAGAATTGGTTGGATGGTCACAGCCACAGGGTTGTTGTCAATGGCTCTATGTCCAGGTGGAGGCCAGTCACTAGTGGTGTACCCCAGGGGTCCATCTTGGGACAGATGTTCATCATCATCTTTATCAGTGACATGGATATTGAGAATGAGTGTACCCTCATCAAGTTTGCTGATGACACCAAGTTGAGTGGTGCAGCTGATACAATAGAAGGGAGGGATGCAATCTAGAGGGACCTGTACAGGCTCAAAAGTGGGCCCACACAAACCAAATGTGGTTCTATATAGCAAGTGCAAAGTGTTGCACTTCGGTCAGGGCAGTCTCAAAAATATATACAGACTGGGAGAAGAACTCATTGAGAGTAGCACTGTGGAGAAGGAATTTGGGGTTGTGGTGGACAAAGAGCTGGACATGAGCCAGCAGTATCCTGGGCTGCACCAAATGAAGGGTGGCCAGTAGGGAGAGGGAGGTGACTGTATCTCTCTGCTCTGCCCCCGTGAGGCCCCATCTGGAGTACTGTGTCCAAGCCTAGTGCCTCTAGCACAAGAATGATGAGATGCTGTTGGAGCCGGTTCAGAGGAGGGCCACAAAGAAGATCAAAAGTTTGCAGCACCTCTTCTGTGGAGAATGGTTCAGTTGGTTTAGATTGGAGAAAAGAAGTCTCTAGGGAGACGTCACCATGGCTTTCCAGTATTTGAGAGCTTGTAAGCATGAGGCAGACTGATATTCTACACAGTCTTGTAGTGAAAGGACAAGGTGAAATGGTTTTATACTAAGGAAAGGGAGATTTAGATTAGATATTAGGCAGAAGTTTTAACTTTTTACTCAGAGGTTGGTGAGGCACTGGCACAGGCTGCCCAGAGAAGCTATGAGTGCCCCATCCCTGAAGGCATTCTGAGCCAGGCTGGATGGGGCTCTGAGCAGCCTGATCTGGGGAGTGGACACCAGCCCACAGTGAGAGGTCAAACTGGATGATGTTTAAGGTCTCTTCCAGCCCTAGCTATTCTGTGATCTCTGGAGTTCTGCATTCAGAATGGGGCTTCCTAGTGCTAGAGACGTGGATGTACTGGAGCAGGACAAGATCAACAAAGAGTTTCGGTGTGTCAGGGGATCATAGAATCGTCAAGGTTGGAAAAGACTGCTAAGATCATCAAGTCCAACCATCCACCTATCACTAATGTTGCCCATTATATTTGGATATATGAGGACAGGCTGAGAGACCCAGGGTTGTTCAGCCTGGAGAAGACAGGCTGACAACAACTACCTATGGAAAAACAATGCCTTTCTACTAGGTACTTCACCATCTTTCATATGGGTGATATTTTCAAATGGAATGAAAAGCTCTCATCACTGTGCAAGAGATAACAAAAATGTTGTTTTTTTGTTGTTGTTGTTTTTTTAATCAAGCCAAGCCTACCTTCGAGAAATTTTCACCAAAGCAAGTAAGCTTTGCTTAAGATTATAACAAAATACTAAAGCTTGTAACGGGACAGCAGAGAAATTCCATCCCTCCTGGAGATATCTTAAAACTCATTCAGTGTCTGATTTGATAGGCTATTTCTTTCACTACACAGTCAGTGTATCTGATTTGATTAGATCATGGTTTATTTGACATGATAGGTGCTATGTATTGGTCCATAAAAGATGCATCAGTTATGACAGGTGAGGTCTATGAAAAACATTGATACTTCCACGAGCTGTTCACATCTCACATGGCAATGTGCAGTTCAGGACAGCTTGTTAATGGGCTGTGTGCTTTAATAATGAAAAGGTGTATTTGCAGTATTTAACCAAACATACTTTTCCCCAAATACTGATTATAAAGTCTCAAAACATTTTCTTCATTAATTTTGTATTAAGTTTCTTTGATTGTTTGTTTGTTTGTTTTTATTATCAGTATGCAACATCCAGCAACAATGTCAGTTCTGTGTTGCTATTTTGCTTTTTAAAAACTTTCCTAATCCTATTTATTGTGGAAGTCATTCTGCCATGTTTTCTATTTGTAAGCTCACTTGGAGAAACCTTCAACTACTTAATGCTGAGCAGGCTCAGATGACATATTCTCTTTTTTGATTAAAAAAAAAAACAACTCATTACTTTAAGGGTTAAAACAAAGTTTAGTACTTGTAAGTCTGTAATTGGTGTATAATATCCCATTCTAATCCTCATTATCATGAGTGATGCAGACTAATTAGAGGAAGTACAGAGTAGAGGAATGAGATGTCAAGAAAATCTCACGTATCCTAGAGAGCATGAGCTGTGTAGAAAGACCAAAGTATTTGGGGTTTAGGTACAGGAAGAGGAGAAATGAAAGCAAAATTATAGTAGTCTTTATATCTCTGAATGTTTGCATTCGAAAAAGAAGGCACTGAACTATTCTCCATGTCAACTGAGGATGAAAGGAAAGTAATGGGCAGTAACAGTAGCAAGGAGAGATTAAAGTAGTTAGTAGGGGAGTTAGCAATTCTCTACCATGTGACCTCCTTACTGGATGTTTATAGGAGCCAACAATAGCCTAGATTCTGCTTCAGTGTGGGAAAATGGGCTTCATGGCCTCTTCGGGTCCTATTTAGTCTTATTTTCTGTGACTCTGTATTAATTCTGTCCATGCACAGCCACAAGAGATGTTTTTGGGACTCCTGGTGCATTGTAGCTTATTGCTGCTGCAGTGGCTGAGCTGGCACAAAAGTGAGCTAAAAATGATTGCTTCTTTCTCTGAAGGGTGAAGAACTAATTAGTGATATCTGTGAGTGTTTTGCATCTCAAAGCAAAGGGCGCTGTATGTTTTCAATTATTCTTCTTAATTATACGAGTAACAGAGTTAGAGGCAGACTGAACTACCCACAGATTTTCAAAACCATGGGAAATCAGACCAAACAGATTGGTGTAGGAATACATCCTACAGGCTAGTGCTCCATCTATCAGTTCTTTAAGATTTTCCTTGTTTCCCTTCTTTGCTGCAAGCTTCAGTTTAGCTCTGAGCTATGTAATTTTAAGACAGAGCCTCTCCTTCACACAGAAAACAGAAGAACCTGGGATGCTCTTGGCAAAATCAAAGTTAAAAGGAGCACCACTTTGAACACAGAGCCCTGAAAACTGAGCATGGTCAGAAGACACCTGACCACATTCTCTGCTTTTGGCTCCTTGCTTAATAAATTCATTTTCAGTGTGTATATCAAATATCACTGCTTTAACAGTGATTAATGTTAGTAATTATTACTGTCCTGTTTTAATCCTGCTGCAACTAGAAAGACAGCTTCATTTTCATAGATGTTTGTCAAGACTCGATTTATCACAGCACTTCTTAATTATTGGTGGGTACATACTCCTGATAATGGGATGTGCAGTAGGAAGAGTCTAACTTAATTTTCAGCATGGGATCGTGTTTGTTAGCAGCAAAACTGTACACATAAATTACTGTGAAAGAAAGTTTAAAAACACATTTCTTTACTTTCAGAGTATAACCACATAGGATTTTAATGTTTGTCACCATAGTGCTCTTTTTTTCTTTTCCTTGACAAATAAAAATTTTCTGCAAATGTACAAACAGGGAAAGGCATTTATCAGTGGTCGAAGAGTTCACATCCAAGAGATCACATCCAAGAGAACAGAGAAAGGGGAACCAATCAACAAATTTTCCTATTCATCAGACGAAGTATATTCCTGAATTATCATATTAGTAGCTTTCCTTGTCAACAAGGAAGAGAAAATCTTGTTCATTTACACCCACTCTAGAAGCATCTGTTGTGGATTCCACTATAGGATCCTGAAGGTTGCTTGCATTTCCCTTTAATGCTTTCACAGTCTTTTAATTAAAATAAATGAAAATGGACATAAGCTTTGACAGGTGGGAAGGAGGAAAAAGTGATGTCTGCTTTGTGAGCAGGTTACTTTGTATTATTTAGAGGTAATAGTACTGAAGTGTCTCCCTCAGAAAATGCAGTGGGAGGTATTGATGTGTTGGGAATACGAACTGTAACTCTTCAGTAAATGAGGCATTTGTCACATTTTGCAAATGAGAAGGTCACATTTGCTTTATTTCCATTTTAAAACAAGGAAAAAAGGTGACTAACATTTCTGTTTCTAAAACCCTTACAATGCTAAGACCCTTCCAACATTACAGTGGCAGAGCTTTCCCTATGTCTCACTCCTGTCTGTCACCTTAGGTCTGGTCCATCGAAACTTCTGCATGGAGACACCAGGTTGTTATTTTTCTCTGCATGGTTATTTCTGATGTAGAGTGGCCATGACAGTCAGATGACTTCTTTCTGATATCATTTTTATTTTCTGGAATATTTCAAGACAAGGAGAAGACAAAAAAAATATATATATAGAATCTGCAGAAAAACACCTCACAGTATCTAGAAGAAAATAAATCAGAGATACCTTGTAAAATAAATTACAAATGATTTTGGCCCTCCAGGTGTCTTCTTTTTCCCCTATTTTTTAACCTCATTAATATTATACTAACTAAAGATAAAAGAAGCTGATTCTTTGAAGTAGTTTTTTTTTGCCATTCAGTGTTTGGCAAGGTGAAACTTCCTTATTTTCTAATGTAAAAGTCACAGAACCTGTAAATAATTTTCAATCCTTCTGAAGCTTCTTTATCAGCTTTACTTCTGCAATATATGTACATAAATCAAAAGCAAGATCTTCTTGTGATACTTTCTGATTGTAGAGAATGTGGATCGTGCCAGACTGGAATGCACAATGAACGTTTCAGTAGGTCAGAGCATAGCAGTAGTGCACCATGGTAATATCCACACTTAGTTATGTTCTCTCCTGCATTTAAAAGCTCCTTGCATATTTTAAAGAGAGAAATTTGATTTTTCAGGTGCTGTCACGTTAAAACACATGGTACATTACGTGAGAAGACATCTTCATTTGCTTTGCCTCACTTGTAAGCAAACTTAAATGGCTGCTGATCACCCAAATTCAGCTCAGTTCTGAGTATCAGGGACTAACTGGTACTGTATTAGAAGACTACCAGGTGACAGAAACAGTGAAATTCAATTTGAGTATTTCATGAGTGTGTTCTTTCAAGGAAAGAGAGACAATGGGGTTGCTCTGTATGAAATGAATGAGTAGCTTTTTTCTATTTCTCTACAAGCCTTCCCAAGATGAAGCTGTCAGAAGGCAGACTGTAGCTCTTAGCTGCTCATTTTTGATTCCTGTCTCTGTGGCAATCGTTTGCAGACCTGCCATGAGTCTGCCTTGGCACTGACTCCAGTGTTTCCCCAAGGAAGGGAAGTAGGAACAGTATGCCTCAAGTAAGAGCAAGAGAAAAGAAAAAAAATCAAATTAGGCAGGGCTTATTGCCAGCTAGCATTTCCCACTCCAAAGACATCAAATTGTGTGGTTGTTGTTTTGGTTGTTTTTTATTGTTGTTTTTTTTCCTGATCCAGTGACAGAGGCTGAATTCCACCCCAGCATGGGAGAGATTGATGTACCAGCTAACAGCTGGTACCTTATATATCTTATATAGCTTATATATATCTTATATAGCTAACATGGCTGCACGGGGACTTGTACACTAAGCCTTTGAAATGTGGATAAATTTACATAGACCACCCCAAAAGATGCTTGTCTAACTCACATATAAAAGCCTTTCAAAAGGCCAGTCCTCCATCCTCTCTGTTTAGTGTGTCATTATTGCCTTGCTGGGCAGTTAGAAAGCTGATCCTAACTTCTGTTTCTATGTTTAAACTTACTCTGATTGCCTTCTTCATTTTTTTTTACATATCTTACCACTATCTACCACTGCCTGAGAGGGTGTTGTGGCAAAGTGAGGTCATCTACTGTGACCAGATAACAGCGGTAGGACAAGAGGTGATGGCCTCAAGTTGCACCATGGGAGATTCAGGTTGAATATTAGGAAAAATTTCTTCTCAGAGCAGTGAGGCATTCAAACAGGTTGCCCAGGGAGGTGGTGGAGTCACCCTCCCTGGAAGTGTTCCAGAATAGATGTGACACTGAGGGATTCTGTGCCCCTTTGTCTTCTTCTGGATCTTGAATTATCGTCTAAAATAAAAGTTAATAGGGTAACAGGTTCACAGGAGCATCTCTTCTGCAAACTATTCCCTGCAGAACTATGGCTACAACCATGAAATTCTTGTTCTCAAGGCCATATGCCCCCTTCCAACACTTTTAATCAGTATCCTGGTATTATGTCAACAAATTTGCAGTCAGTAGGTTTTCCAGGAAGGTGATTATGGTTCTTAAATGTGTGCTCACTTTTCATGCTCAGAACAGAATTCACACTGTGATAATTCTCTCTGTAAGCGTTTAATAATGCACACGTATGCATCATTTTCTTGTTTTTCCTTCCTCTTAAATTACTGCCAGCTCTGTAACAAATGACTCTGTTCTCTAACATGAAATAAACTAATTTTTAGCCATTACCTGAATAGAAAATCTCTAAGAAAAATGATTCTACAGCAAAATACTGTAATTAGGAAGAGAGGCTACATTATCTCTCGTGTGTTCTAACCTACCCATTAGTACAGTCAGTTGTCAGAGCCAGGGCTGTGAGAGATTTGAACCCCAAGAAATATGTGTATCTCCACTGAGGCTAAGTACCCCCCCCCCCCCCCCCAGTTGATTTCCCACTTCTTCCTCGCACCTATTCTCTCTGTTTCTTTCAAGGTTGGGAGTGCCTGGTGCAACAATGCTGCCCCATCCTTCTTATGGGAAGTCACATGTGAGACTCAAGGGAGAGTACAAGCAGATAAAGATAGCTAGTATGAGCAGTTGGATTTCTCATTCTTTGCTGCTTCAGTTGCATTTTCAGGTCACATAAATGAGACAGTGAGACAATTGTCAATACCTTTAAGACTTACAGCAGCCAAGGGTCTAGCAGAGGTTCCTTGGGAATGCTGATTCCTGCAGGGCTGAGAGCCTGTTTGTCCCACTGAGGAGACCAGGAGTGTAATTGAAGGCTTTCTTTTCTGTTTTCTCTCTCTACATTCAGTTTCCTCTGTATTGCTCCCCTGTGCCATCATGATGTGGACTGTTAGCTTGTAATGCTGCAATGCCAGTGGTACAAGAGGAAATCTCTTGGATTTTAGGAGTATTCTTGCCCATTAGAGCTAAATTTTACATGAAGATAAAAGCTTGAAATGTTGAGAATTTAAGCATTATTACAGCTCATATCTCTGTTAATGATACTGTTTTCAGGGGAGTTTTAAATCCAAAACTCTTTTGGGAGGAATATTGTGCCCACAAGTAATTTGAGAGTAACTGCTGACTATTATTATTCTTTTGTGGGCAACTGTTGGGATTCAGAACTCACACAGAAAGTTACAAACTTCATTTTCTGTTAAATTATTTGGCTCTAGTTCATTTCATCAGACAGTTAGGTATGAGTGAGGCCTTCAATATATAACAGCTACAGTGATAGATAAAGGATAAAAAGGGATGTATCCCACACCAAATGTATCGGGCAATGTTGCCTCTTCTCTTATGACTACTGAGATACTTTGAGAGATTATAGGGGTTGCTTCAGCCTTAAAAAAAAAAATAAAGATGTTAAAAATAAATATGTTTTTGTTTTATTTGTCAGGTCAGGCATCTTACCAGTAGGATCTGGGGACTCTCTCTGCTTTTCTCACGTAGGATTGCCTTAGACATTGATCTACAAGAAGATTCCTCCAAGTTCTTTCTTCCTCACTCACTGACCTACACACCATTCTGCAGAGACATCTGCCTTTAGAGTGGTTTGAAGAGTAGGTCTTCTCCCCTCTCACAGGCTATTCTAGAATACATTACTCTTGCAAATGGCCTGTTTGGTCCTTCTTGGTCTTGGTAATGTCACTTGATAGGCAGTTTCCCTCTCCTGGCTTTATCCTTTATCCTATTATTTTAAATAGTGAACCTCTTCCAGCAGACTATAAAATGGACTGGTACTCACACATTATCTTCATGAAAGAAAAGTTGTCGCTATCCTCTCCAGTGACAGGCAACTGGATCTTGAGACAGGATCTGCAACATGAATTCATGGCCTTGTGTTTTAGAAAGTAGTATTTCTTTAAGCACATAATCTATGCTTACTCGTTATTAATGGCCAGTTCTAACCAGCTTTATGCCTAGTTTGACATTTTGAAGAGTATAACTGTCTTCCAGCATTTCTGCATGGACCTGGGAA
This sequence comes from Gallus gallus, assembly GCF_016699485.2. NCBI lineage: Eukaryota > Metazoa > Chordata > Aves > Galliformes > Phasianidae > Gallus > Gallus gallus. Next base: position 45,778,365 of record NC_052536.1, read on the forward strand.
GGTGCCTGGATTCCACTCAGGGAAAATAGCTTGAAAGACAAGGGCTACATGGTGTCAATTTGCAGGTGATGCTGTTAGTGGTGGTGGTTGTTGTTGAAGGACAAAACACTGTTAGAAAAATTAACATATTTTCAGATTAATCATTTGATATCTGAATGAACAGAGAGAAAGAAGTCAAATGGTTCTGGAGGGATTTCAAGCAGACTATATATGAAAAATTCAGCATCCTTGGCCTCCTTTATGTTAACTTGAACAGCTGGGGTCTGTCAGAGATAATGTGCTCTGTCTCCAGATGGGATACCACATGTCACTGGCTGATTCTTCCTTAAGAGAATTAATTGCCTTGTGTGACTGTAACCTGATGCAATAAGGCAGCAGTAGGTTAATATTGGAGTTCAATACAAATGGCGTTTGCATACACTGAAAATGCACCAAGAAGCCAACATAATACTGTTTCCCAAAGTGGAAGTTAATCCTCCCTATATAAATTTAAGATTTAAATAATACAAACCTAAAAATTGGTATTGTGTTGTCTCAGGTAGCTAAATACAACATATGGTAAATTGGGCTGTGCAGATACAAGCCCATTTAGAACCCTCTTCAGCTGCAAGATTCAGTTGTCATGTTTTGTTAAGTCTGTTTTGCAAAGCAAAGGCAGAGCTTATGCACACATTCAGAGCAACAGAGGATTTCCTACTATGCCCCAGGAAAACTGAAAAACCAAACTATTCTCTAATGGAGTCATGTTCTGCTGCAATGAAAAATGTGGTCTTTTTAGTAAACAGCTTTAAAGCTAATTAAAGAGTATCTTAGGCAACCTTAGCTTGTTTTTAAGAGTAATGTTATACAACTGTGTTTGCAGTTTTAGCTATCAGCTACTGTGTTTGTCCACAACAACAGCAAATCATGACATAATCTCTTTAAGTGGTTTGGATAGTTTTGACAGGAAAGCTGTAACAAAAGGTTGACAACACAGCTGCTAGATCTCAATTTAAATTCTCCATCAGCACTACTAGAAGAGAGATTGTCTAAAATACTTTCTTTATAGAAGAACTTACAGAGCTATTGTAAAGCAATTTCCATCCAAAATGCATTTTAGGGGAAGAAGGAAAAGCAAAATTTTGTATTTTTGTGTTAACATAATAACAGCTTGTAACAAATAATTTGCTTTGCCTTATAAATTATTTGCATCTTAATTAGTACAGAACTGTGATGTTCTACAAAAAAAGGGCAATAATCTAAATGGTAATCAGTAGTGAGAACTGAAGATTATTTTTCTTTTTCTTTTTCTTTTTTTTCCAAAGCTAAGAAATACAAGAAGTAAATGAATAGTTTAAATAGAGTAAAGGGACAATTTCCCTACAAGACTGATTTTGACTGCCACTATCCCCCAAGATAAATTAGCCAAATTCCCAGCTGAGATCAAGAATAGAAGGACTGTCTGTGGCATCTAGATGAATCCAACATTGGACTTTATAGATGTTCATGCAGATCAGCTCGTGTATGCAGTAGGCCTTAGCATGACTTTATTGTCTGTCACTTTAACCAAAGTCTCTGGGTGCTTAACAAATACCATCGCTTTCTATCTATATTATCAATAAAAGTATAGCAGAAAGACATGATGATGGGTACCACTTTCCAGTGTCGCTGTATTCAGTAAATGGCTCTTTCTCTAATCTAATAGGAATTTCTCTGTATCCTCACCAGCTAGAGATTTTCCATATTACTATGTAAGCTTGTGTTAACTCTCCTCTGTATTGATCCATTCTTTTGCAAACTCCATTTTTAACAGATTTTTTTCCCCCAGAAGTCGGTATGAAAATAAAAACTTGAATCATGAAAAATTCATATTTATTTTCCCCCGCTGATCTCTCTGTAATGTACTCCTGAATAAGCAACTACATGAGACAAGGAAGAGGAAATCAATATTTGAAATACCAAGAGTAAAACGATAATTGTACAGAAGTATATTAATAGACTACTGTAAGTGTTGGTCCTTTTCTCAGTTGAAAGGAAAAATTATTGAAAAACTGATGCCAAGAAATCCAAAGTGATGATGAGCCATCACTCACTAAAAGGCCAGTTATGTGCATGAAAGAAGTAGTGTCTTAGACAGGAACCTCTTGGGGACAACTCAGTTGCCTGAACTAGTTGAACATCACAGTAAAATACTTGAAAATCTGACTGAACAATCTTCTTGCTTCTAGCAATCCTCATTAAGTGTTTTTAGAGATGGACAAGACATCATAAGATCAGACAAAGACAAATACAATGCAGATAAATAGTTCTCAGAAGGTAAGTGGTTGTCCCAAAGAAAATATTCTTCTCCACGTCACGGGTGGACACAGCCTTAGGAAATGGCCAGTGGAGTAAAGCTATGTATTGCCTGACAGAGAATGAAGTTTTCTTCAGAGGATGCTTTCAAGAAGAGACTGGATAAAGATAAAGCCCGTGTTTGGAGGGCCACAGATGTAACTGGTTATATTTTAAGCAAGTGCATGGACTAGACTGAGCTCCTTCTCAGCTCTGTCTTATGCTCCAAAAAATTAACCAAGTGTGGAAGTCACTGGAACTTCAAAGCCTCAATTATTTTGTTTTTCTAATGAAATGACACTATAGCTGGTGCTGCAAATGCAGGCAGCCTTGACTGCTTTCACCATGCAGAGATGTCCACGCATCACATGTAAAATTTATCTGGATGATAAGGACTAAAATGATTTTGAATTTACTTTATGGCTTGTGATGGACACACCAACATTCTTTCAAAATTTTGGAGAAAATCCACACTAGACAATTTCATTATTTACAGAACTGAGTTTAAAAATTCATAAAATGGCACTGTCTCTTTTGGATTTTACTTGTTAGAGTTAATGGGCCTCTTGACATAAAAGCATTTTTGGCAGGTGCTCCAGCAGCCAATCAAGTAAAGCATTGATGTAAAGCAGCTGAGCTTCTTTTCACCACCACCTGCTGCAACAGCACAACATCGTACCAACCCAAGAGCACACAGTTCACAGTACAAACGTATGTGCTATTTTATTCTGTATTTTAAAGCCCCACAGCAAAGCTGAGTCTCCAATTAGTTCCTCTATTGACATTACATTCATACTCCCCTCAGGCCCCCGTGTTAAGCTGAAGTAGTAAAGATATCTCAAAATGGTTTAGTCTTGGAGATGAAACCGGCACAAAACAGAAAGAGGATAAAAAAAAATCTCAGAACAAAAACATTCAGCATGTAAGAATTTCCATTTTTATTATTCTTCCATTCTAGTTGGTGTCAAAGGGTTTTCAGTGCCACCCAACGTATGAGTTCACTGCATTTTTACTCAAAATGGCAGTATCTATGCAATACAGGAGAAAACGTAACAATAAGAAACAAAATGTATTTGCCATGAGTTGTTGAATGGTAAATTTTGGACCAAGGAGGAGAGAAGTTACAGATGAAGTTGTAGCAGTTAAGTCATGAAACGTCTGAGAATGATAACGTGTCATGAAGTGTCACAGGTTCTTTTCAGCAGTGGTGTTAGAAGGTGCATAGTTGAATATAAAGAAAAGAAAAAATTAAAAACAACAAAAAAGATGGATTTGCTAGCTAGGCAAAAAAAGCAAGGGTATAGTAGTCAGTGTATCTCATGGGGTTTCTATCATGCAAAGGATCAGCGGATGTGGAGAGAGCCGAGCTGCACCTGCTCCCTATTGCGTTTCGCCAGCATTGCCCAGCACCGGCCGTGCCTCCGACCCGTCCTCCTTATCTCAGCACCCATTGGGGAGCAGGAGCTGCAGGGCAATTCTACGTAAGCTCCAGCCCTGAGGAAGGAACAAGACTCGACAGAGCAGAGGCGTTCCCCACCCATACTGACACGAGAACAGCTGTGTCCCACGCGGGCGCTGCCCGCGGCCGCCCCCCGCCCTGTGGGGGCGGGACAGCCCAGCCCACGCGGGGTCGGGCCGCCTCTTCGAGCCGGAGCAGCGTGCCGCACCGCGCCGTGCCGAACCGGGAACCACCGGAGCTGGAACTGGTCCCGGTGCCGGTCCAGCGGCCGCGCCCGCCGCTGCTGGGGGAGGCGGCGCCCGCCCCGCGCCCCCGCGCCCCACCCGCCCCCGGCAGCAGCGGCGGCAGCAGCAGCCTCAGCACCTCCGGCAGCTCGGGCAGCAGCTCCAGCGGCAGCAGCAGCAGCATGGACCTCTCCTTCATGGCCGCGCAGGTAGGCGCAGCCCCGCTTCTGCTCCTTTTGCTAGGGGTGTCAGCGTAGCGGGAGCACGGGGAGGCGAGGGATGAGTCGCTATGCCGCGTCGGGAAGGGGGAAAGTGGCAGAGGGGAAAAAAATAAAACAAATGGAAGAGGAAAGGAGGGGGAAATCGGGGAGAGGAGGCTCTGAAGTTGCCGGGAGCAGCAGGTGTCAGCGCCCAGCGGTGGGACCGCTCCCCGCCCGGCCCTGGAGCGCATCCCCCGGGCCGCTCCGCTGCCGTCACGCTGGGGAGGGAGGCGAACGCAGCGTCGTCCCTTCCTCCTGCTGCAGGCTATAAATAGAAAGCGGAGATCTGATTTTTTTTCGGTTCTTTTCCTCGCTTCCACGTTTGTTCACATATCTGTGTTTGTATGAGTTGTCTTTGCCGCACGGATTCTGGCCTGGTGTATGCGGAGATGCTCCTGTCTGTGTGGCCAAGTTGTTTCAAGTCACGGCTAAGTTTGGGCTTCAGCTCAAGGGTTGTTTGTGAATACTGGTGGTCAATGTGCAGAGAAGCACCTCAGGTCTATAGAGCACCCGAAGACAAAAAGCATCTCGTGAATCCAAATGAATGAGATGTCTTAGGCAGACAAACAGTACAGGAAAAGCCATGCATGTTGAGCATCCATTTCACGTTTTACCAGAATGATTTCTTCTACCTAGAATAGAATAGTTCCACTGGAAGAGACCTTTACCTGTCATCAAGTCCAACTACCTGACCTCCTTCAGGGCTAACCGTAAGTTACAGTGTGTTATTGAGGGCATTGCCCGGAAGCCTCTGGAGCACTGGCAGCCATCAGCCGCTTCTCTAAGAAGCGTGTGCCAGCGTTAGACCACTCTTATGGCAAATAAGTGTTTTCTTAATGTCAGGTGGGAACCTCCCCTGGTGTAGTTTTGTGCTGTTCCCATGCTATTGTTGGTTACCAGTGTGTGACTATAAGCACTAAATTGTGCGTATCGCTAACTCTGTGTATGGATGAAATTGTTTGTTTTTGAGGACTGTTTGGATCCAAGTTTGAATTTTTGCCAAAAGATGTCCTTCACTGCTAAGAGGGGGAGCAGGGGCCCACCAGGCTTCTTGGTATTGCTGCTAGCTGAGCTCCCTGTGTCTGACTTCTGGTCCTTACGGCTCTATGTCCTCATCTTGTAAGTGGAGGTGAAGTACTGCAGCAGTTTGTTCCAGTGTTGGGAGTGCTCTGTGCCAAAGCTGGGACTGGTACCACCCTTTGGAGCCTCTGCCTTACTCTTGTTGTCATGTTCCATGCATCTTTTACCCCAATTCTGTGTATTCCAAGAGCCACAGGGCTGTGCTTCATCCTCACAGGAAAGTTCCCTGCATAAATGCATCTTACACTTACTGAGACTGCTACTGCAACAGTATTTATCAAGTTGCATGCATGTCTTTCTGATACTGTGGGGCTGGTTGGTTTTTGTTTGATCAACAAGTGGCAAAGAATAATCCCTTTACAGTTATTGTGGTGAATCTGGGGGGTTGCTCAGACAGAGCAGCTGTGGGCTCTCCAAGCAGGTGCCTGGGCTGAGGTCTAGAGATGTAATCCAAGGGGTTTTTGGTAATCCAACTATAAGAGAGGGTTTCTTGGACTCCTACTAAGGGAAATGTTTTTATGTTGCTGCATGCTGTAGATGCTACTCTTACCCCTGCGCTCTTCCCCTCTGAGAGGCCTTTTGCACCTCTTTCTGACCCAGGAAATGCTCCCTATCTGTCATCACAGAGACACTTAACCCCCAGTGTCACTTCTAGAAGTGATGTACCACTCTTCTTCCACTTTTTTTTTCCTCTGCTGTATCTTTTCCTCCTTTTTTTTTTTTTTTTTTTGGAGTCCTTTTTGTGGCATTTCTGGTGACGTGGCCCACTGAGATGACCCTTAGCATGAAGGGGTGAGTGGGAGCAGAGGAGAAGGCTGACCACTACTCAAGATTTTCTGCTGTTACTGTTACATTAGTGTCCTGGTGGTGTTCAGCAGGGCTTGCATTTTACCTGGTGAATGTCAGGTTAATACTCCTTGCCAAAATAGGCAGTACCTCAACTAAGATCCTTAATGACAAGGAGATACTGGTTATCTCCCAAGTGAATTACAGGATGCTTTAGACTATATTCCTGTAAGTTTGCTTTTGTGCCTTGGACGCCCTGAAACTATTTCTTGTGCTAGCAGGAAGATTAATGTAATGCCCTCTGAATGATATATTAGACGCCATAGGAAGGATAATATTTTGCTGTTAAAAATTGTTGTGGAAGACTGGAGATTGTCAGAGCAGTAATGCTAACAAATGTGTGCACTGTAGGTACAGCACAAAGGTTGGGCTCCCCAGCTCAGACACTTATGTCTGAACAGCTCAGCTGTACGGCGTTTATTAGTGAGTAATGAAGAACAGCTTTTGACTCTGACAATTAAGTTCCTTGTTAAAATAAGCCCTTTCACATGTGTGTGCTCAACAGCACTGGGCTGTGGAGGCTTCAGTGTCCCTTGCTCTGCAGGTGCTCTAATTGATTTCCATCAGGTCACTTGTGCTAATAGGGAAAGCCTATTAGTTAGGATTTTTTTTCATTTTGAATCCAGATTTTAATTAAAATAATTCTGTGTGCCTCAAAATACTGTCAAAGATGTTCAGCTGCTGCTGATCTGTATGTGTGTGTGTGTGTGTGGCTCATTTCAGTGATTTCAGAGCACTCTTGTAGTCTAGGTAACCTGAGAAGTAGCCTCTCATCATAGGTAGGGCCTTCAGCTTCCAGCATCGAAGCCTGATTTGGGGGACTTGAGCACTGCGTCCAGGCTAAGAGCATTCAGTGCTTTTCAGAGGTGGCTTCACATTGCTTCTGCTGTTGAAATATTCAGCAGCAAAGCAGGGGTCTGGGTTTTGCTATCAGATGCTTGGTGGCGACTTGTTCCCCTCTCTCATCTCATACCTAAGAACAGGCTGGGGAAGCTATTCCCCATTTCTGCTGGGGAAGCTAACAGTGAAAATTGCATCAGAGTTAATAACATTGTGAGCAGGGCTGGAATGTCTCTTCAGCATGAAAAATAGAGGCACGCAGTGGGAAGAAGCTACAGAGGAAAAAATGATGTCATGGTCCTCAGTACGATACAAATCGATACAAGCTGAACAGCACCTGCAGTCATAATAGCAGTTATCTGTTTTTCAGGATTGGTGTTTGCAATTTAGCTTTCCCTTAAATGACTTCTGTGGTTTTTTTTGTTTGTGTTGAGAATGCAAAGTAGACTTCAACTTGCAATGTCTTTATAGTTGGGTATATGTACGTGTTGTAACAATATTCCTGTAATTGCCAGATGAATGATCTTTTCTTTTACATACAGAATAGAGAAAAGCTAGTAAGAGCCTTGGGAGCATGCTTAATTCTGTGGAATTGTTTTTGCCTCACTCATATACAGTTTGTGTATTTATCTATGTGATCAGGAGCTCTTTTTAAACTATTGGGGATCTGAAATATGGTAAATAGAACTCTGTGTTTAATTTCAGTGAATAAAAGTAATTTTTTTGTTTTAATCTTACATTTCTGTTATGGTGTTGAGGATTTTTTTTACTGTAGACATTTTGAGAAAGCATGGCTCTGACCTATTGAAGGAGTTTGAGAGACATGAACAGACTTGTTACAGAAAGCAAGACCATGTAATAAGGAGAACTTAGACTTCATTGGTTTTGTGTTCTGTATCACTCTCCTGGTATTTTGTGTCTGATCAATGGTCACTCCAGTCACTGTGTCTCATTGTCTTGGCAGGTAGTTCAGGTCAGTTGTTTTCCCCAAAACAGGGCAGTGGGTCTTAGCATGCCTTGAAGAAGCTCTGTATTTGCCTATGCCCTTGTCAGTATGAGAAGTCTGGGGCTGTCATGCCTCTATATTAAAAATAGGTTGTTACAAGCTGTGTAACTTCTGGAAAGCACTGGAATGCCCATGGTAAACTGAGTTTGTTTAAGATGAGTTTGATTTACTATTCATATTTTCCCAAAGATACAGACTGCTCATGTCTATGATGCAAAATTGGTGTATGTGTGTGGAAGGTTTGCTTGGTATTTTGGGAAATCTAATCACCTGGGTGAACAGAGCTGCTGCATCTCCAGGCATCTGAGACATAGCTGCCGCTCCCCTTAATTCCTTTCTAATGAGATTTCTGGATGCAAGAAGAGGCACAATTAGGACTTGCTGTAGTCTGCTGTACAGAATAGAGGAACCAGAGCCCAGGATAATCCCACATCTGTTTTCCCACTTCTCTCTTAATGTATTTTCTGTCTCAAGGGTCAAGGCATTCAAAGCCTTTATTAGCTGTGTGCTCTCAGCAAAGTATTCTAAAGATATTAAAACCAAAAGGGCTTAGATTTGTGGATTTGGTAGGTTATTTCCCCTGCCTTAAAACAGATCCCAGGCTAGCTGCTCAACAAAAGCTTGTGTGTGTGCATGTTTATGTACTGTGAATGCTCACTTCAGAGATCACCAGACCTTTGGGTTGTGTTTGTGCTTTGAGAATCTGTGCTGATTTGGAAGCTTTAACGCTACTGGTATAAGCTTAGGCAGACACACTGGTTTTATTTTACTTTTTTTCTTTAAAAATTGTGCTTGCCAAAAAAAAACCAAGCAATCACGTGGCAAATCGTGATTTAAGGTTAGTCAACCTCTCCTTGTCAAAAATTATAAAAAAGATTTGGAGAGGCCAAAGATTATAATCAAATCTGTGAGACCAATTCTCTTTGACCTGTAGCATCAAACAGTAAATGTGCTAGCTAGGAAGATGTGGGCATTCTTTTTCAGTTCAGTGGTCACTTATGTACAGAATAGTAGGGCACTAACTGTTAACTCTACCAGCTCTGCTTCCTTCCAAAGGTTCCGGTGAATTCCTTTGGCACCCTTTGATTCCTCCAGATTGTCTTGCCTTATAGTAAATAGAAATCAGACAACAGAAAGCTGAAAGAACAAATCAGAATTTAACTGGAGGTATCTCAGGTGCTGGAAGTTAAACTTCAGTGCCATGCTGTGGTATGGTGCCCACCCAGAGATGTTGCAAAATGTTATTCTATGTATAGGAATCAGTACTGTCCTCATCCAGAATGTCATCATCAGTTGAGATGAGAAACATTTTCTGGAGAAGTCTTTCTGCTGGCTGCTTGGTGCACCCGCAGTAGGTCTGTTTTGGGAGGAGTAGGGAGCAAGGAATCCCTGCATGTTTCTTATCTCTGCAGTGACAGTGCACACTCCACTTCCAAGTCTTCTATAGCAGAAAATTCTGTGCCAACAGAGCTTTTGAAAGTTCTGCAGAGATTTGTACTAGCTGATTTGGTCAATTGTGGATACTGCACTTTGGGAGAAGCTGCTGTTTCAGGCTGTAATTGCTGTCAGAGATGCTAAAAGCAGTGATTCCAATCCAACAAAACACTTAAGCAGTTATTGCACTTGGAGCACGTGTATGCTGTTCCAGTAATGTCAGCAGGAATGTCCACGTAAAAGGTCATATCTCAAAGCCTGGCACTGATGGGGTGAGAATGCTCTGCCATTCATAGGAACAGCTCTTTGAAGAGCAAGAGGAAACCTTTCAGTGGTCATTTTTGTTTAATTTGGGAAAGGCTATGTTTTGGCTTGACTGTAATTCCATTGATTAACAGCAGGTCCAGTTTCTCTTAGGAGATGTGGCAGGAAAAATGGCAGGGAAGGGAAAGGAGGAAACTGCTCATGTCTTCATTTGTACGGTCTATGTCCATGCTTCATAAGTCATACTTCATACTTCCTTCACAAAGAGTGCAAATCTCAGACACTTCCATCTGTGCTGAATGCAAAAATCAGGCTTGTAAGATGGCTGCAAACAAACACATTCCCATGCATTACAAAGATGAACCAGCATCAACAACATGGTTGATTGCAGCAGCAGCAGCTGGGATTCTATTGTACACAGCAAATAGTACAGATGGCAGGTAAGAGAAATTAAGGCTGAAGCAGCACTACATTCATGTCAGATGTCTTGCTTGTTTAGGTGTCTGGTATTTCCTTAGCAGAAAGGCTGCAACCCTGATATGCTGAGCAGCAATGCTCTTTGCAGACTTGGTGAGAGCTGAACTTACTGGGTAGCACAATGGTGTTGGGTCCATAGACTGGAAAATGTATACTAGAGATACATAAATAGATATTTTGTAAGTTGAATCTTCCAATTTGTTAATGAGCTGCAAATGTGGGGAAGCTTCTGTTTTACATTTTGTTGGAAATGGCATAGATGATGGCCATTAAGTTTCACTATTTAACTGCTCTTAATCTTGTTCTGATATCACACAGAAGCTAAGTCCAAAAAATCTTCAAATGAGTCAAAGGGTTGCATGGGATTTAGTAGAGCAGCCTGATGTGTTGGTGACCATTGGAACACCACCAAATTAGATCATTGTTCAGAGAAAATATTAGTCTCCTCAAATGAAGTGCAGTGATGTGGAAAGCAGAAGATTTGAACAATAATCCAAGTAAATTCAGCAGTGACCAGCTCCATTAGCTTTCTGCATCTATCTGCTGGGACTTGCTTTCCTTGAAGGTATTTTCTGTTATGAATTGCATGTCTGTTGGAGCCCTGTCTCTTCTTTTGGTATTGTGTAGTATCCTAAACTGGATGAGTTTTAACCTGATGGCTCCCTGCTATTCTGAGCTTTTTTTTCCCCAGCAGACACTCAAATGTAAAAGGAAGGTCAGTGGAAATTGGTGTGAACTGAAGGCAGTCATCACTCATCAGTGGCTTCATCTGCTTCTGGTGCCTGGGGATAAGTCAGGGGTTGCTCTGTTACAGTGGAGCAGCAGCAGTATCAAATTGGTGGAACCACTGGCAAACATGCTGCTGACACTGCATATATAAACTATTAGCACTAGGTTAAAAAAAAAAAAAGGATCAGAACTAAGTGTAAGACCTCCTTGCCATGTATTTTGACATTGCTGAATGTGCTGCCCAGTCTGCGCTCCCTGTACCCTCTAGTACTCGAGTGAGCAATATTTATCCCTACACTGAGCGTTTAAATGGGAGAATACTCTATGGTGCCAAGAACTATGAACATTTACTGAGTGAATGCTTACAGCTTTGGAAAAATTAAGCAAGGCAACACCAGATCCAAGATAGCTCTTGCAAACACAGCCATGCTGTGTGTACAGGGCAGCCAGGGCTGGTCCCAGCTGTGGTCACTGTCCATCCTTTCTCTTGCAGGTTTGCACACCTACATGGCACTTTCAAGTTGTTCTTGCAGCACTTTGTGTTTGAAGCAGCCTGTACTCTTAGGCTGAATCTTTAGTCTTTCTATTCTAAGAGCTCAATTCCACACTTGTAGAAGCTGCCAGAACCAAAGCCTGCCAAGTGGCAGCTAATTAGAAACCATTATTGTTACAGTTGATTCAGAGAAGCTCAGCACCTCTTTGCAGCAGGCTCTGGGAGACAGAGTTGGGTATGAGGCCAATTCTTCTTGTTTCACAGATTATCTCTAGTGTGGAAGTGATTTTTAAAATACATTTTAAAAAATTAAGCTTTTAACCTCAACTAGTTCTGTTTGCTGCCATTTTGCTTATAAAGCTTTCAAGTGTTAGGTGACAGCGAACAGCCTAGGGATAAGCTGTGTATAGTTAAAACAGAAAAAAGCTTCTACCACCAACTTCCACTGTGGTTTTTAATTTTTTTTTTTCTGTCAAATCAACTGGATGACCATTTTCAAAAAATGGGAAATTGTGCTGAGACTTCATGAGATGTGCTGGGAGCAATTAGAAGCTCCCAAATCCATGGACATGCTGCATGGAAGCAGAAGGGACAGCCATGTCCGTTCAGCTGATGTTGTGTGTGTGTTGAGGTGCAGTCAGAGAGAGGGAAAATAACAGCTGAACAAAGAAGGAACAAAATGTATAAAAATACAGTTTTGAAGGATTTCTGAAAGTGCAGCTGAACACAGGGACTTGAAGCAGTAGATCACACAAATTCTCTCAGCTGCCACTTAAGTGTATGCTTAAAGTATATGATTAAACCTCTGACCTACACCTTTGTTAAAAGAAGTATTTAATTAAGCGCCTTGATGATGTGCCGCAACTGTCAGAGCCTCCTGAGGTATCATAATAACTTTTCTTTGAAGGTGAGCTCCACTGAAAATAGATCAGGTTGCTCCTTTCTCTTCTCTCTTTCTCTCTTCCCCGCTTCACACACAGTATCATTTAATTAATTTATTTATTTGGATATTCTCCCACCTTTTCTTTCATAAAAATTTCCATCCAAATTGTCTTCTATCCTTTTTGAGTGCCTTCTTTCTGTGCCTCTCCTATCCCCTATGCCTACCTTTTATAAATTATCTCAGCTGTTGTAGTTGCACTAACTCGAGTCCAAATCCTTCAAAGATCTAAATTTTTGTTTTAAAAAAAAATCAGTGAAAGAATAAATATTTCCCTTGTGCAGGGACATGTTATCATGCCTTAACAAGGATTTCTGTGGCTCTGAAAGACAGCAAACATTTACACAGGGTTGGGTATATCCAATTTCATCCTGTGTTGCTTGAGCTCTTTGAAGTGACAGCAAAAAAACCAACCAACCAAAAAAAAAAAAAAAAAAACAACCCCCAAAAAACTTCCTCTACAGAACTATAGAGGAAGCAGCTTAAATTTGAACAGATCTAATTCCACTATATGTGTAGAATAATGAGCTCTAGAGGTCAAAATCTGTTGTCCTAAAGACAGTATTTGTTCAGTGTGTGATTCTGGGTAAATCTCATATTCCTGTTTCCTGTACTCCATATTAGCAGGTTCTTGCAGATCTGTAGATTGATCAGCCTAGTAAATTGGTATAGGAAAGATGTATGTTTATAATATATTGCTTATCAAAGGTGAAGGTGGAGCTGAGTCATAGAAGGCCACTTAGGTTTGTCAGGAAGAAGTTGCACTCAGTGTTGCTACGCTGGTTGTTTCGTATCACCTCCCTCTCTTCTGTATGCCTTAACATAGCTTCCAGGAGGATGTGCTTCATGATCTTAGCTGGTGCAGAGGTGAGGCTGACAGATCAGTAGTTCTACGGATCAACTTTTCTACCCTTCTTAAAAATGGGTGTGACACTGCCTTTGTTCCACTCACCAGGGACTTCAGCTGACCACCATGATTTTTCAAATATCATTGAGAGTGGCTTGGCAACTATGTCCGCCAAGGATGTTTGGGTGCCTCAGGAACTCATGAACCTGAGCTTTACTTACAGCAGGAGGGGCATCGCTCCCCCCTGGTTCCCACCTTCTGAACCATCCACTCTAGGGTTCTGTGTAGAGCAGTTACTAGTGAAAACTGAGGCAAAAAAGTTATTGAGTACCTCAGTCTTCTCCTTGTCTGTGGTTACTAGCCTGCTTGCATTGCACACAGGGGGTGGTACACATTCATGGACTTTCCTTTTCCAGTTGATCTACCTATATAAGCATTTATTGTTCTTTGCACCTCTTGACGTGTCCAGTTCCAGCTGGGCCCTGGCCTTCCCATCCTTGTCCCTATACAGTCTAGCAGCATCTCTATACACCCTTCAGGTTACCTGTCCCTGCTTCCACTGCCTGTGCATTTTTTTTCTTGCTCTCCAGTTTCACCAGCACTTCATCCATGCTGTGAAAGGGTTCCTTTGTTGTTGGTCTCTGAAACATCTGACTGAGCATGCTGTGCAGATGGGCCAGGCAGGGAGGTCCTGAACCAAGTGATTGTCAAGGTAGCAGATGTTTTATTCCCTGATGACTCTTGTACACGTGAAATGGAAGCAGCAGAAATTGAATTGCTGTGCTTGCTCTCACTTGTTCTGTTTTATAGTGCATCTCTTGCTCAGGGTGCATAACACTCTTAACAGTGCTTTAAAAATTAGCATTTGGATGACTAAATAAAACAGCCCTGCCTCAGAAATATTTGTCTCATGACCTCTGGTTTGCACACTAGAGAAAAGGCAGATGAGGGCATAGGCAAGGCGGAAGGCAACATGCTGATGTAAGCCACTGACTTACAGTGTCAGTAATCTGTTGCTGTTCAACAAAACCTCCAGGTACCACTGTACAGCACAGGGAACACTGAACCAAAGCGAAATGGGAGATAGCCAGCAAAGGCAGCTTTGGCCTAACTCTGATGTTCATCTTGAGCATGCAGCATGGTATGATTTGAATTGATGCAGAGAATGCTGACCAGTCTATGGGAGCATGTTTGTTTTTTCTGGAAGTGTTGGCTTAAGAAATGATAGCTAGATTATTAAAAAGCTTAAGTTCAGCTCTAGAGAATAAATAGATATCAGTGAAAGCTGGTTTGTCTCACAACATGATGATTGCTATTAGAAAACCAATTATGTGTTTTTACACTTGGGTTCATTTTGTTCAAGCAATAATATCATTTTATCTGTAAAAATAGTATTAGTTGTTGTTTTCTTCTTTTTTTAAATTGCTACAAAAGATGTGGAATTTGTTTTCCACATATACTATGTTGGATTCAGCTGGGCTCCACCACATCCATGATGTTTTTTGTTATTTGTTTTAATAGAGACATGTAACATCCAGGGTATGGGTGCATTACTCCAGTGATCTTTGGAGCTCTATTATATAAGTGATGATTAGGTACACAACCTTACTTTGTGTGAGGCATGGCAGGAAACTGACTCTGCCATGATACAATAGAGGAAATAAAAATCTTCATCAGAACAGATTGACAAATTAGGGCTTTCTCAGCGAGGAAGCTTAAATTCTCTGTGAGTGGCAGGCAAAAGAAGCAATTCCTTCTTTAGCCAGATATGCAGTCAGGTGTCCCAGCAAGTAAAACTCAGCACATCCTTGGAGTTCTGGGTTTGGATGAATCTTGCAGCCTTGTTTTTCAAAACTAGATTTCTGACTCTCAAACTATGATTTTTCTTGTGTTTTAATTATGGTGTCGTGTCCTTCAAAATGAATCTAGCAGGTGACTTTAAGGTTGGAAACCTCAGCTTGTCAGCCTGCACTATTTCAGCAAAGGCTTGTCCAGCTGCAGAATGGAGTATTCTCTTCCCCATTTAAACGAGTAGCATCTCTGAGTGCTGATTTTGACAGATGTTTAAGAGTAATACAACTTGTGTATAGCTCTGCCTGAGGATCATACTGTGCTCCTGTCAGCCCTGGTAGTCATCCCATTCCCCACCTGTCTCACAGGAGGAGCAAAGCAGTGACAACAGAGGAGATGCTGCAGCTGTCACACCTATTTACAGCTCCTTGCTCACTGATGTGAGAATAAACAAACTTGGTTTGTTTGTGCAGTTGCATGATTAGCAATTTATTTTGAAAGTTGGTCATTTGAAAAATACAAAGAAACAAGGAAAATAGCTCTGACAGCACTTCCTGTGCAATTTATAACCTAGTGCTTGACCTGAGGCTTGTCTTTTCTCTCTGTTAACTTAAGAGTTGACATAAAGGCTGCATCCTTATACAGTGGAAGCACATGTTTTGCCTCTATGAGCATTTGGCTCTCCAAATACAGGTACATAGCAATTCTTGTTCACTGATACCTCTTTATTCCCTGGTTTTATTACCAGCTCTGAAGTGATGATTACCTCACACATAGGCAGCTGGTATTTACTTGCAAAAGGGCTGAATGAATTCATATTTGAGTTGGTGTCTAAAGAAATAACAATTGGAGTTTTCTTTCCTCTTTAGCTTGAAAACACTGGGGGATGTGGGGGGAAAATACATTTGAAAACATAAATGTTTTCTCTTGGATAACCATGAAAAAAATACTCAAGCTCATATCTTCCAGCATTGTATCCTCATAAATGCTGGCATGAAGCCAAATATAATAGTGTGTTTAGTTGCTAAATATTATGTACTCCTGTACAGTGGCTGCTACAAAGAGTTTTTATATGAAGGTTAACCTGCAGTCACTGTTCAATACTGGGACTTGCTGGTCTGTTAGGATTTCAACTATTTGTGAAGTGTGTGGGAAATTGTGCTGAGATTATAATCGCACCTGGTGGGTGCTAATGCATGGACAGTGCTTTTGGGGATGTGACCTTAGAACTGCAGAAGAACATCTTATGCTTCTTATCATAGAATCGCTAAGGTTGGAAAAGACCCACAGGATCATCCAGTCCAACCATTCGCCCTTCACCAATGGTTCTCACTAAACCATGTCCCTCAACGCAAAATCCAAACCAATTCTTGGTTTCCTCTCATTTTGGGAGGCTACACCACTGCTGGTGCGGCTGCCTGTTGTTAGTGTGCTGATGCAGCCTTGTGCCCAACACACTGAAATAAATTATTAATAGCAAGTGTAGCATTTATTTTAGTAACATATATTTTAATCAACAAAAGATCACACTAACCTTTTGAGTACATCAGTATCCCCATAATTCACATGCACAAAGTATCTCATTTGCATTTCTGCAAAGGAAAAAAAAAGGGGGGGATATTCTAAATTATATTAACTAATGAGGGCTTTAAATAGTAATGGAGGCCTAAAATCAAAACAACATTATATTTTAATGAAGTATAATGATAATAGTAAGGTATTTTATAGAAATATTATTTTTTTAGTTTAACACGTACTGGGGTCATCTTGCTCTCTTCATAAATGCCCAAGTACTATTAGGAGATGTTGCTGCCTTATCTTGTTTTTTCTACTGTCAAAACTGAAGAGCAACAGGGAATCAGCTGCACACTTTTAATCTCTGGAATGCTAGACAGTTTTTGATTAAAATTATGCATGGGTTTTGTTGAGACAGATCAAAGGCAGAAGACCAGGTTAAAAAATACTGGAATTGTAGTGATAAGAGAAGTAGAATCAGATAGAAAAAAATGGGAATAATTGGAGTGTAATGGAAGAAGGGAAGGAGAAATGAATGAGATGGGAGAAAGGATGCAGTGTGAGGCTGAAATGTCAGAACAAAGATGATTTACTCCTCATTTTGATTTTTTTTTTTTCACCACACCCAACCTGAATAGCCTAGCTATGTCTCTGGGTCATTCATAATTCTAAGGTGATTTGTTTTGGCAAAAGGTCTTTGGCAGAATGGGCATTTCCCTTTTGTTTTCCCTCAAGCTGAACTCCCATAAAAGATGATGCTACGAAGAACTGGCATGAGGCAACTATCTTCAGTAATCAGGGCCTTTCCTCTGCTATAGCCCATACTTGATGTTTTCTAAAAAGGGTGGACATACTGTTGTTCTCTACACATGAGCAGATTCTTGCTGAAAACCAATCCCATTTGGAGCCTTCATAGGTCCTGATCAATTGGTATCCAAGGCTTGGTACTGAGTAATAGGTAAAAATTTTCTTGGCATGAGATGTACTAAAAGATGCCAGGTCATTCCAGAGGCAGATATGACCCAATTATATTTGCTAAATAATGAGTCATACACTTCAATGCTTTCTAGAAATTCTTTTTTCCTCTCTTTGTATTTTTGTCTGTGAGATCAGCAGGACTAGAACGAACTGTTAATGTTCCGTTATTATTTTTCCTCATGGTACAACTGTAGGTAGCTTGAAACAAAAGAGATGTGTGGTGGTCAGATTTACAAGCAACATGGTTATCTGTGGAGAGTGGTACTGTGGTATTTTCCAAAACGGGTGTTTTCAATTTGTGGAAACTTGAATGGTGCCTGCACAGCAGGGCTTCAGAGGGAAATGGCTCCTAATGGAAGAAGCAGTGGGAAAGCTAAGCCTTCTATTGTGGCTTGGTCAGGTTACTGAATGACTTTACTGAGTCTGGGTCTGACATGTTAAATTCATGTTTTGCATTCACTTCAGAGATGATGTCACTGTTTGTAACAGTATTGCAGTGATGTACTGCCTCATGGAAGGGAAAGTGCCACGATGGTGAGAGCTGCAATACACAGCTTGGCATCCTTACATAATATCTGAAGAAAGTGTTTAATGTCAGTGGTGGCCCTTACACGTATATAGATATTCTATTGTTAGTCCCTTTTTTCACGCAGGCTTTGTCCACCCTTAGAAGTGAAGGAGAGAGACAAAAGATTTAAAACATTAAGAAAATATTTCCACTTCTTTCTCTACTTGAGTGGTGAGAACAAGTAGTTGTTCTTGGTAAAATTGGGTGAAACATCGTTCATGAAAGCAGTTCTATGTAACTTAAAGTTCTTTTTTGTTTCCAGACTTGTGTTCCATTTGATATAATCTTATCTGAGACTGTAAGATACAAACTTTAGAAGCACAGCCTCAGAGTAGAGAATGAGTATTCTCATTCTTTCTAGATCTTGAAGGAAAAAAAACCCTGAAGTTATCCATGGTCCATTGTAAAACTACTATGGAGCTTATATTTGAAGCTTATAAATAGATAACTTGGAGAAGATTTACTCTGGGCCTAAGTGAAGTACATATAGTATACATGGCTTCTCAACAGATTGTCTTCCCTTGCACATATTTCTGACGTGCTTCTTCCTCATGTCCCCTTGCCTATGTTTGTCTCTCTGCTTTAGTAACTACCTCCTGTTATCTTTGTGATGATCCAGAAAACTAGGCCTGGGAGCATTGAGGAGGACAACGCTGTGACTTTCCATACCACAGCAAGGAAGGTCATTGTTTTATACACAGAATCTGTAACAGGCACCAGCACAGTCTGATGATTATTCCTCTCCCTGTTAGAATTACTGAAACTGCATGGCACAGTCTGGTTCTCTTATCTTGATTGCAGTGTTTAAATGTCTCTGTTGGACTAAGCAGGGTATTGGATTTTGTGAATATTCTTTAGCTGTGTCTTGTCAGTTTTGCCTGCAAGCGTATAAACCCTGCAGCCCTCTGAAATCAGTGACATGATTGTGTATGACAGTCATTAGTGGTTGAAACAAAAATCTGTCTGCAAGCATCTGCTTTGAGAGAGCCAAATAGAATTAAAGTTTAACCATGCTGCATTTGCTCTTTTATTTACTGGGACGGCCACATTTCATACGGTCCCTCCTGAGGAGGTTTGACTTGCTGCCTTTTGTGTGTTTTGTGTGTGTTTTATATCACAGGTTTCTTTAGAGACTTGCTTCAAGATACTGAAACTCTACCTTTTTGAGTGTCTTCAAGATTTTTCCAAGGGGAATCCTCCTTGGTTTCGGGCAGTTCTGAAGGGGCAAACTCTTCACTGTTGCTATTCACTCATGTGTTTCTTAACATAAATGAGGTGGAAAAAATTATGGGTGATTTTTTTTTTTTTTTTGCTTGTTATTCCTCCAAACTGATGTGGGTGCAGTAAATATCATTAAAGTCTAACAGAAAGAGAACTGGATTCAGTGAATTCATTGGCTTGATTTTTGGATACATATAGCAGGTGTGGATATGCCATGCACTGACAAGGGGAATTCAACAGCAGATGGTTGCTTACACTTTTAGATCTTGATATCAAGAGTCTCTGGTAATTGCAATTACTAGTTACAGTAGCAAATGAATAATGTTGTAGTGAAAGTGTCCAGACAAGACTGGGACACCAATGTGGTAGGCTTTGTGTAAACTGAAGCTAAGCAAAGCTGCAGCGAAGCTCAACCATTTCTCAAGAAATAACCTTCAATTTTTATGAAGAAGTTAAAACACCAAAATGGATAAAAGGAGGACAGTTTCCCAAGGTACTGGCATGACCAATATCAAGGATGGTATAAAAACTTCGTGAGCACTGTCCAGCTTGCCCATGGTACCTGCTGTATCTCAAACTGTTATTCTTCAATTGGGTGACTGCCTATGGTCAGTAGTGTTTTTGCTTTAAAGCCCATAGAGTTTTTCCACTGGAATCTATAAGCCCTGTAGGCTGTATTAAATGGAATATGGTTTGGAATTGGCCTTAAACCACATCACATTCATCTTTTAAATTTGATGTGTTTGTTTTGCTGGCTTAATTTGAATCCACATTAGCAATATAGGAATAAGACTTTAGAATTGCTTGCAAGTTTTACATCCCAATCTGGGTTGTTTTGTTTGTTTTTTAATTTCCCACTTCTTTAGGTCACTGATCCCTGAACTGAGCTGGAACTTATTTTTATTAGCTTATTTCTAGCTGATTGTGAATTTTTAAGATGGACGGTCCTCTTGTAACAGTGTATTGCATTTTATCAGTGATATTTCCATGATGCTTTCTTAGCAATAGGATTAAATGTGATTTTATTCTGTAATTAATTGTGTACTTGCCAATAGATAAATAATGTCTTTCCTTACCTTAGAGGAACTTCAATTAACAGTAAACTGCAGATGAAAGGCATTATGTTCTCTTTTAAGGATATATTGCACTGGTCAATTTTGTACCGTCTCTCCAGTCAGGGTGTGTATTATGTGATCTTGCATCATGATTTACAATTTATCTTCAAGGGAGAACTGGAACAGGTCATGTGCTAGGAGGAAAGCACTCTGGGCACACCTGTGCTTTGATGGAGTTCTAAGAGATCTCTCGAGGTCTCTTATAAAAGATTGTCTTGTGAACAGGGCTATCAATAAATAGGTAGAAAACTGTATTTTATTTGGGAATGTTTTAAACCACCTAATTGACCTCACTTTCAGCCAGATGAACATGCTTATCTATTTGTTATGGTCATACCTTTGTTATCTTACCTTTATCCCTTTGACTATGCTTTCGGTGTACAAACATTCATATTACAGTAGGACTTATGACTTTCAGAGCACTTTCAAAGTAAGAAAATACAGAATTGGTTAAAAGAAACGACATCTTAAAAAATCTTTCTCTCTCCTTTATCTCTCAATCTTTGATCTCCTTTGTAATTTCACAAGATCTGTCAATATGCTAGGGGACTTCATGGAGCAGATTACCTGGAGTACCATCACTGAAGAACCCAGTTAGGCTGGGAACTGCACTGTGTTGCACATGCTAAAGTCTCTTAGAGCTAGGTGTTTTACTTCAGTTGTTCTTATAGGATTTGTAGAAAGGATTTAATAAAGCAGGCTTTTAGATTTTGGTGTTGTTTGCTTACTTTGTTTTCAGCTGTTTGCATTCAGCTGTTAAAGCTCATTCTCACTCTTGGGCTGCTTTTGACTAGATTGGTTATTTTAAATTTGCGCATGAGGGTGTAAGATGCTGCCACATTATCGTATACTTGACTGCATGTGCAAGTGAGTATCAGTACAAGGGTATGTGTGTGCATTTGTCTTGCTCTGAATTCTGTCTCCTAAAGCACCGAGGTATCCCTTAGCTATGTTGTTGTTTTGTTGCTTTTACCATCTGAAGTTCAAAGGGTTCTGAAGTTCAGGTTTGAAGAAAAGTCTGCATCTTTTTACTTTGCCTGTCAGGCTTTGGAGAAATTCTTACTGAACTTGGAACCTGCCCATTTCCTGATTGTTTTTTGACGCTCTTTGTGTGAAAGACTTCATCTGTTGCAGTGTTGTTCGTAGTTATTTTTTTTCTATACTTGAGCTGTGTCAGACTCGGGGACACGGTTGGACTTGATGATCTTTAAGGTCTTTTCCAACCTGAGCAATTCTATGATTCTGTGAACCTCAGGGACAAAAACATTTATCTTCTGTTTATTTTAAGTGAATTAAGATGCTTGCACTTTCAAAGCATTGATCCAAAGACCTTAGGATGCCAGGGGATTGGAAACTTGTGTCTTCTATAAAGTTTGGGAGGCCACCACGCTGCATGAGCTCCCAGAACCGTTTCAGTCCTCCAGACCAGTGGTGATTCTATAGTTCAGATTACACTGAATAAAATGAAGAAAAAGAATGCATGCACAGTAAATTTTGCCTCCTTTTCTCTGTTCTCTTCTCTCCCTTCTGTAACACACAAATAACTGAAGAAGTTTTTCTGAAGTCATTTTTGTGTAAGAAAACACACATTCCCAAGGAAAACTGTTACATATTTATGCCTTTTAATTATCCTGTGCAGCCCTGCCAACTATAACAGTTCAAAGTACAAACACTGAACTGCAAATAGAAGTATAATAAATTATACATTGATTTGAGCCCATCCTGCGCGTATGTATATAAACAGTCACTAAGGAGTGCTACTTTGTGCATAAATATATAGACTCACACTTATCTAGAGAGATAACATCAATGCATAATTTATTATATTTTTCTGTAATGTTCTTTGAACTGTTTGAACAGTTTTAAATATAACACAGATGGTTTGGCTGTTCTGTTTTCTTTGGCGTGATAAAGATGTCATCAGCTGTTGTCTAGTTCAGCCACACTTAATCATCCCTTTATTATCTTAAAACATGAGCAAAACCTAAGATGTGAGAATCTGGGTTTGTGAGAACATATGGAATATTTGGCTCTGAGGAAGGCTGTTCTCACACTTTGAGGCCTTCTGCCCTCCAAAGGGCTAGTGAAATGTCCCATATGGGTGTTCCTCCTCTACTTCAAAGCAAAGTGATCCAGGCTTATTTTAAGACTTTTGTAAAATGTATTTAAGCTATGCCTGTTGACTTTGCACCAAAGTGGATAAGAAACATTTTGATTCTTTTCCTTGGACTCTGTTGTGGGAACAGTAAATCCTAGGAGATGGCTGAAACAGTTGCCTGATAGCACTTGTCTGGTTCTTGAGCACTCAAGGTTTACAGGTGACCAAGTTTTAGCCTTCTCTTGATATTCCACGTTTGGAAGACAGCTTTCTATGAGTTTCATCTCAAATTCCAGAAGTTAGGAAGTTTTCAGTGTTTTTCACATTCTAATTTTTATTTTCTTGCATAATGTATGATTAACTCACTCCTGTGGACAAAATACAAAATACAATTATTAATTTGCAGGCACATTAATGTGGTTTCTTCTTCAGGTATAAACCACTCCTTAAGCATTAAAGAATAAGTCGGGGGATGTGCGGTCTATAGGTTGTTCAAGCCATATGTTGAGCCTGATATGCCTGATGGAATCAAGAAGCATGACAGTCTGCCAGATGTTGGTATTCTATCAAGTGAAGTGTATGCAGTAGGAATAACATTTGGCAGTCCTCCTATCTTCCTACAAGCTGCATTGTATATTTTACTTGACCTTCATGTGTGCTGCTGCTCATATGGTCTCCCAGTGTGAAGGGGGTTAACACTGTCAGTTTTTTCTACCTGTTTTTTTTTTCCATCTCAAGTGGAATACATTTTTTTTCTTACTCTTGGGCTTTTTGTGCGTCTTGAACTACATGCCAAGTAGGCAAGCAAAAGCACTTATAAAGATAGGCTTAATACTTAAGAGATAGATCTTGGATTCTTTATCAGCATACCTCAGCCCTCCTCTTTTCTTTTTTGAAAATGTAATGCAACATGAAAATGAAAGAAGAAAATAAACTGGTATAAAATGTTGAATGAAAATGACACGTAGCCCAAATAATATTGCTTGCATTGTTATCAGTTTTCTCTTTCCTGTGTATTTTGAGGGAGCCTGATAATATAAGCTTATATAAACTTCAGGGAAATAATCATGGTTTCAGTTGAGACAGTTACATTGTTTTTATTTCCATTTTAAGCCTTACTGTTGGATGCCTGGAAGTATTTTGCATGGGTAAACGGATTTCTGGAAGTCATCACAGAATGATATTTTCCCAGTGGATATGCATTATGATGAGGGTACTGGCCTCTTCTGTTATCATATTTGAAGATAGATTCCAGGTGGCTGTTTCCAAGGTGCTGAAAATGAGGCATTTATACCCTCTCATTAGGTACAGCAGAGCTGCAGTGGTAGTGATTACTTCCCTTAATAGGTAGATGTATCCTAGCCTTTTGTAGTGCAGCCATCATTGTGTAAAACATCAAATGAATAGTTTGAAAGCTTTTGAGTCTTCATGGAATAGTAAATAATTTCTCTGATGAAATAGAGCTAAGCGATATCATGCCTGTTGCTGTGGTATAGCTAAATCTCAACCAATTAATTTTTCATGGGTTGTGTAGCAGGGATTGGAGCTAGCATGCAAGGTTTTTCTTCCTACTGGGTTTAAGTTTGAACATAATCAGCATATGCGGCACAGAGGAAATTGTATGCAATTATATTTTGTCTAGATGAGTAAGGTGTCCAAAATATCCTTCTAGGTCTAAGTCCCTGAACACCAACCCCTTGAAATTCTTCTAGTTTTTGTGAGAAGCATGCTGATTACTGAATACTGGAAGATACAGTAACTTACACACAGTTTTTGCTCATTTCTCAAGTCTAATGATTTTTTAATCTGGAACTAGTTATAGTTTTGAAATTGTATTGTTGCTTCTATTGCCATGAATGGTTATTAATTCCCATCCTTTCCCCATGGCTATGTCACTGCCTCCTTCCATGAAACAGCCTAAGTATTGTGTTAGGCTAAGGCAGATGGTGGAGAAAGAAAATTCTAGAAACTGTAGTCATCAGCCCCTTTCTTTGCTACTAAGATATCTTGGCCACAATAATGAATTGATCATGGGACATTGACACTTTGTCGCAAATAAAGATGACTTCAAAGACAACAATGGAGGGTGGGCCTGTGCAGCCCTTTTCCAAATTAAGAAATGGGATTCGGCTTCGTTTAGTTATTCCTATGTGCCTACTCTTGAGCTCTGTTCTGTGGTTTTCTGTTTAAACCTCATCATTTGACTTTCTATTTATGGTGGGAATGTTTTTTTTTATTCTTGAAGATACAGAATATCTTTACAGTCAGCTTGTGTTACACTTCCTTTCTCTTTACCCTCCCGCACTCAATATATACCCATAATTTAAATTAAATAATGAAACTTAGACTTGATGGTTCTTTATACAATTGTTTTTATTTTTGTTCAGCTCTGAGCAAAGCTTCCTCTTTTTCTTGATGCAGCATTACTGACATTGGCTGGAAGGGGAGGAGGAACTCTTGAGACTAGGGATGAGAGGAGGAACCCCTCCTCTGTTTCCATTTCAGACTCTGTTTCAATTTTCAGCAATTAAGGACTTCTACTTGCTCCTCGTCTTCCACATTTGGAAGATGAGATCCAAGAGCAGTTAACTGACACCGATAGTAGTCAATTTGAAAGCAGTCGGGTGTTTTTTGTTGCTGTTTTGCTATTCTTGTTTTGTTTGGTTGTTGTTGGTTTTTTCTTTTTCTTTTTTTTTTTCTTTTTTTTTTTTTTGTTGTTGTTGTTTGAATAGTAAGAGCTATTACAAGAAAGAATTTGGGAAATCTAGATTGTGTGGAATGGAACTGTGCCTTTTTCACTAAGGTAACTTGCATGCTACTTGCGCAGAAATATAAGAGTTGGGGAAAAAAAAAAACAGGATGGAAACACCTTCTCACCAATTACTGTTTCTTTCAACTGGTTCAGCAGAATAACTTTGCGCTGAAAGGTGCTTTGGTCTGCATAAGGCACGTTCTCTTACAAAGTACTTGAGGTGTGGCCATGCTTAGGGATAAAGATTTAGCTGAGCTCCATCCACTAGTGGTCCAGCATATCTGTCAAAGATGCTGCTGAGGTTTCCTGGTCTCTTGAAAACAGCTACTGGAAGATTTAGCTGTGCTTTCAAATCTATCTGCTGAGCCTGGATTCCCTCTAACATAGCAGGAACTGAATGTCGTACTTGTCTAGCTTGATGTAAAAGATGTTCTCTGATTCTCAAAGAAATGGAACAACGTTACTGCTAAATGATGGATTTTATGTGATGTTACTTAAGCCATCATTTTTAGAGTATTGGTGAATGGGACCTGCCATGTTTTCTTTCCTTTATGTGAATCATTTAAGTTATAAAACAGATTTATATATATATATATATATATATATATTTTTTTTTTTTTTTTGCCAACAGGCAAATGTATCATTTTAACTGTTCAAGAGCCCTGTTCTACTCCTGCTGGCCCTCAGCTGAGGATGGCTGAGGAGAATGCCAGGAGGAGGCATTCAGCGCCATGGGGGTTCTCTTTACTCTTGATGTTATGTTTGGGCTTTTTTTGCCTGTTATTTAATAGTTCAGATTTTTTCTTTGCTGTTCCCAGAAGCTATTTAGCAAGAGATGTACTTTGTGTTATTGACTCAGAAAAGAGTTTCAGAGCTATGGCACTCTCCCTCACCGTCCTCTCCTGCCGTATCCCTCACTGCCACGTTTCCCAGTTAACCTTTTTCCCTGGTCTCCTCACGCAGGGATTTTGAGGAGTGTGGAACAGGTGCTCCACTGCTTTGCTCCAACTATAATACCCTCTGAGGATGCCTGCGCAATAGCAATGATGTGGGTTAAGTTCTTGGCTAAAATAAATTGTTGTATGTTTTGCAGAGGCAGAGACAGGCAAGTGCAGCAAGAACAGGAAGTACTGCAGGGTTTCTCTCCTTAGCCTACAGTTTATTACAAGCACTTCACAGCTCCAATTAGTGTTGGGTATGAATGTCTCACAAGCTTTAATGCAATATCTTAAATGAGGCTGAAAAGGGAAGATGCTGTGCCTTTTGGGAGAATCAAAGACATCAAGGCTAAGGGTGACGTTATCTTACTGAGGTTAATCTACCACTAAGATAGATCACCAGTTTGTATTTTCTCTGTGCTTCCCTCTCCACTGGAGAGCCAAATGCGTCTCCAACAGCTCACTTATGTGGTGCTAATCACTGGGCAACCCTTCCAGATAAGTGGCAGCAAGAAGCTGGATTGAGAAGCCTGCACAGCTTTAGATGTGTTCATGGTAACAAAATTCTTTGAGAGTTAGTTATTAAATCCAGAGTAATAGCATTGAGTTTACAAACCAAAGAAGTAGGATCAGATATACTTGTCCAGTTGTGCTTTTACTCTTTCCTGAGCACTTAGGGCCATTGTTGGTGCTTAAAGCCAGTCACAGCCCAGAAAATCAGCTTTCTGGCCATTCCTGTGTTCTTACATGAGGATGTTTTATCAGTGGGAGGGAGAATGAAAATTTAGTAATGATCAATTTTTTTTCAAATGGGAAATCAGCAGTGAGGTTTATTTCCAGATCTGCCAATGAAAGTGCCACTGACCTACAAACAGAAAAACTGAAAGTCAATTTTACAGAAAGAGCCTGTGCCAGGTGCTGAACATCAGGGTTTTATGTCAGGTCACTGCAAGCCTTTTGGAGACTCAGATGAGCTGTTTCACCATGTGTTCCCCTCAGATGGTGAAAACAGCTTGTTTGAGCCTTGCATGGAATGAGGAAGCCCAGATCTGACATCACTTGCAGCATGGTGTGTAGCTGTGCTGCTACATGCGTGCTCCCTGCCCTTGTGACAGCACCATGTGGATCAGCACAGTGGAACCTTGTCAGCTCAAATAATTCACAGAAGGTAGAGAATGTGTGGCCCAAAAAACAGATATCACTTATTGGAACAGTGCTCACAACCTCACAGTCTTGGGCTCATGCACATTTACATGTACCTGTGTGTCTTCCATGAACAATCACCAAGGATGGTTGCTGTAGTTGAAAGACTTTGTAGATTTGATCAATGTAAATACTAAAAAGAGTAAGCGTTTTGCTGCTGCTGTAGTAAACATGTGCCCGTTGTTTGCTGCTTTAACTAGTATCTCCATAGCTGCTGAATGGCAGCTCTTCTGCATGAATGCTCTGGTTGCATTTGCTATAAAAGCCAATTCTGACTTTAATCCCTACATAAAAAGGAATTCTGGTTAAATTGAACAGTTTTCTCTATTGAATCCCAAGATGTAAAAGATGCTGGTGCTGTTGGATTCAGAGGAGCAAGCTGGGCTTGCTGCAAAATTGAAGCTTTTGCTCTCTATAAAGCACAGTGCTGAAAGTAGAAGCAAAAATTCTTTGGTGCAGGGCCAGTGTTCCAGACCTGACTTTTGCAGTTTCCTGTTTGGTTTCAAGTAAACTGCTTTTGTCTAATCATACCATTTATTTGCTCTCAAAAATAATTTTATTTAATGTGGATTAGGAAGTATGACATAACTGTTTCTGTCTCTGTTTCATTTGAAATGTGACATATTTTCCAGTACAAACAAAATCTGCTCAGCAGTCAGTTTTTGAAACAGTGACTGCTTTGTAGAATGTTCTGAATATCAAGGAAAAGATTGCCTTACTGTCACACTTAGCAAATTCTTTGCTCTAATATTAGATTACAGCCACCATTGTGGGAGGAGGGAGGTGGCTTATCTTTGAGTCCTCTCTTGTTTAGCAGCCTCCATAGCACAGCTGAAGGCAGACAGGTGGGATGTAGCTTGGTACCAACAGGCGAATCAAAGTGTGTTGCAGTATTTGAAGGATAGTGTTGAAAGACACTAATTTTCCAGCACAGTGAGCAATGGGCATGGTAATTTAGCGCTCATGGTTATAGCAGCCTTCTGTGGTGTGGCTAAAGGAAAGTAAGGTTGATTACTCCATTATTCGTAGGCCATGGTGACTTCAGCAGTACTGAGCTGCTGCTAGCTCTAATAGTACTATTACTAATACTGAAGAAGAGAGGATTCTTATTTTGTTGTTACTGGGCTAAAGACTCTGGTTTCATACATAGAGGAGAGCCCAATTCGGATAGGTGAAGAGTTGCCAAAACCTCAAAAACATTTGCAAATGAAGAACTGAAAACTTTTTGTGGTAGCACTGGAAAAACCATTAAGAACACCCAGTAAGGTAGTAGTGATGCTGGAAATCTGTCACTAACTTCATTACTCTGAAGTCTATCATAATTGAAGTTTTCCACTGCGTAGATTAATAATTCTCTAGATATACAGAATTATCAGAATTTATAGATTTATAAATAACACATTGCAGATATGTTTTGCAAGTGAAGTTAGTGCACTTGGCGCACTCCATCTTCTTTACTGTAACAACTTCTGCAATGCATGTTTTTTGTTTTTTGTTTTTGCATATATAAATTGTGTTTGCTTCTAAGCCATACATAAAAGTGGAACAAATTCCCTGCTCACATCCACACTGTGCTTACTTGATGAGTTTGTTGCTGGTAGTCTTAAAACAGTTATGGTGCTGTGCTTTGGTATGTGAATGCTTTTGTGGATTACCATTTCTTTATCCTTTGAAAAGAAATGACAATTTCATATTATTGTGTAGCTTTACTTGGAGCCTGTAGACTAGCTCTGATGTATGATGGTATGTGCAATACGCATAGGTTTTTTTTCAGTAAAAACAATCCTAACAGAAATGGAAGAAGTAGTGTACAGTATGTACATGATCGTCCTGACAGCTTAGCACCAAGAACATGGAACCTCAGTGATGTGGGAGGTTGGCTAGTGGTTACCCTTTCATAATGACTTCGAAACCAAACAAATGCATGCATTGGCTTTCAATCTAATTTTGCCATATTCTTCTTTGCAGCTTCCTGTTATGGGAGGAGCCTTTATGGACTCACCAAATGAGGACTTTAGTACAGAGTACTCCTTGTTTAACTCATCGGCCAATGTCCATGCAGCTTCTTCCATGCAGAATCCACCAGAAGAAACATCCCGGTCTTCAAATGATGCCATATTGTTATGGATTGCGATCATAGCAACAATTGGAAATATTGTGGTTGTGGGAGTGGTGTATGCCTTCACGTTCTAGGATGCCTGTCACTCCAAACACTGGAAGAGAGGATAACTGCAGCAGTATTTGTCATGTGTATGTATGTATGTGTGTATATATACATGTATATCTATATAAATACGTATAGGTAGGGACTTTGTTGAATAAGTACTGCCACAATCACAGAAAAGAAATGCAAGTTAATCATCATGAATCTTGATGGCAGAAGCTTTGGATGTTAGGGCAAACTATATGAAGGTGAGAGCTCCAATGGAGAACAGCACCAACACAACATTTGTATGGAAATATAATGAAAGGCAGACCAGTGTGATTATAGTGGATACAAAAAGAAAGTGAGATTTATACTGGAAGTGCTTATTTTCTACTGTTGAGATTTTTCTAGCAGCTTTTCTGGGTTTTGTCAAATTTTTGTGCATTTTTTTACTGTGGTACAACATTGTATAGAATTGTTCTATGTCATAGTTGCTAAACATGTTAGTTTTCCAGATGGAATAAGCGATAGGCGTTGACTCAGTTCTGATGCAGTACAAGTTCATTGTGTGTGCATTCTAGCACTTGCATACACTAAGCTGTGTTTGTAATTGTGAGTCTTAACATTATGAGAGACAGATGCATGCTACTAACGCTTGCCTTCCACTATCAGTGACTGGATATGATAATCTAGGAATTGATGCTCCATCTGTCTGCTGTTTGCAGGAAGAGGCACAAAGTGTGATTGGAATAGGGCAGTACAAGAAATAGCCCCTATTTCTGTGTAGAGATACTGTATTGCAATGACAACAGGAGTTTATAGATGTGTCACATCCAGGAACCAAAGGCCAAATATAATGTTTTCAAGCTTATTTCATCATAATCCAGGTTTTCCAGAGAGCTCATACTTTCATAAGCATACAGTTGTAGCAAATGAATATGGGGAACTATGAAGCCTAATTAACAGCGAGTGTTGTCTTGTATATGTGGGGTAGAAATAGCACAGAAAGGTAAGATGTGGCAGGTACACAAGTACCTGTGTCTCAATCTTAGTAAGTCTCTGGGTTCTGGTGAGGGTCCTGGAAGTGGCTTTTATAGAGCCTACTTTAAGTAACAACTCTGATCACTGAACTTTTTTCTATTGGGGATCATTTTCATTGTATTATTCCCATGAGCACTTCCTTTTCAAAACAAGTTGCAGCTGTCCTTATTTCAGAGATTATAAAAATCCTGAGTGGAGAGAAAAAGAAATTACTTTGAAAATCTCCTTCTTGCTACAAAAAAAAAAAAAACACCAAAAATAAAACCCCCAAAATTTTGAACAGTGAGACAGTGGAAGAGAAATTATTGCTCCAAATCTATATGTACTGCCTCATGCAACTACTCTGCTAATTCCAGAAAGCCTTGTCTGAAGGCACAGAGCCTATTTTTGACACTTTCCTGCTACTGAGCCTGAGGCTGGACTAAGAGATGGCAAATCCATTGGGAAGTTTGAATTTTCCTTTTCTCTTTAAACTCATTTCCCTTCAGGGCTGGTGGACAGTTACTTGAATCAAAGCTGCATGCCCCAAATTGGTGATTAGAATTGCTTCTAGTCACTATTTTTTTTTTCCTGTCTTTGTGAACTTGCTTTTAAAGCTGGAAAGATACTGTATTTTTCTCTTGTAAGGTGTTTGTAAGTTAACCTGAGGATGAAAAATCCAATGACAACTCAGTTGAGAAAATGAGCTTCTGTGTGTTTAGCTATTTTCCAGTTTAGAGGATTTCTGTGAAGATGGTTGAGGACAGAAGAGATGCATTCTGAGAAAAATCTTGAGAAGTGGTGTTATGGAAGCTTGGCTACACAGAAAGTAAGTTATACTGCAGCAGCTGTAGTTCTAAGTTATACCAAAACCTGAAAGCACATGAACAGTACATTTTTCCACCATGATTAAAACCAATTTGACAACAAGGTACTTGCCCAGCAAGGTTATTCTACTGCCAAGTAACTTTGCTAGTGGAATGGTTTGTTTAAATTTCCTAGAATATTAATCTCAGTGCAATTAGCAGTGTTTGCATTTTTTTCTCAAAGCACTGTACTAAACTCTTTACCTATGGAGAAATGTATTGGAGAGGGAATTGCAGAGAACCACCACTCTGCTAATGAACCCAAGTGACAGTTTTGTGTTGTTTTTCCCAAAGAAAGTGCCCTACTTTCATATGAAATTAATAGTAATTGCAGGAGTGTTGGAAAACAATGAATTCTGACTCCCTAATCCAGATCATTCTCATACGTACTTTCATCATTACAGGCTGAGTTGTCAAAAAAGGCCAGACGGAACTTTAATTAAAGTAATTGGCTTGACAGTGTGATGGGAAAACAAGGTGCAGGCAGCAAGCACAAGCAGTTCCTATCTTCTAGTTAAAGATGTTAACTGTTCTGTCACTTTCTTGCTGCAAAAAAAAAAAAAAAACAAACCCAAAATATCTCTAAGATTCAGGTGCAAGGATACTGCATGCAAGAGTATACACAGAATACCATCAGGCATATAAAAGATCCCTAAATTGAAGCAAGTGGAGCTGGTTCAGAGTCTGGTCAGTTTTGACAGTGATTACATACTGTATATATTTTCATATTCTGTGTTCTGGCTTGATCCATTACAGTCACTAATCTCCTAGAAGTATCAGGAAGGTTAAAATTCAAGCATTAAAAAAGGAGACTCATCCATCATTAAGTGCAGCTAACCCACAGAGGGGAATGGGGAAGAAATTTTGGCTGTACCATAGCACATTTCAAAGGACCATATCTATTACTGCCTCTTTATACGTGTGTATAAGTTACATCCTCAACTGTCAGCACAGCTTAACTTGGAGTGCCGTAGCTGCTCCTCCTCTCCTTGGAGCCCAGCATCTGGAGAAGTGCTGTCACTGAGGGATAACGAGTAAGTGCAAATACGCTCCCCAGAGCTATACTGTAAAAAAGTTGAAGAGGCTTCTGTGCTTTGCTGAGTATTTTGTGCATCAGCTTCAGAGCAGGATTCCACTTGTAGAAAATCTACTTGAAATAAAAGCATTTAGCACAGATAACAGTTACAAGAGCCTGCTCAGAGTTTGTTTTGTAGAAGATAAAGCAAAACTACCTGCAGTACTAGGCTCCCAGCTATGCTGTAAGCACAAAAGCAATACTTCGCTCTCCAGTGTTATTAATGATCCACAGGAAGCAGGGAAACAAACTGAATGCCCTTTGTGCCTTTTCTAGCCATGGCCCCAGGATCTGTAACAACATATCAAATAATCAAACTGTCACTTACAAATTTTATTTTGGTCTAAGCAGGCAGCAGATGAATGCATCTGCTGTGCAGCCACCTCAGCAAGGAGATGGAAGGCTGAGCACTCATGGAGGTAGCTGAAAAGGGACATTAGATAGGAGGACTGGGTGAGAAAATGCACACAGCCATTCCTGTTACAGTTTTATCTCCAGGGCTGGCTATCTGTGCTTGTCCACTGTATTAATATCCCCCAAAATAAAATGAGGGAGTGAGGTGTATTTTCATATCAACGCATTTGCAAAATTGAGCAACAGATTTTGAAGCTGATGCAGCAGCAATAGCAGAGAGACTCATCTGCTATAATTAGTGTATTTAGCAATTTAAATGAAAAAGTGAGCTGACTGATAGTTACCTTGAAAGTAAAGAGGTCCCCCTCTCCAAAATCTTTGTTGGCAATAGGACTTGAGAGCTGTCAGCACCAAACAGCAGAGCAGCCTGTATTAACAAAGGCAAGAGTGAATAGAATCACATAATCACCAGGGTTGGAAAAGACCTCCAAGATCATCCAATCCACTCATCCACCCATCACCAACGTTTCCCACTAAACCACATCCCTCAGTACAACACATAAACATTTCTTGAACAGCTCTAGGAGCAGTGACTCCACTACCTCCCTGGGCAAAATAGCAGCAGACAGACATTTTATTCCAGCCCTGTACATTTTTTTTTGGAGTTAAAAGAGAAAATCTTTGTCCCTGGGACCAAATAAAAAGACAAGTCTTTGGTCTGTAGGTTGTTATGCATTTTGTCTATTATTAGAAGCTTCCTTTTTGCTGTTCTCAAAATTATTCCAGTTCTTAATATCCTCTTCACATCACTCTGCAGGCTGCTGAGAGCTATTAATTTCATGTAGCTCTGTTCATTTATACAGTGTAATTTTACTGGGTTTCCTGTGGCTAATCACAGAGCAGAATCTAGAAAATTATTCATTCTAAGGCAGAGTTCCATTATAGAGAAAAAAAGGCTGAAAATCAGAATTGCAGATCAAAATGCTTCTGTGCTTTTGGAGCACGCAGAGCTATGGTAACTGGATTTCATCTGGCTAATGCTCAGAAAGAAAAAGGGCAATCAGGTCTCTGATGATAATGTCAGACATCAGGGTTCTGACAAGCAAAGCTTAGTGCTTCATTAACTTCTCATCTGCCCCTCTGAGCCCTGCTGCCTTCCTGCACACGCAGTCTGAGCTGAGTTTAAGTGAGCTAGCCATCAGGTACAACGCGTTCCTCCTGTCTTACAGCTTGCTCATCCTCAGGGAAACAAGAGTATTTATTCCCTTAGCAGAAGAGCAGAGATCAATATTCTGCTAGGAATGTTATTACTTGGTACATTGGTCAGTCATCATAAGATCAAGATCAGGATGGTTTAACAAGTAGTAAAGCCTTCTGCTGCTGATCTGGCAACACCCTAAAGAACTCAAGACATCTTGAGGTCTTAAAGTCTTCTAATGCCCTAGATTTGACTTTTGTCTTTCCTCATTACAGCTCCTCTTTGCGTTTTACCTTGTCTTCCTAATTCAAGGTGGTAAAAATGAAGTCACCTTGATGCTGGTGTATGGATGCATAGGGAAATCCTAGCAGGCTGGAACCAACTATGTCCCATTTCAGTTTTGGCACTTCTTGCACAAAGTTGAAGACTACAGTTGTCTCTCCAACAATCTCTAGGGAAATGTGCGTCCCCACATGGTATGGCAGTTTTGTGTCATTCTGTCCCGTTAGTACCAAGGTAAAAGCCTATTCATACCAACACAACCAGTGGGTCCATCTTTTTGATACAACTTGGGATCATTATGCTGCCCACTCTTACCTTTCCAGTGCAAACTGCCAGTGAAGATATTTTTCATATGTTGAAAATGCATAGGAAGTTTCCCATTCTGCAAGAATCATCTTCTGAAGTGATGCTTAGTCTCCTGCAAAACCAAAAACCCACAATCCAGGTTTGTTACACAAGGAATGTTAATGAGTCAAATGTTATCTGTACATACAGTAGCAGCACCTCACTTTACTACTTTAATCTACAGCTTTATGCCAGTAAAACTTAAGGCTGTCTCATTATTACTGACAATTAACAGAAGTGGAAAACAGAGACAAATCATTTTTCAGGAATGTCTCAGACATCTTACCTTCCCAAAGTACCTTGATGTGAACTCTCCTCCATCACTTCAAAATCACTTGTCACCATGCATCTTCATACCTTCATTTTATTTCTCCCTTTGTCTTCTTTCCATTCTCTCTGGCATCAGAGCATGTGAGCGTTTGGATGTCAGCAATGTCCTTCAGCCGTTCTTAACAACCTTTGGTGACCTTCATAGTAACATTATACAAAGATCATTAAAATAATGTCCCTTCCAGTAGATAGATCTTAGTCATTATCCACTTCAACAAACTGCAATGTATTTCCCCAAAGCAGAATAGCAGAATGTGACCAATAAGCTTTCCAATTGAATCATACAGTATCCATATAACACAAAGGTACCTTTTAGATTTATTTTTTTTCCCTCCACAACTACTACTGTATCATTCTGCATTTATCAAGTTTTCTCCAGCCCCAAGTCCTTTGTTTTATTTTGCAAATCAGTGTCGTTGGCAAAGTACTTGGGGTGAAGTGAAATGTACTGAAAGCACTCACTAAAGAATACCATACATAGAAGAGTAGGAAAGCTCTCTATGATTTACTGCAGGGCCAAGCCCTGAGCCACAGGCTTTTCTGAAAAGAAAAACAATCACAATGTGCTGAGCCATTGGTATTTCACATCTAAGTGACACCTGTATTTCTCAGATGTGTGGTAAAGCTACTGTAATCAGCTTAAGCATTTCTAAATCTTATTTTTAAACACAGTGAAGTGTAGTCCTTAGGAACTGAAAAACACTGAACAACCTTCCTTCAGTCCATGCTTGTTCTGGTATTGATTTGGGAGCTTCCTGAGCTCCAGTCACCAAGCTATGTTGTGTTTCCTGAGGAGTTCAGTTCCATTAATGAGTAAGATTAAACTATTTACAGTTCTAGTCCTAAAACACATTTCAGTTGCTGCCTTCACAAGGAAGCTGATGGTCCCAAGCCTGCAAGCTGCTCTTTGCAGAGGGATCTTTACCTCCACCTGGAGTCAACTGCATTAATAACACTTCTTCACTTCTGAAATCTGCTTCAGTGGATCAACTTGCAGGACTAGCTCTGGGTTGCTGGCATTTCCTTTTTTTTTTCTTTTTTTCTTTTCTTTTTTTTTTTTTTTCAATTTTAAACACATCTGAAGATGTTCATAGTTCCCTAATCAAAAGAAAGCAAGAAGAGCACTGTATTTTTTTAAGTGAGAATAATAGACAAGTCTGAATATTTTGATAGCTTTGCTGGAAAGGTATATAATGTAGTGAACTGTTGCACTATTTTTTCTATTGTCTGAGCATCAAACCTGAAAAGTGTTTTGTTATTTCTCTAATCCTCTAACTTCTCTTTCAGTTATGAAGTTATAAAGGTTTAGAAGGGAGTGCAAAGCCTCAATGAAATTTTAAGCTAATGTAAATAAATCCAGTAGCTAGCTTTATGAGGTAACCTATACCATTTACTTTTCAGTTAAACACATAGGCAATATTTGAGATATGTTTTGTTTTCCAAAATAAACTTATTAGTGGCACTTCTGAAAAAGCATCTGTACTTCACGTAAAATGGAAGTCATTTGGAAATGACATCCTCCTTCAGCTCACATTAAAAAAGTTTACAGGAGCCACTTAGAATGCACTGTTATTTTCCCTAATAATACTGGACAGTTTAATCTCTTGTTCTTTGTGTCCACTACCTTGTTTTGCACACTAACAGGTTTGCTGGATTTCTTTGTATTTTTTTTTTGTAGTATATGGATTGGTTTAAACAAACATTTACTATTGTAATAATCATTCTTGAAATGTGGATCTCTATCTGTAAAGAGAAAAACAACTTAAAGAATAACCTCTGTTTTCTCTAAATTTACTGTAGTAAGCAAGTTTAGCTAACAGAACTGTATTCTTTTCAGCTCCTGTTATATTCTTATCCAGTTATTGACTGCTTTCACTATGTATGTACTTGGTACTGATTCATTCTTTTACGATGATGAAAATGACAAGTTTTGTTAACATCAGGTGGAAACTGTGTTTTTGGATAAAGTTCTTCAAATTGGCAGTAATGTGTAATTTTTCATTTTAGTCTGTTTATGTGGCAGCATTTAGAAGTCTGGAAATGCATCTATTTAATTATTATTACCTCCAGTGACATACAGACACCAATAACTTGTGAAAATTTACAAATCTGCATGATTTGTCAGCCTTTGGTATCCATCCCCATTACACTCATGGTACAAACACAACACTAGGGCTTTCTCTACAGAAATGTGTTAACCTTCTGTCAAAGCATCTCAGAACACCTCGGAGCCAAAGTCGCAGCTTCCTCAAGCTTCAACTCAAATGTCCTGATTACCCTGAACCCTTGTGGAAGTTGGTGCACTCTCTTAGCTCACTCCTCAGTTTAGCACAACCCTATTTTCAGGTAGCGCAGCACAGGCATTTTTTTGTGATTATTCCCCCAAAACTGCTGTCCTAGTGAGGCCATGTGGAAAACTTTTTAAGAATTCAAGGAGGAGCTTCAGATATCACTGTAGGATGTTCAGCAAGTTCCATAAAGATAACCAGCGGCAAGAGGAAGAAAAGAAAACATTTGGCTGTGCTAATGCAGTAACTACATGAAGATCATCACCTGCCTTATAATTCCCCAAAACAGAACCAATGAGCCAAGTATGTTCAGATCTACTAAGGAAATGACAAAAGGACATGCGACTAAGTGACCTCTCACAAACAGTTTTAAATAAAAACTAGACTTACCTTTCCATGAATCAGACTCAGGATATCACAAAGCTGCGATGCCAATCCTGATGGCAAATCTGACAAAAACACAGAAAGATGTTTGTTGTTGTTGTTTTTTTTTTTTGATACTCCCAATTTATACCAATCTAGCAACATAACATTAAAGATTACCCATCAGAATATGAGAGTGCAATTGCTATGCTACAGTGATGTCCAAAAATAAGTCATTTTCTCTTGCACTTTGAAAATCCAACTGCATATCAGAATCACACAAATATCAATTCAAATTGTTTTTGAATTCTACAAAATAGTTACACGTGAGAATAATTTAGAAGCAGAAGGGAATATTCTGTTGAACAGTTACGGAGGAAAATACAAGTCATGTACAGCTTTAGCTGTATGTGTTTGTACTAATAAAACCAGTTCAAATTGTTGGAAATATATTCTCACATAGCATTATCTACATTAATACACATTAGTACCCAGTTTGCTTATGAAAATTCTTTCGTAAAAAGACTAAGAAAGAATATCACTTTTTTAGCCCAAGAGAGCCTGTCCACAATAGGGTTTCAGCTGCCATATTTTGCATTATCTGGTGCTACATTACAGTTTTATTTAGGCTGAAGAATAACTCAAACCTGTATGGAATGACCGCAGAACTTCACTGCAGCATATATACTTCTACTAGGGCTGAAGAAGTACTCTGTAAACAGCCTGCTTTCCATTTCGTCACCTGCCGTGATAAAAGAACCAAACAGGAATTTGTGTTTTGCTTTGAATTCCTATGAGCTGTCACAGCGTTTTGAAAAGGCAGTAGGCTCAGAGTGCAGTATGATGAAGTTGCCAGCCCATGTTCAGCACAAGGTTTGGCACTGGGACACATTCCTTTACACGCTCAAATAATCCATGCATGCTAGAGGCAAGAAAGATGCTCCTTTTATGAAAAGTTTGTCTTGCAGCTTTTGTATTAGCTTACAAAGATTTTATTCTTGCAAAAGCTGGTTGAGTACACAAGCAAGTTTTACTGTGCGTTCTTCCCTAGCAATTAAAGGAAAGGTAAGCTTTTACTATACCCTGTGCCTCCAGTGCAGCAGCCGATTTTAAATGCAGCTGTTCTGTTTTCTCATCAACTCAGCTCATCTATCAAGCGCTGGAGCATTTTGTTTTTAGTTTTTATTTTTGGTAATCTTTCTCCTCTTTCATTTCCAACCCTGTGCTAATACTCAAGCTCTTCTGATCTCTGGCATTACCTACCATTTGAAAAGACTGAGGGTAAAAATTCTTCATAGTTCTGTGATGACAGCTAATGCAAATAATGTACTTAAAGTAATTATTTCCCTTACTTTCTGGTAAGTCAAAATACCCATTAATTAGTTTGAAAGTCTTATGGTTTTGTTTGTATTTCTTTTTTAATGATTTATATGACCATACAAATTTCTTTTAGCCTTTCAAGTTACTATCTTCTTAGCAACTTCTCTAGTAATTTCTGCTGACTGCTTACTGGTTTCACATCACTTAAGAACAGTCCCAGTCTTCTAAAGTACAGCTTGATTGGAGTCTGCTAAAGCCAGACTCAAGCTTTGACCATTTAAGAATTGTTCTTACCCTTCTGATTCCTTGGTAGAGGAATATGTTTGAGCTCATTCTTAAGGTTGTTGTGCTTGTTGCTTCGTTTCTGCTTGCAGGATACTCTGGATGAAACCTGGATATTTCCATCTTCCAACTGCAATTTAGAATTCCTCTTCAAGTGGTTTTGGAAAAACAAATCCACTCTAAATGAGAAAAAAATAACCCACAAAACAAGCAAGCATAAAGCCCATGATATTTTGTCCTATTTCAAAATGCTTTAGTATAGCTTCAACTGTATCATGACATGCTTTAAGATTTGACAGAAGTCAGAGCATTTTTGTACAGTACAACGTGATAGTGTAGTTGTAAATACTCAAAGGTTTTTGATATTCTAAAACTTGTTGTATAATCTTTTCACTGGGACCCCCATCACAAGAAAGACATCAAGCCATTGGAGCAGGTCCAGAGGAGGGCAATGAAGATGCTCAAAGGGCTGGAGCACCTCTCTTATGAAAAAAGGTTGAGGTAGTTAAGCTTGTTCAACCTGGAGAAGAGAAGGATCCGGGGAGACCTCATTGCAGCCTTCCAATAAAGAAGCTTACAATCAGGAGGGAGAATGACTTTTAACATGGTCTGCTAGGGAAAGAACAAGACAGAATGGTGTAAAACCAAAAGAGGAGAGATTTGGATTAAAAGTTATGATAAAGTTCTTCACTCAGAGGGCAGTGAAGCACTGGTACAGGCTGTCCAAAGATCTGTGGATGTTCCATCTCTCAGGCCATCCAGAGTCAGATTGGAGGGGACTCAGAGCTGGTGAGGGGCAACCTGCCACAGCAAGGAGTTAGAATTAGATGAGCTTTAAGGTCCCTTTCAACACAGGCCATCTCTGATTTTATGACTGAAGCAACTTTTAAATATATCAAGAAGCAAAAAGCACAGTACACAAAAATTACACTGAAATTTTTCATAACCTCTCCTGCAAGAAAATTAGTTCATCAGATATTTTAACACGTTCAAGTGCTGGCATTATGGATGCCTCCCCCAGTGTGGCTGATTTCTGTCCTGTCAGACAGGAGCCACCCTTACTTTACTGTCCAACAACCAGCCCTGCTTTTCCCAGCGGTTGCATTTGTTCACATTGCGTGCGCAAGAGCTGCCTCAGGAACCAGCTGTGCTGAGAACTGATGACTTAAGAGCCTAAAAAGCTCTCCTTCAAACCAACTCATTACTTGAACACCACATGAAGGCATCATAGATGCTGCCAAAAAATACATATCATTCTATTGAGAAACTTCTGCTGGGATTGAGTGCAGCACTGGGCTGGGACCAAGGATGGTAAATGGGGCAATACCCTTCAAAGCAAGGCACACAGCTAGCCTGGAAATTACTGCAGAGTAACCACTGCTTGGGGATTACCCTGGCTTCTCTCTCTGAATGAGCCCTATGACTCACTCCTGAGATATAGGAAGCATCTCCTTCAAATCTGTGTAGATGCCTTCATTGTAACACACCCACTTCAACTGGAAAGAATCTTCAGAAGAAAATAAATGTTAAATCAAGAGGTGAAATACTGTTTTATATCACACAAAAAAAAAAAAAAAAAGCAGACTAAATTTGGCATAGAACTGAGCATTATGTCCTTATTAAAACACTCCAGTACTTCCTCTCTAGCAAAATATAAGCTAGGGAAAATGCTACCATGCTAGATTAGTAAAAATCCTGCAAAAACATTCAAGAACTGGAAATAAATAAAACCCTAGCATCTTTTATTTTCCTTCTGTATATCTCAATAGCCTATTGCATGCAGACCTCACATACAGAAGAGTAGTGCAATAGCAAGATTTAAAAACAAAAGCAGTTTCTACAGTACCATTTTAAGGTTTCTCTTTCCCTGATCAATTTGGTGAAAAAGTCACTTTGCCCTAAATATCTGAAGTGAGTAATTGTTTTCATGCAAAAAGAAGTATCTCACTCTGTCTACTTCTTGCTTCTGAATCTCACTTCAGCTCAATGCAGGCATCCACAAGTTAGCACCAAATCCACATCTCTTACTGCTGTAGAAAAAAATCGACTAGAAGTCATGATATCTCTGAATTTCTTCAGATACATATTAGTCAGCTAGAAATCTACGTAGTATTTACTAGGAAACTTATAACAATTTCAATGGCTTTGTTAAACTGTGCCTGCATATTTGTGCTTTTGTCATGTCTTTGTAAAGTAGGATATCACTGAGTGGAGGAGCAGTGATAGACTCAGCTTCTCTTTTCCCTGCTGAGTGCCCTAACTGCTAAGCCACTTACACTCACTGGCTCTCATGCACTTAATGTTTTATTAGAGCCTGAATGCTAAAATGGGAGCATGGCAAATAGCATTCCTCAGTTCAGTGAGTGCATCTGTCACCTTAGAAATGAAAGTTCATGTCCCCACAAGCAGAGTTGGATCCTGAGCTGCTCTCTGCCACATTTAGGTAAGTGCTCTGACCAACACACACTGAATGTTGAGGAGAAAGAGGAGAAAGAATATGACCTTAGTCTCGTCATTAATT
This sequence comes from Gallus gallus, assembly GCF_016699485.2. Taxonomy (NCBI): domain Eukaryota; kingdom Metazoa; phylum Chordata; class Aves; order Galliformes; family Phasianidae; genus Gallus; species Gallus gallus. The sequence continues at coordinate 45,820,146 of NC_052536.1, forward strand.
AGTTCTGTCCAGTAGTGACCTGGACCTCAGAAATGAACTTCCTCATTTATACACTGTGCTTTGCCTGCTTGGGACCAGTATAGAAACCTTTTGTTGTTGTTTGGTCTATGTCCCAAAATACAGATTTTAATTTGTTCAGTGCAATCTGCCAGGCTGTCAGAAGACAGCATCATGGTTTTTGTTGATTGTTTTTTTTTGTTTGTTTGTTTGATTACTTCCTCTCAAGGAACTAAAATAAGTTTCTGAATGAAAACTACTCCAAATACTAGAATTTTATTCTAATAAGAACTGAGTAATCCTTCTGACTTATTAAATAGTCTTTTTTACAAAATGCCAGTCCATGTAAACATTAACTTTAAATTAAATTAAAAAACATTTAACTTGCATTTAAGACACTGATACATATTAAGATGTGTTCTACTCCATATGAAATCAGTAACAAAAACCTCATCTGCTTAGATGGTACCACAGTCTCTAAGCCTCTACTGCTTACACGTCCAGCTATGAGAATCATCTTGTTCTTTTTGTGCTTGACCTATCAAGTGATACAATACCTAAGAACTGTTTTTATTTTATACTGATTTTTCCCTCCCTTTTCTCTCCTATGCTCCTTAAATTATGTCAGTGTACACACGACAGGCAACTTCCATTCTTCAGACTATTTGATACTGGAACAGCATAGGTTTCCTTGGACTGCTGTGAAGTTTAGACAGGAGAAAAGCTATGGATAGCTTTCATTATGAATAATACTATAAATATTGAGCAACAGCCTAAAGTGATATTTCTCCCATATTGTTTTGGTAATAAGTAGCTCTGCTATAATCAGAACTGCAGTATATTCCTTCATTTTCCATCAGTAATGAATACTGTTTAATGTAACTTTATAGCCCTGAGATAGAATTAGAGCTCTCTACTGGAATGCCACTTTATCTACTATGAATTAATCATTATATCATATCACAATTACAGTGAATGATGAATCTGTTTCTTAATAGGCTACAAAACCAAAATGATTTATGTTACATTTGTCCATTAGTATATGAGAAATTCAAAAGTAGGCACCCCCATCCACCACCCTGTTACTGCTTGCTTTTTCTTAAGTCACAAAAGATACAGTCACATTAGTTGCTTAGGGATGAATCATAAACTTAAAATAGACATTGAAACAAAAATATATCTCATTTCTTGTCCTAGATATGACTTACCACATAGTGCAGATTTAAAAAAAATATATATTCCTTCTCATTGTGTGGTACTCGGTAACAGAAAAGATTCATGAAATCTAAGTGGAGAGAGAGGATTGTTTGAAAATATGTGGTCTATTTATATAGAAATTCAAGTTCAATAACAAAAGATCTTTTCACTTTTGAAACCTTTTAAGAATTGCCATTAAATATTTGTAAATATCTATCATGTTATACAACCGTCATACTTCTGTCTCTTTCTGCAACTTGTAAATAAATTCATACACATTTTTAAGACCTTCAGCATATTTTCAGACAAACTACTGAGAATGTTTGGAAGCAAAGACATTAGAATTCCATTTCCATTACTTAAAAAAAAAAAAGAACCGCCATAATATATCAATTTGACTACATTGAGCAATATTTTCAGCTGACGTCCAAAAGATAATCTAACTTCTCTGTTTCACACACATTTTAAATGACTCCACCTAATATAATACTGGCTCCAGAAAAGTTCTTCTTGATTTAGACCACTAACAGTAAATTTAATTAGAGCCTTTGTCTCATATATGGCCCAGAAAATGACCAGTACAGTGATGACTAAGTACAGGCCTGGGAAAAGAGCAAAGCAACTTCATCTAGCCACTGAAGTTGTCATGCTTTAAAGAACTCACAGGAGTTTGAAAATCCTCATCCCTAGAACTGCCATGACTTCTGCCAATACTTCCATTTGCAGAACGATGACTAGATTTTCTCTTTTAGAATCAGCACATTAAAAGAATGCATCCATTCCTCAAGTTCTTCTAGTATTTTCCTCCTTTGCTGTGGGAACCTGCACTCCTAAAGTCAACGAGGGGAAGTTCTTTGCACAGGGGTATGAGAACTGCTGCTTAGCTGACATATAAATGCTTATTGCCCTTCATGCTCTGGATTTTTAAAAGTGATGCAAACCATGGTAGAGAACCTTGAAAAGAATTGCTGGTTTTGTATTTCCTGTTACCACGCTTGGGCATTGCTTTGTGAATTTTCTACACGAGTGCTATTCTGTCTCACTTAGGTATATCCAACCTGAAAAGTTCTATGATTCTATGCGTCAGCAATAAATATTTTCACTTTCTTGTGTTTCACTTCAAAAGACATGGTACCTAAGTATTCACTCTCTATTCATTAGAGTTGAATTCATAATCTTCTATCCATTCAATCTCTAACCTTTTGGTTTGGTTTTTTTTTTCCCCCCTTTCCCTTTTTATTTTGCCTCTAAACTATATGCAGTACATTTTCTATGTTCCTTCATCTTGTTTGCTTATCTGAATACAATATGCTGAAACTGGGAAAAATTCAGCAAGGGGCAACAGCAGAGAATAAAGAAAATTAAAGAAAATCTCACAACTTACATTTGATAGAGATCTATAAAATTAGGACCAACATTGAGAGAATTGGCAGGGATGAGGTGGTGACCATTTCCTCCAACACAAAAATTAATGGCAAAAAGTGAATCTAGCAGGAAACAAGTTTCAAACAAAGAGATTGTTTTTCACATAGAAGGTGGTCAGCTCAATGAATGGTGCAGATTCCTAGCACATAGCCTGCTGTTTGAAACACGCTTTGATAAAACTAGATATCAAGTTGAACATCAACAATTCTTATAGGCATCAGACATTGACACAACTTCGCCCATGGATGGACCAGATCTCTCAGATTAGAGAAAAATCACGTGTGCTTATTTGACCACCAGAAGCAAGATGGAAGACCTGAGGCTGTTACCCATTCACTTTCAAAGTGGAGTATTAGTAAATAACACAACTTTGAAGGTTAATGGAGCTACGGCTGCTTCTCTTTCTAAAAATGAGAATATCTCAAAATGCTCAGCATCTGAGGTTTTTACACAATCCGGTATTAGTAGAAGACTGATTATTCTACTTCTTCCAAGTATTAAAGTCAGGAACAGAGCAGTTAACTAATAATATTCCAAAAAGTACAAAAAAAATTTGCATTTATTTCTTGGGGATTTTTTAAATCTTTACATATAACGTCTTCTAAAACAAGTGACTATGGTCTCCCCATCATGACCCTAAGAATTTTAAGTGACGAGATGAAACTAACTAAAAAACAAGCAAATAAATAACCACATCCTACAGAAGACTGTAATTTCTACGCTCACATGCTACACATTCTTAATTGTGACACAAGTGGAATGGAAGGCAAGCTCCTTCAGATAGACATTGAGTGTAAGGAACTTGACTAAGCGGAAACGTCTGAGTAAATTATTGTGAAACAGGCAAAAAGTGTAAGGACAACAAAGCCACATGCTGCAGTTCAGAATTAACTAAAAATAAACTGAGTCCATGGCATAACAACTTATCAGAAAGACAGATGGCCAAGAAGAGGAAATCCATAATTGTTTCTCTGGGGCCATATTTCTGAAAGTAAACACTCAGTCTAGTCCTGACTTAGTAATGGAAAATGGAATTGAATAGCATGGAGGAAACCTAGGAAAATTATACAATTATGTATTGCACTAAGACCTTAGCCATACTAGGGAAGGGACCAGTGATGACAATTATTCTTCAAATCAGAGCTGAAAGCAGACTGAGAGGAAACTTTGTCTGCCAGAGGCAGCAGTCTGGGTACCGGGAGAACTCTGTTCTCATCCTGGCCTCCCCCCCACTAGCTCCCATGAACTAGACATTGTACACCTTTATTTATACAGTGCTTCCAAAACAATACGTCTGTCTGGAGGGAGATACGTACAAGGGAATCATCACCGGAAACACTTTTTCAAATATTACCAAAATAAGTCAACGTGGTGATACAGTAGTCTGCTTCAAGAGGGTGCTTTACAGTAATGGTACAGGCAGTTGCTATCAGAAAACATGGGACACCTGTCAGCTTAATTTTTAAATACACCAAACAAAAATTAACTGCATAATTTCATTCAGGTCTTGCCTTTTTTTTTTTTTTTTTTTTTTTTTTGCTTCCCCCCCCTCCCCACCCCCCCCACACACACACATTTTTCAGGAATCCTCTGTTCAAGTTCCCCATGTTCAGACAACTGACCTTTGCTCAAGTTCAGTGAGGGTCTGCCCAAATTCAGAGAACATTTTCTTGGCATAAATGAGAACATTGTCCTGGGAATGGCTCCAGCTCAAGCAAGTTTGAGCATGGCTAATTACATGGATGGAACTGCTCAAATGATTCGTTAGGTCCCACTCTAATTTGGAGAAGTTTGTAGGCCTTCCCACTGAGAAACAAATTCATCTACAAAAGTTGATATATAAATGCATTTTCTTAATACATATGGTTTAAAAGTAGATGAATCTGTAATACTTTGATGACAGGAGAAACAAGGCTAAAAGCCTGCTACAAAATCTAAACTTATGCTGTTATTTCTCCATTGTTTCCAATGGAAGCACTGCTGCTAATAAAATCTATTTAGCTTTTCTGAACAGTCTATGTCCTTAATAAATTGCTTGCCAGAAGAAGGAATTTGGCCAGAGTACTGGTTTGCTAGAGTGGTCAAGTGTGTCTCACATCCTCAGACAAATTCTTCAGGTTGTAAATAACTCATAAGCAGCCAAATACCACAGCATGACCTGATCTTATCCTCTGTGCCATAGCTGGGCAAGGAACAAGCAAGGAGGCTGGATACTTCAACTGTGTATTATCCAAAAGGCCTCTGCATCTAGCAGGGAAATTCTCAGTTTTGCAAACCCAACTCTTCTCCGTCTTCCTCCATACTTGGTAGATAAGCAAGAAATCAGAAAATGCACAGCAATATAACCCCTATAGTATGGCTGTGATCAATCATTCTTTTAGCAACATAAGGAAAGAATATTCCCCCCATCAGCACTACCACTTACATCAGCATGGTATCACTGCCATCTTTGGCCCCATTGTCTGCTGCTGACAACAAGAAGCAACAGCCTGGCCAGGAAAGGGGAAACACATGACACTGCTGCCACCACCAGGACCAGATGGACTGGCCTGCGCTGCAGATAAGGTTGGGCTCAGGTCTTACAGTGTGAGAGCCAAAATTCTCATGAGGATGCTTTCTTGACAGCACCCACTACATTTGTACAAGCTTCTGGGCCTTTTTTTTTTTTTTAATTAAAAATAACTACTTGGTTTCTCCATTATAAATTACACAATTGTTGGAAAAGAACATCACTTGCAAAACTATTCACAGCAAAACATAATGTATCCCAAACACTATACAACAGGAAGTTCCTTAGCTAGGATTGTTTTCTTCTCTCTGCTAATACTGAGCTATTCGTGACCTCCCAATGGAGATGAGGAAGAAGGCACCCTCTTTCTAGTCTCTGGTGTTTTGCTGCTGTGTCCATATGCTGCTGCATAGGCTTACTGGCCAATGATCACACTCCTAAATCTGTCCTATTACACTGACCACTCTAGTCCCTCCTCCCACCCCCTGACCCTCCTCAGGGCTATGCCTATGCCTGCTGCAACAACCTCTTTTTCCAGAGGAAGTGCCCTGGGGCCATGTAAAAACCTGTGGAGACAGCAGGTGGGGTTGGTCATTTCCTCTGCTCGCTGTATGGCACCACTTGTAACCAAGCACTGATATTTCCTGTCAACAAGATGAGCTCTGGCCTGCATTGCACCAGGAGAAACCTTGAGTACTTGCTTCAGTGATAAATAACATTCAGGATACTTGAAAATATGAGCTTATGAAAAACCAAAACTCATTAAAATACAAAGCCACACTGGGGGAAACCGGTCTTGTGTACTTCCTTGTACTTGCCATAAGTACCCCAAGGCTCCTTAGGGCTTGGACAAGGCAAGGGAAAGCACATACCTTTCTCACAAGTGTATGTACCCTGGTTCACTGTGAAGCGAAACACCCTTCCTGCCAAGCTGCTTGCATAACCAGTTGGAATTTATCCCATGCTTAATTTGACCATAAACAAAGGCATTGCATTTGCCTCCCTCATCTTTTAAGCGTTGTTTATATACAGCTGCAGGGATGGCTGGCTAGTCCATTTGGATTTCTTCCCCTGCTGCTTTCCAAGTTAATTAATACACTGTTCTGTTTACTGGTATCAGTACACACCATCAAAAACAGTGAGTTGTGGTCTCCACATTAATAACTGGAACGTAGTTGTAAAATGGCTGTGACTACTAAGAGGATACAGCATCACTTCTCTGTGAATTCAGCATGGCCAGCACAGCAAGAAAATCTACCCATGGCATTAGCAACATGTAGGAAAATGAAGAGAGCTCAGAACACAGGGACTTCACGAGAGGTGTTCAAAGCCTTCAGCAGTTCTAATAGAAATATTTTCATCTAAGCATTTGAGAGACCTTCACTGAGCCATTCCAGAAGCCTAGCCACTTGATTTGGAGTGCTTGGCAGAAGCACATAAAGACCTTTTCTAATAAGAAGCCTGAAGGAATCTCTGTGTATACACAAATGCAAACACTCAAACTGCAATACTTCTGAGCTTTATTTTAAACTTTGTAAATAGAAACAGAGTTCAGTATTCAAGTTGCAGTATTCATATAAAAATCCACCCTTTGAGAAACAATTGATAACATCTATTGGTCTAGTGCAACAGTACAGTATTTATTAAACCTGATTATTTTTTCCACAGGAACCAGAAAGATCATGCACTACACAAAAGCATATGCTTTCCAACTCATCATCCAATGGGGAGACCAGATGGAAATGACTTCTAGGGCTAGCCCCTCCATGACTTCAACACCCAATGGGAACATGCCCAGCCACATTGTGCCAGAGCCATCTCCACTTATCCAGATTTACACCATTTACACCACAAAGATATAGGGAAAGCTTCAGATGGTGACAGTATTTCCCATTGGGAAGCAATCAGATTCTGGAGTAAACAATATTTGATTTCATAAAATGTTCCTTATTTCTGTAGTGCTAACCACATGCTGGTTGTTCTGCAAACACCAGAGAAAAAAAACAAAAGCCTTGGGCCCAGATATGCCTAGCACGTGACTTGCTGTTCTCGTTTAAAAGGAAAATTTAAACACAACTGTTTAGATGTACACTCCTCTAGCTGTGCCTTAACTGTTGCTCACTTTTACAAGAGCCTTTTATAAACTGAAACATGCTTGAGGCTTTGGATTACTCAGAAATGTCTTACATTACAGCTCTGTCCATCCAAACAACCTCAGTCACCCTATGTGGGCTGTTGGTCTTAAGCATCCCATTCCTTGCCTCTTAGTCTGACTACCTCTTAGCTTTCCAAATTGCAATCGATGACATGCTCAGAACAAACAGTCTGACCAGGGACCTCAAGTCAAATCCCTGAACTGGGATTTACAGGGTGCTTTCCAGCCCAGTCAGACGTGGCTTAATGTCAAATGTCCAGAAAAAGTATGCACTTTCTTTGACAACAAAAAATAACAAACTAAGAGGAATCATTTTAGATTTGCCCACGTAGCAAATAAAATATTTATCAAAATAAAAACGTTCCTACTTAAGTGTTTACTGCAGGAATTGTGACTAAAAAGAATAAAAAACAACCATAAAGCCCTCTAAACAATCTTAGAAACAAATTCAAGTCAAAAACATTTACAATCTATGATTTTCCGCCAGTGAATCATTCATGGGGGTGGGTTTGCTTGAAGCTATTTAGTAAGATGATACAGATACACAGTCCAATTTAGGAAATCCCTAGGCTGCTGATGTTAGGAAGAATTATCCACACATTTACCGTTTTTATTTTCTTCTTTAAGTCAACATCATCAGCTGCTACTGTGCACAGAATAAGAATCTAGATGGACTTTTGATTTGATGCTATGCACTACTTATACTCCCATGTGCATCTGCTCTGGTGTTCCTGGTCACCCAGGAGATACGTCAGCAATGCCAACATACAGCATTAACCTCAGCTGCTAGGGAGACATCAGCAACACTCAAGTGCTGACTCCTTTCATGTGTATCAGCAAGAATTTCACTGTAGCACCAGGAAACATGACTATAGGCAGATACACTCTAGCAGCTCAGTCAGTTTTTTTAGACTACCTTAATGAGGACACACTTATTTTCATCTCTCAAGACATAGCCTCATTTATTTTTTCCTAGCAAAACACTACTGTTAAACTCCATACCACGAATTATTCATAGAGTATTCTCAGCTTTCCTTTACTTTAATACTGAGCTGATCACTGACTGACTCACTGGAGCATTCTGGTAGCCAGATGTTGCCAGCTTAGAAGCGCCATATTTCCACTTGTGAATGTTCTGCACACAGGTTCCCTGTGTTTAGCCTGAAAGAACAGACCACACAGGGCAAATCACACAGGTTTTCTGAGGATTTTTGCCAAACCAGCCAGGCTAGCTGAACTTCATTTTCCTTCTTTGTGAACACAGAGTAACTTGCATTGAAGTACATCCACGTATTTAAAAAACTCAAGTCTGTAGGAGATGGCCAAGAACCCACAGTTCAAAGGAGGAGTGAGTACCTTTCCACTGCAGGGTTATCAAAGCTGCCTTTATGACTGCATACCTAACACAGAGCAAGATTATGCTGACTCTAACTCTGAGCACATGCCAATGCTCAACTTGGATGGAAAAAGCAAAGAATGGGAACATGGATCAGCAAAACCAACAGGGTAAATAAGGAGCAGGAAGAAACATTGCACAGAATTTTCAGCACTTCAGCTATTTTACCCTGTCTCCCTGGAGGAACAACCTCTACCTTCAGACACTAAACTTATGAGTGCAGCTGCCCCAGCTTTATCACTTTTTAGGGGTAAGAATTAGACAAAGGCTGATGCATATCATCTCACGTGAGCAGCAATAAATCAGGCAATGTTTTGAATTTATGGGTAACATTTAGAGGCTTAAGGTTAGCAGAAATCACGAAGTCCCATATTTCCCTAACATCTCTACACTATCAAAGGGAGATGAAAAATATTCATAAAAAGGAAGGATTCTGTGCACTTAACATAGAATGAACGTACCCCTCATCTTATTGGGCAAGCAAAGATGTCTAGGAAATCAAAATAATATTTTCAAAAAGCACAAAAATCAAATCAGAAAACCCAATTGTATTGGGCAGGCATGGAAGAAGGAAAGACATACTTATTTTCTGATCATTCTACGACAGCAAAAGTGCTAGGGAAAGGTGATTTTTCATAATCAGCAAAGGTGTAAGTAGAGCTGCAGCTGAAGTGGTAAATGTGCTTCTGCTACACTAATTTAATTTATTCAGACAAAACAGTATCATAAAAAAGTCTAACATGCTCTTTTGCTTCTGTGAAGCAAGTTTACAGTAAGAGCAATTGCAAGCACAGACCCATCAGCCAGCCTTTATTATAGGCACTCAGCCACAGATATAATACAGATTTTTGTTTAGCTGCACAAAGCACTTACAATTTGCTCTTAATCATCTTTTCCTTCAAATAAATAAATAAGTATCAGAGAAAAAGTTCACGAACTCAAGGCTGTGGTGCAAATCTGAAACCAAGATCTTGCAAGATGCATGATGCAGTGCTATTGAATGCAGCCATGACATTGACACTCATCTGGTTCTGGTTTGTGTCTAGCGTTAGCACTGACGATTACAAATACATACAACATATGGTTACACATGAAGCGGTATTTGTGGAAGCAGAAATAGTTCTCTAGCAACCGTGGCAAACAGAGCTATGCTTCGTTTTTTTCACTTGTAAAATTATGATCATCTATTCAGACGGCCAATTCTCTTTCTGAGCATTGAATGCAAAGCACAGAGAACCACTACCTTAGCTAGCCTTATGCTGTAGTTAGACCTAGTGTTGCAAGCTCTGAAGGAAATCTGAGGTCTGCACACCAAGGTCCTTCCTTCTGAACCCTATATAGAAATGAAGTCCAAATATACCAGAATTAGATAAAACCAGCAGAAAGGAAAACTCCTTTGAAAAGATTGTTACAGGCTCAGGTATCAGTGTATCATATTTATCTGATACTGAAGCATCAGAAAAACACTGTTTTAAACCAAGGACAGAATGAAAATAAAAGGGCAACAAGATAGACTCTACAGAGAGTATTTCCTTTTCTTTACATTCAGCTTTTGCATACTGACAACAGTTAGCAACTTTGAAGTTCTTTCCCATGTTTCTTATTGAAATGGGATTAATGACTTCATAGATGTCATTCACATGTAGCATGATAAACTATTTCAACAGTTCTGTGTCAGACATAAGCTTGAGTGGATGCAAATTGATTTTACTTGAATACTTAAGTCAGGAATGCAAATTGCTCCCTGGAAACCAGGTCTTCTCAATGCTTATAAAGTGGATATAAAGAGAACATTTTTATAAATTGAGTTTTCATTTTTAAAAAAGTAAGCACCTACTTTTCTCAGGACAAGTAGTAAAATAGGAAGAAATGGCATTACATCCTTTTGAACAAACTGCTATGCAATCCAAGTGGCTGCACATGCTGGTGATTCACCCTGAAATATAGCAGAGAAGTGTTCGAGCTCCTGCACATGCCCCTCTGTGCCTGCAGGCTCTACTGGTGTGCCTAATTGAAAATATTCTCTGGGACACTCATAAGCAAAATGGGCACAGGTCTGCACTGAAATGAAAACTCAGGACAACCCAAGTAAAAGCAATTTCAGGGGATAACTACAGCAACAGAAAGTAGCGCAGTACATAGATATGACTAAATGCCACGGATATGTGCATATCCCTTATAAAGCTTTCTATTGATAATCTGCCACCAACAACAAACAAACAAAAACACAAACACACCTGCAGCTGTAAACCTTTCCCTGCTTTGCAATGGGACTATTCAGATGGAGTTGAACACATGCTGCGAAAAAAATGGGTTCTTCAGGGGAGATGGGAACTTCTATCTGCCTGTTGGCATAGCAAGCACTCCTGTGGCACCAAGTCCCACCAGCTGCACCAGGACTGCTGAGCGCTATCAGTTCTATGCAATTTAACATTTGACAATCAAAGATTTCCAAATTGTTAGATTAGATAACGTTTTACCATATGGAATTTACAAAAGGAATGTGCACAGAGCATGGATGAAAGCTATACATGCAATTTGCTACCAAGAACAGACAATGAACATTGTCAGGGGCAGATGTTAGAAAACTGAAAGACTTCTTCCTATTTCTTCTAGAATATGCCATACTTCAGAGAATCCAGACTCTCCCTTACTACCTTACTTACTTACTAGCTACACTTACTAGAACACTTACTGTGTTCTAGTAAAATGTATGGGAAAGGTCACAAATAAGACTGAAATAATCTCACCAAATTATGAGGGTGTATTTGAACAAGGTGGTATGACCAGTTCTCCAGGGCTGGCACCAAGATTTGTCCTATGTTAAAATAGGGTAAGCCAAGTACCCTCAGATCCAATTCTCAGAAAATGGAAATACTGTTAGTACAGTATTGAAATAAGGGAAAACACCATGAAGTCATACAGCATACAATAAATAAGATTAGAAGTTAATGAAGCACTGTAGAGGCAAGTAATAGGTATAGAATGTTTCTATTTTAATCACTGTCAATATGAGTAACCATGCCCTGCTGAGGAATTCGCCAGTGCAAGGCACGAAATAGTAATTTCATAACACTCTTCTTGTTTTTATTGGAGATTTTGACCTCAAAAATCTCTGCCACAAAGACTGCATGTTTTCAAGCTAACTTGTAGAAATAATGAGTCTGCTGATTCTAATTGATGGATTTTATTTTAATAATGTTGGAAGAAAACAGTTTCCATTTGTTTTATAGTCAGTGCAATTCACAAGGGCTGCACCAGTCTGGATGAAACCGTTGTCATATACACTTTGTCATGTTTTCATCACCTATTTATGCTGTTCAAAACTTGACTCTAAGTGTAAAAATACCACACATATGGCATTTTTTACATACACACACATATATAATTTCTGATCATTAATATTTATAGAACGGGAGAACTCCCCACCAGAAGGTTGGGAACCGTTTTTGTGCACAATTGAATTGTGTGCTTTGCTTTCACCAAAAACAAACACAAAAGCCCCCTAAGACTAAAGACAAAATCCATACCAAATTAAACTCACAAAACATATTGGTAGAATGACATATAATAAGACTGATTAAAAAGAAAAATCTCAAAATCCAGCTAATCTGAGGTAATATACTTGTTTTTTTTTAATTACTACCTAAAAGAAAATTGCTTGCAATTTCAAAAATCCTAAACAATTTAATGTAGTTATTATTTGGAAACAGGATATTTTAGCATTTTGGAAAAAACTCCTCTTACTGAAAGCAAGAAAATTGTATTCAGATTTTGTTTTATTTCTTGTAACTTTACCTTGTCTCTAAAAATTGCATGCACAGCCAGAACAAAATAATGGAACTCTTGTTGTAGGAATAAAGAGGAGCTCCTCAGATAACGGTAAGAAACCATTTTCATATTAAATAATTAAATACTTCTTACAGACCAATAAAGACGTAAATTGCTATAATTCAAAGCCATTATTCTCAAGCTGGGATATATTCTCTAGTGTCATAAGAATCCTTGTGAATGTTTTCCAGCACAGTTTGATTGAAAAGGAGTAGAAGAGAGAAAGACAAAGCAAGATACACAAAGCTTTTAACAACTCTTTTTTTCCTTCAATTTTTCAAATCTGGAGAGAAAAAAAAGGTCTTTTTCCTGGGATGATAGCCTTTCTGAACATTATTAAATCTATGGTCATGCAAAAGAAAAGTGTGGAGTAAGTTCACTGGTGCTATGTGTGCTGAGTTCATGTTTACTAGCTTTAAACAAATTGAGTAAAAAAGCATTAACATTCTCCTTTCCATGCACCTTCTTCACAAATGGAAAGGAACCCAGGAAGCTGACATGACCTGTTGCTCAGCCTCTTACTTGAAAGTTTCTCCATCTCAATGATCCTACTAGAACTTTCTGCTTTATCTACAAAATTACTCAGAGAGGACTTTCTATCAGTGTTCTTCTATTAGAAAACCCCTTTCCAGATAAAATCAAAAAGCAAAGACCAAAAACAGAAACAAAGATCACAGCTCTTTCCCATCACAGAGAATTCAAGATTGAAACTGAAATCAAAGCTCCAGATTGTCCTTCGCAATGAATGTTGCAGAGGTATGACCTGTAGCATGCACACCTGGTTTTGTGCTGAAGCATCTGAGATCTGCCAACCACTGAAGCAGAAGGTGGTTAATTCACCTAACCTTTAATTTGTAGAAGCAGGCAGAGCCTCTGTTGTCCTTTGCTGCCTCTGGTCTTCACCAGTTCTGCTGCTACTAGGGATTCTCAAGCAGATAATTATTAAAGTTTTAATTAAGCAAGGGTCTGTCTGTTCCCTCCAGATGCAGGAGAAACTGTTTTATTTAAAGCTGCTTGTCCAGTATATTTTCTAGGATAGACAGACATGCTAAAACAGCAGCAACTGAACACATCCACACAGGCTTCCACTCTTTCAATATTTATAATTTAATAGCACAGTCTCTGGCTTAGAAAAACTATTTGGAAAGAGAGATAGACAAATAGGGTTCAAGAACAACTTTCAGTTAAAAAAGCACCACAGACAACAAAATCTGTGTCATTAAAAGCTACAGAGCATTTGATATTGCTTTCAGCTTAAGACAGTTAGAATGCATATCCACAGACGGAGGACTGTGGGTTGTGGGTTTTTCCCCCCTTACTTTGGTTGTAACTTACTCCTTTACAGGAAAAAAAGAAAAATTAAAAGATACAACATGAAGACTTTCATTTAATATGAAAACAAAATGAATCACGTGAAGTCACAAAGACAATGCAAACTGAACTTTTCTTGTTATTCTTAATAAGCGAGGAATCTTTAGCTAAAATGAGAGAAGATCGTCTCCAGATCTGGATCCCTACACCTTCTGCATATTTCCCCACTGCCCTCATGGGACAGGTGGAGCACAGGCCATGGACAGCCCTTCCTCTCCTCATAGCATATCACCACACCCAGCTCCGCTTCATAAGTTTCTATGCCTCACAAATATCATAAGATTAAAATTATTTGAGAGATTAACATCAAGTAAAAGCCTCTTTTCCCCCCCCACTCTAACACACACACTTTTGATCTCTCCCTGCACGCACCTTTCAAGGCTATTAACCATGAATATTTTATATTCACAGAGACCTATAGAAAAACCTTTTTACAAGGTTGGTAACTGTCACTTAAGTGCCTTTGTAGTTTCATTCTAAAAAGTCAATTTGATACATATACTGCAGTCAACCTTTAATTATTTAGAGCTGTATATATCCTCAACAAATATGTTTAACAAGGTCACGACCAAACAGGTCTGCTTATCGAAAGTTCTGTTTCCCCACGAAAGTTGCACTTTCTTTATACCATTATTCAAAGAGTGGGAATGGTTATAGGTTTTCCATTACTCACTGAAGTAAACAAACTTAAAAGCAAACACACAAAATTTGAAAGGAGAATACACCAAAGCCAAAACATACCAGTGGCTTTGAAAGCCTCTTCAGTGCGTTCCTCCTGACAAACACAAAGTCATGCCTATGCCTGCAGCAGAGCAAAGTCCAAAATCAGTACCCTGAGAACTTATCTCTCTCCTGTTAAAACATCTTGGTACAACGTGGTACAATGTAATGTCTTGGTACAATAGTAAAGGGGATGTACACAAATTGTTTCATCTGTTACATTCTGCCTTGATGTCTCATCAGCCACCAAAGCAGCAACATCCCTGAGTGCAAGGTGTGAACTTCTAACCTGTGCAGTGTGGTCTGGTGCACAGAGCACCCAGTGGCTTCCCACAGAGCCAGCAGTCCTACAAGAGACCATGGGAAGCGTTGGTACCCATGCCTAGGTTCAGAAAGGCAGAAGCATCCATTATGCAATTCTCACTGCTTCCAAATAGCTTCATTCCTACAGTCTTTACAACCAGCTCCCATAACTGCATACTGGCAGATGAAGACAGGGAATCAGGAAGGCCTTGTGAAAGGAATCAGAGAATCATGATGATTGGAAAAGACCACTAAGATCATGTAGCCCAGCCATCAGTCCATCACTGCCATGCCCACTGATCATGTCTCCTCAGTGCCACATCTACACTCTTCTTGAACACCTCCAGTGACTCCACCACCTCCTTGGGCAGCCTGTGCCAACAGCTCACCACTCTTTCTGAGAACAAACTTATTTTAGGATATTTTAAATATATTTTGTATATTTTCCCAATATCCAACCTGAATATATTTTGGATATTTTCCCAGTGTCCAACCTGAACCTCTCCTGGCACAACTGAACCCATTAACTCTCATCCTGTCACTGTTACCTGAGAAAAGATGCCAATCCTCACCTTGTGCTACAATCTACTCTCGGGGAGTTGTAGAAAGTAATGAGGTCTTCCACAGAATCATGAATCATAGTTTGAAATGTTAGATTTTAAACGTTAATTTTCCTTTCTCTGTGCCCTTACTGGAAGCAGTCTCCTCCCTGTTCCCTGTTTGTGCTGTTTCAATTGTCAAAATAGGACAGGTGCCTACAGAGGCAACGGTGCTTTAAGACATAGATATGGAAGAGGAGACAAAAGGTAAAGTAAGGGAGAGTGGGGAGGGATGGAGTTACAGCAGAAGAGGCCTTACAGAACACACAGTGAAGAGGGGAGCACAGAAATGGGATATGAACAGATTAGAGACAGCGTAGAGCACAGGTGAAAAGATCGAGGCTAGCAGAAAAAAAGAAAGGAAGTATCCTATTTGTATCATAAATCTTTATGCATGGGTTTTTCCTCTGAACAGCAAGTGATGCAAGAGAAGACAAAAGTAATCTTATTAGTAAGTTCTGGTTTTGACAGAGTCTCTCTGCTGTTATTTCCTTTTTCTTTCCTTTCCTTCCCCAGTAGGTCCCGCGGTTAAAAGCTGAGAAACAATCCTGCCAAGGCCAACTTCATCTTTGCATCAGCCTTCTGCTTCATTGACTTCTTATCCCTCTAAGTGTCACCTCACCAGCTCTTTAAGTTCACAAGGTGTCATCTTTCCTTTTCTCAGCTGACATTCAGTCAAAAACCTTTGAGCTGTTACAGTTGATGCTTATTTGGTGAGAAATTAGAATAAAAATCCTACTGCATTAATAGAGGTTTCTTTGCTGCAGTGCTGATGGCCATTGCTGCTGCTTAACACTTGTAACATTTGATGGGCTTCAAGCTTTGCGAGGTACACAGAAAATGGGTTGGGTTTGTTTATCCTTTACAAATGAATACACAATATTTTTTTCCTCTAGAGTTTTGGATAGTGATGAGAAGGGAGGAAAAAAATAACAAAGC
This sequence comes from Gallus gallus, assembly GCF_016699485.2. Classification (NCBI taxonomy): domain Eukaryota; kingdom Metazoa; phylum Chordata; class Aves; order Galliformes; family Phasianidae; genus Gallus; species Gallus gallus. The sequence continues at coordinate 45,836,588 of NC_052536.1, forward strand.
AAGATCGTGGTAGATAGATAGAACAAAATTTCTAAGTTTGGGGCACTGAATTTGCCGATACAACTGACTGATTCACATTATATTATATATACATATATATTCACATTATATATAAAAAATATATATTATTTATATATAATATATAATTACATATAATGTGAATAATTATATTTTATATTAAATATATCTATATAAATTTATATTTGTATATAATTATATATCAAAGCACCATTACAATAACATGTTTTGTAAGATAGTACTAAGAACAAGGGTGCTTTGCTAGGTGACAAGGACAACAGGGCTTTCAAAGACAATGCAGAACTGTGTCTCCCTCCAGTTACATTAGCCCCCTATGCCTCCACCCATTAGCTTGTCCAGAATAGAAACAGGAAAGAGAAATTTATTTTGAACAATATCACTGCAAGATCTGAGTGCGACATAAGTCAGTATCACAATCCTGCCTCAGCACTGTAAGCAGACCTGAGTGTTTAGTCTGAAGCAATCTCCCACACTCATTCCTCATCAGCAGCTGAGACCACCACTAATGCAATAGCCTTACCTATGTTATCCCAAGGACGGGAACATCACACTGGGGCCAGGCATCACAATGCAGAGTACAAGATTAGTATTAACAATATCACCAGAACAGTACCTAATGCATGGTAGCACTGGTTAAATATGCAGTCCCACAAGGACAGCAGTATAGTACCTAACATTAGCTGCAACATTGTGTTTCAAGGAACCTGTTACTTTCCTTTGAAAATGCTTCTTGTCTGTCATGCTCTTTCAACAATAGACTAACAGTATTTCTTGTTTTTCTTTTTACCTCCTTGATCTCACTTGCTTTCAGAGCCCAAAAGACTTCCTTCCATAACAGCATCACAATTATTCATAGTGGCTTTGCTATAGATGTATGGAAAATATTCTGTCTTCCCCCTTTCTTAGTTATAAAGAAGACTTTTAATATGTTTTGGTGAGTCTTATGATACGGTATCGAAAACCTGCAGCTCATCCTTCCCCTTTTGTCTCCCTACTACTGACACAGCTGCACACCCTGAAGCGAGGAACGTTCAGTGTTCCTCAGCACAAGCAGCTCCGTAGTAGTGAATAAACCTGCTACAGAGAGGGGGGGGGGCTGGGTATAACTTTGGAGCTGTTACTACCTTGCCTCCTACTCTGAGGGAGGCCCACTAGGGAAGTAATTGTGTTGCAAATGGACATTTAACTGCACCTTTCTCAAAATTATCCAAGGGTAAGGATTAAATCAGTGCAGGAAAATTTTAAATTGAAGAGCCAGAAGCCATGCACAAAACAGATTCTACAAATTGGTCTTTTACACAGGCAATTCAGACTGACACATCTCTGCAGCTGTGTTGGAGATGTAGACACGTATGGAAACTTAGAGGTTTAATCAAGGTCATAATTGAGATGTGCTACATAAATTATTGATTTCCATCTGTTGAGAGAAAGCAGAGGACAGCTTCATTGTAAAATTCAGAATTTTTATTTCATTTACTGACTGTATTTTTACATTAAGACAGATAATTATTTACTGTAATGTTTTTAAATTTGCTTGCAAATGCAGAACAGATCCCAGCTAACAGTTTTGTTCCAGAGCACTCTAGATGCTTTTTCAATTATTATTTTATCTGTTCACGTGTTACTAAAATAACTTGTATTTAAGCTTTACATTTAATAAACATGAAACCCACTCTCTCTCTCCCATTATCTGATAAGTCTGAACTGTCTCTAACAGTGATGAATCATTTTCCAAGCAAGATGACACAGTGTGATAAACCACTTCCAACAAGTCACTATCTTAGTGGAATCATCAGTGAATCCTCCATGTGGTGTCCTGCACAGCCCCTTCTCCTTTGATAGAATTGATGAACAAACTGTTATACAAATGCATCACTGCAGTGGGACTTTCCAAGGAAAATCTGGCCAAGTTTGAGTGAGCAAATGTTGTAACTGTTCCATTCCACATTCACACACACCCTTCTATTTCTCATTCCCATTTCCAGTCTCTCTCTCTTTTCTACAAGATAACTTACAGTAAAATTGGTGGATACTATTTTTTCCAACTCCATTCATATATTTTCACAGTTAGAGAAGCACTGAGTAGTTAGGATATTAAGGTAAAAGGTGGCACACATTTGATCTCACTGGACTGTAGTTCTGCAGCATAGATGGGCTCCAGTGACTTCTAAGGGAGAGAGCTACGTACAGTGGCAAGAGAACGGTCAGGTTTGAGATTTATAGGGCAGTACATCTGCAAAGCCACAAACTAAAACAAAGAGAAACAAAGAAATGGAAGAAGTGGGCAATCAGACAAGGGAATTTAATGCCTCATCAGTTCCATACAGTAGAAACATGTAAAAGCAGGGAAACAAGTGAAATACATTGTGTACAGTACACAGTGCATTGAAGCCAAATGTGTTGCCATGCAGTCTACTTCTTTATCTCCTGGATCTGCTGTTTGCTTAAACACAGAATCTTTCAGAATAATTAAACAACACCAGTAAGACACATCAATTCATCCCTTACCAGCTATATAGTGGACAAATCTTCACCCAAATTTATACCCACATGGTTGGCCCTTAATTCAGTAAACTTTAGGCTTTGAAGCTTGGCCCCCATGTGCAACGTATACTGCCTGGTTTATATTACCACCCAGCATGGAAGGGCTGCCCAGACTCTAGCACCTGATGTATTGCAGAAATTGAGATCACAAGTTGCCTTACTTTTTTCTCTGGTGCTGCAGATGTTTGTGATCCTTATCTTGGGACTAGAGTCACAACATCTTTATCACCATAAGGCCAGTCCCCATCTGCTTTTTACCCTCACATCTGCTGTGAAAATCTCAAACCCAGCACCCACACAAGGAAAGAGACATTTGAAAGCAAGCAGGAAGCTTGTCCACCCCTCCCAGGAAAGCACACAATCCTAGTCTGTGCTCACAAACACAGCTGAGCTCCAACTAACACAGTTTCAGGCTTATGAATTGCTCAGGTAAAAGATATTCACAGCACATGCAGTGGAAGTAGAAACTGCCCCTCTTTTTTCTACTGGATAGGCCAACTCCAGACACACAAAGTAGGCTGCTGCTTAAGGCAGCACAGTAGCTATGCCTCTGATGTTTATTTGCCTCCAGCTCAATTATGAAAAGGCTGAATGGAAAGCTCCAGGAGTATATACAGAAGGGTACTTCCAGGGGAGCCAGCTCCTCCTGTTAAACTGCCAGCTGCCACCCTCTCCTGACCATAGTCTTAGCACAGTGAAGGACAGCTTCACATGCACTACTGAGCCAGTTCTGAGGTCTGGTCTACTAACTTGGGTAGAGTTGCATCCAAACATCCAATGGCAGGATCTGGTCAGAAGTGCCTGCTATGTAAACCAGTGTTTGTTTTGGAGCAGAACGTATTACTGCAACTGAAGCATAAGAAAACCCCTGAAAAAAGTCACAAAGATGCGGCATAGATTCCTTCTCTACAAAAACAAGCCAGTAAAAAGAGAGGGAATTCAGCATCAGTAACTAGAAATGCCTGCTTTAGAATAATAACAATAATCCCTAGGGAGGAGGAAACAAACAAACAAACAGTAAATTCATCCATATCTTTTTCAATCTGTCTCAGTTACCACCTTCTGGTTCCTCCACAAATCAGAGAAGTAGCTCTCCCTGCCCAGTGTTGGAGCACCACACAGCTGGGCAGTCAGCACCCAGGGACCCTGAGTTAGCAGAGAAACAGGACCCAGGAGGTTTGCAGAAGCTGCTTTCTTCAAATTTGGCCCTACATCATAATTACTTCACACAGGAGATAGAGGCAATGCTTAACTGCTGCACGGATAATTGAGAAGGTTAAATGAAAGTATGTTTACACAGCTCCCTGGAATGGAAGGTAAGAGACTGCATACAAATTTGAATATTATGCAGTATTTGTTACTATTTCCCCACTGTTATTATCTCTGCTTTATGTACTTTTCAAAAACTCACCCTTAAATCATGCCAAGATAACAAAAGAAATGTCACTTCACCCTAACCCCATGTTTCTAAATTCTGCTGTTTGTTACTATGAAGCTTTTCTCCCCTTGTTACTGAGAATTTGTTTGGATATTTGCATTTAGTCAAGACAAAGCATTCATCCATGACTGCTGCTTATTTCTTACTTGCTTGCAGTCCTTTTATTTTTCACAGAAACCACTCACATTTTAATACAAGCACAGTGTGAACATTAAAAAAATAATATAAAAAAGGCAGATGAGCTCTCTACAGGAGAGATGCCGTTCATCAGGACAGACATAGATGGGGCACAGGCAGCAGGCTACAAATTCATTAAGTTAAACACTGAGCAGTAATCTTTAGTCCCCTCTCACTAACACACCAAGAAGGTGGTAGCAGTGTCTGTGCCTAGGTCTTACCATGTAGATAATAAGAGAGGCAAACTCCCACACCCTGCTCCTCAGCCTATTTCTGAACCACTTCTCATTCTTTTACAGGGACAAAAAAGAAATTAATAAGAAAGATACCGCACACCAGAGGGACTCTGATTTGCTTTGCAGCATCCCAATCCCATTGCTTGGCATGTATTTCTCTAGAAATTAAGTCCTCAGAGTAATTTGCTTTGCGTTCAGCAGCTGCATGCAGAACACACCCGACATAGGAGCTACTCCTGCACACACACACTGGTTACTGAAGAGCTTTGCCTAGTAGCTCACAGCTCACCCTGCTCAGAACACCCAGGCCTGACCAATTATTCATTTCCACTCACATCCAATTCCAGCGTGCAGAGGTAGCTGATTTCAAGCTCGAGTATCACAGTAAGGTGGACAACTTCCAAGAACAGAAATTGGAAGAAGGCCCTGGTTTACACTCCTGAAATACCCATTCTGCTCTCACAAAGAGGCATCTCAGATTAGATAACCTGATATTATCAGAGCTGTCAGCTGGAAAGCTGTCATGGAGCAGAGCACTCACTAATCCAAACCTAAATACAGTCAAAAGCAGCAAAAGTATCTCCTGCCCTGAGGCTGCACATGATATCACTGAGATGAACACAGATTCTGCCTTTTCCACCATCAGTTGCAACTTAGTAGTTAAAAATTCTCAGATATTGCTGTCTGAGCCCTAAGAAACACGTAGTTAAACATTATCCTGCCTGCAAAACAAAACACAACACACTCCTGCCTACACAGCTGCCATTCCCATATAAAAGCAAACAGACATATACGATTAAGAAAACCTTTGACAAGTCAGGACAAACTGCTTTCTATGCACTGCCTTCCATTTGTCATAGCTTCCCTGTTCCTGATCTTTCAAGTATTCTAATACTCCGTTATCATAAACGTTGTTCAGCATGGGACCAGCACATTTACTAATTTAAATTGTTCTGTCTCGTCTATATGAACTCTATCAAGCTGGTCTTACAAAGCCTGGCTAAGTGTGCACATATACACCCCTGAAGGTCTGGCAGTCTATGTTTTTGTACTGGGGTAGCAACTACTGAGCTGGAAGAAGGCACAGGATTCTAGAGTCTGTACTGTTGACACCTGGCAGAGCACCCACACCATCATCACTGAGCCTGACCTAAGAGGCAACAGACAGCAATGGCACAGGGCCTGCTGCTTTCACAGACTTAAGTCATAGTTGAGCTACCATCAGGGTGTCATATGACATTTTGGAAATCCAGCTGTACGTTTGTGGCTTTGTGGGTGGTTTTTTTTTTTTTCCCCTTTATTTGTTTTTAATTAAGACTTGAAACCTTCCAGAAGCAACTACAGGATTTTCAGAATAAGTAAGGTCAAGGCAGGGGTTGGGGAGAAGGCACACACTAAACTACTTGCAGATACCTCATGGATGAAACAAAAGCTGACATTGCCTAAACATTGCCTTATTCGTCAAAATTGACACTACGTAATACAATTGAGACATTAAGGGATTTCCACTGTTCAGAAATACTGCAGTTCTTTCACGAAAAGGACAAAAACAATGGAACCAAATGGCCACCATAAGATTATGATTAGCAAGGCAGCGTTTTTCATTGCTGGTAATTCCCAAAAGCTCATGTTCTTTAGAGCAAGACACTGACTGCTATCACCCAGGCCTACCGAGTCTTTCTTAATCTTTCCAAAATTGTGCTCTAAGCACACTGGTTCTTCCCTAAAACCTTTTATTTTGTGTATTTACATTGCATCAAGCAAAAATTTGTTTTTCTACAGTTTAAGTTTTGTACCTAGTCTCCCCCAGTTTCCTTAAATCCGTTAAAACCTTGAACCTATTTCTTCTACCTCACAAGTTAGTGTAAACATTTTGGATAACAAATAGTTTCTGATAAAGCTTATCCTGTTCACCTGGCTTGCATGAACTGTAGAACTGTAGAATAAATCACATCCAAAGTTGCCTCTAGAGACATCCAATTCTATCATATTTTTTCAGGCCCTTGTCCAACTTAGTTTTTTAATTTCTTATCATCATCATGTTCTCCATATCCCCAATCAGCTAAGCAGCTTTGTATGCACTGGCATAAAGACAATGCTCAGATCCCTTCAATTGCTGACTGTGCTGCATACATCCTGATCCTGCTTGGTCATATCCTCTCTTTCTAGTCTCACAGTTGTTTGGTACGGTCACTTGAGATTATGTTTTACAGAAAAGGTCTAATAAAAAAATAATAATACAATAAAAGGCATACAAATAAAAATCCTGATTTGGATCCTAAAAAAGCATAAATAAAATGAATGTACTGTAAATCAGAAAAAAAACAAGTAGTTTAAAGTTAATAATGCAGATTAAATTAATGCAGAAGGGCAGGTATGTTTTCATTCAGACCATGGACTTGAGATCATCACCTTCTTTTTAAGAAGACAGATTACTATTTCTCATTTTACTCTAGAAAAAAATAAATCAGCAACAGAAAAAAAAATATAAAGCAGAAGAGAATAAAACTTAAATCCATTCAATATACTTTCAGGTCTCTCTAGAGGAATCCTGTGCCTAAAGAAATTACATTTTCTTTCAGAATGGCAAAGCAGCTCCTGACCTTCCATGGTGCTTTGAGTGCTGTGCAGGCGCAGTTGTTGCATAAATAAGCACACAGAGGGAAGGACAAGAAAAGCAAAATGAATACAGGAACTGAAGTACCTCCTGAGGCTTTTTGCTCAGTCTTCTGCTGTCGCAAGCAGATCCATCATACGACGCTTTTTCTCATCATGCAACACCCACTCAGAAAGAAAGCTAGCATAACATACTGACCATCAGTAACAGTCTAGAAATTAGAAGAAAGTTTATAACTTCCCAAGGAGTTAAGTACAACCACATCCAAAACGTTAAGAGGGGAGCACAGAGAGAGGAAATACTGAAAAATGTTCAAAAACATATCTTGACTTAGAACCTTACACTGGGTTGTTTTGGTCAGTCTCCAGAGAACTCTTAAGACCACCAAGCTATTCCTCTTTCTCAGTGTCTAACTACGGAAAGGTTGTGGGTATCAGCTGTGATTACAAGACACAATTTTTGATTTCAAGACACAAACAGAATCCTTCTAGAAGTAACCATTTATGGAACCATATCTGAAACACTGAGTAATCATTTACCCACAATAAACCCAGCAAGCTGCTACCCCTCTGGATACCACAGGGCAAGATTAGTAGTTGATCCATCTTGGCAAAGGCCATGTGATAAATAACTTCACAAATTACCACAGTAATAGTCCTTACTCTTTTAGGCCCTCATTATGAGAGCTAAAGCGAAGTTCTGCTATTTGGTTTAACATCAGCCTGAATCCTTTCTTCTCTGTGATCTATGTTTGAAGGCTTTAGCCTTTGCCTAACCGCCATCCTGCAGCTGGTTGTTACCGGAGACAAATTCCATTACTCTCGTGGATGTCACTTTGAATCAGTTAGTGAAGGCCCAGGCCAATGTGCAAAAATAAAGGGATGAGGGTAAGGAAGAACAGAAATCAATGAATCAGAGAAGGTTTATTTTTCTGTAGCGACAAGAAGTCACTATATGACTACTAGGAAAAAAATATATCTCTTACTTATATTTTAATATCTACATTCATTAATGTGAACAGAAAACCACTCATCATATCAGGCAACCTCAGATTTGCACAGCAGCAAGTAAGAAAATGACTGGCAATGATTTAGATGCACAAGCAACCCTCTGGATTCTTCTCTAACAACCCAGGTGAAGCTCAGAAATAGGAAGTAGGTGGCTCTCCAAATACTTCCTGAGGAATTAGACTTTATTATCATTTTTACTACAGCCATTAGCTTTCCAAGTTGCATAAAGTGACACAGAAGATCACAGACTTAATTTGTTGAAGTATCTGTTATTTACTAACGTATCTTCTTCTGACAGTACTAAAATAGCTGATGAAATAGCGCATCAATTTATCACTCATTCTGAAATCTCATTAAATTTTCAGAGCATTTATTTATATTGCTCACTATGGAAGCATAGTGCTTCTCTGCATCACTCTCTGCCTCATGGTTGTTCAGATGCAAGCAAGGAATGTCTAGAAATTTACATAATTCAGACAGAGCTGGCTGCTAACCCACTCTTTCTAAAATAAGATATTTTAAAAGTAGCAAGTAAGGGGTCACTAAGAATGAACATAACACAGAACTTTTTTTAACTGAAACAGAAAACATCCTCATGCATTCAAAAGCAATGGAAACACTGTCAAATCTTTTCTTATGCTGACTGCAGGAATGTGTTTACACCCAGGTTTAAGGAAAGAAAAAAAAAAAGGCTTTTATATTTTCACAGAGAATTGATCAGTTGACTGAGATAACACCTTAGCTGTCCATCCTGGAGACAGGTTACACATAGCTTGTTCCAAACACAGGGACTTTGCACAATTGTTTTCTTCTCATTATTGCCAATGTCTTCAAGAGGGAAGACATTAAGTTAAGCTCCTTAACTTGAAGAAACTCTACAGCATACATCTGAGAGATTTTTTTATTCATTATTATTTCTTTTTTTTTTTTTTAATGAAGCAGTGTCCATTGCTACACAGTATTTTTTCTTAATTTACCGTAGACTTTTCTAAACGGGACTTCCAACAAAGTTTTCCATAACCATTGTATTCTATGGGTGTGGTTCATCTGTGGAGGGGAAAATGCTACCTTACTCACTACTTCCTCCCTGCAGATTAGAGACTATTTCACTGCCCCCACACCACCAAGGAAGTTCATTCATTTACTGTTCTATACATGATGTTCAGTCATGTTTTCATTGTTGTCTGCAAAACAAACCACACGGTTTGACCTAACAGCATCCTAGAAACAACCACTTCTCCCCATAACAAAAAAGGTTCCAAACAACCCAGGAACTTCTGTGTTATACCCTAGGCATCTCTTTGCCTTTACTCCTGTCATACATTTCAAACTCACTGTTTTCTTTCAAGATATTTGTGTTTCCATTGCAGCGGTAAGTAAAAAACTTCTAAGAGGAAAAAAAAGAGAGGAGGGAGAGAGAGAGAGTGTCCCCTTAACAATCTCATGTTTTCTATTCTCAGAGTATTTTCAAATCAGTTTGCCTTTTTGTTGTATTTCCCCTTTGGCCAAAACCCATATGCAAAAAGCATCAGGACAACGCATTCTCTTTCATGCCAGCAAAGTGAAAAGCTTGCGATGTTTCTTCTTATTTATGTGTCAAATGGATTTTCATTCTGCTTTCAGCAAACAAGTTGCTTCACTAATAGAAATAAACATTTGCTTAGATTTTGGATACACTTGAAAAGAGTCCGTAATATACATGCTTTTAGAGGGAAGATAATGGAAGTAAAATACATTTGCCCTATCAGTCTGTAGCAAGTTTCATACTCAGAGCTTATGGCAATCGGAGATCCATTCCAGTTGACCTCAGTGAGCTGAATATCTTTGTTTTCTACTAAACCTTGTGCTTGAAGACTAAGTTGAAGTTTTGCTGTAGAGCTTCATAACAGAAAAAAAGTGATTCCTGATAGCTTTGATGCAAGCATACAATTGATGCAAAGTGACAGACTGAGTTGCGAGTCATCTTTCCAAGCCTCAGAGCACATCAGTGGATACTTACACATGGAGAGAATGAATCGAACCCTCCCGTCTACTTTCTACAGCAGGACTTGCTCACATGAGCCACCAGCCTCCAGGAGGTGAAGCAGAGAGTGTACTAGATTGTGGATAGTTACTAGGATTACTAAAGTCAGCAATTACTTAAAATCTGCCAGAAACTAAAACAAAATAATGACCCTTTGTTTTACTAGGATATAAGAAAGACGTGGTGTGCAAATACACTTCTGGAAAGGTACTGGATATCCAGGAAAATCTGTAGAGATCCTGTGGCAGTATTTCGTAATTTTTGGTAGTGAGAAATGTATATACCCACCACATATCCAGAGAGTGCAGGTCAACTGTGACCAGCATTAGCACTTCTCAGTTCTCTCCAGGAGTAGTTTTGCCAGCCTGGCACACAGCAAAAGCAAGCCCCAGCTGAATAAGGGCAATGAAAAAGAATGAAGATACTTTGGTTATTACTTCAGGATAAAGCTCATTCTGCAAAAAGCAACTCAAGGTGCATTTTCCCTACTAGCTGAAACAAATAAATTATCCAGTATCAAACAGGATATAAATAGGTTTTAATTTAGTCATTTTAAACAGAAATTCCTGTCTTTTTCTCAATGCGTCACTGAACAGCAACACTAAACCAGGCACTGGCAAACTACGTATCTAACCAGCCTGCAAATCAAGCCATCAACTGCATACAGCTTTGCATTACAGTCATTGTGTTTAGATGAAAACAGGAGAAAAACGTTTTGTTGACTAATGAAGCCTTCCTTCAAAGAACCTATAGGTTGAGGAAACACAAGTGATACATAAGAAAACAGAAATAATTAAGGCTTTCACATGCATTTACACCACCTGCAATGCCAGAAAAGTAATGTCTTTCAAGTAAAATGCAGTCTTAATTTCCTCTCCCTCCAAGTGAATTCAGCATCAATTTCAGCCCGTTCCATTTTCCTGAAAAAAGTGGTCTAATATGGTTTGTATCTGAACATAAAATTAACAGCAGACAAGCTTTTCAGCCAAGGTTTTTTAAAGGTGTTTTGTTCAAAGTCTGAAGTCCATTTTCCAGACACATTTTTCTTTCCTCCCATTGCTTACATGAGAATGCAAAGAAATAGCATACATGAATAGGATTTACTGCAAAGCTGTCTGGCTCTGTATATAAACAAGCAAGTTTTTCTAGTACAGGTCATCAGATTTTTATTGTTATTTACTAGAACTTTAAACATAAGTCCAGAAAAGAGATATTCAAACAGTATATAAATTACTCATTTTAACAAAAATTTGAGTTGCAGCAGGCACCAAACTCTTCTGTATTCCGTGGTATCAATGAGGCAAATATGATAATAATACTACTTCACCACACAAGTGAACTACATATCATTCCATCATAACTAAAGCCTAAATAGGAATTATTTTCTCACTGCTATAATCATTTCTACCCTTCTTCCTCTATTATTTAAAACAACCTCCCACTCTACCTGTTATCATGTATCAAGACATTATCCCCTTAAAAAATTGTCTTTAGATTGTAGGGATCTGTTTCCCTGTTTTTCTCCACGCAGTTTTTCCTCAATGACCACCAAGTTTATGGTTGTACCTTCATTCTGTTTACACATCAGCTTTCAAGGTTCCTCTTCCTGTTAATAATAAAATGAATGGCTAAGCTACTAAGCTAAATTTTGTTACTTACTTCCGATACTAAGCTGTATATTGAAATGAACACCAAGGGAAAATTGAAAAGTTAGCTAGTCCAATTAAACTCATTTTGGTCTGATCAATTACAATTATATTTCACAGTCGCTCTGTGCTGTCAGTTAAACTCCATTATTAATCCTGTACCTCTTCTCAGTGAGAATTTCTCTCCACAGATTTCCATTGCAGCCTTTTCAGCTGCAGCACATGAGATGTAATAGGACATCTGACTCTTCCTTTCTTTAAACAACCAAGGGAAATGTGGGCAAATGAAGGGAGGCTGGAATTTACTCATACACTTCAGCCGGCTCTTCCTGGGCACAAAAACTGCATAACACTTCAGAAAAAATGAAACACAAGAACAGCTACACTCGCCACCTTTCTAGTTAAAATAACCTTAATGCCACTTCCATTAGTAACTGCTAAAGGTCCAGCCCTGTTAGAGACAGCTATTTAGGCAGTTAATGCTAAAAAGCAATTAGGTGTAAGTTCTAGAATCTTGATGCAGCAATGCCATTAAATATTGCTATAGTTACTAAATACTCATTAAGATTTAAAACTGAGTATTTGGCTTGATCCACAGTTTAAAGCTGTCACACTAATCTTCACAAAATTCATGAATTCATATAGAATGTCACTGTTCTCAGCTGATATAAGACCAGATTTCCACTTTTACTGTCATTACAGACTCTGTCATCTTAAACATAAATAACTCAGTCCCTTGTCCATTCAAGTCCTGCAAACTCATCTGAAAATAATTCGATTACAGGCTGTAAGAAGGACGCTAGATCAGCTGAGGATGGTCAGCGTGAATCCCATGGGCTGGATTTGGCACCAGAGCCATCTCAGCCAGCCTCCAGGAACATGAAACAGAAGGCTTCCTTCTTTAATCAGAAACAGGAAATTAGCTGTGTGAAGTCTCCCAAATGTATTATGGAGTTCTCTCTTGAATAGCAAAGAAATAGTCCGGCAGGATGGAGAATTTAGCCAGATATATTTAGATAAATAAGAGCTGAAAGAACATGCTAGCAAGTCTCAAACGTCTTCAGATACACTATCATAACATAAGGGGTTTATGATTAATTTCTTGCTCTGAGTGGGCGTGTCTACTTAATTAACATTGTGCCCACTGTTCATAGATACAACATTCTCTAAAGCTCCAACATTTATGGAGGTATCTTAACTTTTCCCCTAGCAAATACGAAAGAAGTCAACACTCACTCCCTAAACAGCCTTCCTTTCTCCCCCCTACATAGAATAACAGAATTGTAAAAATACAAAAGGAACAATGACTACAGACAGCATGATAAAGCAATTTATTTGGATTCGTAAGCGTGTTGCCTTAGCCAGATAAGGTTTATCATCTTCCCATCAGGTTTTCAAAGGAAAAATGGTTGCATCTAAACTGTTTTCTTGGTGGCTCTGTAAGAGCTCTGAGCTTAAAAAAAGAAAAAAAAAAGCATTTCAACATAAACACGAGTCTTTCTCCTGAGATAGAACCATAGAATCATAGAATGGCCTGGGTTGAAAAGGACCACAATGATCATCTAGTTTCAACCCCCTTGCTATGTGCAGGGTCGCCAACCACCAGACCAGGCTGCCCAGAGCCACATCCAGCCTGGCCTTAAATGCTTCCAGGAATGGGCCATTCACAACCTCCTTGGGCAACCTGTTCCAGTGCGGCACCACCCTCTGCGTGGAAAAACTTCCTCCTAGTAAGTAACCTAAACCTCCCCCGCCTCAGTTTAAAACCATCCCCCCTTGTCCTATCACTATCCACCCTCATAAACAGCTGTTCCCCCTCCTGTTTATACTCTCCCTTCAAGTACTGGAAGGCCGCAATGAGGTCTCCTCAGAGCCTTCTCTTCTCCAAGCTAAACAAGCCAGTTTCCTCAACCTTTCCTCATAGGAGAGGTCCTCCAGCCCTCTGATCATCTTAGTGGCCCTCCTCTGGACCTGCTCCAAGAGCTCCACATCCTTCCTGTACTGAGATGAGCAAAGGATTGGAAGCCAAAGTATTACATTCATTATTTCCCAGTGACGTGATGCTAACCTGGACCTTCTTTTTCAGAGCTAACCTATGGTCACACAACACCCACCAATGCTGAGGGTGCAGTATCCCGGTACCCACCATCCCTGACATTCCACCATCCATTCCTCACCTGCCAGAGCTCAGAGAATGCACTTATGTTTGTGAGAGAGAATTAAATTCTGTTTATTCATTTTTTTTTCTACTATATTTAGGGGAACATTTCTTGCTTGCAGCACCAGAATCTTAGAGAGCCAAGATTCTACTTTTCCGTTGCATAAGTCAAAGTTATTTGAAACAGCATTCAGAAAGGATGAGAAAAAAAAATAAATTATCAGAATGGAAGTGGGAGTAAAATGTACCAATTTAAGCTCTGATTTCAGAAGATAGTTGAACAGAAGTCAGGAGATATAGGAACTGAATCATCATCTTGGGCTAGCCCAGATTTTAGACTAAAACCCAGCAGCTTCTGAGAAGAATGAAGTCCTTTTGGACTCCTGACCAGTTTCACTTGCCTCTTTTGCTGAGGTGCAGCGTGATAATCCTAAGGTGATGTTCCTTGTTTTGAACAAGAAAATATTTCTGCCAAACCTGAAGCCATGGTACTAAGAGCAGCAAAGGGAAAGAAGAGATTTCCCTGCTTGCTTTTGCTGGTAGACTGCATATTTGACATTCATATCAAAACTAAGGGTATTCTGTTCCTAGCCCTCTGCATCTAGCCTGAAGCTTGTGCAACCATTGAAGCGAGAAATAATGGGCTACAGCATGAAATAACTTCAGGTTGATGAAAGATATTTTGACCTCCTGGAAAGAAATTTTCTCACTCCCTACATTTACTTCTCTCAGATGCACCTAAGCTACTTTAAGATGGCACTAGGGATTTGGGTTACACGCTATCTCTCAGCCATGTCCGCAGTTGTACTGAAATTCAAGAAATCCCAACCTAGCTCTCATTCACCTTTCTGTCGTTGCTGTTTTTCACCTTCACTCTCTCCCCCACTCCTTTTTTCTTTTTTTTTTTCTTTTTAATTTACAAATATAGTTGTCTCAACTATAAACATGTTAGGCTCCAGGCAGCTTCAAGAACAGTCAGTAAACTAATGATGAAAAGAATCCCAAATAAGGAAATAAGTATGGTTCACCAATATGACCACAAACAAATCTGGGGGCAGAGGCGGGAAGGGAAAACAAGAATAAAATAAAAAAACAACTTTAACATAAATTGAGCAGGGTTTCCACTCCCCTCCCTAAGGACTGTGAGTCATCTTCTGAACAACTTACCATGAAGTAGATTTATATTTGATATCGTTCTTGGCTTTTTAACCCCCTTTAAAGCTTTCTCTGTTGGTTTGTATGAATGCAAGGCTAAATTTCTATTTCCTTAGCATGTTTAGCTCCTCATTTTGCATTGATTCCCTGATCCACAAAGCAGCTCTAATACTTATTCACTTTACCAATAATTACTTGGAAGAGCTGCTGCTGTAAAGACATAAAAATTGATGAATTAATTAATTCAGTTTAGAACTTATCAGTATGTTCTTCTTAAGTTAGCATGTTCTGATGGCTGCTATTGAGCAGGAGGACATACAGAATAGAGATAGAGCTTAACTCAAGACCGTTGTAAAACAGTCAAAATGATGATCTGTCCCACTCCATACAATGTAGAGTCAGCTTCATCACAGAGTTTTATTAAGATTTGAGAAATAGAATTCGTACTGGCACCAAAAGTGTTGTTTTAGTCCTGCTGTAATTTAGGGGAATTTTCTTTCCCCTTGGCTAATCCAAACTTGTGGAAGGCAACTCGTATCAACAGCAAGAACAAATAATAAAATACAGATACACATTTATAAAAAGAAACTAGCTTTCCATGGTTCTCTTACTTTTTGATATAGATCCCTCTCTCAGCTGTTATCTCATCCTTTTCCTCCAAAGTTAAACCAGACAAAGAGGAATCTCAGCATTCGGCTTATTATTTGTCAGCCGCACAATTCTACCTTCTCCAGTGACGGCATCTACAGTAAAGATTACATGAATCAGCAGTGGGAGTAGTACTCAAGAAAGTAGAGCAAGGAGATCCTTATGAGAGAGAGAAAACCAATGAAAAAAAACCAAAACAGTAGTTGTATCGGTTTAAAGGGAATGCAATATTGAGACTCCTGGTCTCTTCCGTGGAATCACATGAGCTAACAGTTACCTGCCATTCATAGTACTGAAACCAACCATAAACAGGGAGAAAAATTATGCAACTAAAACTGTGACAACAAGGCACTTGTTAAATGCAGTTCTCACCTCTTCTTGATATTACAAAACAGTTTCCTCAGTACCTTGCCCCTGGAAAAAGCCAGTGCTAGTTAGAGGGCAATGTCATAAAGGCAAATTCACAGTCCCAGCATCGCCTTGGGCTGGCACTGTCATTACCTTTAACTGATTGAGCGCATTCACAACAGTCCCAAGAAGGCAATGTCACCTAACTGTAGCTGTTCTGATCTATTGAAACAAAAGTTAGCTAATGCTGCATCACTTCATCTTCACATCCATTTTATTCATGTTGGGTAATCCCTATCATTACCTATCTCTCTTTGATGTAGGTAACTGACATGCCAGATACTCACATTCAATTCTAAGTCATAGTACAGACTTTTTTTCACAGTGCTGGGCTAGTTTCCTAATGGGAGTTTTGTTTTCTTCAATTGTAAAAATCAGAATAGTAAGATTTCTGTACTGAGCTTTGGATACTTTGTTTATATGAATTGTGAATTTTTTGTGTACACAATCACAAAATTTACAAGTGCTTTATTATAAAGTCCTTCAAAATATATTGTTCTTAAATGCTACCTAAGTGAAATGGGAATATTATTATAGGACTAATTTATCACAAATTAACCTAACTAATATAATGCTTAAAGATTTTTTTTAAAATAGGAACTAATGAAGACAAATTTAGAATTTTAATATTTTCAGTAACATAATGACATCGAGGTGCACGACCAAATATGTACTTCCACCTCTGACTTAACATTGAGCAGGCATACATTTTGTTTCAGTCAGGAAGGAGATTTATTATGCCCTGTTATAAAAGTCTACCTTTTGTTTATCCTGTATTACACAAGTAATAACTTTTGAGATAAATGTTTTGGTGCAACTGAGTGCCTCAGAGTTTTAGCCTAAGAAAAAAGAACTGTGGGACAGAATTTATGGTTCTGGATTTGCTACAGTTTGTAATTACTTCCAGGGAGGTCAGAGAGAAAAGGCCAAATGATGAAAGACAAGACCTAAAATCTTTGAGGAGAGCTGTGTGGGAAGAACACAAGAGGCCTTTCTGCTGTAATGAAGATGAGTGGCAGTTAATGAGTAGCACTGTTGAAAACTTAATTTGGGGATTGACTTCAAAGCAAACGTCACTGAATGATATTCCTGCTTGTGTTACACATGTCATTGTTGGATATGCCTCATCCTACAAGGACATGATCATCTTTTGGCTTCTCTTAATTCTTCATGTTTTCTCTTTAGGACAGTATCTCCATCCCACATCAGTTAAGTTGCAAATTTTTAAGCAAAGTTCAGGAGATAGAGAAATTTATTCTCCGAAACACAAGAAGATACAATTTAACAGACTTGAGATAACCATACTCTATTCTTTGATACAATATGCTGCCTTCTGTGATGACAGATGCCAGAGTAACAAAGGTGTTGTTCAGATGACTGATAGGCATACAAATTTCTTTAGCAGAACTCTCCTGACAGACTGCATTGATTTATTAACATCCAGATTCTCAACTGCTAGGGAGAAAACAGTGGTACTTCTGCCAAGAACATACTACAGAAATTAAATTGTCAAAACATTCACCCATCACATGGAACACACTTATGCTATTCAATACACAGACGATCCTTCTATTTATATTAATGTTATAACAACAGGTACATCTAACATTTGTGATCCCACCAACAGCAGAATTGTGTAAGACGTCATCACCCCTTTTCCTTCTGGTGCGTTCATCACTGTGTGACTGATTACTGTTATATGCCTCTTCTTGAAAGGAGGAACAACAATTAGATGAACATCTGACCACACTGAATTTACTCCATGGTCAGCACTAATCCAAGAACTAACAGTAGCTTTCCCTTTCCAACTACTGATGCAAGGGATTTATAGAGAACTACAGAAAGTTGTGTCAGCTGGGTACTTCAAGCAGTGCATCTTGAAATAACACCTGCAATAACCTGTGCAAGTAAAGCACATTAACAATTCTTGCAGAATTTCAAGGAGAGAGCCAGACAGCAGACATAAATATTACCATCTGACTCATCTTAATTCTCACAATATATCATCCTTCATGTAAATTTGTGTCTCTGTAAGGAAGATTGATGTATAGCAGAATTAATGGAAGAACTCCTCTTAATGACATATTTAATTCCTTGTTAACTGATCACGCGTACTTATTTTCTGAAGTTTTTTTTAACACCCCCAAGCAGATCTCCTCCTTTCTTGGACACAGATGACAGTAGCTCAGCCATGAGCGTTTTGCAGCCTTGCTATTATAACTGATGCAGATATAAGAACCTCTCTCACACAAATTTTATCTTGCAATTGCCTAAAATCTTTTTAATAAATTAGTCTTTTCCATCTTGTTGCACAGTGAATATTAATAAAAATGAGAGATGAAAACAAGAAAACAAAGCAGCTATTATACAGGAAGTCAACCTCTAATGAGCATTCTAACTGTGCTATTGAAATAATGTTGTGGGGCTGGATGTGGAAGTGCAAGAAAAATCTATCATATTAATTCCATATTTTCTCTCAAATCATAAATTAACAGTTATCTGCACTTTCACAAGTAGTTAAAAATGAACGTTAAGTTAAATTTCAGTGGATTTACATGTTAATCTAGGGCACCTTATAAAGTTACTTACATTGCTGTAAATGAGGACACCTACCCCCCCCCCCACAAAAAAAAGTAAAAAGTGCTGAATAAAGGATGACTTGATCTAACTTCAAATCAGCCAGAATAACAAATAAAATGTTAAGATAATCTTTTGTTATCTTAAGTTCTATCACTTCAGTTAATAACTATCACTTGTTCTTAAGTAGAGCATGCTGCTATTTTACCATTAAAATAAATTGTAAATACTACATTAAAATTTGAATAATAAGAACAAAGGTGAAATATTCTACTCAACTTTTTCCACAGTAATTTTGATTCAAAGAAACTTGGAGCTGTTTCAAGAGCTGTTTAAGAGACAAATTAATTTCAGATGTGCCCACCCCAGATCTGCTGTCACTGATAGCAATGTTTTGTTTATTCAAACACATGGTTATCTTTTCCCTCAAATCTTTTACAATAACTTGTATCAATGAACTTCTCCTTAGATAAAGCATGCACACATTTAATATGTATGCCTTTGGCTATAGTCAACAGGGAAGTTCACAACTGGACAATGTTAACAAGGTTTCTGCATTGGCTTTCTGCCCCCACTGTACAGACATACAAACTGCTCAATCATGTAATGAGCCACTCAAAATTGTCAGCCATATGTTTCCAGTCAAAGAAATCACTGACTTGGTTTTGCTCAACCTCTGAAGCTGAGCTGCAGCAGTTCCAGCTGTGATCAACAGGCAGCTCAGATATGCCTGTAGGATGGGCAGGACAGACCTATTGCTCACCACCATCTTCCCTAACTCAAACTAATGCACCTACTTTTAGTCAAAGACTGAGAATGAGAAATACTAGATTTTTCTTTTACTTAATCTCAGCTCTTTTAGAAGAGATTTTTTCCATTCATTGTTCATTGTGTTCTTGCTTGTTATTTAGTTTTCAAACAGAAACCAGAAGCTCTTTACATACAGAATTAAAGCATTTGCTTAAGAGGAGCAGATTTAGTAAAGGGTTGGGATGCAGAATGGTGATAGCATTGTAATTAAAATTTTCTTTCACTCAGAATTTGCAAATGGGCTTGGAAAAGTTTGAATGCCTGCCTCTGCCAAGGGACAACAAGAAACTCTAATTGCAATTCACTGTCTGCAAGACATGAAAATGATTGTAGCTCTTCACTCTTGCTTTGGAAGGTTAGAAATTCATTCCCCCCCATTCAGAACTTGGACTTGAACTTCTGGTGAACAGCTAGCTCTTTATAGAGAAAGGAGACCAGCTGCTATTGCCTGAAAGCCTGCTGTTCCCAGTGCATCAGAACAGCAGTACCAAATTAAAGTTTGAAGAGCACTGAAATCTTTTATACACATACACAAGCTACTCTAATGCTCTCTTTGAATTTCAAGAGAAGGTTATGTCATTGATTTAGACATAACTGACATAAATGAAACAGAAGAAAGCCCATTCAGTCCTTCTCACTCGAAGACTTGTTTTCAAGTCATCTTCATCCACCTCTGACACTTTTCTCAAGAGCATTACAAGGAAGGCAACAGATGTCACTACTCTTAAAGAAAACCACAAGGCAAATGCTCCCCACAAGTAGTCCTGACACAGTAAACCATACAGCCTAAGGAGGACATATAGAGACAAGCCAGCACTACAGACGCAGTAAGGATGGGAAGCTGCAGCATCTCTATTGAGTTAGCAAGTACAGATTCAGCTTACTTCAGCTTTACTCTAGACTTGCCAGTAGTCCAAAAGAGGTCTGGAAATTGAGAGCAGAAGCCTTACTTCCCCTTCAAACTCTTAAGTCTGAAGTTAGATCTGGTTCTAAAATACCCAATCCCGTATCTAATCCACACAAATTGCTGAGATATTTCTGCCCACATATACACACACACTTCCACATACATGAACAATCTTTTTTTAAGTACATTTGCTACAATCCCCATTAAATTATGAATTTGGTATTTGATATAATTCATACTCAGCAGCAAAACAAAGATTCTGACTGCCAGGATTTCAGAATAATTTTTTTTAATACAATCTTCTTACAGCTTGACAGCAAGTACTTTCATAAGAGAGTAAATCCAGTTGGGATTTGTTCCAAAGCAGCATTTACAAGTTGTCATTACCTTTTCATATGATCCTATTGACAAAAACAAACTCAAGAGCTTCTTTTGATCTGTTTGCAACAGGACACACAATAGCAGAACATTCTGCACTGGTTGAAGTAAGCTACTTCAAGCTCTTCTAGGTATCATTCATATACTTTTACAGTCCAGACCTACACACATACTCACCTCATGTCCCTTATGTCCTTCCAAGATATTCACAATTAGTTGTGAATTGAAGGGCAGTTGTTGACTAGACAGAGGATGGGATCTCTATAACTCAGACCAGAAAAACCCTCTCTCTTCCTAATGCCACTAGAGTCACTCAAATTACCTTCAGGGCTCCAGTCAAAGTTTTTATATTTAAGTTTTCTCAGTGAAAACATTTCTTTGTTTTTCCACACAATATCTGCAACTACAAAGTTCAACCTTCCAGTCTTTACTGAGAATATGGTTGCAATGCCAACTCAAAATCCAGCCTCCTTTCCTGTACCTGATGCCCTTCACATTAATGTTGAGACAACCAAGGGGACAACAAATACTCTTTGGATAGATCAGACAGGAAATTAAAATAGCACATGAATGTTTTGTCGGACCAGTCATCTGGAGCTGTTCTCCCAAAGCAGTTCAGCCAGAACTCTGTACACACAACTGCACTTGAAGAGCTACAGGCAGCAACATTTCTTGCAGAGAAAAGAACAAGCAGGAGGAGTTTTGGGTGAGTCAATGAGAAATGTTGTTCAATGTCAGACCTCAGCCTCGTGACAAGCCTGTTCCAGTCAGGAAAATGTGAATCCATGATATGGCCATCACAAGTTTTGGAGCAGAATTCAGTCTCTGTGCCTTCTTCCTAGTAAGGAATTTTGCTTTAAAACAGCACACCTCAACATATTCTACTTTTTGTTCTCATGACAAGCAGGGACTTGGGCATTAAGCACTAACTTGGAAAATCCAAGATTTGATTACCTACATTGGTTCATGGCTAAAATTATGACAATATAGAGCAAGGTACTTTAGGTCTCTCGTATTCCTTAAATCAACAAAATGTACAGCAGTTAAAGGAAGTTATTACTCACAGGATAATTAAATCCACCTCCAAACACCATTCACTTGACCTGTCACTTACCTTTCTGTCCTTATTTTACCAAGCAGCCTCTGTCTAAGCACTTGTCAACAAAAAGGAGACAAATTTGCATACTTGGCTACAAGAAAACTAAAGCTGAACTTGTCTTACTTTAATATCTTACCCCATATTATTTAAGACAACAAAGAAGGTATTTGCTTTATTACAAGACAAAAGAGGCGGCTCTACCTTCAGTTTAGACTGGAATTGCTATATTGCTATCTCTCTGCCTTCAGCACTGGATTGTCATCACTACAAATCATTCGGCCTTAAATTGAGCCAGTTTAATATCCTGAAACCTCACAGAAACCAAGAGAATTATTTTTTTCCTCTCCAGGAAGGATTTCAGGCATCTCAATGGTACTCTACATTCTTGTAGGAGTGGTTCAGTGGCCCAGAATTGAATAATACAAGTACTCTTGCTTATAAAGAACAGCTTACTGTCTGTCACTCAACTTCATCATGGTATTAACAATAGAAATGCAAACAAATCATTGTGAAGACTGGAAGAACAGGGATAACTGACTTAGTGCAAGCTAACTGGAAGAGAAAATAAACTAAGAGGACTAATGGGGTAGATTAATTCAGTCACTCAGTTTCAAGAAAGAAGACACAGTCATCTTAGATACGCAAACCCCTCCAGAGAGCATCACTGAAGTGAACTGCCCAGGGAGACTGAAGTGCCACCAGCAAAAACTAGTAAAGCTGATCTAGTAAATATGCTTCAGTGGAAGAGTAACAGCTCAAGATATGTGCATGATGGTTACTTTCTCTGAACATTTCTGCTCACTGAGTTCAAATGAAGGTCAGGGAAGCCACGTTCCATTCCTCCAGACTCGCTTCCTTTCAAAACTGCAATTGCATGGCCACATTCTAGGTTCAGCTATTGATTTGTTACAGCAGTGCTTTTCTTCATACATCAGATTGATAGAGGGGTGAGAAGCATCCTTCTGGAATACACAGATATTGACCTGCATTTTATTCATTAGAGAAATGTTATTTTTTTAGGCATTATTTATCACTCAGTAATTTGCATCCAAAAGCAGGATAAGTGAACTGTGCTCTAACTGAAGCTACTGCTACAAACCCTTCATTTGAAATGCAGCCACCTCTTTAACATCTCAATCATTGCAGATGTCTAGTAGAAATGTGTATGTTTCACATTCATTGTTGAATGCAGACTACAGCCAATGCACAGTTGTAAACTAGCTTTCTGTTCCTCATGTATCACTTCCCAAAGATGACTGCACAGGCTACCAACTGTTAATGAATATTCAGATTTTTCTTTTGTCATTGCCAAAGCTACTCTTTTTGTCAGCAAAGCCAAATCTGCAGGTTCTGTCACAGTTGTTGACATATTTAGGGGATATTTCTAAATAAGAAGTTCAGATTTATATATATTTTTTTTTTTACACCAGCATGAAGTCTACAAAATATTTTTTTTAAATCAACATCAGTGTCATCTAGAATATGTCATCAGTACAAAGAGGAGGAGCATTTTCCTCCACATTAGTGAGAGCTCCGCATACTTCAGAACCAAGTGATACCTGTCAGCTATCCTCAAGCTCAACCTTGTTGAGAGATAGTGAATGACACAGGTCTTCTATGCTTGGAAGGAATGTGTAGCCTATCATGGATTAGATTTTTTTAAGTTTGTCATAGCTGCCAAAACAACCCCAGTGTTGCAGAGCTCAAGTGAATGCAGAAAGAGAATCATAATGGTGTTTAGACAGATATTGTCTAGGAAGACAACTGTGCACTTTATTTTTCAGACCAGTATCCTTTTCTATTCATTTCTGCCTGTCACATAAGACAGAAGTTGTCAGAAACATACCATGAAATCCAACATTAAAAGTTAAGCACTATGGCAATTACCATTGTGGGGCAAATGGTCACAGATAGCACACAGTGGTGACTGTAACCTGAGTAAATCATAGAATCATTAAGACCAAAAGACCACTAAGATCATCTAGTCCAACCCCAAACCATCCCCACTAACCATGTCCCTCAGTGCCACATCCACACAGTTCTTGAACACCACCAGGGGCAGTGACTCCACCACCTCCCTGGGCAGCCTGTGCCAATACCTCACCACTCTAAGAACAATTTTTTCTTAATATCCAACCTGAACTTCTCCTGGTACAAATTAAGGCCACCACATCTCATCTTACTGCTAGTTACTTGGGAAAAAAGGCTGACCCCCACATCACTACAACCTCCTGTTATTCCCAATCATAAAACTAATTTCCTCTAACAGCATAGGATGAGACCCGTAGCACTGATCTTGTTATTGGAAGAGCACCTCCCCAAACTAGGTTTTTGCTTGATTTGGTAGTTTATTCTTCCACATCCTCACAGAATACGTATGATAACTGAGAAAAGAAGTCAGACCTCCAATTTTGGTTACAAAGAAAGAAAAACGTACACACACCAAACTGATTTCTTAAATAAGTGAAGAGAATACGTCTGGGAAAGTGACACCTTTCAGGAAAGAATGAGAAGGGAAAGATCAGAAAGAAGTGGGTGAAATGCAGGACAATATCAAAAGTAAAAAAAAAAGTAAAAAATAAAAGTCACTTGTTATATTAAAAGCCCAACTTTTCACTTAGATGCTCAAATAGAATGGAACATAAGGGAAGGAGGGCTTGGTTTTTAACCTAAGTGCACATCTTCCAAATTACGGGCTTGTATTCCTTCTTCAAATTCATTTCTGTTTTAAAAACTAGTTTGGCAGAAACAGTGTGTCATTTCAGTTTATACAACACTACTGAATTCTGCATTTCCCACTCATATAAGAATTCTTATCACAGCCTTCCAAAAATTTATTCTAGATCATAAGGAATGCTAAGCCAATGAAGAGAAATATGTCAAGACAGGACAGACAAAGAGGCTGTGGCTACTTTTTTTTCAATGAACTTTGGAAATCTGACTTATGCTAACACCCCTGAAAAAGTATATACCACTCCGAGTAGAAAAATGACAGCTTTTATCCTCTTCAGAATTGTCAGCTCATCAGCATGGAAAAAAGCTGGGTAAAAAAAAGAAAATAATAATAGAACTGCTTGTTTTTAATTAGTGTTGTTCATCAACATAAGATAACAGAAAACTGATCTTTCTAAGACAAGAGGTTTGCTGGGAGAGGAAGGTGTTAGCATAATTTCTGCAAGAAATCCAAAAGCAGAGTTCTAGAAGCTATTTAACATCATCTTATGCAGCATCATTATTAACAGACTCAAATGACACCAGAAAGGAACAGTATGTCATACAGTTGCTTAAAGCTGGCTGGCTGAACTCCAGCATTATTAGTAATGATAAATGCCCAACGGAGATTTATACTTCTCCTGATGTTTCTCATACACTTGCAGCTCACTTGCTGATATATTTGTGGAAATGCATGAAAATGGACACCTAGACTGTTGTGTGTTTTTTTGTTTTGTTTTCAATATATTTTCTTTACAACTTGGGTCAGAATAAATTATTCGCTTACAGTGGCCACAGGTTTAAAAAAAAGGAAGAAATTTCTGCCTACATAATGGCGAAAGACTTGGGAGGGACTGTAAGATTAAGTCTTAACAGACAAATTCAGCCAAACTCCCTCTTTAATGTAATCCTTGAATGCATAATTATGAGATGGCTAAGAAAAAATAAGGAAATATTACAGCTCCTCTTCAATAAGGGTAAGAAAGAGGTCCAGTTCTATTCCAAAGGTGGATTCTTGTCTAGCTCTGACAGCAGATGGGGAAAACAACACATTAGAGAAGATTTTGAAAAGAGCATGAGTTCAGATATTGGGAACCCTGACATAAAGGTTGGGCTTTATACCTTATATATAGGTCAGAAATAATTGTACTACAGAATAAAGGTACCTACACAGAGAACAAAACTTCAGTGAAGGTTTCTCCAACATAGCCTACAAACTCCAGTGCTTGGAATACACAAGTATTCAGAATAAATAGTAAGGAAGTTAAGCAGTCAGGCATCAGAAAAACTTCCCAAAGATTCTAGTAAACACTACCGTTTCTCAAATGGTCAGAATTCCACAAAATGATAGAAGTCTGTTAAAAAATAGTCTGAAGATCAGCTGGCTCAACATCAAAGCTGAATGAGATTGCTCAGGGCCCTGTCAGGCTGTGCTTTAAATATTTCCAGGGATGAAGACTTCCCGACAACAGATTGGAACTTTCCTTATTGTATTTTTTTATTTTTATTTTTTTAAATCTTTTGTTGCTTATCTTTACTCTTTACTGTTGAGAAGAGTTCCAGCTTTGTATTTTCTACCACGTGCTACACAGTTCAATATTGCAAGTATTTCCCCTCAACTTTCTCCAGGCTGAAAAATCCACCTCTCTCAGCCTCTGCACGCATGCCACTTGCTTCAGGTCTCTGATAATTTCAGTGATCCTACTTTGGAACCCTTTCAACATGTAAGTCTCTCTTGTCTGAGAGGGTAGAAGTGGGTTGAAGTAGAAAGTTTACCCTAGAGGTAGCCTCAAAAATGCTAGGTAGAGAATAACTGCATCCCTTAATCTGCCAGCTATGCTCACACTAACTACCCAGTATGCTGCAAGGTCTTATCCTTGAATGGACACAGTGCTGATTCATGCTCAACCTGATACTCACTGACAACTCCTCCAGCCTGCTAAGTTCTCTCTGAATGGCAGCCCTGAGGTTTAGTCATGAGCTGTTCCCTCCAATTTAGTGTTATCCTCAAATTTGTCATGCATTCTTTCCCATCATCCAGGTTACTGATGAAGACATTAAACAGTGAAGGAGCACCACTCATAACTAGTTGCCAGTTTTTTTTGTTGTTGTTTTAAGTACTGCTGCTCCTTTCTGAACTCAGAGATCCATCCAATATTTCACACAGCATGTAGCCCAGAGTTCTTGGCCATATCTCCCCAGTTTAGCTATAAGAACTAGAGGATTGTATCAAAAGCCTTGCTAAGTCAAGGTAAACAAGATCCACTACTTTTCCTTATCCACTCAGCCTGCTGCCATTTCATAAAAGTAGGCAATCTAGATGATCAGAAATTACTTGCCTTTAGTACATCAACACTGATGGTTCCCAAACACCCCTTTGTGTTTCATGAGCTTCTATAAGTAGTTTTTCCATAATATCTGCAGGGCTAACATGAGGCTAAACAGCCTGAAGTTTCTGTTTCCAGCTTTTTCCTGCTACTGGCTAGGAAAAGTATACAAAAGCAACTAGTAGTTGTAGTTTATTTTTCAGAATTAATTGACAAGTAAAAATGCCACACCATTATAAATAATCCATTAGTGGAAGCACAAGAGACACATATTTCATCTACAAGAGTATTTGGCGAATTACTTTTCCATGAACTAAGTACAGATCTCTATGGGGAAAAAAAAAAACCAATAAAAAATTATACCATCTTGGTTTAGTCCCATGTGAACGATACGTCTTTGAAGTCCTAACTCTATTAGATCAGTCTTACATTTAAACCAGCCCGGTCATGTAGAGATTCGTAACAGAAATGTTAAGGAATGACTGCAGTACAAAGAAAGACATTACAAGAATCAACAGAGCAACAGTTAAAGTAGCGTCCAACAGGGCAAAATTAATAATCATAAAACCAGTAAACACTGAAGAATGCACTGCTCATACCAAGTTCATGGCAGAGATGACTCATTAGCTGAAGGCTTATGTTCTGGAAACAAA
This sequence comes from Gallus gallus, assembly GCF_016699485.2. Taxonomy (NCBI): domain Eukaryota; kingdom Metazoa; phylum Chordata; class Aves; order Galliformes; family Phasianidae; genus Gallus; species Gallus gallus. Next base: position 45,864,150 of record NC_052536.1, read on the forward strand.
GCTATGACAAGTTAATAGCCTGGTATTGGTGCCATTTCTCTTCCTGTTATTCAAACCAGAATACAGACTGCAGCCAGAATCACAGAACTGTAGGGCTTGGAATGAACCTCTGGAGATTACCTAGCCCAACCTTGCCAGTAACGCACATTTCCTACAGTAGGCAGCACCAGCAAGTGCACAAGTGGTTTTGAATATCTCCAGAAAAAAGGAGACTCCATAACCCCCTGGGGCAGCTCATTCCAGTGCTCTGTAATCCTTAAAGTGAAGAAGTTCTCCCTCCTGTCTGTATGCAACTTCTTGTTCCAGTCTGTGCCCATTGCTCCTTGTTCTATTGCTGCTCACACCACTGAAAAGAACCTGGCCCCATTCATTTGACTCCTGCACTTTAGACACAAACAGTGACAGATCCCCTCCCACTCTTCTCCAGGCTGATTAGACCTAGGTCTCTCAGCCTTTCCTCATCAGGGAGGTGTTCCAGGTCCCTCAGCTTCTTTATGGTTCTCTGCTGGACTTTCTCTAGCAGATCTCAAGAAGATATCAAAAATGAGAAGACAAAAGAAATCAGGCAGAGATCACATCTTGACCTCTGAAGGGTAAAATAAGCAGAACTCTGAGATGGAAAATCATTCTACAATAACAATTGGTTGCCATGGCTATATAAATGCATGTTCAAAAACTAGATTATTATCATCAGTCTGAAGGAAACTGGAAGATACGGCAGAGGTTCAGCAGCCAGAGTTCCACATCCTATATGACACACAATCCCAGTCAGACTACTTGGGCACACATACCTAGGTGTGTGTTCATGAATATGAAAAGATGGAGTTAACTAATCCAGGAAAAAAAATGATCTCTTCCTTTACAATCTCACACAGAGTATTGTTAAAACTCAATGGTTTTCTGTCCTTTTCTGCACCTCACCCAGAAGGCAATAAATGCCTACAATGAAGGAAGCCAACACACTATTGCAGGGACTACTGCTTCACGATTAGAAAAAAAATCAGCAGTCAAAAAAAGCAGATGGAGTCACGCTTACTGCTAGTTGTAGCAGGAATTAGTCACAACCAGCCATTTGTCACTATTATAGAGTTACAATAGTTAGAACTCCAATGCTACCTGGAGCTGTTACTCTTGGATTTAATTACTGTGATCATCAAGTCTTTGCTATCCATATATTTAGCTTGGGTTTTACTGAATGATGGCAACCACATCTGCTTAACTGGTTTTCTGGGTTGCAAATGCACATTGCCAATGGTATCCTGGGCTTCATCAAAAGAAACATGGCCAACAAGGTGAAGGAGGTAATTATCCCCTCTTTGCTTTGCTTTTATGAAACCCACCTGAAATATTGCCCTCATCTATGGGGTTGCCATTGGGGCAGGGGAAACCACCTCACAGATTAATGCATGGCAATGAAGAGAAGTTCAGAAGTTTGGTCTGATCAAGAGACAAGATGAGATTAAGCTATCCATTTGTCAACTTTCAGCACCACATTTAAGCCTCAGGAAAGGGGAAAATACTTTCCTGCCAAGCAGTGTTTACTCTACTTCCCAGCAAACAGTATTTTGAAACACTGAAATCAGCTTTCAGAGTCCTAATTAATTCCATGTATTCATAACAACTTGTACTGGTGGAAAATCTGTTACCAGGAGTCTGGCAAAGAGATGCTAGAGGAAGAAACACATAACGACGTACAAACCTAACAATGAAAGCAAACAAGAGTCAATATAAGGGCATGTAGAAAGTTTTACAAAAACAATCTGCCCAGCAATTTTAGTTGATGCATTTGTAGTACACACAATAACTTTCCTGTCGCGTAAGTTCAGTATGTGTGGATCTAAATAGCTATAAAGACTGCTGTGGGGATCTGTATTATCTCACTAGGGCTGTAGTCCACCAAATCTGGGAGGTCAGTATAGTTTTCATATAAATCACAGAAGATTCAGACATAAGCAGCATATGTTGTTCCCTGAAGTCGCTTTTGACTGAACACCGTTTAGCTCTTAAAACATAAGCAGGCCAACCAGCACAGCATCCCAGTTAGAACCACAGCAGTCTTTGTTTTGGCAGATTTTCACAGACACCACACATTCATTTGCACAGGACTTATTTGATGCTGCTGTTTAAGCTTATGGGAAATAGACTGTCTTCTGCCCATTAACTTCTTCAGGGAAGGCAGGCTTCAAGTATGACAAAAAGGCTATTAAGTTACTATTCAGTATAAGAGAAACATCAGGCATCATTATACGAATGGATCTACATAATGAGCATTTAACTGAGTTGCAAAATAAGACATTAGACTTCCAAGCTCTTTCTAAAGGCAATAATATCATCTTTATTAGTGCAGCCAAGTTATGGTCCATATCAGAGAAAAAACAGGACCAGGAGTTTCATTTACAATGTTACCTCCAATAGTTATGTCACACAGAGGTTTAAAAAAAACTTGCCTCTGCTTCATACAGAGGGACATTCTTATCCCAACAGTACCACCTGCTACAGCCCACATGGACAGAAAAGCAGGGTCCATTGCTTTCTTCATTCACTCTAATATCATTATCTTAGTATCATACAGTGCAGATTCAAATCCTGGCTATTCACCTGAGAGTAGTTTTACCACTAAGATAGCACCCCAGCATTCAAATCCCTCTATGATTTTCTGTAGAGGTAGGTTGAGGTGAGTTCTATTACTTCCAAAGATGAACACCGCCCTTCTCCCAGAGCTGAAAATGTATGGTTCTGACTGTATGCTTTGTGATACCATACATAGCAAATCTAGTTTTCAAACAAAAGATTGTGTGTGTTTTTCCCTTATTTCCACAAGGAACATTGCTTCTCTGACAATATTTTATCTGTAGTCAACCTTCACCCTATTAGAAGATTCCCAATCCTAACTCCCTTACAACCATTCATAGCTCACACAGCTTCTAAATGCTGACAAGTCAACATCCCTTGTGATACAAAAACAAACAAACAAAAAAACTACACAAAAACTCTTCAACTGTTGTAGGGAAAAAGCATTTCTACATGGAAAAGAAAATAAAGTTTTAAAGTAAACACATATTCTTTGAAAAGTCTGAAATACATAGGAGACCAAAAGTAAAAAAGGAAAAAAAAAATACTTATTTCAGAAAAATGCAGCTGACCAAAAGAGGCGAATCCTTCTGTCAAAACACACGCAAAAAACACATGCAAAACAGCTACTGGTCAGTGATTATACAAAAGCGTTACTGCTGACAAAGGACAGTCCAGATACAATTTATCTTAGAGTGTCCAATTTAGCCAAGGGTAAGGAAATAAGGCATAAACAAGATACTATAAAGAAGGTAGCTAAGTCTCTCCAGTCATGTATTTTAATCATTAAGTCTTGGGCAAGACAGGAAATTTCTAAAGGAAGTAAATGCACATACATAGCTGCAAGAAAAAGCTTATTCTAAGATCCCAACCTACATGCACACACAACTTTTAATATCCACTGAAAGCAATGGAGGATCTGAGCATAGCTTCTCCCACCCTCCTGGAGAAGGGTGCAACCCCTCTATTCACTAAGGGATTCCTGCTCAAATGCCAGTAACCAAAGCTGTAATTCCCTATCGGAAACAGAGAACTACTACTCGCTTCAAAACCCTGGGGTACAAAGACAACCAAACTGCCAGCAGCATAACCAGAGGGAGAAAAGCACACTTAGAAAAGGGCAACAAATAAACAGTAAAGTTCACTAAGCAAGACTTCCTCCCACAGAAAGCACTTGTAACACATCTGAACAACAAATTATCTACTTTTCCCTTCATATTCATTTACTCACCATTTGCTGTTCGAGTCAGTGGAGGGAACACTCAGCTATCCTCTCTTCCAATTTCCTAGCAAAATACTAACCAAGCATGTAACCAAGTTCAAGCTGATTAAAGCTCCCAAAATTACATGTTACAACTCTCAGCTGTGGCCTCTCACAGCTGTTCAGACAGTTACCCTCTGGAAAACAAGAAAATGCTGGGATAGGAAAGGAGAAAGCTTCATCATCTCTCTGTGTTTATGCTATTGCAGCTTTATGCTAAGATACTGAAGATTCCACATTTTATCTCCTTAATAGCTGCAGACAAAGCCCAGCACACATTCTTATCACCTCCTCACGCCCATGAACCAGTCATGATTCTTCCCTTGCAGAACTTAGCCCCTCTGAAGCCCTTGAAAAGAACAAGTGGATTTGTTTCCCATTTCAGAAGTGAATGCTGGTAGCCAACTAGCTGCTGGCAGCACCTGCCCCAACATCATGGAGAGGGTAGAATTCCTCTCACCTGCTCCTCAAAAGGCCACCTGCACTCTCCGTGTTCAGCAGAGTAAATCTCTGCAGCTTGGGTTCATTATGCTGCTACAAATGAGCTTGCCAAATCCTTCTTGTGAACAAATAATAGATATTTTAAAAACAAAGCAGGAGTTTGCTGCACTGCAGCTGTAAGATTAAGTTAAAGCTACGTTCAAGGAAAGAAAAAGGAAGAAGAAACTCTTAAATATGGTTCAAAAAATTTTATTCAAGACTAAAAAGTTAGAACTAGATGAGGAATTCAGGATGAAGACCTTGAGACCTTGGAAGATTTGAGTTTGGGGATTTTATGACCAAGCTAAAACTATTGCAGGGCAAACAGGGATGGAGCAGAAGACATGCTTAATAAGAAAACATGACTCAACTTTCAGCAGTAAAGAAAGAAAATGTATTATTTGTATTAAAACAGCTTCAGAAAAAGAAAAGGGAAATGACTGAAAATCAAAGTATTTATTCCTGTTGGGAGAAGAATGGGCATTATTCTAAAATAATAAATGAAGGAGTAGAGAGTAGGGGCCAAATGCTTTGTCTGGTAGATACAACTGATCACAAAATAGACCACATAGGCTATAATTAGCTCTAAGGTTTTTTTTCTTGCATCATTTACTTTCAGAATTAGTAATGTGTGTGAAACAGGGGGAGCAGCCTCTTCTCTGTTAATTTTTCCTCTGAATGAAGATGTATTCTTTGTGTGGAATGTTGCAACTATGGCTGTCATTTCAGGTTTCAGTTTAATTGTATAAATAGAAGAAAAACAGCGATGCCTCTAACAAACATGGAAAAATTGGCTCTGCTGTGATCTCAAATTCAGAATAAAAGTCACTGTCAACGGAAAAAGACTCTTCTCTCTGGTATAACTCTATTTCCTATGGACATTCCTTCCAAAGTCTTGGAGAAATTCTGGTACTGCTTAAAACTTTAAGGGGTATTTGGGATTTCTGTTCTCAGCTGACTGAGCACAGCCAGAGATTTCAGTTGTGGAAGAGCAATGCTCTTTGTTTTTGAGAAATATAAACACTAAATTTCTTCCCGTGAAAGAGAAGAATGTAAGATTGTAAATGAGGTATTTGTTTTTTTCTGTTTTAAAGATTTGAGTCTTGCAAGAAGCTAGCTTATTTAGCTCTTGGTTTTGTCTAACAGCGGTTAAAAATAAAATACACACACTATCAACTGAAATCAGGATTGAGGTTGTATGTGTGTATGCTCACACAATTCTGAAGGCTCTTTGCAAACACATATGGCTGTTTCATACACACTCTGTGGGACGTTGCTATATCAAATTGATTTGTACTGTTTACCACCCATAGTCAAATAGGAGTGGTCTCATGCTGGTTACAGCAAACAAGCTGCACTCCTGAAATGAAATACAGTACAGCAGAAAGTCCAGGAATATGATGTCATCAACAGAGGGATGAGTCTGCTCTGTTCAGGGAGGGGCAGAAAATCAGAAGTTACACTCATTCATACAACAGAAGGAGCGTGGCTGCTCACTGAGAAGTGTTGCACTCACTTGTTTGTACTTTCTCAGTAGCGAATTTGCAGTCAAGGTACGTGCTTCCACTTCTTTTTCATTTGAAAAGTTGTCATTATTTAAATTCAGTAGTTTGTTACTTTTTCGAAGCCACTTCTTGAATTCTTAATACATTTCTAGTTCAATTAGAAAAGAACTGGCATCATTAAGATTCCAAGAACAGAGGAAGAAAATAATTATCACTGATGCAGTGTGCTAACTTGGCAGATTTTGCTGAGGTGAAACATTTACAGAAAAAAAAGTGCTTTATTTCAGAGTGCTTAGGATGCCACATACACAGGGACTGTTGGGTATGGGCTACGTGAGGGAAACAATCTGTTCTGTCTGGAGGGCAGTCAGTGTGTTCCATTTGTTTTAGCTAGGAGAGAACAGAAGGTACAAATAGCTAACTTCATTTTCAGCTGAGAACTTACCTAACAAGAACGAGGGAAAAGGCAGTGACAATTCTTTCTGTGTGCCTTCAACGTTTTCTCACTGTTTATTGTTTTGATTGTCAACTTTGTGCCACAGTGTGGATGTGTTTGTACCTCATGCTGCTGACCTGTCTCATCTGTACTGGCAAAATGGCAAAGACTAAACCTTACGAGTTATTTCTTGTGTAACAAGGAAAGGTTTCAGTTCACCTTTGAACAACTTCATTGGTTTCCTTCTGATTTTTATATTAAAATGAAAAAATACAGTGAAAGCATGATTTATAAGATGCTTATAAAAATAAAAAGCTTAGAACTGGAAATGTAATTAGAATAGTATAACAGAAGGATCAAATACTGAAATATATGCTACTCATTTTCCATTACGCAGTATTGTAAGCAGTAGGCTGTGTATAGTAACGATAGTAACAAAATAGTCATGCAGCCAAAACAGTTCAAAGTTTGTCATTAGAATCCTTGGTTCTGATACGTTGTATGCAATCATACAGATGCCACCTCCTAAAATTAGAACGTGGTTTTATCTTGAGCAGTTGTACACATATTCTTAGAGAAGCTTGAACAGAGATAGTAAATAATATATTTCTTTTTAAAGCAGAATCTCTAAATCTGAAGTATCAGGATATTGTGTAATATCTGTCATGTGGCTCCTATCTTTTCTGCTTTTTTTTTTTTCTGGAAATTCATTAAGGAAATAATGAAGAGAAGCATCTTGACGCTTCAGAATCATTCAGAAACTTCCAAATATATCTGTCTTTTCAGTCTGAAGAGCACAAACATAAAGAGAAGAGATAAGCATACCTAAGTTAATAAAGATGATGGGATAGACAGAGCAGAGACATCTCCAGAACACTTCTGTCAGGTTTTCCATTGAGCCCTGTACATGCTAGAACAAGATTAAGTGAGTAAGTCAGAGTTACCTGAACGTTTTGTACTGCCAACCCAACAGAAAAGCCCAGCCTTTCCTCTTGAGTTAGAGCTTCCTGAATTAAGGATCTCATACCCACAATAGAAAAAAAGAATCTCAGAGCTGTATTCTCAGAGCAAGTATTATCACATTTAAACTCCTTTCCCAGATAGAAAACAAGAGGTACTGGGAAGAATTTTAGCCTATTAATTATGAAGAGGATAAAATTCAGTGCTTAGGAAAAGTCAGTTTTAGATAGTGTATTTCTTCCTGGAAAGAAGGAGGCAAAAACTTTTAGAAACCCAAACCTCACTGTTTTCAGAGTCAGAGTAGGAAAAATAAATCTTATTGCAAATCCAGGAAGACTTGCTAGTGAATAGAGCTTTGCTTTAAAAACAAACACATTCCTTCCCAGTAACCAAGTCAGCAACAAATGTACACCTGAGCTCATTAGCAATGTTAATCAATATGAAATTTAAAAGAGAGAGAGAGAGAATAAACATTTTCAGTCAAAATGCCATTTAGCTAAAATCTGTTTTTTCTTTAAAAGCTACACATAAGCCAGGCTTGTTCTTTTGTCACCAGTGGATTTTAGAGCCCTCCCTCCACTCCAAACTTTTGGATTTTCCCTGCCTTATCTAAATATTGGTCTCTCTTCCTCCTTGTATGCTTCAAATTTTACACACACATGGATGAAACGTGTGCTCCTGCTCAGCTGATGCGTGACTGCCAACAAACAGGGCCTCAAAGTGAAGGCAGAAGCTGTCCTTAGCTGATCTGCTGCTTCAGCTGGTGTGACTTTGGGTGCAGATGCCTGAAGCCTCCAGCTTCTCCTTGCACAATGGATTTGCAGCACTGTTGCTTTTCTGTTTCTCCTCCCTGTGCTGCTGCACAGTGTTTCTGACCAGGGAAAGGTTAAACAAGTGACTTTTCTTGAAGTGAATCTATTTCCTGAGCTGATTATACCATTTGAGTACTTGTGACATCTGCAAAAGAGTCACAGCCTACAGCACTGGAGTGGGAACATGCAGTGGGGCAGACTGGGAACAGGTGAGGCAGCGATGCTTTCAAGTGACATTGCCACATATGTCCTCACCTTTTGAGAGTACACAGCTGGGTGAGCCCCTCTCCTAGCACAGCTAAGGAAGAGGACATCCCCTGGTGAGCATCGTAAGGAGAAGGGGTTTGTTTTGTCCAATAGAGACTGGACTGAAATCACACTGGTCAAACAGAAAAGTAAATATGAGCCAGCAGTGTGTGCTTGCAGCCTTGAAGGCCAACTGTATCCTGGGCTGTATCAAAACAGGGGTGGTAGAAAAGCAAGGAAGGGGATTATCCCCCTCTGCTCTGCTCTGCCTGTGTGAAGCCCCATCTGGAGTATTGTGTCCAGGCCTGGGGCCCCCAGCACAAGGAAAACATGGAGCTGTTGGGGTAGGTCTAGAGGACAGTCACAGGGATGATCAAAGGGCTGGAACACCTCTGTTGTGCAGAAATGTTGACAAAGTTGGACTTATTTAGCTTGGAGAAGAAAAGGCTCCAAGGAGACCTCATTGCAGCCTTCCAGTACTTGAAGAGAGCTTATAATCAGGAGAGAGACTGACATTTTAAAAGGGCAAGGAAGAATGGTTTTAAACTGAAAGAGGAGAGATTTAGGTTAGTTGTTAGAAAGAAAATTTTTACACAGAGGATGGATGCAGTGGCACAGGCTGACCAGAGAAGCTGTGGGTGCCCCATCTCCAGAGGCTTTCAGGATCTGGTTGGATGGGGCCCTGGGCCCTGACCTGGTGGAGGACAGCCAACCCATGGCAAGAGGTGGAACTGAATAGTCTTTAATGTCCCTTCCAACCTATTCCATTTGCTGATTGTATGATATAATACAGGCTCAGGGAACAGTTTCACGACAGATTCTGTTCAAACTGGAGCCCCCTGATCCAGCTCCCCATGAAGTCAGGCTCCTATAAGGGAAACAGTGAGAACTCCAAACCCGTATTGGAGGGAGGAGAGGGCATCCCTGTGGCATGACAGCCTGGAGGCAGTGAGGACTACCACAGCAAGATGAGCAATGCAAGAACACTAAATACAGACACTGCAGGCTGCTGTCTTCCCATAAAGTTAGACCTGCTAGCTATCACCGCAGGGATGATATGCCATTCACTTAGAAGCAATACTAGCATAGTGAGGCTGAAGAACACTGACCGTGGTCCATCACCTCACTACAAGCCCCAGACAGTAGAGAACAGACGCAAAGGGAACACAGAGCAGAAAGAAAAGGAAAAATAGCACAAGGAGCAAAGTTGCCTGCTGAAAGCAAACTGTCTCCATTCTGATGATAAGCAAGCCCAGAGCATTCAGACATTGTGGAAAATCTGCTCCATTACAAACTGCTTCAGGACTCTGCAAATATGCTGAAGTGGTGGATTTTACCTCTTTTTGCTGCTGTGCTGTATTTACCTCCCCTGTATATTAACTCTTCAGCATGATTCAGCAGCTCTGGGATTGTCTTTGTGATCCCTGCAAATAAGGAGGAACTTTCAGGTTTGCAGACCCTCCAGGGCTAAGCCTTTTACACTCAGGTATGCCAACGTGATGAGGGTGTTGCAAACAAAGCCAGGCTTCGAGCTCTTGAATTGCCAGAGAGTGGAGCTTCCTAAATGCAGAAATCCATTTCTCACACTCATTATCTGCAATAACCTCAGCAATATGGAGAGCAAGCTGTGGTTAGAGATCAAGGTCATTTTGATATTAACAGGATCTACATATGCATGCACATAGGCAGAACTGGCTATAGCGGGTTTTCCTCCTGCAGTGTTCCTGCAAGTTATTTGGGAGCTGCATCCCTGTGACCCCGGAGGGGCTTTTTCCCTTTCTTGTGGCTGTATGGTCTGCCAGCTGACTGCCCAAAAGGCTGCTGCTCTTGGGTCACAGAACACAAAGGATGGGCAGCAGGCTCCCCTCCAGAAGGCAGATGCAAGCCCCTGCCCACACACATGAAGCAGACCCCAGCAATGGTAAACGGCTTGCAGACACCAGGCAGGCCAGTAAGCTGGGAGCAGCTCTTCAGGTCTCCTGAGCTTTGTTGCAAGCAGCTGTGAGGCTTTCATAATTCAAAGGTGGGACCTGATCCTTAAATACAGAATCACAGAATATCCCAAGTTGGAAGGGACCCAGAAAGATCATTGAGTCCAACTCCTTGCTCCATGCAGGAGGATGGAAATAATGAAAACATTGTCACTAGGTTTTGGCTCAGCTTTGCATGCACCTCTTATATTCTCCAGCACTCTTTCCCTAAAATGGGCTATATTCTTCGCTCTTTCTATTACATTTAGCTTCTACTTAGACTATAGGCAATTTGAGGCAAAACCTGCCTGTGTACTTGCAGGGCTCTTGCACACTGATTACCACTGAAGCACCAGTTTAACAAAGACAGGATGGTAATAGAATCATCCTACAGGTTTTGCTCTGCCCACTCCTTCTGATGCTGGGCACTGAAAATCACAAACTATTTTTCCCAAAGTGAACAACAAAGCAACAGGCAAATGGTTTGTGGAACTACAAGTGAGCCTGAAATCTTTGTTTTGTGGAAATGTTCTCTCTTTTTTCTCTAGGCAATCATAGAAATATAGAGAAACACATGCAGAGAGGTTATTAGCATCTTGTCAGAGAAGCAAAATGCACGCTCCTCTACATAATCACTATACCCACCCACCTCTGTTGTACTCATTTCTATGCCATCCTCTGAGATGGGGCAATCCATCTCAAACTTTCTGACTCCAACACTTGTTCCTGGTCCCCACATTTTAACTTGCTACAAAAAATTATATATATGTATATATTGCCATTCATTTGTGATTTGTTCATCTATTGTGATTGACACATATATGTTTGTTTATTTCTTCTCCTTTGCTCAGGCAAGTATTATATTTTATTTATTATAGTTAATGCTGAAATATGCAAGTAATGAGAATCTGGGAGTAATCCTCATGAGCATTAACAAAAACACTTATCTTCTCAGAAACCATTCTTTATAGGGATTTACAGCAAGTACAAGAATCACATAATGAAAATAACCTACTGGCAGTTTACAGAAGAAGGATGCTGGTTTAAAATTTGAGAGCTTTTTAAATGTTGCTGCTCTTGCTTGTTTGTTTGTTTGTTTTCTTGGTGAGCTGCAAGTTCATTTTCAAAGTGATGCTATTCCAGCCTGGTTAAATGCACATAACAAATCTGACAAGAAGGCAAATTGTGAATGGAGGGGATATTATTCACACTAGATCTAAATTTATAACATATGCACTCATAAAAACACAGGTAGAGACATGTTGCATGACATATGGATTGTGTGCTCTCACATTCTACTTACATCATTTCCCTGGGAAACTTTTTTTTTTTCATTCAGAAGTCACCTCATAGCCAAGAAATTCCAGTCAGCTGGCTCAGCAAGAGGAATATTTCCCAAAACCAAAAGGAAGGAGAAGTAACATAGTGGAGTCAGCTTTGGAAAGACATTTCCTGCAACATTTGGGAAATGTCAGTCCTTTTCAGAAATGCAAGACAGCTACTTGTTTCCTTCCATAATAGACTTGGCCTACCAGTTGGTATCTAAAGCATGAATACGGTGCTGTGCAGGACATTGGGAATTTCATACTTCTGCACTTGCAAAAAATCCAGGTTTTATAACATTTTGAATAGAATTTCCAGGTAAAAACTCTTATTAATTTGGTGTATATTTGACTCAAACAGAAATTTTTATTCATTCATTTTTTGCTTTCAAGCCCTTTTCTCTCCTGGGAGATTAAACCCCTATTTTCCTTCTTGCCTTCTTTCCAGTGTTCCTTCCTTCCAATTAGTAATCTTTCTCCGGTGTTTTCTTTAACAGTGTTATGTTCTCTTCCAGAACTCACATCCCCCCATTTCCTCTCCACCTGTTCCTGGCCTGCCACAAGACTTTTCTGCCTGCTGCAGAGAGCTGTTGCATGCCACAGACAGCTTTATGTGCTACAGTGCCTGCAAAATTGGAGGTACCTGACTTCAAACAGGATGTGATTAACTTAAATTAGAATATTTTCCCAAATGAACTAAGCTGGTCAGAAGGTAGAAATTCTGTTTCACATAAAAGTTGGAAGGGGCAAAAGGAAGGAATTCCCATCTGGAATGAAAGAATCTTGACATTCTTTGTAGCAGCAAGAAACCAAACGACGTGCACTTGGTCAGGGGAAATCTGCCTGGGAATGGGCCCCACAGAATTAAGAATTTTGAATGAGGCCTCTTTCTTCTAAAGCAAGCTCCTGGTGGATAATGTAGTACATTGGCCACTTTCATTCTCAGTGTTTTTTTGGTTTTTTTTGGTTTTTTTTTTTTTTTTTTTTTTTTTGGAGCTGCTTCACTTTGTAAAGATAATAAACTATTTGGATAGCCACAGAGCTCAAGAGTGAATCTGAGCCTCATGCTGAGCCATGAGCTACTTGTCTGTATGCCTCCTTCATTGTTCAGAATCAGAAACTACATCTCCAAAATCTTCCCTGTTATTTTTCCCAAATCATTTTTGGGGGGAAAAAAAATTAAACCTTTTTCTCAATAAATTTTCTGTTTTGGTTGTCCTTTTAATAAAAGAATTCTGCCTCCTCTGACATGTAGTAAAACATTTCATACAGAGTTGCAGCAATAGGTGAAGTATGGGAAGATATGATCCATGAATTGTTACCACTGTACAGGCAGGACAGTATCTCTGATCTCATGTCATACTACATAGCTGCCCAGTGACAACCCAACATCAGTTGACTGCTCAACCTTAGAAGGATCTTTGCTTTTGCTAGCTGTGGGTACAAGAATTCTCTGAAGGGGCTGTGGCATGTATTCAAAAAAAGAACCCTTCAAACAAAATCCTCACCATGTTTTTGTGTTGGCACTCATAATCTCAAAAGAGCAGATAGACAAATCTTGGCAACCACTTGTGCTCAAAAACTGTGGCCACACAGTGAACAAGAGATTTTCTCTATCAGATTCCAGCAAGTCTCCGACATCTCCTGCTGTTAACAAGGGAGGACAACAAATTAGCACCTGGTTTAATTTCAGAACACTGGCAAAGAATGAAAAGGCAAAAATAAGATCATAATCCAAACACTGTTTGTTGTAAACTGGCGTTGTAAATCACACCAGTTCTCAGACGGAGAAGTATCCTGAGCCTTCCAGACCACAGAGTTGAAAAACACATGACTGCTTGTACGGTCTAGTTTATCACCAAATACTTGTCAACATTTATTTGAATGCTTCATTCTGAATTTCCATAGGAATACCGTGCACCTTCTCATAAAAATTGTCATTGGTCTTCTATGTTTCTCCTTGAGAAGGGAACTGTCTGGTGCTTGGTTCTCCAGAGAGTACAAAATGGAAAAGAAAATCAACCATTATATAGTTAATCATACTTTCCAACCTATTCTGCTGTCTGAGCCCAGTTTGATGTTTGAAAACTTCATCTTTACTGGATGATGTCCATATATCATATGCTTTTTTGGAAGGCATTAAGAGAGCCCAAGGCATTCTGTTATTACTATCTTCTAGAAAAGACAGATTGAGTATGATACCTTCAGATATCTGCATGCGCAGCATGCTGTTGAGGATAACTGTATCTGTAGATGAAATCTTTGTTGCAGCAGCACAAAGTGTGTTGTAAAAATGTAGCAGAGCCTGATCAGCTCAAGAGTAAAATCTATTGGAGATACTTAGCCTTTTCTCAAGTCATAGTCGTGAGAGTCACTTGTGAAAACGTGTAGAAAATGCTGCATTACTGCAAATGCCATTAATAACTGTGTAAACATTATTGTAATTGGAGGCACTCGGGGCAAATCAGCCTTTTTTTGCCTAAATGGCTGTTAAAATGTTCTCTAGAAGCTAGAAGCAAAGTACTTTCAGGGCACAGAGCCATTCATTTGAAAGGCAAATCTCAACATTAATTAGTACACAAAGGAAGCAGCATGAATAAACATTATTTGGCCATTAGACCTTCACATTTTACCTAGTCACGAGAACTTAGAGCTGATACCCAGGAAAAAGAGCTGTTAGGAGAAAGGAATGGCTAAACAGGGCCAAGGAAGTCTGGTAGGAATAATGTAGAGCTGAAGAGGACATCCACGTGCTCATCAATGAAGGAGCCTTAAGTGGAGTTTCATAAGCTGCTGAGCAACTCTTCTGTGCCTCCACTAAAGCAAGGCAAGTAAAGGAACATCAGTTGCTCCATCTTCCTGCAAACAGAAGCACTTCAGAATTTAGTTTTTTCCTGTTACTATTCCACCTCTGTTGCTCTATTCATATTGTCCAGAGCTTTCTGCAGGATATTCCCACTGTACATGGTAGGGAAGACACCAAGAAATTTATGCCACTTGGTATGCTTCCTCAGTGTTTTCCTATTTTTCGGCCATGTAAAAATAAGTGCATGAAGGCAGGTTTGGTTTACTTTTCCTCTGTTATTTTGCCCATATGTACCTTTTTTTTTTTTTCCGGAGAGAACACATAAAAGTAAAAACAAAAACCATTGCCTCTAGCTCATCTGATTTAGTTGTTGCCAAGGTACCACAGAGCTTTATATAGCATTCCTAGTGTCCCAAAAGACAAGAAGCAGGAATTTTCTTTAAAAACAACAGCAATCCAAAGTCCAATACACTGAGCACCACATCAAACTTACTCATTTCAAATACAGGAAATTAACTATTTTTCAGATTTTAAGTGTGTTTTGTTGTTAAGCATAATTTTATGTTTCAACCATTTTTTTTCCACAACAAATCAGCAGCTTCTCTTTTTCAACTCTTAAAACCTGGACTGTTTTAACAGACTAATTCCCAGGAGACCCTTTTCCTTCTCTTCTTTTGCTGTAATTCTGTATTTCATTTTATAGCTGTAATGCTCTATTTTATAGTCCCCATAATGCTCTGCTAAGCCTCACAATTTGCTAGTTTGTAGTAATATCAAATGGCAAAGGGTCACCAGCAGCATCTGCGGTTATTTCAAGAACTCCAAGGTTGTTGCCTGGCTCCAGAAGCACGTGCTTCTCAGAGGCCCTATCTCATACTCATTCCAAAATACCCATACTCAAGCACCTGAATGGCCTCCCAAACACATTTGGCTGCTGCTGTTCTTCAAAATAGTTGATTTTTTTCTCTTATGCATCTCCTGTTCTATAATGACTTAAGATCTTTTCTAAAGTCTTCCATATCTCCCCCTCTCCACAGTTCTCCCTATGATCACCTAATGAGACAAGTGAAGGAACATAAATATCTGTAAGGCGAATTTAACAGTACATTCTTTAGTACTACACAGATAACACACATTTGAAACATGACTCAAACAGTCCACTGCATCACACAACAGCTCATAAGCAGATGTGACCGGGCACATGTCAGCCCACAGCATCACCCCTCAAAGTAGGCATCCAGGCTCCCTTCTGCCACCAGGGAAAACCCAGTCAGTTAAAGTCAGCTTATCTCTACTTACTTTTCTGACTTTGAAGAGCCATACCTCTGTCCTGATATTAGCAAGAAGCTTCTTTAGCACAAGTCAGTTCACATGTTGCTTTCAACAAAAATGTCCATAGCTTCCTAAGGATCCTCTGTTGACCTTCTGCTTCTGTTTGTTGGGCTAAATTCAACTTGAAGTTTCAATTATTAGTACAAGAAGCACAAAATAAGAATCTTAGGATAATCCAAGTTGGATGGCATCAAGGAAGTCTAACTTCTTGCCATTGTCTGGGCCAGTGGTCTGGTAAGATCGTGTTACTCAAGTTTTCATCCTTTCGTATTTTTAAAACTACTGATGACAAAGTTGAAATTGAATGATTTAATGTCTGGAGAAACTTGAAGACCTTTTTCTTTTAATCTAAGGCTAGACTATGATGTTAAAAATAACAATTTCTCATTTCAGATGAAATAAATCTATAGTAACAAAAAAGTACTTTCAGAACAGAAGCAACTTCAAACTTAGGTTCCATTTGCATCATTTGGAGGACATTCTACTGTTAGTAGAACCGTTTCTAAAATAGGTAGTAACAAATAAGAGAATGAACACCACCAATGTAGACCAAATCTATACAGAATTCATAGCGAGACTGGCCCTTTTTCATACACAATTACCCTTCCCACTGATTCAGTTCAGATTTTCCTCTTCCTACCAGTTTTTACAGGACTCCAGACATTTTGTTCTGCTGTTCACAATCTCTTGTAGTTATTTTACACATAGATACCATATTCTATCAGAACTATTGGACTTATTGAATAGGATATATAAAGCATTGAAAAATAAAATCCCAAGTTATTATTGGATATGAAAAGTATGGGATTTTTCTGGAAAAGCATAATACTACAGGGTCTTAAGTGACTCCTTTCAAGATATCAATTCAGAAAAAAAATATTATGTAAGGTGCTTCATCTCACTTGATTGGGCTTCTGTTCTTAGCACGTCTTTCTTTAGTTGATTACAACAGCAAGTATTGAAAGTGTGCGTCTTCCCATCCCACCCATGGGAAAGAATAATAGCCTATTCCCACCTTAAACCCATTGTTATTGAGATAATTGCTTTAACAGAATACATATTTTTCCTTTTTTTCTAACATAATTGACCCTTAATGGTAACTGCAGCGTAGTAGCTGTTGTTCCATGGTGTGCTTCAAGTTTACACACCAGAGCCTCTAAACTCCTCTTTAAAAAGTAAAAACTTCATTTTTGTTCACTGCCTTAATTTTCTGACAAACTGGGGACTTCATTCTCATTAAAAAGCCTTTCCTTCTACAAGGTTATTTTTGTCCCACTTGAGTTCCTCAATCTGGTTCAACATGAAGGCTCATAAAACTGAATAGTAATTGTGAGGGTAGCCATAGGGTGGAAAGGAACAGCAGAGAATAAAGAGCAGGAACTGCTTAAGCCAGCATTGCCACAGGAAGTATCTGCTGATCTACAATATCATGTGAACTAAAGCCAAGTAAAGATTACTTATACAAAGGGTGGAAATTAGAAATGAGTCACTGAGACAGTAAAAGCAGAGAATAAATCTTCTCATTGTAAAACTGAAGGTAAGAAACATTTTAAGAATTATTCAGGCACTTCTTCTGCCTCTCCAAAATAATGAATACATTCTCAGTAAAGCAGAATTAAAAGGATATTCTGAGTAACTTTCAGAGTACATTTCACAACAGCCACATAATTATACATTTTTTATATTCAGACAAAGACACAACTCAAATGCTATCTAAGGCCTAAGAGAGGGAAACAACCAATCCCATTGCCCTTGGTCTGGTTGGAAACAAGAGAGTTAATATACTGGGGACAGATGACAAAGATGATTTCTGAAATAATAAAGTTGAGAAAAAGTTGAATGAGCAGCTTTGAAAATAAGCCTAAAAGAGAAAGAACAGAAATCATAAAGAGAATGTCTTTCCTGTGTTTTTGTTAACAACAAAGTCCAAAAATAAGACCCACCACAGAAGATGACCTTGATCTTGTGACATGTCTTCCAGTCCTTGCCAAAAATCTTCTGCTTAGGCTATTCCATCAACTGTTCTTGAGGCCTACTGGACCTGCAGGTGTGAAGATAAAGGATACGCGTTGAAGTTGTTATGTCATAACATCATAATAAATTGAGAAAAAATAAAAATCTCTTTGCCCTGTAAACGTTATCCTGGAATGAAACCCTCTAAATGTGTTAAAATGAAATCTACATATCAATGAATGGCAAACATTTATGACCTGTCAGATGGTCTCAGATGAGGCAGTTAGAGGAAGTTCTGTCACATCTTATTTTCTTAAGTCAATAAATTTTAACATTATAGGCCCTTGAGAAAGCAGAAGTAATACTTTCATTCAGCAGAAAACAGACTTTCTAGTAAGCACCATGATGCAGAAAACCACCCTTACCTATAGCATCTTTTAAACTCCTGTTATTTCTCATTTCAGTAACAGCAGATCTGTCAGGCAGGTGCCTTTTTTTAATTCTTATGGCTCTGACAGCTCCTCTGTTGCATTTATTGTAGTTTTTATAGCAGCAGGAAGAAGCATGGCTGATGGACTAGTGGGCAACACCAAAGGAAAGTTGGCTTCCTAAGCTGTCTTCAGGTATATTTAAGAGGACAAATCCTCACAAAAAATAAATAGCATTGGAACACCCTGAGGTCTGCACCAGATCAGAGATTTAGACTGGAGATTGTGGCAGGCCTTGGGTGTTTTGCTGTTTCTTTCTGCAACTGATCTTTCTTCTAAAAAAGCACTTCACTAAACTCTCATATTTCAGAAGCAAGCCAATGCCTCTCTTAATTTGTAACCACTCAAAACTATTTTTTTCCTCCCAGATTTTCTGTTCTTTGTACCATCGTCACCTGGTTATATATAAAGCTACAGGTACATATGACAAACCAGCTACTGGCCGTACCTAAATAAACAGAAAATACTGTTAAGGATGATTCCACACACTCTTCAGTGTGGATTTCAGCTGGGTGTTCTATCCAGCCTTCACAAGGCCTTTGTTCTGAATCTGTATCACTGAAATGAATTTCGGGTCTGGATACCCAACTCCCAGGCACTACCACCAAATAGGTCTGACACAATTGCTTCCATAACTGTGACAACAAGAGATAGTCATTCCAGGGAATAGGAGAGGTATAAATTGATTCTATGTAATCTCACAAAAATATTGATTTACATTCTGATAAATAGCAAAACCTTACCTGAAAAAGCTTATAAAAGCCATGAAGTTGATTAATCATCAGTATTGTACTACTTTATTTTAGGGCACACAATCTGGAGGCATGAATAGACTTCTGCAATAACATTTGTCCACAAGATGAAACACGCCGTTTCATTTTAATTGAATACTCTTTCCCTAAGTTCAGTGCATGTATCTAATGGGCAGGAGTCAAATGGATAGGACCAGGCTCTGTTCAATAGTGCCCAGCAACAGGACAAGGGGCAGTGGGTACAAACTACAATACAAGAAGTTCCACATATACACAAAGAAAAACTTCTTTACTTTGAGGGTGACAGCACTGGAACAAGCTGCCCGGAGATGTGGATTCTCCTCTTGAGATACTCAAAACCTACACGGATACTTTCCTGTGCATCCATGTGTGGGAAACCTGCTTTAGCTGCAGGGTTAGACTAGATGATACCCAGAGGTCACTTCCAACCACTACAATTCTGTGGTTCTGTGAAGATGCTGGCAACAAAATTCTCCTGCAGTGTTTGCATTTTAAGCAGTCAGAAGGAATAAATCAATAAGCCAGTTTCAACTTCTTACCGCTGATTTTTTTTTTAGGGTTTTTTTTTTTTTTTAAGTTTTTGTGTAGACTTATATCCTTCTTTATGTAATCCAAATAAAAGAAGCAGTAATTTGTGTATGAGATGACATAATGCTGTTTCTCTAAGCAAACAAAACATACAATAATAATATTTATAATTCAGCCTTTTCCATTTTTAAAAATGTTGTCTGGTATCACTACCACTTACGTTGATGCTAATAAATAAGACCAAGAATGACTAAGACCTCAATCCAAGTGCCTGGATATATATCAGTACTGAACAAAAAAGTTCTTGAGCTGGGCAGCACAGACTCTGGTGACTTGAGAGTTGATTCTATTGTCTAGGGGGAGGGAATGTTCAAAGTTTGCCTTGAATAAAATTGAATCAAACCTCCCTTCATCCTGGCAAATTTTCTGGTGGATAAGAAGCCTTATACTGCCCAGAGAAGTAGGCATGTTTTAAGAGGCAGAGCATGGACACTGTGACACAGTGGGAGAGTGGTGTAGTGGTTCCTAGCACTTATTCCAAAGTGACACGACAATGGTTAGCTGACCTTGATCACAAAAAGGAAAGGAAATGAGAAATTTTTCATGTCTGTGTGAAAAGCTGATAAACGGTAAACCTAGGACAACAGCAGTAGCTGGCAAGCACTCAGGGTGAAGACATTTGACAGAAATATAACTGCAAGGATACTCAGGTCCTTGTTTAGTTTTAAGCTGTATCTACTATTGCTTGAGGGCAAAAGAAGAGCTCTTTGTTGTAGGAGACCATAAATTAGAAATGGAAGCGTGGAGGCCTGCAGTGACTCATTTCATCCCTAAGATCCTAGCTGATGTCATTCATGGACAATTTGATCATACCAGGATGTGGCTATAATTTACAAATAAGAGAAAGCATAAACTTTCAGAACCTGAAATACTACATCATGTTTGTAATTCCAGTACTTTTGTAATCAGAAATATTGCTATGGGCTAAACAATCCTGCCTCAAGGAATGTTTATGCTACTTTTTTGTCAGTGTAATTCAAACATCTCATCATTAATTTGGATATCAAGAAGAAAAAGTCCATAAACTATCAAACTGAGTATTCTGGCTAAGTTTAAGGTAGTCCTTTCCTTCCCATTTTAGTCTCCAATACCTTTATTTACATAACAGTTTACACTTAGGTTTCCCAATCCTCAAGAAACAAGCAACCAAAAAGGTTGAGGTTGTATGGCAACAGTTTCTATCTTCTGCTTTCTCCCCTGTTCTTTCAGATTATTTCTCGCTATATCTCAGCACATGAGCAAATATTTAGCATAGTACAGTAAAAGTTTAACACCACTGTCAGAGGTACCCAAATCTGATTGTGAAAAACATTCACTTGATGAAGCATGGGTATTTCTCCATTTGGAGAAGAAAACATCTCAGCTTTCCTGGAACTCACAAATATCCATTAGCACTATTAACTGAGCTCTGAGCTTTTTTCCTCCTCATTTGCATTTCTTATTTCACAGCTCTTGATCTTTAGAGGGCTTATCATTGTGCTTCATCGCATTCTGCATCTCCTCCTTCACACCATCCATAGTCTTTAGCATGTACAGCAGTAGTGTTGAGACCTTACATCTTCACCTAATAATTTAAGGGACTCCTGGACTCTGGGCATTATCTTTGACTTCCTGCTCCTCTTACACCTCTCTTGTGGCATGCCCCCTCAGCCAGGAAGGTACGTACAAGTCCATCCTTGATTAATAGAAGAACCCACCAGGTTTCCAGGCAAAGCCAAGAGGTGTTAATGACTGTTCACAGCGCTCAGGTCTTTCAGGTCATGGCATTTCTGACTGTCACCTTTTGGGGTCCCTCTCCCCTTACCTCTAAACAACCCATGACCACAGCAATTACAGTACATTACCCTCTTCTTCCCAATCTCTTTGTGAGTGTACCTTATTTGCAACATTGGCAGGATCATGCCATTGCACAACATATGACTGCAATAGCCAATCCCAAAGCCCTGCTCCACTGCTCAGGACAGTGTTTGAAAATAGTGGAGGGCTGGGTGCCACCAGCACGGGCAAGGTGTGGCTATCTGCCACACCAGCCATGCTGCAGCCTCTGACTACCAAAGCCTACGCCCAATACTACTAGCAAAAAATAAAATTCTGGAACAACAGAAAACAATGACTGACAGCATTTTTATCCAACTGTAAAGGATGAAGTATCCAATAATAAGAGGTTAACTTCAGCAGAAACAAATTCAACCTACTACAGCAGTCCTTCATAATCAATGATAGTGAATTGCTTTACAGTTTACATCAAAATCATCAGATAAAATCAGTCCAAGATGAGACATTAAAACTGTTTTGCATTGCACACACAGTGTCTTTGTGAGGGGATTGCATTTGTTTTCACTGTCCTGAGATAAGACAATGTCAAATCAATCCCTTTTCTAAATTGTGGTTGTGTATATCATAATTTATTCAGTAAGCACATGGTTCAAATGACTTTCCCGTGCTGCAGAGAATAGCCCCAGTCAATTGTTTAAATAGGACACGTAATGACGATTAGTACATTTTACACTATTCACGCCCTCATTTCTAACAATGTTTTACAGAAGAGCCTGAGCTAAGGACCAAGGAGACAGATCAGCCAGGAGCCGCACAGCATGAGCCTTGGTCACATTCTAACTAGGTCCTGAAGTCTGTTCCTAGACCACAGTAATGTGACAGAAGTAACTTATTTTAAACAATTCTCCGTCTTTCCTTTCTAAAATGCAACCGTTTAAAAGGTGAATTAAAAGGAAAAAAATATCATTAACCAATGGGCAGTTTTTGTGCTTCCGTTTGCTGTAAAATTATTCCTGGTTCTTGCTTTCCTATTAGTCATAATTATGAGAAAGAGGCATAGAAATTGCCAACAGTATCATAGCCTTTATGACTTTGAATTACTAATGAATGCCTTATGAAGTATCTGCAGATATTCAACCTCAAAGAATTTCATAGTGCACTCAATTCTAGCTGCTGCCGGCTCCCAGCAGAAACAACAGTTCTGCTTACGGCATCGCTCAACAGAACTTCTGTTCTCAGATGACCTTCTGTTGGTCCATTAGCATTTCACTTCCTAAACGTTCTTAGAGCATGAAGTGCCAGGAAAAAGGGCTACAAAGAGGGTGAAGGGTCTAGAGGGCAAGGTGTTTGAGAATCGACTGTGGCCTCTTGGCTTGTTCAGCCCAGAGCAGAGGGGGCTGAGAGGAGGCTTATGGCGGCCTGCAGCTCCTCACAGGGAATGGCGAAGCAGCGCTGAGCTCTGCTCTGTGTGACAGCGACAGGGCCCCAGGGAACAGCACGGAGGTGTCAGGGGAGGGGCAGCTGAGGGTGTTGTTTCATCTCTAAAGGTTCTCAGTCTCACTTGTTTTATCCAGTTCACTTGTACTGCCTGACAGTTTTGTTGTAAATTTTATAGCAGAGACTTTTTGTTATACTTAATGAAATGCAGTCTTGATCTTTGCATTTGGTTCCCAAGCACTACAGTTTTAAAATAAATACACAGAATCCGGTCATCATTTTTCAGCACTTCTTCACCTAGCAGCCAAATGTCAACATGCATACCCAGCATTGACTTTTATCAACCAACTAATGCATTAACCAGAACATGAATGAGAACTTCATCTTTCCAGGAATTACAGGCATCTTCACTGCCAAGTTACCAATGAGTCAGAAAAATATTTTAGTTAAAAATACATCTGAAAAGCTTCCAGTAATACCACAATATTAACAGAGGTATTTTAAAGAACTGGAATAAGACAAACAATATTGCTGTCACCAAGTCCAGATAACTATGCATACAGGCCTAAATTCTTATATTTGGGCATTCAGTGTCTCAGAAACATAGCAGTAATTACCACAGCTAACATTTTAACAGCACCAAGTGGAACCTGGACATTCAACTGTTTGATTCTACTAACATTTAAACACGTATCTGAGATTTATGTCCTTAAATAATTCCCTCTAAGACCCTAGGCTGTTCTGAATGTTTACAATACAGCACCTGGTTTTCACATTGTGCTCATACAGTCAAATTAGCTCACTGAAGCTTCACTGCAGACAGGTAATAGAATCAGAATATCCCAAGTTGGAAGGGATCCATAAGGATCAAGTCCAAATCCTAAGGTCTTTGCTTAGATGATGGCCACTATCTTTGCCAATCTGCCAATCCACCTGCTATGGACCTATTAAACCTAGGTTCCCTTCCAAAGGTTGTACTATGCATCTCTTCTGTGACTTGCCTGCAGAAAGAGATGGTAACCCAAGTACAGAAATATGCAGGTGATTCCAGTGAACTGACAAAGCCACACTGCTTCCAAATACTAATCCTCGCTCCTGCAGCATTCTCAGTGCAAACTAGACCTCCAGACTAAATTGCTGTGAGAGGAGATTTTGATAAAAATAAGGAGCTTTGGGGAGAGGAAACATTATTGAATTCCATCAGTTCTAGTTTTACAGAAGAAGGTGGAAAATGTTGAGAGACATGCCACAAGCCTGTGAGCTTTTCAGCTGAAAGCACAAGTCTCACAGCGATGTATCTTCCTTTGGGAGACTATGAATATCGATACACAAAGATAAGAAAAAGAAGTAATCATCACCCTCATCAAAGAATTACAAAGAAAAAGAAAGAAAGAAAGAAAGAAAGAAAGAAAGAAGAAAGAAAGAAAGAAAGAAAGAAAGAAAGAAAGAAAGAAAGAAAGAAAGAAAGAAAGAAAGAAAGAAAGAAAGAAAGAAAGAAAGAAAGAAAGAAAGAAAGAAAGAAAGAAAGAAAGAAAGAAAGAAAGAAAGAAAGAAAGAAAGAAAAGCAAAACAAGTAAGCTTGCTGTTTTCTTTTATTCACTTACTAGTGAATAAAGGTTGGCAAATGTTCTTTGCCAGTTTCAGTTAACCTGCTTATTACAATGATGGCTGTTGCTTCACACCCTTAAAATTGTTCCACATATGCAGTCGATGGCAGTTTGCTCTGTGAAACCCTTTGAGTGCAAGCAAGGCGACTACAGAAAAGCTACCCAGAGAATCCTAAGTCTGATGCCATCTTTGTTTAAGAGAGTGGGGGAAAGCAGAGCCAGCTTTTCTTCTTGTCTTTTTCAGCAATGAGCTAGCAGTCTCATTTTACCTTTTTTTTTTTTTCTCTTTCTCTTCACAGAAATGATTACCATCACAACTGAAAACGTTACACAACTTTACAATGTTACAGCCACACAGGAGTTTACAATCAGTCCGGCAGAATTCCACAATAATTCAAGTGTGCATCAGATGGATGAATACAAATGTATTAATCCAGATACATGGAAATGGCTACAGACTTTTCAGCCTGGATTCCTTTGGATTATATTTATTCTGGGAACAATAGAAAATGCCTTTGTCCTTATCGTCCTGTACTTCCACAAGAGTCGCTGCTCTGTGGCTGAAATTTACCTAGCAAACATGGCATTTGCTGATCTGATGTTAGTCTGTTCTTTACCTTTCTGGGCCATTAATATTTCTAATGGTTTTCAGTGGCCTTTTGGCCTGTTCCTATGTAAAGCTGTCAACACAATCAACTACATGAACTCTTATTCTAGCATTTATTTTCTGACATTAGTGAGCATTGACCGCTACCTGGCCTTAGTAAAACCATGTCTCTGGGACGGATGCGGCGAACAGCCTGTGCCAAGTGGAACAGCCTTATAATCTGGATGTGTGCATTGCTCATATGCTCACCTACAATGGTGTTCCGAAACTTACAGTATTTCAAAGAGTACAACATTACAGCCTGCTCTCTTGATTATCCAACCCCCTACTGGCACCCTGCAAACAACTGCCTGCTGAATGCTGTGGGCTTCATGATCCCTCTCTGCATAATCACCTATTGCACTACTCAGATCATCAAGGCCTTACAGAGTAATAAGTCACAAAAACTGAAGTTAATCCAGACAGAGAGGAAAGCCACCTTGCTGGTCCTTGCTGTGCTCTTGCTGTTTGTCATTTGCTGGCTTCCATTCCAGATCAGCACACTCATTGACACAGTCTGCTACCTAGCAGGGAATTTGAAATGCCTTGAAGATATCAATGATATTGTGACCCAGATGGCAATCTACTGTGCCTTTAGCAATAGTTGCTTGAATCCAATCCTGTATGTTATTGTTGGGAAGCACTTCCAAAAGAAGGCAGTGGAATTGTTCAAGGACTTGATCCCACAAAGGTGCAGAAAATCAGAGTCTGTGAAGATAGAAAACTCTCAGGACACTTTAAGAACTTCCATTTCAAGTGAACATCTAAGAAAAAAGTCTGTTTTGCCATTATCACAATAGCACAGTTTGTTCATAATGGAAAAAAATAAACAAACAAACAACGCTTTTAACATATCAGTCTCCACTAATATGCATCTGCTTTGGGTCAACAGAATGAACGTGTAGCAGCATTCATTATTTGAGGGAAAGTGTTGGTTTGATCTTAAAGCAAACTCAATACAGTGAATTGCTTTTAATATTACTGGTCATTTTTTTTAGTTGAATCATTCTTTGTAGCATATTTACATTTTCATGGCTGAATTATAGGTTTTTTGTTTTTTTTTTTTTGCATGTATCATTTGAAATGATTGTATTTCTGTGGAATATAAGTGTCAGAATGCACATACAGTTCTCTGAATAGAGTCCCAGTCTAGAAGCTATTGTAAGGGTCATGCAGCTACTTATGGTACCTATACCCTTGGATAGAGTACATTTTTTGATAAGATGGAGTTGAATTTATGTATGTTTGAATGAATCCAGCAGGACTATTATTGAATGTGGTCATCTTCTGGGCTTTTATTTTCTCTGGTCCAAAGTAATTTTATTTACTTGATTTACAAGCTGGGCCTTCTTGCAAATGCTCTGACTGCTAGGTGCAGATTTACATTTGCCTGTATGCATGGAGCTCATAGTGCAGAAAAGGCAGTGCAGTAAAGAAAGGAATGCTCTTTACTCCTTCAATGAGGTAAAACGTTCACTACAGAGAGCACCTTTGGAGTTAATGTTATTTACATTCATACCTATCCTTCAGCTCAGAAACTTGTTTTTCAATATTCACAAAGCATAATTAATATTTGCAATATTATTTAATGGAAACACAAATGCTCAGCACAATGGGAATAATTTCACAAAAATAAGAAATAAAATACAGTGAAGAGCATCACCTCACTGCCTTAGAAAGATGACTGAAGATAATAGGGGTCTTGAATGCTAGGAGTACTCAAAATATGGCATTTTCAGACTCTAATACTATCTAAATTTTATTTATAGAGTTAGTCTAGCTGATTAAAATACAAGATAACAATTCATAAATTAGACTGAATTTAAAAATGAAAGAATTTTACACAGAAGAAACTCAGTGTTCTTAATAGCCAGTATGCACTTTTACTTCTAGGAATCTGGATCTAAAACCAAGCTGGAGATGGTCTAAAAGCTTCTGAAATTAACAGAGCCTTCCTGTTCCTTTCAAAGCACTTAAAGTTGGAGCCCTAAAACTCCCAAGAAATAGAGTTTTGAGGTATCAGTAAACTCAAAGTGCTAATGGGTGACCTTTATTCATAAGAGCTAGAATGGAGTAATAAAGTTGCATTCAAGCTTGGAAAACTGTATTCACCTTCAAGTAATTAAACTAAAGAAATGCTCTTTGTGAATATACTATAAAAACTATGGGATTTAGATGGCTGCAGATAATTCATAAACAATCTCTATTGGTTTCATTTAAACACACGTTATAATTCTACGTCATAAATATTTCTACTGCTTGTTCTATGTATTGTCCAAGATGTCTGTGATGAAACACTGCAAGACTTTCTGTTATCTCCAGTGTTACCAATATTGTCTTGTTCAGGAGCATTTTATTCACACAGCCCTTGAGTGAAACCAAACAGAGGCTATGGGGACAATGAAGAGAATTTTGAGTATTTGGTACTGACAAGTAAAATATGAAAATGTTATGACATGTAAAGAATATGACATTAATTTAAAATATGTAAATAAATAGATGTGCTATTTTGCTACACAGTAAATATGTACAACAGAAAATAAACTACCTTAAGATATGAAATGTGATGGTGTTTTGTTCTCTAGCTTGTGTTCTCTTACTTAGAAGGGACTTGTCAGAAGTGCAACTATCACAGATACTTTCCTTTTTTTACTTCCTGTTGTATCACGAGAAAGCAAGTTGAAAGAATAGAATTTTAACTACTTTTAAAGCTTTGGGTCAGTTTTCTTTTGGGTCAGTCCATTTCTGAACGCCCTCAATTCCTTTTGAAGTTAAAAGATGAATTGAGATGGATAAAGATACTGAAATCCCTTCAGTAGCCTTTCTTTGCACTTGATAGCTCAATTTCTCGTGAAGCAGCAGATACTCCTTTTCTTTCTGAGGACCTGGGGTACCCAAGAACCTGTAGGCATCCTCCATAGCTGTCTGAAGGATGGGCTGCCTGCCTGAAGCCTTTACTCTTCTATGAAAGTACAGGCACCAACAGTAAGGCAAAGTCTTTACATCAGGCTCTGTAGATTGTAGAATGCAATAGGTTGATTTCCAAGCTATTACATCTTGTCTAGTACTGGTATATACCACTTATGCAGGTAACAAAGTAAAAACAGAGGAACAGCAACTGTATGAAAACTCAGCTGACATTTTAACAGGATAGAATAGTTCAGTTGGAAGGGACCTTCAAAAACCATGAAGTCCAACTACCTGACAATTTCAGGAGTAACCTAAAGTTGAAAGCATTGTCTAAATGCCTCTTGACAACTGACAGGCATGGGGCACTCCCTAGGAAGCCTGCGCCAATGTTTGACCACGTTCACAGTACAGAAATTTTTCCTACTGTCCAGTGTGATCCTCCCCTAGCAGCTCTGTGCCATTCCCACCCTTGCTATCAGTTCCAGGAGCAGAGTCAGGCACCTCCTGCTTCCCATCCTCAGAGAGCAACGAGGTTACCTCTCAAGCTTCCTCTCGTCCAGACTGGACAGCCCAGTGCCCTTAGCCTCTCCTGACAGAGCATGCCTTTCACTGTCACAGTTTTGCTGCCCTCCACTGGACGCTTCTAAGGACTTTAACAACCTTCGTAGTGTGCGGAGCCTAGGTCTGCGACGCCATATGCAATGTGCCATATACAATGCAACGTCACACTAATGCTAAATATAGCTGACAACCACCTCTTTTGACCACTTTGCTGCGCATAATGCATCCAACAATGTAGTTTGGCCTTTTGCCTGCCAGGGCACACTGCTGGTCCATGCTTACCTGCTGTCAAATCACCCTAGGTCCCCTCTTGCTGAGCTGCTCTCCAGCCACTCCTTTCCCAGCCTGTGTCTGGCATTGCTCTCTGTAGGTAGGAGCAGGATGCTTGTTGTGGATAAGGTTGCTGTTTGTGCAGGCACTCTGTGGAGAAGTCAGGAACTCAGACTAAGATTTTAAAATTTTTAGTAGTAGCACCTACGTTAGAGCCTATTCATTTCACAATTTCCATTGCATAGAATTGCAATTTTGATTCTTCACTGCTGAAAACAAGTTTTAAACACAAAAATAAAAAAAAAAAAAACAATAGACAATTAGAAGCTAGATTAACAAAGAGGAGTTGGGCTTGAAAACTGATGCTATGATTCTATTTTGAAATGATTATTTTGGTAAGTCTGCATTTTTTTATCATTTATGATTTAGATGTAGCTGCCATCTGCTATTTAACGTCTGAGAAAATGCGGATGTTGGCTGCTCTTAGAAAATTTATGTCCAAGCAAGGCTGAATTCCAAACTTCTTGTTATTGCTGAAATGTTCTTTATGAGAAAATAACTTCAACAGAAATCCACTAGCGTAAGCAAAGGGGAAGTTATGGAAAGCTTATGACGAAGATCTACTCTTCCATTGCACTTACCTTTGTGACTCAGTGTGGGCTGAGATGTTTAAAGAATGACCTCCTGGAGGTTATTAGGATCCCTTAGGTTGGGTGTTCAAAAAAAATTCTTCACCAAAATAAAAACTTTGATTGAGATGTCAAAAAAATTTTGACAGAAGTGAAGCAGGTAGCCTCATTTGAGATATATTTTTAATTCTGCTTCATTTGTTTAGTAAAACAAAATGCTGGAAAAAGTTACTGTTTAAATAGAAGTATTTGAATGCTTTAAGTCTGCAAATCAAATACTTGATTTTTTAGAATTTTCTCCAGTGTGATTGCATTCAAACAGAACAATTCTTCAAGTTTCTGTAAATTGTACCATAATACAGCATATTTTTAATGAATAGAAAGAAAGTTAGAATAAAAAAGTTAGAATGAAACTATTTATGATGATGATAAGGAAGTTTGTCCTGTGATATCAGAGTGCAGACTTGCATGATCTTTTATTTTAACTAATTAATCAAATGAGGGTGGAGTAAGAATTTGGAGAGATGGTGAATTTGTTGGGTAGACAGCCCATGTTTTCATACAGAATTGTATAATAGAATGGCTGGGTTGGAAGGGACCTTAAAATTCATCCAGTTCCCACCCCTTGACATGGGCCGGCTGCCCCCCACCAGTTAAGGCTGCCCAGGACACCTTCCAGCCTGGCCTTGAACTCTTCCAGGGGTGGGGCACCCACAGCTCTCCAGGCAGCTGCCTTCTTTTAGTCTGTAAGTGAATAACATTCCAGTCCCTTTGTTATTTTTTCACTGCTCTTTAAGATGTTGAAGTTACGTGTTGTTTACACGAGTACTTGAGAGATTTGTATTTAAAAATCTGATATGTATATCAAATCTGTTTTTTTTTAATATTGTTCAGATTAGAGGGCAATTAAAATGAAAAACTTAAGTTTATAGACAATTAGTCTCAGTCTACGAAGTCTCATGTAATGAAACAAAACGCAGATTGCATTTTGCATGCATCACACAACCCTGAGAGATAATATTTACAGAGATTCATGCACAAGATAGCTATAGTGGTGTGCAAATGACATTGATTTTTAAAATGTTGGAAAGGTTTAGTGATTCCAGGTTTCAGCTACCTTTCCTAAATACCTCCTCCTCTCTAATTCCAACTCCTTGGCACAGCTGCCATGTATATAGTATCACTCTCCCTACCCCAGCTGGACAGGAAAGAGGTCTCACAGCAAAAACCTCATAGAAAGTTTGGCTTTGATTGTGTTGGCACTTAGAGAGAGGTTTGGAGCTGTTGATAAAATTGCCATTGTTGCAGACATTGTTATTCATACAAAGGCACTATTAATTGCCATTGACCTGTACTTGAGACCTTTATTTATTTATGTTCACGTAAGAGCAAAAATCAAGGCATACAGCTTGACTTTTTTCAAGAATTTCACAACAAGAATGAAATATCTCACATGCCTTGAAAATTACCACAGCTGACGTTTGGAAAGCTTAAAAAAAAAAAACCACAATGGCTTTCTTCCAAATAATAAGATCATACATAACGTGCATGGCTAACAAAAGCCTCAGACAGCACTCAGGTCTCACTCACTGATGTTTCTTTGAATGCTCTCCGCAATCACTGTACTGCTGTTTGTCAGTTCTTCCTGGATTTGAAACTTCACCTAAACCACCAGGAAGGACGAGAACAAGGTATGTCTACCTGTTTTTAATGTCTTCAGTACATTAAAAGTATTTCAGATGTTTTTATATAAACAAGTATCCTTTGCTCTCAGTTCCAGTGTGTGCAGACTAGTAAGATGTTCTCTTTCACTGCACAAATAACTCTGAAACTCAGGATTAAGTCTTCTAATCTGTAAAAATACGGTGGTTCATTTTATGAAATTCCCATATAGCTGAATAGACTCATCTGATTGCAGAATTTTCTCTTTAAAAATAATATAGATTTTTTTTTCAATTGTTCCCAAAACTCAAGCTGCATTTATTTAGTGTTTCCAGAAGACCTGATCTTAACTGGGAACTATTTATTAATTGTAATAATGACTATGGAGTCAGTGAACACAGAAAATAATCAGAAATGAGTTCAATGCAGAGAAAAAGTCATTTTCATGAAAGATGGAATACTTGAAATGTATTAAGGACATAGCAAAAACAATGATATTCAGTTTAATTGTCCATTAGCACTAAATACTTTACAGTACTTACAGAAGAAAATTGCCTTTGAAAGAGAAATGAATTAAGCAACTGCAAATGAATTGCATTTTTTGTCAACAATGAATCTGGAGCTCTAAGTTCATACAAGTCAGTGCTAGGGCACTGAAGAAATTTGAAAAAATTAAAATGTTTGTTACACCACTGATAACAGACAACATTTAGAATTTTATGCCTCCTTTTTGCAGTTCTGCTCTCTTACTTCAAAAATGTCTCTTGTTAATTACAGAATCTTAGAAAAATGACTGAAAGTCCTCTACTGAGCATTCCCTTCTCAAACCAGAGCAACACAACTTTTTGCCCAGACTTGGATAACTGGTGGGAAATAGTGTACTACCTAGTACCCAAGTGTATCGACGCCATCTGTGTTATTGGAATGCTTGGGAATTTATTTGTTCTCTTTGTTTACTCACTGTACAAGGGTCCCCTGAAGATAGCTGAAATCTACCTTGTGAACCTGGCTGTTGCTGATCTTATTTTCCTCACATGTCTCCCCTTCTGGGCAGAGAATATCCGGAATAAGTATAACTGGCCATTTGGAAATTTTCTTTGTCGAAGTGCCAGCACATCCATTCACCTAAACATGTACACTAGCATTTACTTGCTAGTAGCAGTCAGTTTGGATCGCTATTTGACTTTTGTTCATACCTTGACACACAGAAGAATACGTAGCAGTACTACAGCCAAAGGGATCTGCTTGCTCATCTGGATCTTTGGAATCCTTCTCAGCATCCCAACCTTTACGTTTCGGACTGTGAAACACTTTCCTGAGTTGAATGTCTCTGCATGTGCTTTAGACTTCCCCACCCCATTGTGGGGAATGGCTAATCGTCTGGTATTCAATATAGTGGGGTTTGCATTGCCATCAACAGCAATCGTCTTCCTCAATTTCTGTAGCATTCGCTCTCTACAAGAACACACAAGAGAACAAAGAGCACTCAGGACAAAGAGTTTCAAGGACCTCAGAGACACAAAGGCCACAAGGTTGATCTTCTTAGTGGTACTGATGTTTCTTCTGTGCTGGACTCCTTACCATCTTGTTATATTCCTTGATATATTATTCCGAATGGAAGTGATACAAGGCTGTTTCTGGGAGTATTTTCTCAACTTTAGTGAGCAGTTTTGTTCTACTCTGGCTCTCGCCAACAGCTGCATTAACCCAATAGTTTATGTCTTTGCTGGGAAATATTTCAGGCAAAAAGCTTTAAAGGTTTTTTCACAGTTTTTCTGCTGTGGATATTTTTTGAGCCAAGTATCATTCCAAGAAAAATCTTCATATTTCAACTTGTTTCCAGTCAAGAATAGTTCAACTTCATGATTCTAGATTCCATCTTAATTTTGATATTTCAACTTAATTTTAATTGCATTAAAAATGAACAGAAATTGCACTGTTCTAGCATTCTCGGACTAAGTTAATTATTTATTAAGTTAAATCACTTTGCTGCTCATTTGTCCCTGGGTTTGCTTTTCCTTTTGTGTTACCATCCAAACAAATAACGTGCAATACCAGAATTTTATACCAAATGATCTAACTCATTTCATCAATTATCAGAGACTGTAAAGAAAACTTCAAGAAAGTATCAGAAGTCTAGTTTCTTTACAGAATGCCAGAAACTGATTGAACAATTTATTATATTGTATCTACGGTAACGGCTATTATACCACCAGTAACACTACACAAAGAAATGTAACTTATGTTACAGAGCAAATATGAGTTTAACTTTGAGCAATTACAGAACAGATCCAGTTATTTTTATCAGTATTTTAAATGGGTTGTATTTTCAGTATTGCATATAGAAAATTTGAGGAACTGTTCATTTGAAATGCATTTGTTTCATAAATGTTGTATATAAAATGCACCACAAAGGAAATGTACATGAATTGTAATAAAAATCCAGTATCATCCTCAAAACTGGACCCAGTAAAATGTTATGCAACCACTCTTCAAGTAAACCAGGATTTTTTTTCTTTTCCATATATGGAATCAGTGGCCATTGACATTGTATGATTTTGAAATATTTTTCCATCTAAGGCAAATCCTTAAGTTCATGCGTATATTTTTATGAATCTAAAACAATAACTGCATAATATCCCACTTCACCATAATCTTGTTCATCTTTGCCTTGTTTTATCTCTTGCCTCTTTCCTTATTCCTTTGGACAGGAGGAAACATATATTTCCATGATTAAAAATCCTTGCTGCTACTATGTTAACTCTATTTGTAGCAGCAATAATAATAGTGATATAATAACAATGTACCAAGCAGGAGATAAAGAAGGAAACTTTTCCATCACAGTCACAACAGTAAAACAGGTTGACGCAACTGAGATATGTGTTCCCATAACTGTAAAACTATTTGTATGTGCAGACACCGGAAGAGAAAGAAAGGAGATATTTCAGTAAGGAAGTTGGTTCAGCCAGCAGGACACTGAGTGCAGAGAGGGGCAAAAAAGCACTTTCTTTGTACAACATTTTACTTAGTTTACTGTAAGTTCTGTCTAGTTTTCTACTCGCTGTAATGGTGTTTCTGCTTTGGATATGGAATTAATCTCTTATTATAGAAATCTACCCATTCAACATTCCAAAAAGGTCAGTGCTCATTTCTAATGATTTGTTCAAACTTTCTGAGTTTGAATGTTGAAAGCCTTTTGGTGAGTTAAAAGTTTGTCTTCCTGCAATGATGAGTTAAGAGCCAAGGGTGGATTAAGTGATCAGGGAGGAAGAATTATTCATAATTCCATTCACTTTTCTCCCTCTGTGACAGGCTTTTTTTTCAAATAAATTTCAGTTAGACATTAGTAATAACAACAGTATGTGAAGTTTGGCGAGTCATCTGAACTTAATTCCGTATAATCATAGATCACAGAATGGCTCGGTTTGGAAGGGACCATCCAGTTCCCATGGGCAGGGCTGCTACCCTGCCCATATATCTGCCAGTATCAGGCTGCCCAGAGCTCCGTCTAAATTTCTTCCTAACATCTAACTTAAATCTCCCCTCTTTTACCTTAAAGCCACATACTCTTATCCTATTGCAAACAGACCATGTAAAAAGTTGCTTCTCTTCCTGCTTATAAGCTCCCTTCCCCCTGTACTGGAAAGCCACAGTGAGGTCTCCCCAGAGGCCTTACTTTTCCAAGCTAAACAAGTCCTCACAAGGGCAGAGCAGAGGGGGACAAGCCCCATTCTCACCCTCCTGCCACCCTCTCTTTTGATGGAGATGAAGTACTAACCTAGCTTGACTCTGCATAGCTTCCAAGATCAGATGACATCAGGGTTGCATGGTCAGTCTATTTTAAAATATTGCACACCATTTATTTCACAGATCTCCATCTGAAGCCTTCAAATAAACTCCCAAACAGAGATTCCCCTTTTTTTTTTAAAAAAAAAAAAGCTGAAATAATGAAAAAAGTGTACAAACAGAAGTGCCATTTTCCCAACATGCATGGGAAAACTTAAAAGGGAAAAACATCTTGTCATCTCTAAAACTTGTCCATGTTAAGTATTGAACAAAAATAAAGGAAACAACACAGTACTGAAGAAGTGTTTCATTTATGGCATGAGCAAATAGGCTGAAAAATTGGTCCAAAATTCTAAAATCAATGGAAAGCTTCCCATCTATTCCAATGGGAACATGACAAGGACTTTTGTGAAACTGCTGCTTCCTTTTACATGTGCACAACCATTAGAAAGCATCTGAAAGTTAAACACTGATGTAACAAATACTTAACAGGGTCTCACAAATGTATTTAAATCTAGATTTTTATATTTATTTATATTTTTATATATATTGTATATATTTATGTATTTAAATCTAGATTTACTCTGCAAGAGAGTAACAAAAATAGTTTTCATTCAGCTTCTCTTGTTACCAATTGTGAGTTACATTGATAGAGTAAAATATGACCAGTGATCACAGTTTACTGCAAAGCAAATACGAAATTCTATATTCAGTCAGAAGTAATCCAATACACAGAAATAGACTGCAGAGCAGGAGACTAACAGCATTTGAACCAAATTGGCAGATTAGAAGTTTAATGTGCCCCAGGAGTGCCATTGTTGCTTCTGCCTTGGAGGTATACATGACAATAGTCAATGGACTTAAATTGTAGCAAGGGAGGATGAGTATTAATTAAAAAAACCTTCTCCTGGTGATGAGTCACCTCAGAGATAAAGTAGGACCTCAACAATAGAACCCTCTGAGACCATCTTAGAAAGGCATGGTAGGGGTGATATCCGGCTATTTGGTTCTGTCCCAGCTCATGGGGAATGTTTAATGACAGACCCCTCTATCAACTCCTTCACGTGTGGTCAATAAATAAAGGTTCCTTGTTTGTGTTCTCAGGATTCTTCACATATCACCTTCCATTCATTACAGAAATATCAGAACTTATGGCCAGTCAACCACTACTGCCAGACTCCATTGCCCGTGTGTTATCCCCTTCAAATAAGCACCATTTTTATCTTCTTTCACGTGACTCCTCACATTCTCAATAAGCACCATCATGTATTTATCATTAAAACAATATCCATCTTTTGTAGGCAAGATCTCAGGCTTCTGAGAACTTGCAATCTAACTTCTTCTCCTCATCCATCTACATGGAGTTACGTTTTAATCATAATTTCTCTAGCACAAAAATTGTTCTATTATCTGTCCAGACCTTGCTTATTCTTACTTTAAAAGATGGCTCTACTAGCACTGGAGTAATAAAGTGGCATTTAGAGCTTATTGAAACCCACATTAAGGAATAATATAGTCTGGGCTTGCATTTACAGCATCAAGTTATTATTTCATCTTTAAAAACTTAAACTGTAAACATAGACCCACACCAAAACCGTCTGATCCATTTCTAAAACTGAAGGTAGAAGATACTGATTGCTAGAAGTAAAGGCAGAAGCATTTTCAAAGATTTATA
Source organism: Gallus gallus (assembly GCF_016699485.2). Taxonomy (NCBI): domain Eukaryota; kingdom Metazoa; phylum Chordata; class Aves; order Galliformes; family Phasianidae; genus Gallus; species Gallus gallus. The sequence goes on from NC_052536.1 coordinate 45,900,612, forward strand.
TCCACAAAGGCTTCTAGTATGCCAAGAGGCACTTTCCTAGGAAGAGAACATTTGTCATCCCTCTGAAAACCATTCCAAATCAAGTCAAAATTATGAGACTTTAGATGGAAAAAACCTGTTTGCAATACAGTCATGCTGAAGGTCCCAGCCGCCTCATGATCTCATCCTCATGGAGGAGATGTTCAGACCACACTTGCCTCTGATAGCATTGCACAAGTGAACTGGTCAAAGGTAAAGTGGATCCACTTTCCCTGCCTGTGTGTGGCTTTGGACTGCAGACAGTAAATGTCAAGGGTGCTGCTTGCTTACAGTCCGAGGGTGGCTTCCTGTGCCCTCCCAGCAACAGGATCAAGATACAAAAATCTGTGTCAGCCAGCAGAACAAGAGCCAGGAAGTGTTAACCCAAGACTGTCCCTGGAATCTCAGTGTGGCTTCTTTTGGGATATGAGTTATAGTAGTCATATATGACTGAGCTTTGACTTTCCCACATTGCAACTTAGCCACTTCTCATTTAGCTCTGTGTCACTACACCTTATGTGGGAGAGAAAAACACTCAACATAAATTAAACAGTACCCTCAGAAAACTAAACTCTCATGTCTTGTATATTAAATACCACCTAGGAGATTGATAACACATCTTGCCATGAATTTTACAGAAATCTTTGAAGAAACATATAATTAAATTGAATAACTTTACACAGTGAGATTGTACAGAGACAAATGGGTCTAATAATCAGAACTGAAAACATTTGATGAATTTCTAAACTAATAGGAATTAGGAAGAATATTGTCATCTCTGTCAATGTAGAATAGAAGATTCTTCTTTGTAGCACAGTAAGATGCCTGACAAACAGTACAAACCACTTTTGGTCACTGTCAAAGTGAAGTCAAAACAGATTTGTCATAGAAGGGCTTTGGATCCACTAGGTGGGAAGAAGAATTGGAAATTCCAAAAAAAATTCTACTCTATCAATTCAGGGCACGTAGAGAAAAGTTGTAAACACAGGCACCTAGGTGGAACTACGCAACTACAGTTTATTTTACTCTAAGGGAATTTGAAGCTTGAAGGAGAAAGAAGCCCACCTAAGGAGCATTCTAGGTCACACTAGTCATTCTAGTGTTTTAGCTGGTTTGTTGTTCAGATTTTCAATGTTACTGCTCATTGCTGATCCTGTTATTTCTCACATGCCTAAGACTCAAATCATGAGTTTTTCACAGCCTACTAGATGACAGACCTGGTTTCTTTTTCCCTAGCACCATACAACAGAAACCCCTTTCAACTAATATGCTCCTCCATAGTGCAGAATGGTCATGGATCCATTTATTCATAGCTATTACGTTCTCCTTGGAACACACTGCCTTACAGATACCTATCACAGTGAGTTGCTGAAAATGTGAGCAAAGTGCTGCTTCAGGGAAGTAGTAAACATGTTTCCATTCCTTCCTTTTTGTTGCTGTTGCAAAAAAATGGACATAGCCTTGCTGAATGAGTTCACTCTGCAAATGCTCACAAGGAGCCAATATCTGATTATACCCATACTTGAGTTTCATGTTATTTATGAAGCATGAACAGATCTAACTGCCTCTAAGAGCCATAAGTCTGTGGTCAGCAATGGCAAGAAGTAAAGAGTCTGCTTGAGATCTCTGCTTCTCAGGTTCAGGCAGAGCAGGAGAATTTCACCCATACAAACTACTTTGGCTGTGTAGATGGAAGAATTCTCGTGCCACCAAGCAGGGAAATAATGAAAACCAGTAAAAAGAGATCAATGAATTCAAAACTTTCTATGTTTAAGGCATAATGAGGCTGATTGCACCAAGCAGTATAGGAAAGGAGGAAACTGATCAAAAAATCCATCTGCCATCTTGTGCATTCCAAGTTTGTTCTGGCAAAACCTTCACTGTTTGCTAGCTGTACTTTCTTACAGGAGCTGAGGCTTATTCTCCATTATAACTCTAATCTATAGCTACACCTTGGAGAGAAATTCTCCTCTGGGAAGTAATTCACACATGGAAAAGTTCATGTTTGATTTCATGCATTGCTGTTCATCTATTTCAACTCCTGCAGTGCAAATCCCCAGCCACACATTAGGAATGAAACCAGTCACCCTCATTCCCCACAGGAAGAGGCAGGATAAGTCTCACATCCATCATATAACACTCAGTCAAAAAGATGAAATATAAGGCTCAAAGGCTGAAAAAAACTCTTCAAATTATCACAGCACCTTTTTATGTATGGACAAATATGTATGTCGGGTAGCTACAGAGTAAGAAATGCTCATCCTTCAGCACTAAGAGGATAAACAGCAATATCTCTTTCATAGCCTCAAACACTCCTCATCCAAGGAACAGCATCTTTCTCTGAGGGTATAGGCTGAAACCTCACCTAATGAACATCATAGTAAATCAAATTTGATTGAGAGGTACTTAATTGTACCAGGTGAAGGATTAGCCCTGAACAGAGATGGTAACTCTGAGTCTCTATATCATTAAACAATTCTAAAATTACAATCATTTTTCTATTAGTATGAAGACAACATAAAGTGCAGAAAGATCCCTCACCTATTATTTTCTTTTTCTGCAATGCTTTTTAGCTATTCAGCTTCTGACAAAGATCTTTCTCACATGACAAAACTGCTGGTGCGCACATGCTGTAGAAGCGATGTAGATTGGCGATACGCTCTTTTGAATGATAGGTTATGATAAAGTGAGATTCCCATTAAGATCAGTTTTTACAGAGGTGACGTACAAAAGAAAGCCAAGATTCAATATTAAATTCAACAGATAGGCAACGAAGATTTATTTTAAAAGAGGAAAAGTAAGAAAACTGTAAATATCAGATTGCCCAGCTTATGAAAACTTCATTCCATCTTCAAAAGGAACTCTGAGACCCTGAGTGAGGTCTACTGACAATACTGCTCAGCTATTATCTGCTGGTTGCACGCCAGCTTCCCAGCATAGATGCCAGTAACACACACAGCAAGAACATCAAATCTGTCTGATGTGGCAAGTGGCAGTCAGACAGTGGGTGACGATGTGCCTGATGGGAATTAATGCCCTACAAATATCCTACTCTACTGGAAGAACTCAATTTATTTGTGAGAGGATGCTATAATGTTTAGCATAGTTTTGTCTCATTCTTTTTCACCTTAGAAGAGCTGCAAAGCAACACTGGTTTGGCTAAATACAGACATCTGCAAGTGCAGAAAAACTGCTTTGTGTAATGCCATAAAATACATAATGAGGCAAACTTTCTTCTTGCTGGTGTTTTGAAGGAAAAGACACATCCTGCTTTTTTTGGCAGCCACTTCACAGCTTTTAATTAATAACAGCCACTGGCAGCCATCTATCACGGAAGAGGTTATGATTACCATATTAGCAGAAGGAAGAAGTAACCTCAGCAGAAGATTAGCGTGATAAACTGAATAGAAGACACACTGCAACATATGTAGTGTGCCATTTATCAACAGTAGCAAAATCCCTACAGCCAGTCCTAGGGGTGCTTTTTGTCTTGACAATAAAAAAAAAAAAAAAAGGAGAAATAAATTCAAGCTAATGGGAAAATACCTACCAGAAGCAAGTTCCAGAAAAGAAAAAGTTTTTCTTTTATCAAGTGACTTTTAGATGTGCATACTGGAACTGAAGCTTTACACATCCTAAAGCTCAAGGCGATTCGTGGCTAAGTTGTCACTGCAGATCAAGAGTAACATTCAGGTGCTCAGTGATGCATTAAAGACACACACTCTCCTTATACACATGACCTTGTTCACACCACGTCTTAGTATCATTTCTCAGGCCTATCTAGTACACTCACCTTAGTGGCCCAAGGGAAGACGTTAGTGGTCTAACTACCAATTGCACAATCAGCATCTCAACTTGCCAAAACCATAAAACCCACATGCAGATCCCAGCCGTATGCAGCCAGCCTTTTGGCTTTCTGCAGCAGCTGCATTAGTGCCACTGTGTCTCTCAAACATCCCCATGCTCACGCCTTGGAAATGTGAATATCTTTGACCACAACCTTATTATCGAGAAAAAGCCTTCACAGTAAACAAATTCAAACTTCACCTGGGCTTCAGATATTTAATTTCATCTGGGAGATGTCCTTAGTTCATGTAATTATTTCTAAGACTGCCTTTTTGAAGTGGACATCTGAGCACCTTATTTTTCAGAAGCTTCTCAGGACCCAGTACCTTTCAGGTGGAAATGGTTCACCTTACCTGCTGCATTTATACTGCTTAGAAACCCCTGATCATTCTCATTGGAAAAACACCAAGAAGCCCTTTATGTTCTTCATCAGAGGATGGTCAGGCAGGGAACAGGCTCCCCGGTGAAGTGGTGATGGCACAGAACTTGCAGAAGTTCGAGAAGCTTCCAGGCAATGCTCAGACATACGGTTTTATTTTTGGGTGGCCCTGTGTAGATCCTGGACTTGATGATCCTTATGAGTCCCTTCCAGCTCAGATGTTCTATGATTCTATGAGTCTGAAAGAAATAGCAGCAGGTAGAACAGGGAGCCAACCCCTCACAGTGAGGTCAGATGCAGTATGCTGATAATAGGAATCTAATGACAGCCTTTCTGCGAGCTTTACATGCAGCCTGGATTTGCACCAGACCAAACAATGTACAGAGCAGAGTCACTGCTACCATTATTAAGTTTGAAGTCATAATCAATAAAATGTTTAAAAATTTCACAGGTGTATTATGATGCCTAGAAGTAAAACAGGCATAAGGTATTCAGATACTGAAATAACAGTGGTTATCGAGCACTTCTTATAGACTATGGAAGCCAAAACACAAATTGCTGTCTATGGGCATATAGCACTTACATCAAACACCGAGTTCTTGGTGGAAGCTTCCCCACACACAGCTCTCTGCCTCCCCAGAGGTGGTGGCATTGCAGTTCTTGTCATCCTCATGTGCTGCACATGCAGCTTTTATAGGTTTATATTTATTAGTAAAATATTAGGCAAATGAAAGGAGCATTTGTATATTTTATAGTTAAAACAGCTGTTAAAATTAACAGCCAAAAAAAGTTATTTCAAAACCAAAATGATCTTATCTTTCACACTACAGCAAAAAAACAAATACCTTTCAAGTACACCATACATTATCAAAACAATAACAAATGCTCTAAACAGCACACAGTTTCCTGAGGAACTGCACAAAAGTACCACTGATCACATTAGAGGGGCAACCCATGGAACAAGCATGTAAGCCAACACCTTGGTTTCACTGAAATAAAATCAGACATGATTCTGCACCTCCACTGCTCTTCCTGCCCAACTTTGCTCACGAGCTCCACTTCATTTCCAGGCATTTTTCACAGCCCATCCTGTTTATTCTGATGAGGTGCAAAGGGTCTGAATGAGTTATTTTGGGATAACATCCCAGAATTTAGGGATACTGATGTGAAACACTGCTTCCTTTGTGCACTGGGTTCTTTGATCTTTTTTCAAATTCTAACCCTTCAAGGCTAATATTAGCAGAATGACCCTGCATTCTGATTTCAGTGAAACATTTCCTTTTCCACTTCAAAATTTTCTTCTCTGGTGTATTGGACAATACTGTATCCAGCTGTGCTGCAGGAGATATACCCACAATTCCTAGTCACTGTGGGAGGTAGCCTGCAGTAGCAGATGATGCCCTTCAGCAGTGCCCCTCAGTCCATACCCAAAACCTCTTTCCTACCCTGAAGTTGGAGCCCCAGGAACAGCCAGTTGTGGTGGAAACAAGCTGAGCAGCTGAGGAACTGGAGCTCTGCAGTGACATACCTAGGCTGCAGAGAGCCATGGGACAGGAGCCAACTGGACAAGAAAAACGACACAGAATAGAAAAGATATCTTTCTTTTTGAATCATAAAATTATTAAGACAACTAAAATAACCTAGACCAAACATCAGTCCACGAGTGTGACTGCCTCTAGACCATGTCACTCAGTGTGTCATCCATATTTTCCTTGAAACCCTCCAGGATGGTGACCCCACCAGCTCCCTGGGCAGCCTGATCCAATACCTCACCAAACAAGTCTTCCTAGACACTTAACATGGTTTTTGTGTGCTCGTGTCACACAAACCAGTTGTGATATACCTTTGTTTGCCTATGACTATCAGTATATGAAGAGACACTTCTTTACATCTTTCAGGAACAAAGAGGACAGCATGATGCATTCAGCTCTCTGCCCTATGTAGTGCGAGGAGAAAGACTGAACAGCTCTGATACTGTTAATCCCACTTAGAGTGAGGGTAATAACACTTACTGAGAATTAGCGATAAGCTCATTTCATAACACTGTTACAGAAAAATAAAATAGCAACTATTCCGAGAAATATGAGTGTGCTATCAGAAGCTGAGTGGAAAAAAAAAAAAACAAAAACAGAAAACAGATCTTAGAAAAAGATCATTAAAAATATTAACCAACAAGGAAATACTTTCTTATTGTTTTATTACAAGGTGTTTCTGAGTTGCATGTTATACCTTAATGTGCACTACAATGAGTCAAGTAATTAAATGGCTTCCCTTATCCCAGACTATTGTATTTGTAAAATTGTAAGTATCATTAATGTGAAAGGTGTTATTGAGAGATGCATTTTAGTACGCAGCTTACTCAAATTCACTTCTGTACTACTGTAGGTGAACGAGCCAACTACGGCATTAAAAAACACTTCTTTGACATACGAAGAAAATTACATCCAAAGGTACACGCAGAACTAAAACAGAAATCAAGATACAGAACATGTTAATAATATTATCTATCATACGCTGCCAACACACGTGATCTTCTAAATAGAACATGTAGGGCAGATTCAGTCAAGATAGGTGAAGGGCAGAAAAAGTGTTCAACACTTGGCAAATGATGGTCGTTTTTGATTACAATCATCCCTTTCGTGACGCACCTCACATCACAAAATCAAAAGGGTTTTTTTTACACAAAGGAGTAAGAATGAAGGTAAAGTCAACAGTAGTTTGTTGCATTTGTTTGCTCCCTGACATTGGATTTTGTGTTAGTTGTACTATTTTTCTATAAATAGTTTCTGTATATATGTACACACATGGAACTAAAACTATGATACTTCTAAATGTTTTTAAGAATTCTTTTATTCCACTAAAAGAAATTAGGGAGAAATTACAGTGCTATTTAAGTCAAGTATTTCATAATTCACGTGATTTCAAAAACATCAAATTTCTGTTAGCACATTAACTCTTCCTCCCTCCACATACACATTAAGTATACTAAATTTCTCTTTCAGGAAATTTGCTTGCAGTGACTTCCAATGTTGCCTGGTGCAATTGCTATCTGGTACTGAGTTATATCAAGATTGAATGGTTTCATTAGGGTTGAATTGGATGTTTTCTCAGACATTTTATTTGAGAAATACAGCCACTTTTTAACTCACCAGATATCTACAGAATGCTTTCAAATGTTCATTGATTAAAGTTATCCAGAAAATTGTATATATTTCAGTATAGTTAGTGATTAACCCTTTAATCTTGTTGCCAGCTATTTCAGCTGTTGATTTTTCATGGCCAGTGCCCATGGCACCTACTTTCATCTGTCCTCTGTGACCCGGGAAAATTTCAGACCCTTTGATGTGCAGTCTTACACAAGAGCAATGAGGTCACTTCTCTCAAACCACATTTTAAACAAAGATTTGTTGCCTGAGATCTCAGGGGATGGCAGGGATACACCAAAATAAATATGTCTGCTTTACTCCACCAAGGATCGGGCTATGCTGAGTTGATAGCACCCCCTGAAGCTGCTCTGTCTCTGTGGTTCAGTTGGACCCTCCTGCCAGAACGTGGCAAGCCTTCATCTGCTCAGCTGCACTGAGGGGACCTCCATATCCCCCCTGTGCCTAGAGATATGCAAATTAATTCAGAGTTTAGGTCTATTTTTATAGAAGCACAAACCAACCCGGAGGAGACCTTCTCAACAGACTAATAAAGAAAGTGGCAGCTGTACATGCAGTGCTGCACTGCAACTCACAGGACCCTCAGCAGAGTTTCACCAGCCGCTGTTACCCTGACCAATTACAATATTAATGTTGATGAGTGGCTTTCGAAATGCATCTTCAGTCTCAAGGAGAGGTTGTCTCATATTCTGCTTGCTGTTGTATGCAGTACACTGTGCCCCTTGCCAAACATTCTCAGAAAGACTAATGAAGTTTACAGAGCTTCTTACATATTTGGACACAACATTTTTGTATGAATATCTAGAATTCAAATCACCCCATTGGAAGGCCTTCTTTGGGCAGATGTGGAAAATATCTACTAGGAAAAGTGACTGGTGAAGCAGCATGGGCTTCATAAGTAGTTAATTTCTCCCCACCATTATTAATTACAGCTGTATTTTATGTAACTATAACTGTCATTTATAACATATAACAGAATTTCAAAATATATTACAGCAGGTCTCTTGGAGCCTGAACCATTTTGGAGCCTGAACCATTGCTGCCAAGTTCTGTAAGGAGCATTGATTTGTATCAGTTTTGACCTATGTGAACTGACAAGCTAGAGACATACTGTGTGCACAGCCACTGCATGCATGCTCTTACTGGGAAGGCTGGGAGCTGTGACATGCCTTTCCCACAGCCCAGACCTCCAAAGTATCAGCACTGCACAGTACCAGTATTCACTGAATTAAAGTATGTGGTAATGTTGACATAGCCTCCTCATCCAATCCCAGTTCCTTGCGTACCTTTGTACAAGGCAAAGCACACAGACTGTCATGGCAGCAACTCTGCCATTTTAGATTAGATGCTGCTTGCACAATGCATGATAATGCCACAGGGAAGGCCAGGTCCCCAACTACATATCTACTAGTGAACACCATCACTGGAACTGTCTATCTCAGTGGTGAAACCACCAATACATTGCATGTGGAAGATGCCATTAGAGTTAATGCACTTGAAAGAAAAATGGAAGGAAACTGCACTTAAGCAGAAAAATGCAGGGATCAGAAGCAGGATTCTGTAATGGCCAGGTGAAGCTGAGACTCCCTGGCACATTCCAAACATTAAAACACTTTATTCTCCTTGATTACCTGTATTGGGGAAAAACGCCGAAGCATTGCACAGCACCTAACATTACCCACATAGTTAAACGGCCCTTGTCAGAGGGGTCAACAAAGCTGCTTGCATGCCCATTTCTCATTTTATTTGAGGAAGGATTGAAGAGCAAGACAAGCTTTTCGTGAAAGGTAGGGGTTAAAGTAAATTATCATTTGTTGGGGATGCATAGAAGCATACCAGGGAAACAAAGTACTTATATTTCTCTTTAAAAGTAGACAAAAGATATTAGTGTTCCTTTTCTCTGGCTATTGCAACTCCTTTCCTGTTTCAGTCTATTTTGGTTGTTTTAATTGTTCTGGAGGACTTGACCTAGTGGACCAGACATAAACATCTGCACTCCAACTCTGCCCTCCTAAAACACGTGCGTTGTCCTCTTCAGTTTTCTTTCTGCTTCGTGAAAAACTTTTGGCCCATGAACAGAGAAGCAGAGCTCTGCCAAAACTCATTCAAAATAGAAGTCTGTGATTCAAAGCAAGGTGCACCACAGGTACTCGCAGTTAGTTTCTCACCAGCCTGATACTTTTCAATTCTACGAATCTGCTGCCATCTGTCACACAGTATCAAAACATAATCAAATAATGGTGGGAAGGTTCAACCTCTACTGCCATACCACCAATATCTGTCTCTGATGTCATGAGCCAACATAATAAAATAGGAGGTATTACTTTGGAGCAGCCCTTGTAATACTGTTCTGTGCAAACAAGGTGTTGTTTGACATAAAGCTGAAAACTGACCAACTGATGCAATGTGAGTTAAATGAATTCCAAGTAGCTGAGGATATTTTTGCCTTCCCAGGGGTAAAGTGACAATGTTGACAACTCCTCAGAAAAGAAGGAGTACGTATCATTCATAACCAACATCTGAGATGCTTCAGAGATAACATCAGCATATCACAATTGTACCACAGTGTAACAGTCTTTTAAAACATATGTGAATCTGAGATCTCAAGAGATGAGACAGAGAGAATCAGAAAGAACGAACGCATGAGAGAGGAGCCAGAGAGACTGAGAACTAATTGGGATACACGCTAGGTCACATGGTAACAAGAAATGATCCAAGTCCTTCCTTTCTGCGGATGCACATTTGTAAATGCTGTTGCCAAAAGAGTGAAGTAAAAAGGTCTGTCAGCAGCAGAACAGGCTCCTAAGGGTGCTTGCACAGAATTTTGTGGTATCCTAAACTGCTTCACACAACCATTGCTAAATGTATATTTCGTATGAAGTAAATACATCCAAATGTTTAGTCTCAATATTTCAAAAGCATTTCCCCCATTCACCATTAAAGATAAAGAAAACAACACTGTTAAATGCAGTGTTGTTAATTTTCTAAGACTTCAACATCCTGTTTTATGAAAATATTGTAACTGAACAGATTGCTTCCAAACAGCATGAACTTCAGAGTAGAGCTCAGAAATGGAAAGTCACTCATTTGGGAGAAACCCAATGAGATCATCCAGTTCCAACACCTCACCTCAAGCAGAGCCAGCTGCAGCAGGCTGCCCAGGGCCACGTCCTGTTGGAGGTTTTGAGCACCTCCAAGGGTAGAGGCTCCAGAACCACTCTAGGCAGCCTGTTCTAGTGGCTGACCACTCTCACAGTAATAAATAAATGCATAAATAAATAGAAAAACAATAAACATTAAAATAAAAGGTGTTTTCTTACATTCACATAGAATTTCAAGGGTTATAATTTTTATCCATTGCCTCTTGTTCTGCTGTTGGGCACCACTGAGAGGAGCCTGGCTCATCTTCATCCCTTCCCATCTGGTATTTGTATGCACTGATTGCATCCCCCCAAGGCCGTCTCCTCTCCATGCTAGACAGCTCCACCTTTATCACTCTTCCTTCATATGAGAGATGCTCCCTTCTATTAATCATTTTAGCACACCTGTGCTGGACTCATCCTATTAAAATCCATCCTTTCTTGTACTGTGGAGCCTAGAACTGGACACAGCACTCCACCACGCTGCGCCAGTGCTGAGAAGAGAGGTGGTAATGTTTCACTTGGCCTAAGAATTTAAACAGTTCCTACCTGCGCACTAGGACACAAAGAAAGAAGTGAAAAGGGGTTGTGGATGCCCATCCCTGGAGGCAGTCAAGGCCAGGCTGGATGTGGCTCTGGGCAGCCTGGTCTGGTGGCTGGCGACCCTGCACATAGCAGGGGGGTTGAAACTCCATGATCATTGTGGTCCTTTTCAACCCAGGCCATTCTATGATTCGATGATGAAAAAAATACCAACAAAATACAGACAAAAATACCAACAAACAGACAAATAGGTCATTGTAAGAGGGGTGGCCTGTTGCCACCAAGTGAAACACTGCCTTATGGCTGGTGGTGTTCCAGAGCCTCACCTGGGGCATGGGGAGAGCATGCACACAAACACACACAGACACAAAGGGGTAGGAACCTTTCAGTCAGGCTGTCTGAAAACAGGGGCACATGTGAACATGCGAGCTGCAGCCCAATGAGCTTTTCCTTTCCTCAGCAGCTGCTGAGCAGCCCCTCCTGGTAGAACCGAATGACTGCTTTTCCAGAAGAAAGGTTTGGTGTTTGGTTCCTGCTGAACTCACTGCAACAGTGTTTTTTTCCCTCTACCACTTTGTTGCCAGAGAAAAATCGCAATGGGTTCATAAATGCAGTCAAACATTAAGCTGAGTGACAGCTATAATCTAACAGTTTCTTTTCACAAGATCTTGTATCTGAGAGAATGAATCACTGTTTCTTTAAGTTGTCCATATGTTATACTCCGCACGTCACTGTGAATCTGCTATTTTTATAGAATCTGAAATGTATTTTCAAGCAAGCACTTACGCACCTCCTCCGTTATTACAGAAATACCTGAAGTACACATAGGACCAACTTCAGCTCACCTTTGTCTCACTGTTCTGCTGGATCTAATTGTGATGTGGGATTACTCACTGTCAAGCCTTGCAGACACCTAAAAGCTTTATTTTGTAACCCTGTGAAATGGCTACAGCAGATAAAATGCACTTTCTAAGTAACATCTATTGCAGGTAAAGCAAAGCTCTGTTCATGTTTTAATAATGTTATCAAGGCTTTGGTTGTCTGTCCTTTCTATTGCTGATAAAACCTGCCAGTCGGACCACTTACACTACTTTTATAAGTGGTATCAAAGCCACACCACATCATCTCACCAACACAACACAGTTTCAGTTATCCCAGCACAAGTGGAGATGCAGGCAAAATAGAAAGCATCGCTTCCAGATGCTGAGCAGCAAGCTGATAACAGCAAGACAGGTAACAGTTACAAGTGCTCATAAACGGTCTGCTTATAGGAATGTGAACTCTCTGAAATTCCACCCAGAGAATAAGAAGATACAAATGTAACTGATCTGCAAGAGAGGCTAGAGTTTCCCCAAATACATCTTTAAGGGTCTTCCTCTGGCTCAATTGAAAGCTGCTAAATTAAACTCATCTTTCCTCAATCCATTACCGCCATCTTCTCTGAGTGTCCACTTCAAGGACCTGAGTTCGCTACTGGGAACCACATCCTGACCTCTCCAAAGGGCACAAATGCTTTTTAGCAGCATTATACCATTTGAGAGGTAGTCATACAACTAAAACATGACACATCCCATTAACAGACAGGTCCCCTACAGTTAACGTGACACTGCATTGTCACCATTCAAAGTATTTTACTGAATACCTTCTATTTTTTCTTCTAGATCTGCTTTACCATAAACAATGCATGTAAGTATTCTTAACATTGCAACACAAAGCAATCATCATTCTTTGAGAGTCCATATAGACATACGCATCCTCTCTAAATGAGCCTTTAATTGCTTTCTCTGTTGAAAGAGGACCAAATGCATTGTTGGTAGTTAATGCAGTGTTTGCCATATAAAAATGCATCACTTCAGCTGTAGGTGACTTGGAAAACAGCACTGCTTAATTCTCTGTGACATTCCATGGGCTCAGTGAGTGACTACAGGCAATATCATAACAGGTTATTCTCTCCCATGGCACTAACTTCTTCATTTGCAGTATTTCCTACCAGTTCGGTCAGTTTGTTCTGAAGACTCAACTCCAGCATTTCATTATGAAGATCTGAAAATCTTCCACTTTGAACATGAGAAAACTTGGGGAAATTATTTCCTGAAGGTTAGCAGTCTTTTCCTTAATCACTGCAGAAAGTGCAACATCTGTCAGTCTTTCCCACAAAACTTAATTTGCCGTGACTGTCACTGTCACTTGCAGGGACTTAAACTTGCCTCACAGTAGGTGCACATGGCAATACCCAAGATCGCATTCAGCATCAGGTATGGGCCTTGACAGCCATTGTCCAGCACCTTTTGTCCCGTGCTGGTAGAGCTTTTGCACTGTCCTCTGTACATGTAGTTTCTATACAAAATTGCTGCCTGGGATGAAGTTTTATCCATAGGAGATAAGAGAGCTGCTGGTTTTGATGTAAATTAGCTATTCTAAAAAACACATTTCAATCATTCTTTTGCATTATAGTTGTAGCTGACATTTCTAAAAACACTGCAATGAAATTCAAGATTTGGAAACTCGTCTTGAATGCGATTAAATCTAGCACTTGATCTTAAATAGAAAAGCAATTTGAAGAATGAAACAGCTTTCAGCAAAACAAACACAGGTTCAGCCATGTGGAAGTTCCCCTGCAGACTGGTCGTAGTCTGTCAAATGCTCCCAGTTCACTGTCTTACACTAAGTGGGCTCTTCAATTTCCAGCAGTAAAGAATTTGAAGGAGTCTTCTCTTTTAGTTCTCCTCAAACTCTCACTTTGCCCTTGTTATAAGTAGGGAAAGTTTTTTTTTTTTTTTCTTTTTGCTGAGGACACAGAAGATACAAGCAGGAAGGCACACAGGGGCCATCCGCTGGCTGTCCTGCTGCCTCCCTGCAAGCACTGTACAGATGTATGGTTCTAAAGGCACAGCTTCTACTCTTGAGGCCAAACCTCAGCACACACTGCCCAGCAGGGCCCTCACCAGACTGGCTGCAGCTATAGATCCACTGCGACACAGTAACAGAATTCATTCCTCTGGAGTCCCTCTCACTGGAGGCCCTGGCCTGAGACCCCAGGAGAGAAGGATACGTACATCTACAGCTTTCCTCCTCAGCTCAGGAGCCTTTGTTTGGGCAGATAAACCCAGTTTATTATCCTTTACCTATCCAATATTAATTTTGCTGCAGAAATGAGTTTTATGCAAGCAACAGGTATGAAGAACTGACACTCAGCAACACCAGCAAAGCTCTTTGAATATCTGCTCTTAAATTGGGTAGAAAAACAAACAAATAAACCATTTTCCAAGTCTTCAAAATTAATCCCGGGAATCTGCTTTTCCTTTCTTCCATTTGCATGACAAGTTTAAATTCAAGCAAATGCTCTTTGGTTAGCTGCTCTATTGATCAAGTGATTCAGACAAACGAGCGCTTATCAGCAAAGCTCAGGGTAGCAGAAATAAAAGTACTGCTCATCTTTATTCATCATTCTTACTGGCCTTTCCTGCATCTTCCCAAAGCTCTGTTTAACCTGTTCTTAGGGCTTCACATTTAATAGGAAGCAGCATCAGAAAAAAGAAATCAGGCTGAGGACAACAAAGAAAGCTGGTTATGATGAAAATCACATTTGAAAACCTTCTCTCTCAGTGTCAGTGCAGATCTTCACATTAAATGATATGAGAGGCTCCAGGCAAAAACGTAGAGGCATTAATGGTTAATGCAGTGGGACGCGCTCCTTCGTAATTGCCTCCTGTTATTTCTGCACTGTCCCTGGGATATTTCAAAGAGATAGCGCCCAGTTTATAATCCCACATCAACAGATCTTCTCAAACTTGGAGGTCATTTTATTTTTTTTAATCAATTGTCAAACTACATTGTGTTAGTAAAGAATTTAGGCAAGGGGGCATCAACACTGGTCTATGAAGAAACAAGTTGCTACATGGTACTAAATTGCTGCTCTTAGGAAACAGTAAAAATACAAAGCAGTGCCCTGAGATGGTATTTTTTGACTGGTTTGAATGAAACTCAGCCATGACGTGGGAGGAGTTGCTTCAGTGAACTTTGTATAATTGCTCCTCTCCTCACTTACCTCTACTGAATTTGGCCTGCTGACTGTTCCAGGAAAGAAGCACTCAGAGGCCGAAGTGACATGGAAAGGAACAAAAATAGTATACGACACTACAAGAAAGTACTAAATAGCTCTAATAAACAATGAGAAAATGGAATTCAAGAGCATCACTGAAGGTCTCACACTTAAAATAAATACCTTTAGTGCTCTTGAAGATACTTCTGGCACCAAGTACACAGAGATGTCATAAAAGCTGTAAAACTTTCATTTTATTGAGTAATTCCAGGAAACATTTCAGATCTGTTAAACATTACTGAAGAGATGAATGGTACCAGGAACTGTATTTCCCAATAATGGGGATCTGTATAAGTAACCTGTTTATACAATCGAGCACTACTTTTTCCATTCTCCTGTACTGCTGTTTTGATTTTCCATTAGCCTTCCGCCCACAGCACCAAGTGTTTGTGCAAACATCTGTCACATATCCACACTTATCTGCCATTGCTCAGTCCACATGCTGTTTTGGCTTTCCATCAGCAGTGATGGATCCAGATCTGTGAATTACCATTTACATCAGAAGGTAAACTTAGCAATACCCAAGCCATCATCTTACAAGCGCTCCTCTGGCACACCCTGCTGTCTTCAGTTTCTCCTTTCATTGTTCAGCATCCACTTCAGCCCACAACTCCCACACCTTTTCAAGTCCCTTGACCTACCATTTGCACACAAACTGCAACTGTTAGAATAAATAGCATGGTACTGTCAAAATGCCTCATGCTCACAACTCCTTTTGCTTATGAACAACCACAAATCTCTCAGACATTGTTGTACGAACAGTGAGAAACATTTTAAACCTAAGTAAACAGAAGAGGAAAAAAAGTGTTGTGAGATTAACAGAGTTGATGGAATCACCTGCAAGTTTTCAGTATCAAAGAACTGCCAAGTGTTGAAATTAAAGCTCTCTAATTGGTACAGCTGAGACCTGCTAACTTGGTGCATATTTTACCTTTGTGCCTATGAGTGACGCTGGACCAAGTCCTCATTCTGTTGAGTACTGTCATAAAGGACACAGGGCAGTCTACATCCCTAAAACCAAAATCATTTTTCTTCTTTCCTAAAGCCGTCTACTCCTGGCCTCTAAGTCAAATTCAGTGCTCAAGCTCCTACTACGGAATGAAATCAACAGCAAGGCAAACAATTAGATACGTAACTGAGTTAAGGAAAAGATTTACATTGCATTTAACTATCTGAGAAATTCTAATTATAAACAACTGAGAAGCTTGAACTGTTTCCTTGCCTGTTGGACAATAGATATTTCATTGCTAACCCTAATCATCTAATCACTCTGCTCTAGAAGAAAATAGCTCTGAAATGAGAACTACCAGAAAAAAAGCAGCTTTATGCAGTTCACACAATCTATCATAACACCAGATGGTTTAAACACTTTTTGCTAGAGATATGAATCAACCAAGTGAAACCTATAATGCGATGGAAAGCACAGCAATAATAGCAGGGTAGCAAAGTCCTAGGCTGCAACAAGTGAGGATTTGCTCAAATACAACAGCTATGGGCACAGAAATAAAAGAAAGAAACTGCTTACCAGGAGGCCTCAGGTACACAAGGATCTCCAGCAAGATACCCTCACCTCCACTGCCAATTCTTAAATGAGGTCTGGGAAGGGGTCAATCCTGGCTTCAACCCTTCCAGTCACTCAGCTACATTGCATGCACCTGAGCTCCCCTGGGTTGGCCCTGCCTTCCCACCAGGTGCTCAATCAGTGGTTCAGGCCATGACTTAGCATTTCTGCTACACTGGGAAAAAAACAATCACTTAATAGCACATTTGAAAGTTTTTTTTTTAAAAAAATCACTATGAGGAAAGTAAATAACTAACACTTCAGCCTGGCTCATCATCATTCAGCAAATTAGCAATGCAGTTCAAGGACTCCAGCTCACATTGCTCCTGGTTGGTGGCACACCGTTGGCCTGCCATAAATTCTCAGCTAGGTGAAGTGCCACAGGCTGTGGAGTCTTAGTCTCTGTTCCTGGGACAAACTCTGAGATATTAGGAGACTGCCTTGCTATCATACAGAGAAATAGATCTGCTTTGACATTCTCCTTGAGTTGCGTTTCCATCTTGTGCCATTCTCCATTGTGTGATCTCCCCAGAGCTCATTCAAGCAAAACGAAGCCTTATGTTCTGACAAGGCGACTACAAGCTTTACAGATACAAACTTAAACTACAGCAGCCTTAAATTCAGAGAACCGCTTAGTAGAAGATTTTACATAATTGTTTTCTTACATGTGTCAGATGAGACCCCAAAATCTTGGGGAGCACTGGCTGTGAATGAGGAGTTTTCATAACTTCATCTCTTCTGATGTATGAAAGCATTGGGTACAAGTGAAAAAAGAAATTGCTCTCAGTTTTCCTACCTTCTCATGATGAATAATGACTAATCCCAAGTTTTTCCCTATTTCTCCTCAGCAAAGCATTTGTTAAAATAGCCTTGATCACTTTCAGAAGCAACATTTAGAGAAGTGGAGGAAGATTCTTGTCCACCTTGCTTGCAAGCAACAAAATCCCTCTCTCCTCTTCTACAAATTCCATAAAGAAAAAAAATGAAAGCATATATATCAATATATAACAGAACTGGAATTCACATGAAGTCTTGCTTAAGAAAAAAAAAAAAAGGGGGGGGGGGGGGGGGGGGGTGAGGATGGGCAAAAGGAAGGCCTGCATTGAGTAGGAGTCAATTTTCTTCTTAAATGTAAAGTTACTCTTTGACCAAATAGCCATCCAGGCTTCTTGAATTTTTATTGTTTTAGTTTTTAAGCTATAAAAACGTTACAAAATACAGTAGGAACACCGCACTGCTACCACGATTTGAGTCTTCAGTCTTTTCAGGAAGCTGTAACTGAACACTTGAAGAGGGCATCATACCAGGAGCCTGAAGGAATTACTAATTACACAGCTGTGGAGCCAGGTAGGTTTAAAAGCCTTGGCATTATTTTTTTTTTAGATCTGGGGATAATTTTTGCTGTATTATTTTCATTCATAGGTAGAGAAAACCAACTCAAGGAACAAATTAATGTATTTATTTAGGTACTGTTACAAATTTCTGTTTTGGTTTGTTGTTTTTTTTTTTTTTTCCATTAAACATATTTAGCAGGACCACCTATTTGCATTCAGGCCTTTCGGTATTTTAATAAAGTGAAAGTATACACATTAAGCGCCATATAAATCATGGCCTAAAAGTAATTATCACACAGATTGAGAGGACAAGAGCTTTAAGCAAAATAATTCAAGTTGAAAGTGTAAATTCCTTCAACAGTTTTCCTAGCTCATGAGATTACACCCTGTACTCTTGCAAACTATGTACAATTAATACCACAAAACTACTATAAATGCAAAAATGTAAAAAATATACACAAGCATTTACACAAACAACTGAATTTCTGTCTGAGCTAATTCACTATTAATTTGGTATAAAGGCATGATATGTATTCATGTACTTAATACATAGTGTTTAATTTTTATAATTGTAAACAAGATTCAGCACATACAGCAACTTAAAACAGTTGTCAGAAACTTAAAACATCAGGTCCAGAGACTGAGAGAGCTATGCACGGTACAGATCCAAACATGACTTCAACACCCACATCTTTTATGAGAACACTTGTACTACTGTGAAACGCAGGGTATTTGAGAGTATTTAAATAAACTCTTGGATTTCACTGCTTATGTTTCAACCTTTAAAGTAAAATCATCAGTACCATATTTGCAAAGATAATGTTCAGTAAAATTGTCTCTTTCATAATCGCTTAAGAGCTTTTTGGATTATTAAAAAACCTTTCTTGCCAACTCAAATAGCTGTAAATGGAACTGAGTAAGGTATGACCATGATTAACCACTTAATGAAAAATAAAAACAGGTGCACCCATTAAGCATACATAAATTCACCAGCAGGTGACCTAATGCTTATCACTACACAAGCAAGCATAGAGCATATTGCATTGCTAAAAAGCTGGTATTTAGGAACTGTCAATTGATACCTGTAAGTAAAGAGAAACTGCCTTTGCATGGAAGTATTTGTTGCCCACAGTCACTTTTAAGATTCTTACGGAGCAAAGGTTTGTTTGTTTTTTATAGCTGTCTTTCAGGTAGTTCCTAGGCACCCACAGCTTCTAGGCAGGACGCTTAAGAAAATCCCAGTAGACACTTCTGAGCCTGAGCATCTGGTAAGTAATGGTACTAAGAGTGTTAGTTCAATGTTACAGGATTTGTGCATTAATGAAAAGGTCCATGCCTGTTCACACACTGAAACAATGAGAAGGGCTCCTTAGTATCTATCTATACAAGCTGATTTCAGCAGAAAACACAAGTACTTTTCAGCAGAAAACACAAGTATTTTCATAGATCCATGCGAACAAAACTACAGCAGCGTGTACAGGTTACTCCAAAGTAATGTCTCCTATTCATTTCCATGGAAATGACAACAGATTAAAAAAGAGGACAATAACACTATTTGATGGGGCAAGTTCTCAGCGATGAAACACTAATTTTCAGTGTGGTCACCAACTTTAGCTATGTATTTTTGCCAGTGATGAAGAGAAGCCTGAATGCTGCACTCATAAAAATCTACACCAGAAGTGACCCACTGCTTCACAGCTGCTGTGATGCATCATTGCCCGTGAGTCCATCCTTTACTGCCAGATTGAAGTCAGAAAGTATCAAATCAAGACCATACAGTGGGTGTGGTAGGACAGTCCAGCCAGGATTGGCAATATGCTCAAAGTGGTATAGCGTTATTGTGTTCCAAGAGAAAGGTTGTCTTTTTCTCTAGCCTGACTGGAAGTTTCAGCCTTCAGCTTAGTCGATGTGTGATGTAGCAGTCATAGTTTGTCTGCCTTCCAGGATATCCAGAAGGATCACTCCTTTCCTGTCCCTTCTACCACTTCACCCACTGTGGGCTGCATCTTGCACTTTTTCTTCAATGGGGATTTCATGTCACCTCTCCCTGGACTGCCATTTTGACTTTGTCTCGTAGTAGTGGTACCACATATCATCACCACTGATGATGCGATCCAGGAAACCGTCACCTGCAGCCTCATATTGACTCAGTGAGTCCTGACAAACTCGCATGCAGTATTCTTTCTGTTCCTGAATGAGCATTCATGGGACTCACCTGACATAAATTTTGAGATATTCCAACATTGCCGCCACTGTTTCCAATGCATTAAAGCTGATGTTCACATCCACACACTCCTCCCTGGATATAATCCAACAGCTCGTGCGAATGAGACACTCTTCTTTATGTGGCAGTCAAGATCATGGTTTGTCTTTCACAGTTCTTTTGCCACTGCTGAAATGCACCACCCATCTCCTCACTAACATCTACTGTTGATCTCCATAAATGCTTAGCAAGTGTCATTGAATGTCAATGTTTTGCAATTGTTTTCCACATTCAATGACACACTTTTCCTTCATCCACACTTTGATGTCAGATACCATTTTGTATCCGACTGCCCCTCCGCTGCCATCTGTGACATAGCAACAATATATAAAGGGATATTGGAAGGAAGGTTTAACCTCTACAGCCATACCACCAACACCTGCTCCTGACATCATGAGCCTACATTACAGAATAGGAGATATTACTTTTGGAGCAGCCCTTGTATCTTATAGCCTTAATTTCCATGAAATCTGTTCAGTCTGACTGTATTTGGTGAATTAAATGCCTCAAAAGTCTTAAGTATTGAGCAGAACCTCTGACAGGCAACATCTATCTTTTGATTTAAAACAAGCGCTCCAAAACACAATGCGCAGTCTGAGGAGTGTTTTAGGTTTTTGCTTTTTAAAATATCCAGTGCTACATGATGTTACTGAAATCAAAAACAATACAGAATATACACATTCAAAAATTAAGAAACTGGTCACAAAAATTAAGGGAAAGAAAAAATCTTAAGTTTCCCTGAAAAGGCTCAATAAAGTACAAGAAATAAATGCAAGGGTTTTAAATAGTGAAACATTTGAAGTTTAATAATTTGTACAATCTGTATTGTCAACAGACACTCTATAAAATGTTTTACCTTGAGAGCAGGCCCTCGTATAAAAATATGTTCAAACTGCATTGCTGTACAAGCAGATGATGACAGAATGGAAAACGAACACTGAAATGCCAATGCTTCTTTTAAGCAAAGTCAAAAAGGAAGAAAACATGCAGATTTATACTGTTACAGTGTACTTCCATTAACTGGATGAACTAGATCAGAAGAAAGGATGTAGTATAGTAACTGTAATAGAAAATGATTAATTGCTACTTACTTGCACTGATTCATTACCACTTCTTCAGAAGGCATTCAGGAGGTGTGAAATAGCAAGCATGGAACTCATTCCTGTGCAAAATGCTCAGTTTTGAGCTCTTACTGGAACATTTAGTAACATTACTGAAGAAAAAATATGACTGCAGCAAGTATTTTTACATCAGAAAGTATTTCATCTATGTAGGTATTTGTCCTCTCAGAACAATTTCCTTCTGTTTACAACATTTTGCTTAAATGAAATTATCAGGTCTTCAAAACGTACTACAACTACAAAGGTTACAGTGAATGAAAGCCAGCTTCGTAATAGCACCTTCCACCCACGTAAGAACTTGTTTGCAAATGGATTTGTGTTTTATTGAAAACAATAAAAGCAGTCTCCAATAGTCATTCCAGCAGAGGAGATCTCTCTCACAAATCATTTACCCTCCAGACAAATTCTTTGGTGTCCAGGAACAGCCAGTTAATGCTTATTCGTCTTAATATTATACTTCGTTTCCTTCATATGCTACTTTTGTCCTGCAATACAGTATATCAGCAAAGTTTCTGTTAATGGTAGATTATTCAAAAAAAAAAAAAAAAAGAGAGAGAGAGAAGGAGACTACCTCCTGATCACCCTTAGAGATTCAAGTCAAACAAAAAGCACCTTTCAGCAGAGATTTGTCCATGGCGTATCTGTAGGACAACAATAGGACTTGCAAAAAACTAACGTTCCAATTGGTCACCCAAACTACTGAGCTGCTGAAATTCAGAATAAGTAGTTTTCTATTCAAAGTAGTCTTTACTTTTTATCCTCCAATCTTTGCAAGCACAAGGAATAAAGGTTTATTCCTGCACAGCTAGTGTCTAGCCTTTTAATTTCACAGAAATGGTGCACTATCAGCGGCTTAATAAAGCTCTACAGAGACCCTGTTCCCCTATTAAACTGTAAAGAGTGTCAGAATCGATTTTGATTTTTGAAGGTTTTTGTTTTTCAAATCCTAAACTATTCCCAGTTCAAATTAAATGGCTCCAAACGCTCATTGCCAAATAACTGATGATACATGATTTAAATTAAAAAATAATCTCGTTAAGAGCAGCAACTTTGCAACCTTAAATGAAATCAGATCATTACATCTTGTAGAGAATTTTAACCATGATGTTATAAAATAATTTGGGTTTACTTAGGATTCCTCATTCTTACAAAGAACTTTTTGCTACAATATGTAACTGCTGTTTTTTTGAATAACAGTTATTTTTAGCTTTGTAATTAGTGTAACAGAAGACAAGAGTGTTTTTACATATAACAGTTTAAACAAATTTAAGACACTTTCTGTAGAATCATCATCAAATGATGCTTTTTATCAATTACTTGTTTAAGCTTTTAACCACATAAAGGATAATGCACATTACATTTTATTCACACTATAAAAAAGCACAATATACAGGCCATATCCTTTAAAGTGCAACACAACAGAACATTTCTGCAACATTCAGTTTCTTCAAAGACCCACAAAAGTAGGTATTTAATATTGAGAAACAAATCCTGTTCACAGGTATATCAACACTGAATCTAAATTCTGAATGGTTATCAAGATTGTTCTTTAAGTGCCACACTAAAAGCAATGCATACGACCACTAAATGATATTACCATATCTGCTTCCATGTTACATAGCCTCCGTATCTCAAATTGAAAATGAAAGCTGCTATCTTTTAGTCAGTGAAGAGCATCTGCAGAGCCTTTTATTGAAGACAGTTTCTTGACTATGCTCAAAAACCATCTCTGAAGTATACTTAGTTTTATCATATAGGCTGCTGCTTCAGATGTTTTATCTACCAAGAAAAATATGGTAAACGGAATAGAGCAAGCATGTCTCTTGAGTTGGCAGCGCATGCTTTGTTATGTTTGGCACTATCTACCAAATGTATTGGTAATGCACAGCATAAGCAAGTACCAATTTGCTTTCCACTTCTTAAATATTTTTGGTTGGATGTTTTGCTAACAATAGGCAAAAACCCTGCATGTTCCTGAGACGAGCAAAACAAATTCAGCTTCATCTAAGGCTGCCAATGGGAAAGTCTTCTGCATTTCTAGCCTTGCTAGCTGGCTGCTGAGCCTGATTCGTAAATTCAGTCTTCCCCAAGGCGCCATTTCTGAGATTCTTCTTGACGCACATCTGGCCTGATCTGGTTTCTCATTCCACCTAGAACATTTGAGGTTGCCTCTGTTGCAACAATGAAAGGTTTCACCACAGTTGGTGGAATTTGGCGGAGGACTCCTCCTACTGCTCCAGTTACACCTCTGTTTTCATGCTCACGAGCAGCAGTCTCATAGATGGTTTGGGCCGTGTCCGTAATTCCCTTTGAAAAATTAACAGAAATTAGTTACACCAAAAACAACAAAGCAAATTCTCCTAATTTAAAGGGCAACTTAAACTACTCAGCTTTTTTGTGTGTGTGTGTGTGTGTGTGTGTGTGTGTGTGTGTGTGTGTATTTTAACGGTGATACAACTACTACTAAAAAACCAATGAAACGTCAGTATTCTAACTTCTAACACATTGTCAAGGTAAAGAGACAGAGCTTTTACTTGTCTGCACACAGTATTACAGTAACAACTTCAAAATTAATGGTAACTGTTGTTTTAAAAAGAAAGCCTTATATACCTCTAAACAACAGTAAAATCTCAAAACTGAAGACCTACTCATGCTTCTCTAACATCTTAATTTGTTTTTATTTATTCCATGAAGAGTTCTTCTGGGTTTGAAACTACTGATAAAGACAGTCTTGTTCAAAATGTTGTCAGCTGGTCAGCTTAAACTAGCATCTCACATTTTATTTGCTTTGTTTTTACTGATGTTTCTTAAATTTTGTTAAGGACAATTACATTTGCACTTACCTCTTTTACAACACTGTATGCTTTGGCAACACCTTCCCGCAGATCTACTGGCTGATGTGCCAAACGATGGCGAGGGAATCGTTTGATCTTTTTTGTTTCAATAAAAGTTGGCCCTGGTGATACCATATCATATGCTGTTTCTGCAGCCAGCTGATGATCAGGAACAGAAGTAAAATAAAGAAGTAGTCTTATTTCAGCACCTGATCCCATATTTAAACTACTTGTAGGGAAACATAATTGAAACAGAATTATTTTAATACTACAAATAATAGTCACTTACATGAGATTAAAGTTCTGTACTACAATAATCTCTAGAATGGGTGCAGCTTTAACTAAATATTAAGTTCAAAAACGAAACAAATACTGAAGGTTTGTTAGCTCCCTCCCTACTCCCCCAACTGCTGTTGCTTCAAAAGCATCTTCTTACCTGTAGAAAACGTTCAAGACGAAACTAAAACATATGAACAATGATATGCTTCCTTATATGCACACAATCAGATACACATTTCCATTCAGGAAAAATACCAGCTTTTGGCTGTGTTCATACATGGGCACACATACAATCTTTGCAAAATTAGGTGGTAAAAATATATTATCACGAGCTATTTAACATTAAGGAACATAACTTTGTTACCACTTTAAACCATGAGTAGAGTTACTGCCTATTATTTTTTCTTCCTCTTCAATGAATAAGTACAAAAAACGTTTTCAAAAAGTTTTCAGGACCTATTACTGGAGAAAACACATGTGCAAGACCTTTCTTAATATCAGAAATGTTTTTTAGTGCTGCTATTTTACTGGTTAGTCTCTCCAATGTAATACACACAAGGTATTCTAAGAAACACATAACAGTCTCTGTGCTGGGCAGTATTTTAGTACAATCTTCTATATGTTGCATCTGATGAAACCATTCAAACAGCCACAAACATTGCCTAATCTCATCTCTGCTTTCGTATTTGTACAGCACTTATTTATTCTTATGCATTCTCCCACACTTAAACATAGCATTATGATATTAGCTTAACATAAAGCACTTACTAGCAACACTTCTCACTCATGCCTAACTTTAGATGCAATACACTATACCTGTATTGTCTGAACCATTCTGTTTGTTAGCTCCAGGGCTGCCATTGCAGTTGAAGTACCAAAAGATGCTGCTCCTCTTTGAAAGCCTCTTACAATACGGCCGTCCTTTCGGTACTGTTCAATTGGTAACCACACCAAGTCTTTCAGACCTTGAACTGAAATGAAGGAAGAACACCAGAGTTATTAAGTTCTCAGTAAGCCATGAGAGCAAGTAGAAACAAGAATTACCATTGTTTTGTTGTTGTTGTTTTAGGAAAACAAAACAAAAACAAATCAATGAAAAGAAAAATTAAAAACAAACAAACAAACAAAAAAAAACCCAGTGCCACTGTGTGCCTGAATAGAAATTAAAATTAGCTTACCTAACTGCACTAGGGAATGCATAGGTCCTACTCCTCCCAAAATTCCTGGCAGCTGGTTTTTCTTTATATCATTAAGCCATTCACTGATGGCATAGGAAAACAATTTATCGACACCTAATAAACTGAAATAAATAAAATAATTATTCTTTTAAAAAACCAAAAGAACTCCTAAATAAAATAAATGTATTATTCATTCAAATAAGCAAAGATGTCATTCAAACAAGAGGGAAGCCAATTTCAAGTGTCATCTTTTGTTGCCTTTGGCTAACAGAAGTGTTTCATGTGCCTCGTAAAACCAAAGTTCAAAACTGCATACTACATCTACTTCAACAGGAAGCAAATACAAAAATACAATTAAATAGTGTAGCACCAAGAATAGCACATATATTAAGTAGTTTCCTGAAAATAGATGTTCTTCTTTAACTGTCCATTTACAAATATTTCTCAATTATAGTTTCTGTATAATTCAAAAAGCAATTGACCAGAAATTGCTTTATGCCCACTCAAAATTAAATACTATAAATTCTGAATTTGAGAAATGTATGTTATCAGAGAATTTGCTTTTTGCTTGCTATACTGTTATTCACAGTAAACACATCCAATTTGGAATACTGATGTTAGCTAAAATTTAATTAACTTACCCATGTCTGTAACAAAGTCTCTTCAGCTTTAATTCTGAGCAGTTTAACTGTGCAAGCCCAATAAGAATCCCAGCTAGTGTCCCCTGTAAGTGAAACGTTTTGTTAACATAAAAATTCACCCATCAGCACTACCTATATCTGAGAGATAACTGCAATATCTTAACTCTTTCTGAAAGCATTTCTGCCTAAATTGATTATCCCACCAAAACCCAAATGCCACAAGTCATAGTGCTATGAATTCCATGTCCAGTTGATTTGCAAGTTATATAAAAACTTGCAAAAAGTTAAAATCTGGCTTAATCAGCTACTCTGAGGAAAATAAAAGAAACACTGAGGTAGAACAAATAATGGAAACACAGCTGTAGCATTACTATGTTTCAGGTATCATAAAGCTGCTATTTCAAGTTACAACTTCTTTGACAGTATTGCTGGTTCAAAAAGTTGCTGCTTTTACTTGTTTGTTCTCCTTCTGATTTGCCACGACAGAACAAAAATCTGGCACTGCAAACAGCATTTTCTGAGGTCTGCTCTACAAAATCCAATATGATAACTAATAAAAACAATTTGATAACTAATAAATATTTTATAAAGAAATATGAGCAGTTTTATTTTAAATCTGTACCATATTCTGACATTACAAATGAAGCCCTTACATTGCAAAGGATAGAAACCAAAAGAAAATTATTCTGGCATTAAGGAGAAAGACAATGCATTGTGCAATTCCGGTATCATCTTTTGAGGGCCATCACAGTTGCGTAGAAGACTTCTAGCCAGTCACTGAGCTTATAAATATGACTTTCGAGTCTCATTCTGCATTAATCATACCTGGAAGAGCTATTTCTCAGTTTTCAGATTAAGAGTAAAACAAGATCAAGTTTAAGCTTTACCGAAACTGCAAGAAAGAGAGCTCTATGATTCTCAGGATTGCATCAATAATGAGTAGGGAACAACAACAACAAATATATATATATATATATATATATAGCCCAAATCTTATGAGACAAAAACAGAAGTTTTTGTTCTACAGAATCAGCATTATACACAAACCTGATCCATTGATACATGTTTGCCATGGTAATCAAGCCGTATCGGAACTTCTGATGTAAAACGAAACTCTCTAAGATAAATAGAGGAAATATTAGAGTTAGGAACAGCAGTAAGAAATAAGATTACCCTTTCAAAAAGAAACCCATGGTTTCCCATTCTCCCGGAATAGGATGCCATACCTCTTTCTGTAAACCACAAATCCTCTAGACACCATGCTAGTGCTTAAGTATTGTGGAATAAGTGTACAAACCACAAATACAGCTTTTCTTGGTTTATTACCATCTTGAGAAAGTTAATATTTAGAGTAATTTTAACAATCCTGCAGAAGTGCTTCTAAGTCTAAACACGAACACCTTCCCTCAATTTTCACAGCATGAATTTTGCATTGAAGGAAAATATACTGCAAATGATGGAACTTAACTAAAAATTCTTTTGGTGATATAAGTGATAAAAACAGAACCACAGCCATTCTCTCATAATTTGACTCTCCCCTGTTTACCGAAACAAACATCTTTACTTACAGTCTGAACACATAATGAAGAAAAAGCTTCTGCACAACAAGCTGCAATTTTTGTAATCAATTCTCAGTTGGGAATACATTCAGAGTTCCTCTTGTGGTATTTCAATCTCATCCCTCTCTTGTGATTTCTTTTATTTTATGTACTTTCCTTCAAGTACTCTCATTTCTATTTATATTACATCTAACTTACATTGTCAGAGTACAAATAGTGCTCTTTTTATATATCTGCAAAATGTATTACTGGTTTTGTACATGGCACAGCTTTAATTCATTTTCTTGTCCTGTGCACAGTAGTTTGCTAAAGTTCGTAATAAATTTATTAGTTACTTTTCAATTATGAAACCAATACATATGATTTTTCTTATCAGTGAATAAACTACCACTGCAACTGAGCTTAAGACACGTAAGTTTATCATCATACTTCCTTAAAACAATTAGTAAAATAGCTGTGGGTCTCTGGAAACTTTTAAACTAAAATTTACCTGAAAAATACTGGCTGATCACTGTATGATGTCACTTCTTGTGAGAAACGATGATCATCGCCATTAATGACATCCATAGATTCAGTGCTACCATTTTCACTTGTTTGCTTTTGTGATGAGAAAGAAATGACAGGACTTGGGTCCTTAAGGCTACTGGCATACCTGGGCAAATTACATGTAACTTCAGCACCAGGAGACTTTTTAACTAAAAAGATAAAAGATAAAAGATTGTACATAGTAAATAGACTCATATTTTTCCACAGTGATTACAAAAATGACAGTATTTATACAACTACCATAACCTTTGTAAATACTAATATAATGTAATTACATTACTTAGTAGTTACTACTAATTACATTACATTAGTACTTACAAACATAACTAGCAGGTTAATAGTTAGATTCTCCTACATAATAACTTAGCTATCATTAGAAATCATTTTAAGAAGCTTAAGTTGAGGTTTATCCATCAGCAAAAATAATCCATCCAATCTGATATGATGAGTACGATGTCTCAACTGAAGTAAATCATAGCTGCTAACAAACTCACAGATACAGTTACTAGAGAAAATGTCCATTTCAGTATGTAAAGCTTCTTCTACATCAGATGTTTAGTTGAAGTGTTGATTTAACTGTACATATACATTTTGTACTGCTTAGTTATAAAATTGACCTCTGTTTCTTCCCCAAGGGTTACACAACCCCAAACTGTTAGACAGACATCCTAATTTATGCAAGTATGAAATAACGTTTTTGTTTTATCTAACAGTAACTCTCAATTATTACATACACATTACTCAATTTTTTCAGAAGTTCTTATTAAATATGCTCTAATTTTGTTGAAGCATCTTATACAGCAGAGCTCCCAAATGTTGAAAATCCTTGTTTGTGATTACAAAACACAAAACCAAAAATACCTAGTTTGTTTCTTTCTTAAAGTTAAGTACTAATGTTGATTTTTGGTCAATATCATAACTTATTTTATACATGAGACTTGTGTGTATATTTATAGATATGTACGCACATTAAAACAGAAAGAACACATTTATGCTAGATATTTTGAAGTTTACCTTCAGGATCTGGAGTAACTAAGAGTTCTACTTCTGCAGAGAGGCTAGTGAAAAAGTCCTTCAGGAAAAACAAGGCATCCTGGTGACAACAACAACAACAAAAAAAATCGGATTTAAAAAACAGTTAAAAAAAAAAACCTCTCAATTCTCTTAAAACAACCACCACCACAACCCTACAATCACAGGTCTTTTTTCTCTCTATAAATATGAAACAAACCTCTCTCACTGTGAAGCCTGTTCCAGAACGCAAGTGTTTTAATGGCTATAAACTTTCTCACCACTGCTTCAATAAAAGGCATTAATACCTCTACTGTTTCTCTATGTCTTGTTGATGCCTCAGTGGTATTACACTGTTTGCTTTTTTGAAAGATGCATCGCACTTTTGTCTTGTCACTTCTTACAGGATGAACATCTGGGCTTTCTTTTCTTTTGTTTTTGTTGTTGTTGTTGTTGTTGTTTTTGATTGCATGCAACTCTTTACTTCCATCAAAGCTGTCTTATTTTACAGAAGTCATAAAGGTGAATTTGGTTACGTTATGAATGATAAGCTATTAAGAGAGAACGTATTTCCTCACTGGATGGCAAAAAACACATTTTTCTATACAAAATCATTACAAACTATACAGTTGATGGTTGGACTAGACTATCTCACAGGTTTGTTCCAAACTTAATGATTCTAAGACACAGAGCAAATTTTTTTTCTAAGAATAAAAGGAAAATCTGCTCTCTAACTTGAACTGAGCAAAGGTATGTAGGGAATTTCTAACTGTGCCCTTGAAGAAACATCTCTTCATAGATGTTCAATTAAGCAAGAAATTCCTCCACAAAAAGAAATACCTACACTTGAAATTTGAGTGCACAGAGATACATATCTTCCTCACTGGTACAGAAAAAGATATGTTTCTGTAGTATATGGGAAATACTTTGTACAAAGGCTTGCCAATAAATACGGAACAATTTCTCCTGCTTGTTCCTCATGCCACTGTTGTTGATAATGAGACTAAAGGATTCACAGTATATCAGCAGTCCTCAAGTGTTGAGTGCCCTCGACTAAAATGCTGTAAATAGCTTCTGGTTTAATGAATAACATTCTTCCAGTAAAGCCACCAGAACTACTTCACTAGCAAACAAAGCAAGATTGCATAAGCATTATGCTTTTTAGATATCACTGCTTCAAAACATGTAAAAACGATCAGAAACTGCAGAAGATAAACTGGTAGTCTTGAGAACACAGCCAGCTACATAGTTTCTAAATTAATAAAGGCTAGTCACTGTACTAGCATAGCACAAGACAAGTTCCAGCATGGACATAAACAGAAACTGGAGACCCAGATGTGAATGACTATAATTAAAAGTTTCCAAATGTGAGATAGGAACCCCATAAAACCAGATGTAAGGGTCCCAAGTAAAAAAAAAAAAAAAAAAAAAAAAAAAAAAAGTATCAATCAATCAATATTTCTGCATTAGCACAACCAACCTGGTCAATATTGAGGCGAAGTGGCATTAATGAAACACGTAAACAACATTCCTGTGGGGATCTGCCAGACTCTGGTCGGACATGTAATGCTTTAACTGTTAACTGAGGAATAAACAAGGTAAATAAAAGTAGTAACCTTCACAATTATTAAATCGCAGAACACTAAAAGACACTAAAACTAAAACACTAAAAAAAACCTAAAGCTCTATACTAATTCGATTTAACGTGCCACTTATAAACCTATTGTTGAGCAATTACTTCTATTTCATTTTTTAACGTTAATAGTAAGAAAATTTGAAAAATATTTATAAATTATAAAATCAGTAAGACTATAATACATCAAAACAACAACTCTGTATGTGTAATGAAGTCTAAGAATACGCAAAGAAGTAGATGCATGTTCAGAATAAAAATCTGAAAGCTACTAATGTAGTCCTGCACATGTACCATCTAAAGAAAAATGGAAAATTAATCTGACATACTAATATTTACAATGACTTTTTAGGGATTTTTACTATTCAGGAGGAGTCAAGAAAAATAACAGTAATCATTTAAATGACTTCCATTGCTCCATGACCTCACTCATGTTCCTTCTTCTGAAAGATTAACAACTGTATGTAACTTCCACAAAGACAGTTCAGCCTCTATAGTTATAAATGAATTAAAACATTCCATAACAGTACCATGTTTGAATGTGCTTTTCTGGGCATCTCCTTACTACAGTATAGATAGAGAAATTTGTTCATCTGCGATGTAGCTAAGCGATCTCTGATCTCCAAGTCTTGAACAATAAAAATCTGCCGTGACACTGGTTGTTCCAACAGACCAGATTCGCCTTCTGCACCACTTTGGGGGTATATTTCATGCTGGAATTTCACCTTTTAAAACATGAAATAAAACAGCCCAATCAGTGTTACTCAGTCATAAACAAGTTTTAAAAAGAATATCACTAAAAACAAATAAACAGATGGAAAAAACTCACACTCAAACTCATCCTTAAGAAATCCTAAAAACACAGTCCACTATTTTAGATTTTTGTACACCTAATATAAACTTTTCCATTCATACTTGTGTACATATTTGTATTTTAGGATGCAGATTCAAGCCAGGTCAAATAGTAAGCAGTATAAAATGAAGAACAGGTTTTGCTTTTCATTTTAGTATGGACTCCATCCTGTAGCTTTATTTCCTGTTTCTTTCAGTGTGTAGAAGTGCATACCATGCAAACTAGCAACTCTACACTTCTATACTTCAGAATGTTTCTTCCCTTTCAAGCAGACACCTCATAGCTTCTTCCAGTCTCAGTTTCCTTTTTAATCACCTACTATCCACAGTAGTCCTGACAAATTATAATGACTTACCCTTCCTAAATTATAAGCAGTCCTGAATTTCTTTTTTTTTTTTTTCCCCACATCTTGATGCGATTCTCAATAAAAAACCTACAGTTATCTACAAATCATGACTTGTCTTAAGTCCCCTCCTTTTCTGCAATGGGGTAGGCCACATGTAGCAAGCTGAACAGTGTTCTACTGGTCATGTACTGAGATTAAGAAATACTGAATTAAGTGCCCTGTACTTAAGATACACATAATAAATCTTGAGATGAAATGGAAAACATAAGTTGGTCATAAATACTACTAAGAAACTTCTTGGTTTTGATAGTATTTTCTTCACTTTGAGTTCTTATGCAGCCTCACACAAAGTTAAAAAGTAAAACAATAAAAACAAACAAACAAAAAACAAAACAGAACCCTACATCTGAGTACTAACACGGAATATCTACTCTTTAAGCATCTGCAAACTAAGGGACACACCTCCACATGTGGAATATTGAACTCTTCCCGTTTTCCTCTTTTCTACTGCAATGCAATGTTCTGTCTACAACAGGATAAAAATCAGAATCAAGTACTTCTGGCAAATTTTAAGTGGCAACATAATGAATTTTAAGTTGTAGAAGCACCCACAGATTTTAAATGGCATTCAGATTTATGTGGTACCTTTCATTTTCATAGAAATATTTGAGAAAAGCTTAATTAAAAGTTTCTGCTATTGATTCATTTAACAGGAGATTCGGTTAACTCTTTGTCAGTGCTCTTCATAGCACCTGAATCACGCATCTAGTTTCTAACTACAGGCTTAAAAACTACAGCAATATAATTACTCCTGAAGGGTGATAAATAATGCTATGGAAAATACAGCAATAATATTATGATGTAACTGGACGTTATTTAAAACCCAGTTATTAGCAGATGTCCCAATGGATCTACATCTCCACTATTTCACTAAATATTTAATTTCATAGTAGGTGAACCAATCCAGAGGAAAACTGAGGACAGAAAAATACAACAGTTGTACAATATAATGAAAACAAATTTTAAGCGTATAATATTAAGTATCTTCCATCTTTAGAAACATGTTCAGTCACAGAATAAGCAATACTCTGCCAGAAACACAAATACATTTCCTGTTAACTAATTCTAAACCTACCACTTTCAATGTAATTGCTTAGATGTAGACAGATACTACTGGAAGAAAGCCTACTTAATTCAAATGGAAAGCTGCTATTAAACCAGTATACCATGTAATGATATTTTCACAGCCATGGCTAAAGATTTTTGTCATTTACCTTGCTTAATTGTATTTCCATTAGGAAGTCTGGGTTTCTTCCTCTTCCCCCACACGCCGTACTTCTTCCATGTCTTGTCGGTGTATGAGAAGGAGAACTATGGGGACTTCTGTGGGGGAAAAAAAGAAAAAAAGAAAAATAAACCACTTCTCTTGACTAACTTAAAGCCATCTCACTGTGAACAGAGACTGGAAGTTGAGTTAATGTTAACCAAAAGAACCCATTCTATTACTAAGTAACACATACTGACATGGAATGTTAGGTGAATGTTTCCCAGCAAATTTACTTCCATAAATTTTGTCTATGATAACATTAATTCATCTTTAGCTTACAAGACTTCCTTCAAATTAGACCCCAGCTACTACAGCAATAGTCTCTTACACCCCTTAAGCTCCACCTGCTGAGGAAATTTTATTTTTCATCTAACACTTAATAGCAAAACCATTACTCCAGTCTCAAAAGAAATTAATAAATAAAATGCCACAACAAAAATCCAGATTGTTAAGCTTAAGACACTGGAAACATACACTGAGATAGACTTATTTCTTGTGTGGAAGGAGCAAAGGAGTAAGAGAGGCTGACTTAAGGTTAATCTTACTATGCAATCTCAAACCAAAGGGAAGTAAAGTATTTTAAAATGTACTAATGTTCAGAACTATGTCAAATACTTACATGAAACTTTTAGCTGGAGATGGTGGTGGTGCAGACCCAAAATCCCTTCCACCATAAAGATGCCAAATAAGAGAGATTTCCTTCACAACGTAGCGTACCAAAGGAATAGGAAAATGAAGGGGAGCTTTGCTTGCATCTGTTTTTTTCACAGGTTGACTGAAATGATTTTCCTTTATCAAAATTGCATCATCAACCAGTTTTTTTATTATTGGTTCTTCTTCTTTCTCCTAAAAACGTACATAAAAACAAATAACGTTAAGGAGATAAAATATGCATTCCTTACTAAGATGTTTAATTTCTTCCTATGAAAAGAGACTGTTCTATACTGTTTTCTGAAGGTTATACAACACAGGTTTGGTTTAGGAATTACATGTATAAAGTAAAAAAAACAAAAAGCACATAAGAATAAATTAGAAGCTGAGCATAAGTTAAGAATAATGAATTCCAAACTGAAAATAAAACAAAACATTCTGAGGGTAAGGACACCACATACTCCATGTGTACATGACAAACACAGGTCTACTATATAAGCACTACTGGAAACAGACAAGATCGAAGATAACTGGGCAAATACTACTGATCAGGAATCCATAACTAGTTCTGTTTATTAAGCAGAATACAACCAGAGATTATATGAAGAACATGAACACAAACTGTTTTCAGACAGTTTGAGCATAGTTTCCCAAATCTTTTAATGCAGTGGACAGATAGTGGAGTGACATGGTACACAAGCTTTTCTGTGTCTGGTGCTTACAAGATCTTATGCTCACAAGACTACTGAAGCTTGGTCTATGAAAAAAATGAATACAATGTTAAAAGATAACAATGTTGCATATCTTTTAAGTATTGTATTTTTCTTACAACTTCTTTGTAAACTATGCTTTTATTGTAAGCCAAATGGCAATAATTAATCATGAATAAAATGTATATAAGCTCTGATATAATATCCAGCTCACAGAACATTTTCCTGAGATATAGAAAAACTTGATCTATTTAAAAATATTTTTCTGATGGTAACAGTGCATGAACTTCTTTCACCAAAAAAAAAAATTTTTGTGCACTCACAAAACCTTCTAACTCTGTTTACATATAGCTCACATGGATTTTTTTTATTTATTTAGTAATTCTCAAACTTCTTACAGAAACAGCAGCTTTGGGTGCAAAAAGAATGCAGAAATCATCACTTTCTGCAGGAACATCTCCCACGGTTTCATTTATCAGGTGATGAGTGAATGAAGCGTAAGTAGGACTTGGATCTTGTGAGACATTTCCACTCTCATCTGGAAACAGGAAGAGATCTGAGCAAGATGGTTCCTGAGTTTGAGATCTGTCATCCAAAACTCCTGGGAGCAGAGAAAAAACATGCTTCATTGGAAAAGTCTTTACAAAGCATCAACAAAATAACGAGTGATTAAGTGAAACTTGTTACTTTAATTGCAGTATCAGGAGAAGCTGATAGAAGTTGAAGAGACATTTTTAAAAAATTAGTCTACCATACAATTAAAACAATTACAATATATTCATAACTAGTTACTAGAAGAGATAATTCTAAAGATAAAACATTCATAAAAATATCATATAGATACAAAACATCATCCCATTCCAGTAATGGGATGACACTATGAATAACTTCCAGTATCATACCAGTAGCTTACCTTCAACTGTGGAAATAAATATTATCACTATTTGCAGCACAAAATCCTTAGCCAAATTAAACCTGGATTTAGCTGCAATCAGGATGCAGAAGCCATAATTCTGTGTTTAAATCAATTACTTTGTTACGTCTGCTAATTAAAAGATTTCCTCGTGGCTCCAAGTTTTGTTTGTGACTTGGAAGTGTACCATCCTCCTGGTTTATCTCTGTATACACCATAGTGGTTTTCGATTCCTCCACACCACAGAATGCACATAACTTACACCCATGCTAGCTTACTCTGACAATTAGGGGTCTTTGATAGAGACGCACAAAATCTGACACCTTCTTTGCTGCTGCCACTATTTAAGTAATGTGTATCTGACTATGATCTTAAATTAATTTTACATTACTGCTATTAACAGTGAGAATTTAGTACCTGATTGTTAGAAGACTTCAGACATAAAAAGCGTGCTCCAATTATTTCTGCAGTGTCTCAATCAATATACACAAAACTTTTGATCCTGCTTTCCTTAGAGAAAGGTTGCACTTCATGTTTAGTTATGACTCCAATGGATTCTTACCATTAGGCTCTATCTTCGCAGCAGCAGAAGTCTGATGAGTCTCAATTTCCTCCATAGCATCACTCATTAAATCCCGTAAAATCTGTTGCTCTGATTCAGCAAGCAGGGGTCCATGTGAAGAGGGCTGGCTAAAGCTCTCCACCTAGAGGCAACAAACAATAGATGGTCATATTTAAAATAACGGCTATATCATATAAATAAGATTTTGATAGAATGTCCTGTAACACAGCAGTTAAACTTTATTAAAAGCCAGACAACTTTATAAATTATCAATTAAAATGGAACTATGACCTACATGATTCATAAAACAGAACAAAAAACTGATCTGGGGTACTTACTTCATTAGAGGACTTGGACACCTCATATATGTCCTAGAATTTCTTTTTTCATGTTCTATATGAATATAGTACACTAAGTAAACAGCAGAAAACATTTACAACCATCTGGTAGTGATCAAGACAGAAAAAAATAAAACTAAAGGTAACATTTTACTCTCAAATACTTTTGAGTCAGATACAAACTAATTTTTTAAAGCATTTCTTATGTTCTTTGGAGAAGGAATGTAGATATCAAAACTAAAACAGATTAACAGAAAGTGTACAGCTAGTTACATCAATGTTATTTTGTGATTTTTATACCTTCATTTTTGGCTTGTTAACTCCACATTTAATATCTGTTTTACTTGGAGGATGTAAATCACCATAACTCGCAATATACTGTATAAGATTCATTAGTGCAGCACATGAATCAGAGCAGGTGCGAATATGGATTACATCACTGGAACAGCGCAGCTCAAAACGTGGTTTAGTCTGGATAACAAGAAGACACACTTAAGAGTACTCTTAAACTCAATCTGAAGTTCCATAAAAATAGCTTCTATACACAGTTTAAAATTAGTCAAATAGAACTAAAAAATGTACACACAAACTTAAAAAAGTATACTTGATTCTAAATAAAATAAAGTAATTTATAAATCACAAATCAGTCCTCGTTATTTTAGATTTTGTTTTATTTGTGGTTAAATACTTACTCTTTCCCCATCTGAATCAGATTTTACTGTTGTAATAGTTAGTTCCAGCAGGCCCATATCCATAACACGAACATAATCTGAAAGACAATACATAAAAAAATTTAAAAAGAAAAAAAAAAAGTATCTTCCCATTTTTATTTTTGGTTGTTAAAGTATTAAAGCAGATCATTTTGCCAAAACTTTTTCCAGTACAACGCTTGTAGGAACACTACCTGTGTGCAGTGCAATCTATTAGAAATTCATCCTTATCCTGTCCACATAAGTTAGAGCCAGAGGCACACAGAGACTGCGTGACTAAGCATCCTAGCTGCTTACTGTTGAAGTAGTAGAGAGGACGTTTTAATACCGTACCCATCGTTCAGTACCAAGAATAACTTACCTCCCCACTTTTTTGTTTTAACACCACACGCATGCCTTTATTCTGTCCTTCACTAGAGATATCTCAGCTAAGCTAAATACACTCATTTGTGGGCACAGAGCTTCATCACTTCTCCATTTTTTTTTTTAATATTGCTGCAAGTTTCTCAATTCTAACAGTTGCTACTGTATAAAACAGAGTAGAATAGCTAATATTTTTCTGATAAGATTACCTAGAATTTCAAGCCATACAACAACTTTCAAGTTCAACTACTGAGAATGTGTAACTCGTGAAAAGAGCTTCTCTGACATGCTTCTGTGACTATAAATCTAAACTGGAACAATCATTTTTCCTTCAGTACTGAACTACTCATTTCATATCCAGCTAGCCACTACTCATCTTATCAAACCTTCAATAATCTTTATATATGCTGAATATTCCTGTAAGGCTCTAACATGCGCTACGAGATATGGTTTAGTAGTGTAGCTGTAGTAACGGTGATAGGAGGACGGTTGGACTAAATGATCTTGTAGGTCCTTTGCAACCTTGTGATTCTATGATCAGAAATTCAAGAACTGATTAAATCCTTACCTCTATGGAGGTTTACCATAACAGTGTTGCACTTGTCAGACAGATGCAAAGCAGCTTCATCTAAAATTATCCTAGAACATCAGTAAACCAAAACAAACAAACAAAACACTAGATGAAATAAACACATCAAATAAATGCTACAACATTCAGCAGGCATGGAAAAGAAACAACATTTAGAATAGAAAAATATATCCTAATTCCAAACTCTACACGATCACTTTAACTTCTCATAATTTCCAAATCTGTCAATTAACTCTGTAACATGAATCTAATAACTGCAAGATTCATTCACTTTCGCTAATTACTTCCATTTATAAATTTGGTCCTTCCTAAAACAAACAACAACAACAACAAAAACGCATGTATAGAATTATTAGAGTAATACTTTTATTTATTTTTTATTTTTTTCTTAAAGAACAAATATTTGTTTAAAAGACCATCTAGCAGGTATTACCAATAGAAATTAGTAACCTGGCAGATGTTCCTCACCAGAACATCCATGTGCTTACAGGTCCTTACATACATGTTCTGATACTAATATACAAAGAATGCATATTCAGATAGAGTTTCATTGTTATCAACATACTAAAGATAGTCAATAATCCGTAAATATTTTGTTAATTAATACATTTACACATAATAAATCTAGCTGAAACATTAAGTGCTGGTAATCAAGAAAATGCAATTTTGTTTTTCCAGCTTTCATTATTTTTAAAAATTGCAGAATTGCTAGTTATTAACAAAAGCAATCCAACAAAAAGAGTAACGTGTTTAGCCTAATAAAAAAGAATGATTACACATGAACAAAGTATATTTCAAAGATATAGTTCACCAGTGTTATCATTTACACAATGTGAATGCTTCATAGATCAAATAGCAAACAAGCACTACAAGTTTCACAGAAGATCCTGTGTTTCACAAGCACTTAAATTATACCTGAGAGTAGAATAGGATTTATCTACTGCAACACTGCTGGAAATGCTGAAAGTTTCAACAGTAAGTAGAGATCTGACTGGCAAATACACGGGCCTAGCAACAAATAGAAAAATATTTTTTTTTAATTAAAAATCGTGGTTTATTATATAAAATATGTATTGTGTAATAACAAATAATTTTTATTTCTCATTGATAAACTTACTTTATATATCCATACATTTAGAAGCAGCCAAACCTTCCCTGTCTTACACAAGTGCTTATCTTGCTTCAGATTTCTTACAGTTTGCTGTATTTCTATTTAGCATGTTTTCCAAACAAATAAATAAATGTTATTAACAATATACAAACTAGAATGTTTAAAATGAATAAATATATTGCTGCAGCGCCACCAAATGACACAGACTTGCATTTTATTTACCTGTAATCAAGAGCACAACTCCATAGATGCACATGAAAAGTTGTAACCGTAGCTGGAGGATTATACCCCAAAACAGGCTCATCAGAAATATTCAAAAAATATAAAATCTAAAAATCATAAATATATAATTATAATATTTCAGCATCTGCTAATTTAACAAACAATAACACATTAGAAAAAAGAAAATCTGTAACAGGTACGATAATAAAACATTTTATTACTGGAAGGAACAGGTAGTGAAGTAAGCTCAAATATTTGAAAGTGCTTACCCAGTATATGAACATAGGAGAGCACTGAATGTAAATTGGGCAAAAAATGCAACAAACAAACGTGTAGACTTAAAGATGCGGAAGAGATTGATCCACAGAATCCAAAGTGGCTGGCCATCTAGCTCCTAACATACCATTTCTAAAACATTACCCAGTTCCATTCATCTGTCTTTGCTATTGTTTGTATTTTCATTTCGATACTACAGTATCAGCAGTAATGTAGATCACACTGCATGTAATAAATTCCTATCCTCCTCATTGAGATGATATCTCTCAGATTTCTCTCTCAAATCTGTTACGCTCTGAAGGTTTCTCTTTAAAATTGTTTCAAGTAACGTCCAAATCAGTAGTACTAGTCTTTTAGTCATGTGCCCTACTTACTCCTATGACCCATTCCACCTCCTTCCAGAAAAGATATCCAAGTGCACTTCAGACAACATTAACTGAACAAAAATTCACTCTGTAAATAATAAGCAGGACTATGTAAAGCAGAGAACTCACAGAAGCACCATGGAGAGAAAAAAGCTGTGAAATGGCTGAGCTCAAGGCAACAAGTACAGCTCCATACAGTAGCACATAAGAAACGAACATAAAAATAAGCATATTGTGTTGAAGGATAAGCAGGATAAGCTTAAATGAGATAGTTTACTATCTGTAATTCAGTATGGTGTACATGCAAATACATACACCTACTACTGCTACTCTGCTAACGGCAAAACAGGAAACAGAAATCAGCAACTGAGGAATTAAGTGAGCAGAAAGGGAAAATGCAAAAATGATTTCGGCACTGCAAGTAGTGGGGTTTTGGTTGGGTTAGTTTGGGGGCTTTTTTCTTTTTACATTGTTTATTTACGTCAAGGATTATTAATGCACTTTCATAATGCAAGAAATTAATGGATTACTGATTTTTAATCTGAAATCATCTTTCCACAGGGTAAAAAAGTAGGACAAAACCGAATATAAAAGCTCTGAGGTTTAGTTTCAAATTTAAAGCAATTGCCATAAAATAATGAGACTGAAGTTGAAAATGCAGATGAGGAAACTCTAGAAATCTGACCTGTTCATGCCAGCTTAGACCTGAAGGCAACACTCTGTGTTGAAGGGTGGCTCCTCTTAGCCCAACAGCAACTAGAAATTCCTGTACAAGAAAGCTGCACAAATTAGTTTACATGAAATACATACAAATGATTGAGATCTAGATTATGAAGTATTCACCCTTGCTCTCCCAAAATTGACTATAAATTGTCTAAACAGAATTGTCTA
The DNA here is from genome assembly GCF_016699485.2 of Gallus gallus. Classification (NCBI taxonomy): domain Eukaryota; kingdom Metazoa; phylum Chordata; class Aves; order Galliformes; family Phasianidae; genus Gallus; species Gallus gallus. The sequence goes on from NC_052536.1 coordinate 45,941,991, forward strand.
AAAATGGAAGGACTGGATCAGGATTAAACAAAACAACAACAAAAAATCTGTTTCCTAAAACAGAAACCTTGTTTAATATAGTCTAGTATTTGTGATAGTCTGAAAATTATTATCAATTTTCTAGTGGCAGTAGGAAGGCTATTCATTCATTCTAAGCTTCACCAGGAATTAAAAGGAGTACCAACCCAGTGGAGTCCCATATTACAGTGTGTTTAAACCTGAGTCAACTGAGCCACAGTGACATTCTGCTGCTATGCAGATTCCTTCCCTCCCTAGATTACTTTACCAACCTGTTTGTCACCATTATGCAGCCAAACAGGTCATCTTTTAGCCATGCTAATGAATGCTACTGTTGAAGCCAACTCAATTACCAGAGAGCTGCTTCAAACAGGCAAGCAAAGGCTATGCAATAGACAACACTGTCAGTAAACTGATTGGAATAACTTGTAACTCTTCATATTTGTTTTGCCTGGTTTGATTAACTCAACCAGGTTAAAACACAAAAGGTCAGTTGGACAGTAAGTATATCGTGTGATCAGCAAAGTAGTGGAAGAATTACTACATTGTGCTGATAGATAAAATTCACAATTCACCCATGAAAATCCAATTTTAACAAAATTAAAAAGTGGCTCATAAGTAACGGTTTCTTCATCTATAAACCTTGTAATGTAAAATCTAAGTACTCTGATATACACAGAGATGAATAAAAGCACAAACTTAAAAACACAAACCTTTGTATTGCTCTCTATTTTATCTGATTGGATTTTGACTGCAACGGTCAGCATGTTTGGGCAGTTCTCTCCCACACCATCTGAAGATGTCCTACTAAGACCATCTTCTTCCGAAAAACAAATAGTAGGTTCTAACCAATGGGGACGTATTGTGCTGGGCAGTCGAATTTCAGATGAAGGGACGGCCCCATCCACCATACCTGCAGAAATTGTGTAGTGAGTTACACTGTGGTTCAATGCTGCTACTAATGAAGTGTTAAGGAAAATCCTTTTTATTCTTAATGTCTTTAAAATCCTTCCATTACCACCAAATAGTCAGGCATACACACAACCACAAATTGCAAAAGAAAGGTTACAGGTGATGCAATATTTAAAAAACATGGTTATAGCTAAAATCTTTAATCTAACTAAAATTTTGTGAGGTGTTTTTTGTTTCTTTTTTGTTGTTTCTTTTGTGTCCAGTACCTTTTTAAACAAAATAGCCAGTACCATGCATAAGTGTCTACATTCATAATAAAGAACAGATTGTACAGCTAACATGTATAAGAGGACCACAAAATCTTTAAAGACAAGCAGTTGACAGGAAAAGCTTGAACTAAACTGCTGCATCACTGCAGTATCTTAGGAGCATTATCCATGATTTACAATTAAGTGATATACTACCAGGGCAGAAAAAGCGGGGGGAAGGGGGGAAATAGCAGCATTTTCTTCTCCTGAAAAAATGCAAGAATATCTCCTTCAAATTTAGCTCCCACAGCCACCTCAACCCCAACCCTACCTTGATGATACAAATTGAGGCTGCTAGAATGGAGACAAACGTAGTGTCTATCTTCAAAACCTTCATATTTAGTCACACTGAAAAGTGAACCATTGTTGAATTCTAACCAGAATTCTCCATATTTTCCTTCTAGCGTTTTTCCATCATCCTGCTGAAGGAAGAGCAGAAATGATATGCTGAGTTGATGCAGTTAGATAGTTCAGACTAACCTAACACTTGCTACTAACATCATTTTTCTGCTTGCATTTCATTATTCTTATGCTGAACTAAGTTCAAAAAAAATTGCTAAAACATTATGTCACTTTACAGTGTAGTTACATTATAGTATGTAGAATGTAAGAAGATTACAGAGTTACTGTTATATACACTTGTTCCTTCAAGGAGACAGGACATTTTGCATGAAAGGGTCCAATGGCCAAAGCAAAAGAACTTTTTACGTACCATATTTGATTTTATGTTATTTTCCAGCCTCAGCATCTTACCTTTACATCTGTGAATATCGACACTAATCCATGTGTAACATTTAGCTGAACAGATAGAAAGCTTTGCGAATGTTTATTCTGCGGGTCAAGCTTTTTCCTTCTGCGTGAACGATAATTTGGATCAACAGTGGAATAATATTGTAGTGTTTCCTCTTCAGATCCACTCTCATCATCTAAGAAATAAAATAGCAAATGACTAACTTTTTAGTTAACACACATTATACCAATAACTCATTGTTTATCCAGGTGGTGCAATTTAATTTCACACTTATTTTTACTTAATTGGAAAGCAGTCTACATTTTTTCTTCTCAGTTTAAAAACTTTCTTACAAATTTGCACGTTCTTTCCAGTATCATGATAATCACTTCAGCCAATTATGCCCTTGTATCACAACAGTTCAAGAGGATCTATTATGTGCATTACCATAATTAACTGCAGATTTAAATTGACTGAAGCTGTCTTTACTGAAAGTATTGATGAGTTGACTGGCCACAGATAGTCCAACACCATAAGAAAGGTTTTCAAATGTTTCTACAGGAGATGGAGCGGTTGGTTCCCACAGCAGCAAATCATTGCTGATTCTAGAAAGAAATACATTATTATCATTATATAAAATACTATATTCCAAATAAGATGAATAAAGCACTATCTCCTTCACAAATTTTATATACCAGATTGCATAAACGAAGAGGAGAAAGGTCAAGAGAACAAGAAAGAATAATGTTTCCAGGAATAAAAGCCATAAATAATGAAAATTTATTTCCCCCCATAATTACAGTATGCATATGGCATATTATAGCATTAATAGTGACACAGAAATCTCTAGTAATTGGTGCATGTTGGACAAATATGCTGGGGAGAAAAAATATTTTGATCACATCAATTTCAAAGTGAAGTTGCTGGAAACATTATTTATTTTGATTTTACATGAGTCTGTGTCTATTAGTGCAACAGAACTTGTACGTTCAATAACCTGAGCATTCAATGAAAGTTTAAGCATTGCAACCTTAGAAGAAAAATAATGGCCAACACAGGATAGCATAAATCATTATCTTTCTCCATGTAGGTAACATGTAGCATAATAGTTATTTTTTTTAATCAGTATTTGAGTTGCTTTTACCCTCCTCTCTCCCTGCCACATATTAGGAACAACTAACAGAAACAGCGACAGGAATCAGGATTTAAGTCAAGTTCACTTTCCCTCATTAGCCTCTGTAAAAGTTAAAATAACAAAAATAAAAACGTACTGCTAGAGTTTTGCCCCTGCCTTATGAACTTTTAATTTTTAAGAGGAAAGTCACTGAATTAAAAGGAAAAAAAAAGAATTCAACAGTTTTTGAAGTATAATGATTATTTATAAAGGAGAATTCAGAAATATTAGGGCAGAACTACGCACTGTGAACAAAGATCTGAATAAATTTTTCACTGAAAGCAAAAGGCTATTTAACTTTATCCTTTGTTCACAAAATCTGCCGCATACTTTTTCAACAACTGGCTCCTATAGCACCAATCAGACATATGATAGTGCCCCTGAAGTTAACTCTCAAGTGAAACGTATTTTACAAAGTACTTTATATTCTCAGGAAACCATTCAAATGAATTCCAGCTATAGTCACTCATTTAAATGCTTTCATCAACAATTAGTACAGAACTAGAAGTATAGGCAATGATAACTAAGTAAAACAATTATCATACTTGCCTGTTATAAAGTTTTTCATAAAAGCTTCTGTTTGGTAATGTTAAGTGAATGTTTGGTAACATGAGCTCCAGCACATAATGAGAATTGTTAATTGTTTTATCCTGAAACTCAGTCATTTCAACTACATCTCCTGGCATCACCATCTGAAAGAAAAACAAAACAAACCCCAAGGTGAAAATAAAAACAAACAACTGTGTGTCAGAAGATGCACGTAAGCGAGAAGATCTAAGTGTGAGAATACATTAATTTTACGTACTATTAGCACAAAGCAATAATAAAATTTCAAAGTACCTCTTCATTTTCAAACATGACTCTACGAGAAGAAAAAGGAGAAGGCTCTGGTCTTCTAATATCACAGACATCTTTCAAAGAATGAGGCCCTCCTTCTTCTTCTTCTTGAAAGTTAACATCTCCTTCCTCCTCCTCAGCTGCTATCCTTTCCAGAATGGAGTGTACAGCCAGAGGGTTTATTTTCAGTACAATCCTGATGTTGGAGATGCAGAACAAGCCATTAGAGATGCAAAGAATTTTTATATTACTGCAGAGACACATGTCTGCTCTACTATTAAACCAGTAAGCACAAGTAGACTTAGCAAGTCAAAGATCAGGGCTCTTTTATCAGCAGGAACATTTTGTTAGAGGGAGTGACAAACTGAGAAAAAACACCAAACTTAAAGGCACAAAGGAATGTAGAAAGAATCACCAGGCCAAAAGGTTAGTGTCTGTTATTTTCAACACTATCAAGCAACCATGGGGTGACCACAGAAAATGCTTTCTCAAAATAATGTTTTTATCTTCATGCCATTAGCAGCTATCAGAAACAAACAAAAATAAAAACAAACTAATGCTCTGCATGCTCTCTGTACATCATGACTACAAACTCTTACAGAATATTTTATTTCTATCATCATACAAAAAAAAAAAACATACTGAAAAAAATTTCCATGCAGAAATACTGTCAAAAAGCCACTGAAAATTGTGGCAAAAAATATACGTAGCAAATTCTAAAGTCACCTTTTTAAACAGCATTAGGTGATTCTGTCCAGTAACTGAGGCATTGTGTTGCCTTACAAGTTGCAACAACACTCAAAACAAGTATTCTCATTGTTGTTACAGCTTTGTACCAGTTTATTAATATTTTGAGTCAAAAATCTATGCTTTTGTTGTTGTTGTTCTGTATTCAGTCTTCAATGTAAAAGTAAGAGAAAATGTAAAGTGACAAATTAGATTGCACAAAGTTTCAAGTCTTCTTCAAGATCACCTTGAACTGAAATTTACTTAAACCTATCCAGAAAACATTATCCACTAAAACCATCTTGATGATAAAGACAGAATTTTCCTAAGTTCTTGGGTTCCTTTCACGTTCTTTCTTCACAATTAATTTTAAAGCATTCACCACACAAGTAGTCAGCATTAAAATTTCAACAACAGCAGTACTTCAAAAATACTATCTACACTGAAAAATAAAACATTATTTTACCGAGGCCAATCAAAGTTGTCTGATGATGTTATATCTCCATCAACACCGCCAGACACTTGAAAAAATTTTACTGGTGCTTGTGTTTTATCTTCTTCAAATGAACCTAAACAGAAAAATATAGTAGAAAAAAAGTTGACTCAGGAACGACAACCGCTATCTACAGGGTGCCTGTGATAATCTGAACACACAGAAAGACAGTAGAAAAATTCATGAAAATAATGACAGCTGCTAACTTAAGGTCACCTGCCCCTCAGCTTGGAGTCCAATAGGCTGACCTATCCAAGCTGCTCACAAGGCACCTTTGTGCATTTTCTCTTCCTTTCCACAAAAAAACACATCAACTTCTACAATTTGAAAGCTGTTTGGTTTCTGTCTTCTTACTTTGTAAGATACTTGGGTTATAAGAGTATTACCATTTTCTCAATGGCAATTATTTAGGAAACCATATTTCTCTATATTTTTAAACTAGAACTGAGATTTCTCATTTAACTGTATTCCTCCCATAGCATCTACAAAATTAGCCCAAAGCAATGAGAGATACAGGAAAATACTAAACTGAAAACAAAGACATAAGACAACACGACAGAAAATAACAGAAATATTAGCTCAGATCTCAAGCACTGCACCTATGTCCATTATCCCCATCTCCTATTTGTATTAATTGACTTATGCTAATTTCTAGCACAGAACACTACACTGCATGAGAGGTATCTGCTCCAAAATGGAGATGGAATGTTAGTCCATCAAAAGGAGAGAAGTCATTATTAATCCTTAATGGAAGACCTTTGTATCAACTGGGTAATTTCTGGTAAAAATAATAATAATAATAATAATAATAATAATAATAAAGAATATTCAAACACAATGTGAACACACTTACCAGTTAGCTCTTTAAAAGTGAGTTCTAATTTAACCTGTTCTGGAGTTGAGCCTCCTATAAACTCAGTTTTAAATTCTATATCTGTAAATTCAAGATGAAGAATCTCTTTCTGAAGTGACTTCTTAAACCACGGTCCTCTTTCCTGATCTGACCGCAGGTCAGGTATTGGGAAGCGAACAGACAAATTTAGTGCAGGGGCAGAGACTTGAACTGAAACTCTACAGTTTGCAGGAGTATGCGAATCGTCCAGAAAAACTTCAGTGAATGCTTTATGCTAAAACAAATAAACAGAAGAAAATAAAAAAAACCTGTATTAGAGAAAATAATGCTAAAAATAACTACGGAGAAAGCTTTTTCTGTAATACTCTAAAAAAAAAAAAAAGCTCAGTTTCATATATTGCACATAATAGATGAAGGACCGATCATTATTACTTTCTAGATTACTCTTCTATTATTGATACTGTTAAAAATCCTCTTAATTTTAAGTCAAATATTTACAACAGCGGTAGCAATCTTTCATAAATGGTTAGTTTTCCCCTTCAAATTAGAGTAAGAGTACCAAACTATACTCAGCAGCAGTTAGGAAATCCTACAGAAGCACAGAATGTCCCAAGCTGGAAGGAACCCAAAAGGACCACCGAGTCCAACTCCTGTCTCCACACAACACTGCCCAAAATTCAAACCCTATGTCTGAGAGTGCTGTCCAAACATTTATTCAACTTACAGAAGCTCAGTGCTGTGACCACTGGCCTGGGGAGCCTTTTCCATGCCCATTACCCTCTGGTGAAGAATCTCAACCTGACCCTCCCCTCACATAGCTCCATGCCATTTCCTCAAGTCCTGTTGCTGTCACTAGCGATCAGCACCTGCCCCTCAGTCTTCTCTTCTTTAGGCTGAACAAACCAAGTGACCTTGTTAAAACCATTACTCAGAGATTTAATAAATAAAATGCTACTGTTGCGAAGCCAGGAACTACCAGCTGCATGGCTGCCCCTTTCAGTATGTCCTGGGTTCCAGCTCCTGTCACTGACATGTGTCATTCAAGACCTCCCTGTGGATGGCACCCTGTTGACCATCAATGAAAAGACTCCAATTTTCAGAACATAACTGCACTGATAAAAATTGTTAATATCTTATACATTTTCTACACAATTAGCAAAATTTCATTCACTGATATCTGGACTCTCTTAATTAAGTTTTGAGAACTAATTGTTCTGTAATCAACGTAACATTAAAATTCTTTGACAGTTTTTCATGTGAAAAGTCAGTTAGTTCATTAATCCTCTATTATGTCATTTGAAAAAGAGCCTTCAAGTTAAATATTCTTATGCTAAATATACTAATATTAATCCTACTGACAACTTGAACCAAGATTAACAAGCTGCAACTTCTGTTTGTCCTTGATCACTGCAATGCAATGCATCAGTTGCCTGTCCCTTCTATTACCTGCACCAAAAGTGGATATGGCGCAGTACAGAAAACTGGGCTGACTGACAACTTAAAATTTCAATACATATGTAAAACTGTAAGCAACAGTTACTGCTGCTAAAGAGCACGACAGGACAGATTCAAAATTAGAAATCATTCAAGATTTCCCCTTTTTGTCCAGCTCTGTTTGTCTCAAGAAGCTGTGAAATTGCACAGTTTATGAAGTAGCTATCATATTCTTTAGGTCTGTTATCATGCATGCAATCACTGAATCTAAAATGAGTATCCAAATCAGACAGCTTCTGTTCTTTATCAGAACTTATAAACCAGCAAAAAAAATCCCACAGGTTAGAAAACTGACCTGTCTTTCTGTTGCAAAAATTCAGCATGTTTCTTAATAAATTTCATTTTTAACTTACCAAATTTATGTGTTTGTTGTAAGAAGTATACATGTGAGATGCCATCATCTCCACTGTAGTTAGTTTCTGTGGTTGAAGTAAGGAATTTAATCTGTCCACAATACTAATATCCAGCTCACAAAACACTGGACTTAACTTTATTTGTAACTCTGCTTTCTGTGGAACAGAACTAAGTCTGCCTTGGCTACCCTGAAAAGAAAGAGAAAAAGTACTAAAATCCTTAAAAACAATATAATGAAGCAAATAATTATTGGTTAAATACTCTCAGTTGTACAAGATACCTTCTTGTAAAAATGAACAAAACTAGACAAAGGCTATTATGCAGAAACTTGGTGTTTTTAATATCCCTCCTTACCTGAGGTCCTCTATTCTCTGAATGCCTATAATGAAGCTGAAGGCATGGCAGTGCATGAGAATCATTTTCTTCTTCAGAACGAAATGTCAGCAGCTTTAAAATAATAGAGTTAAGATAATTAATGGATAATAAGAAGAGTTGTCATAGCAGAACATATTTATGATATTTTTACTAGAAAAGATAGCATGTAATCCTGGATTCAAGTTAATGAATAGAGTCTTGGCCCAACCATTTACTCCATCCCTTTGTTCAGTCACTTCATTAGATGCTTCTCATCATTAAAAGAGCTCGAACATTAATCATCACCTAAAGGAATTTCCCCATTCCTTAACTCCATGAGTAAGTGTTTGGAAAAAGCTTACTCTAATTCCCAAACTGAGTTAAGTATATTTGAAAGAGGAGTAAATTAGTGAAGTTTGGTTAACTAATACCACCTTTGACAGGTATGACAGCAGTCTGGTTCAACATCTGATCTTGCAACAAATACAAGACATATCTTAAAACCATAGCATTTATAAACTTTTTACATAAATACTGTAACTATTTTAAAATCTAGCATTTTCAATTACACAATTTATATTTTCTGGGGAGATACCCTATTTTATTTTATTTTTTTACCTCTGTATAGTGAGGCTGAATGGAATGAGAGTCAGTAGAGAAAAGGCATTCCAGAAACTCCATATTCCCAATAGATAAATCCGTACTAAAACTGCGAGAAGCAGACCTTTGTCTTTGTTCATAGGACACTTTGATGCCAGTACCTATAAATCTGAATGATAAAAGGTATGAATTACGGAAATTAGCATGAAACAATAAAATTAAGAAAAGTCAAGCTTTAAGCATGGGAAAAAAAGTATCACTGCAAACGTTTTCAACATCATTAAAACTGTTGCAATTTGTAACTTAAAACAATTTTTCTAGTTATCACTTTATCAAGAAAGTGAAAGGATTTCACATCACACGTTCAACAATGATTAATGTACAGAAAATCACGAAGACCATTTTAGACATTTAACAACGTGTTATTCAAGAAAAGCTGCAAATCTAACATCCTTATTTAGACAATGTCTGATGCCTAAGAAAGTTTAGATCAGAGCCATAAAGTAAGAAAACATATTTCCACTCCTAAATGCTCTGTATCTCAGGCTGCACTGGGGCAATTAAAACTTCTGGGCAAAAAATTGTTTCCTGAACTAGGATCTTCTTAACTGCATTCTGTATTGTATAACTGTATAATTTGTATTTTGCAATAAGTAAAAACCTAAGTTTCTCAAAACAGAATCCTTCTTTTGCAATAAAGATGGTCCTAAAAATACAGCTATTTCTGAAGAAGTCATTTAGGTAATGATCCCGATTCCCTGGCTTTCTGCAGTAGAAACTGTGCCTAGTTTAATCAATCTGTAATAGAAGGGAGCTAGGCTCACTTCATTGTTTATGCACTTCTCATATGTTGTGCTTGTTTGTTTGTTTGTTTTTTTAATAAAAATAGCAGTAGTCTTAGACAACAGGTGTCAAAACATAAGGCTATTTTGAAATGAACAGTCTAACATTCAGTTAAGTTGCAAGCCCAATGGATATAAACTTTATTGTTTATTCAAGCTTACTTAACAGATATATATATATGTATATATTAAATTGGTTTATTAATAAGCAAAGTTATACCTAAGGTGATCATGAGAACAAGCTTCTGAAAATACTTCTTGGAAGGACAGAAAATCTTCAGTTGCAAACTTAACTGGCTCAATCTTTTCTATTCGGGCAAAGAAATCTCGAGCCATTGGTGTCAAAGGGTTATGGTTCAGTGAACTTTCAGCTGGAGGTAAGGGGTCAATATGAAGTACAGACACTGAGAAAGTTCCCACTGTGAGTCTAAAAAGAAGCTCAGGTCTGGATTCATCCACAGAAACAGATCTGGATGGAATAGCTGAAATATAAAATTAAGTTTGTGTAAACAACAAATTCGTAACATTATCTTCTTTTTTTTTTTTTTTTTTTTTTTTTTTTACCATATTGCTCAATCAAACTTTATTTCCAGTATCATCTAGGGAGCAGAATGTAAAACAGCATTTTTACTTACATGTCCTCCTTAAGGAAGCCTGGTGAACCACGTTGGCTGCAAGCGAAGAACCTCTTGGAGGCTGTAGTTCTTGTTTGTTACGATCAAGAAAATCACCCCAGGTTGGTTGAAGCTAAAACAAAAATACATATGATCTTGAAGTTTGCTAAATAGATGTGTATATATATGTGCATAAAAGAGATAGCTGTTCCAAAAGTAATGCCTCCTATGTTATTACATTAGTCCACATTGTCAGAGGTGAATGTTGGAAGTAAGGCAATAGAGATTAAACCTTCCCATCAATATATTCCATTGTTGCTGAGCAACAGATGGCAGCAGAGGGTAGTCTGACAAAAAGGCACCACACAAGAAGCAAAGGCGTGAAACTGAATTTCTCCATGAAGAAAAAATTGCACTCACTGACATTCATCAATGCTTGCTGAACGTTTATTGAGACCACAGAGTGGATGTGAGCACAGCAAGAAGGTGGGTGCTGTGTTTCAGCAGTGGTTGTCAGCAATGTGAATGACAAGCCATGTTTTGGATAGCCACGTACAGTCATACTATGAAATGAAGAGTGTCTTGATTAGCTCATCCACACAAATCAGCAGATTATGAACAGGGAATGTGTACAGAGCTTAACATCAGCTTCAACGTACTGGAAATGATGGTGGCAATGTTGGAATATTGTGAAGTTATTACTATTTGGGTCCCACAAATGCTCATTCTGGAACAGAAAGAACACTGTATGCAGTTTGTCAGGACTCAGTGAGCCAATATGAAGCTGAAAGTTTCCTGACTCACATGATTACTGGTATGAGATGCAATGTCAACACTACAAGACAGCGTCAAAATGGCAGTCCATGCAGTGGTGACATGAAATCCCCATCAAAGAAAAAGTGCAAGACATGGTGGGTAAAGTGATGTGCATGGTCTTTCAGGACAGGAAAGGGGTGACCCTTCTGGATTTTCTGGAGCCTAGACAATAAATAAATAAATAAACAAACAAACTTTGACCGCTACATCACAATGCTGACTAAGCTGAAGGCTCAAACTTCCAGAGTCAGTCCTCTTGTAACACAATAACACCATGCCTCATACCAATTTGAAGACTGTGGATTACACTGTCAATCCTGGCTGAACTGCCCTACAACATCTGTTTCACAGTGTGGATTAGGCACCTTCTGACTTCCATCTGTTTGGACTGCATGGATGAAAGATGCACTGCATGGACATTTTCCTAGCAACAACACTGTCACAGCAGCTGTGAAACAGTGGGTCACCTCCACTGGTGCAGATTCTTATAAATGTAGCATGCAGGCTCTTACTCGTGACTGGTGAAAATGCACAGCTAATGATGGTGATTACATGGAAAAATAGTGTTTGGTAGATGAGAACAGTCTCCATCATAGAGTGTTATTGTGCTTTTTGTGTATGTTGTAATTTCCATGGAAATAAATAGGAGGCATTAATTTCAGAGCAACCCATGTGTATGTGTGCATGTATTAGATCTAGCAAACAATAGGCAAAGTAACAAAGAAATCTGTACATAAACTATGAACAGCATGCCATTTCATGGCCTGTTAAAACTCAAGTGAATTATGCACATACGCTTCATTTTAAGTTATATATTTTAATTTTATGATAGTCTTTACCACATATTTATAAACCCGGATATACTTGCTCTCTTTCTCAACATATATTCTCCTGTTTCTCTGTAAAAAGCATATGTTTTCCATAGCTTTAATTAAACATTAAGCACCTAACAAATTTTGAAAAGACAGAGACTAACAGTACACATTTTTCTCATTTGATGAATTAATACAATGAATTTCTGCTTTTTATTGCCATCACCTATGCTGTCCATAATAAAAGAAAACCCAAATATCCAGTTACAAAAACAAAAGGATATTTTATAAGTTTTCTACGTAAGTTTCAAGGCAAATGAAAACAAATACATTCCATTTTCTGTCTCAGTAGCCAAACAGATGAGAATCTTCCCAATACAGTTCCTACAGCTTCAAGGAAAAACTGTCAGATCTAAACATCTTCACTGCCTTAGCGAAGTTCTTAAAGAATGTCCGGCCTATCCTCAGATAGAAACATAGTCAACACATTCAATTACCCTAGTTTTGTAACAGCTCTTGACATTGTAAAGAATATTTATACAACAGGAAAAAAACGTTGATTTCAAGAAGATTTTAAATATAGCTAATATTATACATACCACTGTTGTGCTCAGTGGAGATCCTGCTGGTGTGTTTGTATATGTACTAGTCAAAGACAAGTCTAGATCCATAGTTGGAGGGTCTCCAAGAGGTGGCAGGGAGGAAAGGCTGTGAGACATGTCCATTTCAGCCATTGAGAAGAAAACTTCTTCCTCTAATGAGAATCACACATACTAAAGAATTATTTTCTAATGAAAAAGGATTATTTTTAAAAGAAATGCATTTCTAAGTTCAGAAATCCAACAGCTAAGCAGAACAGTCAAACAAATATATTATTTACAGGAGTTCAATTTAATAACCTCGAAAATATTAGAACTCAAATGTTCTGTTTTCATATTCAAATTGACATAATTTCTTTAAGCTCATACACTCCTTTGACAAATTAGTATATTAAATCTCAAATAAAAAACACTGAAAATAATAATGCAGATAAAAATGTAAATACAAGAACAATTGAACTATTTTTCTGTATTTCATTTCCTCAATGTGTTGAAAAGATGTTACAATTCACATGCATTTACTATGTTGCACATATTAAACGTGCATAAAGATTACTGAACTTTTAAATGAAGCCTAGCCTAACCTCACTGAGCCTGATATTCATTTTTATTCAACAGTGCAACTAATGGCTTAGAATAATTCTACATCAAAGTTATTTTGATACTTAAGTTACCAAGAATAGAAGATCAACAGCTATTTTATATAATCTTTTATATAATCCCTCTATATAATCTAACGATGGGCTTTCTGCTATGCTGTATCATCTTTTATACTTGCCACGACTAGAAGGCGTTCTGGCAGTCTCTGTCTCATAGAAGCTTTGTTCAGATGAGGCTCCTGCAGATAAAGACTCTTTTCTTAAATAACGTTTCAATTCCATCTGAATTCGATACTCATCTTCCTGCTGCATTGGCCGGTTCTTCCTATCTTTATTTGACAATTCTATCCTGCTTAGGCTTTCTGGATTTAAGAAGAAAATCAAAAAATTCAAAATGTACCGTTATTTTCTTACCAGTAACTCTAAAAAAATTCAGAGCCAAATCTGCAAATTAACTAGCTGTTGCTGCTGGAGTGTGTGCATACGTATTGTTCAAGTATATATACATACACACACACACATATGCATAACCAAATTTACTCTCTAGCATTGCTTGCAACTCTGAAGTGAGTATTTTATGGTCATACGTGTAAATTTTACTATTAAGGAATTACAAATATATCAGATTTTAAGATGATACAAATGGGAATGCTTTTTCAGTTAACTAAAACCAATTAACAAGTCCAGTAAAAGAAAAATATTAGTATCATCAGGAGATTATTAAGCATGCACCAAGGATACGACAAATCTTCTCAAAAAGACAACTAACTGTCCATCCAAATAGTAAGTATTGTTACATTAGGAACACACAGGGAAAACAGAAAAAACAACAAAAAAACATTCTCGTCTTGTTGCTGTAATAATCTAAATACTGCTGTTGATTATGTAGCAAATACAGACAAATTTTCTCAAGCATTGTCTATTATATGTTTTCGGTGCCTGTTTCCAAAGCACAGTACAGGGATAAAACTAGATTGCAAAGCTCATCTGGTCATATAGAAGCTATAAGAACCAAAACTGTTCTGGCTTCCTGACCATCTCCAACTATCATTTCCCCTATATTCTTGTCTTCTACTCTCCCTCTAATTTTTGATTTATTTATTTAAAGTATTTTATTGTCTACATTTTCATAACCAACAGTCTCCAACTGAACATAAACTGTATCACAGTACTACACACAGCAGCTACAGAGCTTTTTGCTAAAACCAAACAGAAAATAATAATCTACCACCACAAGAACATTTTCCAGTAAAGAAACTTGTTTATCTTGGAAATCTTAATTTTTTTCCACATAAACCCATATTTAGCATTTACAGGATGTTCACTTGCCTGGTCCAGCAATAGCTGCTACCATGTCCAATAGAAGATGCACTTGCCTGGGTGACAAAAACAGATGTATAGAGTCTATCTGTCCATCCACATCCAACTAAAGAAAGGAAAAACACAAAATCATGAACACAGTCTTCCTTCAAAAGTCTCAATGATTTTGATAATACATTTTCATACTGTAAAGAATACAGCCATTTCAGTAATTTTTTTATTTCCTAAACAGCTAGAACTTTTTATGATATACTGCTTCCAATTCATAGCTTGGCAAGATGAACACAGATTTGTCACCCACAATTTATTTGCTTAAATACAGATAACATAATAGGGAAATTCAAGAATGCCAGTAGTTTTGCTTGCTCAACATTTCTAAAAGCAACTAACAATATAAAGTTAGTATTACGTACAAATTACAAAATACTGAAATCAGCGCCTTCTGAAGTAGATTTTAAAAGCTGTGAAAGCTTTCCTCAGAACTACACTTTATTGTATAGATTAATAGATTTAAATACTTCCTTGCAACAGAGTGGGGGTGTTTTTAGATGCCTCATTGCTTTGACATAGTTTTCAACAAAGCAAGCCACTTACCTCTGAAGACCTACTCAAGCTATGTCTATCTTAAGAACTTGTACAGATTTGTCAGTTCTAGATTCCTACACTCCTAGACATTGGTCCACTCATAATTATTACTCATTGTATTGTATGCCAGTGACAAAGAGCTGGTAGCAGGGTATGCTGCACGGGTGTCCTCTGTGAGAAGAGGCCGGGGTTGCTTCGTGATGCACAGAGCTGGCTCTGTGTCAGACTCTCCTTGGGACACAGCTGAGCTCATCAGCAAAGGTTTTCACTTTTGTGAAAACATATTTAAGAAAAGGCAAAATGCTACATAG
Source organism: Gallus gallus (assembly GCF_016699485.2). Classification (NCBI taxonomy): domain Eukaryota; kingdom Metazoa; phylum Chordata; class Aves; order Galliformes; family Phasianidae; genus Gallus; species Gallus gallus. Next base: position 45,957,342 of record NC_052536.1, read on the forward strand.
TCTGAGAAAGAAAAAAAAAAAGTTGTGAGAAAAAATTGTGCAAAACCCAAGGTCAAAGAAGGAGTGGAGAAGGTGCTCAAAGCACTGAAGCAGAGGTGCCCCCTGCAGCTAATGGAAGATAGCATGGTAAAGCAGTATTTCTCTGCAATCCTACAATTGTTAAAACATTATTTTAATATCAGAGACAAGGGGCATATATTTATACAAGTTTACTTATATACTCATACCTTTTAAAAAAAAAACAATTTTCAATTTATTTTCAATTGCTTTGTTTCTTCTATCTTTATATGTCAAATAAAATACTATTTTAAATGGCAGCACTTAAATTTGGCATTATTATTTGATTGTTATTAACTTTAATGTAAAAATTCAAAAGCAGAAATATTCACAAGAGCTTTATAATGCTGCAGTGCTGCAGCCTCAGTAAGCAATGTTGTAATTATATCCTTTTAAAACTTAAGTGTTTTTAATCAGGCATTCCACACATACATAGGCAAAGTCAGTCACAGTGCTCCAAGGAAAAAAAAAAATGGATAAACAAAGCAGTGGGAGTATCATGAAAACAAAACAATTTTCTCAAGAGTCACTGCAATATATAAATTCAGTTTGTCACCACAACACAGGAATTCTCCTTTAAGAGATGTCAGTGCATTTCTTGTACCTTGAAATATAATTTTAATTTATTGTTTTGCAATTCCCTTTAGTGTTCACTTTGAATTGAAGTAGCAGGAGAATGCCAAAGTAGATAATGCACCTCTCTACTTAATAAATGAATAAGAAATAGACCCACAAACCCAAATTGGACTGATGTACTTATATGAATAAGTAGAAAAGTCCACTAACTATTACGTGCTTGTTAACAGAAAGTATTTGTACATTTTTCCTGCCTTTTATTACAAATCCTGAGAATGCACCAGCTGGTCACTGTAAAGCTGTCTTAATTACATATATATATTGATTCTGAATGAAAGAACCTAAAACAAAACTAAAGGAATTGTTACCTCGAGAATCTTCTATTTCTTTTTTCTTTTTTGTTTTGTTATGCAGTAGAAAATATGAAGTCATATGTGACTATTAACATAACAACCAGGAAAGCAAGACTAACCTTCGCTCCAGGAAGTACTTCATTTTGCTTTAATGTTAGGCTCAAATCCATTCTACCAATCAGCTTACTGATCTGTACAGGGTCAGAAGGAGTAATTTCTGGCAAGTTTCTTGTTAATTGTGGATGAGGCTCATAAGTGATTTTTGGGTTCCAGCTGGGTGAAAGCTTTGGTTCAGTTGCCTTAAAATGTTACAGAGAGGAATTAGAAGGCATGTCGTCTCTTATCAAAACGACGTAAACATGCATAAGCTTATCACACAAGTAATAGTTTTAAACAAATATAAATTTGACTGTACTATTAAAACATACTTATTAATAGCTATTAAGAAATAAGTAAAATTTGAAATATCAGGCCTTCACAAAAATTGGAGCAAGTTTCCACAGAAGTATTAACTAAGAAAGTATTTCCACATATTAGAACTAGCATCCAGATTCCAGTACAATACCATCTTAAATTTTACTCAGTCCTAAAGTTTCTATTTTCTTCCTCCTTGCCAAAACTAACAGAAGAGATTACGAAAGTCACCAAGCACAGATTCAAGTAGAAGTCTAATTTCTACATCCTCTAGAATGAATCTAATATATTAAGCACAACATTATATTCTATCTTTCATACCGTGACAGTTTACATATTGCATTTAATTTTACCAGCTGTGTAGCTGAACAGACTGGGGAGGACTTTGTTGATGCGGGAAACTCGTCCCAGAAGAAAGAGACACCTGAGAGCTGAAGTAACTTGTGAGCAAAAGCTGTGGGCTGATGTACATTAATTCCAGAGCACTCATCAGCAGTTTCATCACAGTACATAGTTCTGGGAGACAAAAGCAAGGAAATAAAGATGGTAGGAGCATGCAAATTTTTACCTTTATTGTGCCATATTAGCCTCTAAGTTTGTATATACTCTCTCTCTCTTCAGACTATTTACAATGCCGTTGACTGTCCTGAAAGGAGAAACCACCACTCTCTGGGAACGGGTGGAAATCTTGAATTTTCTACATGACAATTGCAGCATGCTTTCATTGTAAATATATCCTAGTGTATTACCCTAGTACTTATGTCTAATCTGATGATAAAAAGTCTGTGCAACACTTCTATACAAATGTTTCCTTTGGGATGTATGTAACACTTGTTTCAGAACCTTGACTTTTGGAAGATCTACCATATAACACATTTATGTTGTCTATAAGCATTATCTGAAAGAAATATTCTGGAATTTAGAAATAGAGAAAACGTATTCCAATTCCATAAATTTTCTGTGCAATTAAATTTCTTACATTGTAATACTGAGGTATAGCATAAACAGCAAACACTTAAAGTCTCCAGATAATAGAATTTGCAGTGGAAAAAATACATCTGCTATTCCATAAACAGAATGTACCAAACAACAAAACAACACGCTACTCATTTCTTTCAAGTGAGTTGCCTCATTTGCCAGTACTATTCACTGACTTTTGTACTTCTGAGAAATGGTGTTCCTTAACTGCAGAAGTGATCATTATCTTGTCTCTAGAAAAGAAATCTGGATCTCTTCTGATTTGATGATTAAATATTTTAGTTTAAACATGTTAAGCAGAAGTTCAGTGGAGAAACTCCTTACTGACTTTATAAAAAGTGGTGCTCTTAACGCAGTTGCTGAAGAACTGCTGTCTAACTGTATATAAAGACTGTGCACATGGGTACAGAGAGTGGCAAGAAAATGTCCTTTAAACAAACAAACAAACAAAAAAATCAACAGATTTTTATTAAATTTTTTACCTTTCAATTCGAATTTCAAGTGCAGTTCCACTTTTAGAGTTTTCCGGCACGTGTTCAATTCGCAGAACAGTATCTAAGAAGGTAACTTTCACTCTTCGTAGTACTTAAACGAGAAAGTTAAAAGACAACAAAGTCACTTTACTCAATAAAGACTTTTATAAACCAAATGAACACTTTAAATTGGGGAAGTTCTCAATGAAAATAAATTGCAAAATTCAAGTGACAAAGTAAACTACCAATAAACATCTAATATATACATTTACATCATGCAATTGACCTTCAATGCATGGATACCGGAGCAAGTGACAACTCAAACCAAGTTGTTCGACACCTCAGCATGGATGATCTTAAATTACCTGCTTCATTATCCACCTTGTCTAAACTCTTAAACACTGCCATAAACATCGTGTTGTTTTACCTTGATACTTCTATTTCTAGAACTAATTTTAAAGGTTTCCCTTAGCTCAGACATTCTAGCACTAGGCTCTCCACTGCATGATGTGGTCATCAGTCCTTATTTTCTTTCACTTAAAAACAAGCAGTTCCTAAGGAACATCTAGCAGCATAGTGTGATTACTGAGAAGTGTGTCATAACAAGTCAGTTCTCTATAAAAATGGTTGAAAAATTATTGTATTTTCTTCAAAAGCATCACCTCTGACAACATGGGACCTCACCTATCATTCAGTGAAGCAGAGATTTACCTGGACGTGCTCTGGTATAAACAAAGGTCAATTTGGCCCTGAAGAAGGGCTCATTCTGTCCACTGAAGGGATGCACACATATTTTTGTAAGTATATCTGTCGTTTTCTTTTTTTCCCCCCTCCTGCCTTCCTGCTTAAGCTTTACAGTAAACAAATGAAGATATGCAAGACCAGTTACAGTGAACGAAATGACATTTTGTAAAACCGAGTTACAACATAAATTGATAACCTGTGACATTCATTCAGATCTCAATAATGAATTCATACCTGTTTCAATAGTTTCTGCAAATTTTTCAAGTCCTTCAAAAGGCTGGGACCCTTCTCCTTGTTCATCTGTCAGTTTTTGGCTAAGACATTCTTTTGCAAGTTGCATACTACTGGTCATAAAACTTGACCAATACATAGGTTCAGAGCCAGATGCTGCAGAGTAAGAGAAATATTAATAAATTCAGCTGTAAAAATTTTGAAACAATGAGAACAAAACAAAATAACAACAAAAAAGTTTCATCAGCTTAGTAAGACATTATGATCTGTCTTTATTGAATATACTAATTCAAAATGCATTTAATCCATTTAGATTGTATTGGTATTATTCTGGTAGTTGAAAATTCAATATAAGCAAGATAAAATCAGAATTAAGAGTAACCAATATTTGATACTGGCTTAACTTCACTTAAATTTTACTGTATTGGTATGACTTGCAGGCATAATGAGCAAAATGAAATCAAAAGAAATGATTCTCTTTACAAATTATTTTACAGCTTCCTATTCTATTAATACATAATATCCTAGTTAGGGAAGGACTAAGTAAAGTTTAAAATGTTATCTTAACATATTAATTTTAAAAGGTTTTAAACATCGAACACAGACCTGAACTAATAACCACAAAATAATAAAATAGCAATCCAAAAGTAAAGCATGTATTAAGCTGAACAAATTTTTTGCAATCAGATGAATGTAATTGAAACTCCTATCAGCTACTGCTGAGCACAAATGCAAACATGATAAACAGACAAAACATTCAAAATAAAACAGACAAAATAAAACTTGCATGACATATTTTTTCTACTGTGTTATAATGTACTCTGCATCAAATATAACTAAACGAATGCAAGTGAATAAAGATTTCTCCGAATATTACCATTCTTTCAAAGCAGTAATTTTACATCAGAGTGTAAGACTGCACAAAATTTATTTCTAGTTAAACAAACAAGAATGAAATGTGAAGCATAAATAAGTAAGCTACTTGAAATATCCTGCAAAAGGAGAAAATAAATAAATAAATAACAAGCCTACCAAGCCTTGGTCTTGGCCTGAAGACCATCTCTAATCCTTTTAATTCTAACGCACAGTTATCCTGTAGCAATGACCCCCATGGAACAGATAAAGAAATTGACTGGATAAAACCATCTGTGACTTCCAGAGGTGCATCTGCAGACTCCAGGATCTCATTCAGACACTATAAGAAGAAGAAAAAAAAACTGAAAGAGGAACCACATAATTTTCAGCATATTAACAACAAAATGTAATGCATATATATTATACACATGTGCATATAAAATATACACTAAATATAATAACAAATAAAACAATTCTACTCAGACAATAAACCAGTTATTTTCAAGTATTTTGATTCCATCACAATTTGTTTTCCACTTAGTGCTGACTAAGTTTTACCTCTGAGTAGCTGTATAACCTGTGTTTTACAATACATCAATACATTCTGCTGTAACTTTGGTACAATCTATTCATTTTCTGGCAATACTTTAAGACAGTGAAAAATGGGCTAAGAGTAAAACCACCACAGGTACCTGGCTTCTGTGATAAGACTATTTCATAAGACCTTAATTCCAATGCATCGCTTGTTTTACTCTTCTCTGTGACAATTGAACATTGTACCCAAATAATCATTCCTTGCTGAATATTGCTCTTGCCATTTCTAAATCACATTTTAACACATTCAAAGCTATGCTCAGCACTAATTTAAAATTTTGACAATCAAAACTCGGTTGACAAACCAATATTCTACAGAAACTGCTCCATCACCATTAAGCAAATCTGTTACAGTGACATTACAAACAAACCTACAGCCACCCCCTTGTTTGTGCTCTGATTCAAAAGTTCAACAGTTTCCATTTTAATTAAATAAGCACCATCAAGGCTAATAAAATAAAAAAAATCTAAGTCAGTATTCTAAGTATTTAGCCATACTATTTGACAGATACAAATGTGGTTTTGACCTTTCTGTCTTGAAGAAAACACTGATTTTTATCTCAAAAAGTATAGATTTATGATTAACACACAGATAAGGATTTTAAAAATGCTTTCCATTTTTAAAATGTTGCTCCATAGGATCATTTAAAAATAAAAATGAACTGAAAAACTTCAGAAAACAAGGTCTTTCATTATTAAGTCTTCAGTTCTACTCGTCATGTTAATTTGCTGCTCTATTTACGTTCTCAGCTTAAAAGTAACTCTGCTTTTAGACTTTTGTTTACTTTTCCAGTTTCTGTTCCAAAGTCTACTCAAGAAGTAGAAAAAGACATCCACTTCTAAAACACAGGGCCTGAAATAGTTCTGTTAGGAAGTTAAAAATCAAACTACTTGTAAAGATTAAGTGACATTAAGATCTTATTTTGAAATAAATGTATTAATTATAAATAAGACAATAAGTGGAGATTAAAAAAATCCATTATTTATCATGAAAACCTTACTTGAAATCACCACCAAGTAATTTAAATTACTCGGATCTTTACAGATAAATTTGCTATAGAGGGAAGTAAACTATTAAAACCAATGTTGAATAAATCTGACCTCTGAAATCCTTTTGCTACGCTGCAACAAAAATATTTAAGTATGCTCCTTATTAAACAGGAATTTACTATTTTAAAGGAAAATATACACACACACACACACACAAAAATATAAAGCATTTTTATATCAATTGCTCCTGTAAAAAAGAAATTAGATCATTCTAAGAGAAATTTTAAAACTGAAGCACAGTTTTCACATCTGGACTTGTTCCCATATGTGACCAAACACACAGAGCTGGAATCACAGTCATACCACCAGCTAAAGCACTATTCAGTGGGTATTAAAATTCAACCCCAAATAACGTGGGTTATATTCCAACTTTTCTAAACAGCCCAGGAAACAAAGAAGTTACAGCTATAGTCCCATCTGTTCCTACTATCTCTATAGTCTATAAACACGTGTACAATATTGGCTAAAATATCTATATTAAAATTAATAAAAGGATCCAGAAAAAGGGATAAGACAATGACCAAGCCACACTCATTCTGGTGATTCATCAAGAACCAGTTTATGATGACTAGAGGAAAACAGAGCTGCAGTACTTCCACATCTGTTTTGCAATCTGTCATACATGAGAGTCACGTGCAGAGAACCTTAAACGTGTCATTCATTGTTTACAAGTCAGAAAGACAAATGCTAATCTACAAATGGGAAAGATAACCTGAACATCAGCATATATGCATTTAATCACTCTGTATACATAATTAACTATTCATTTAGTCTGTAAATGCTACGGTAACTGCTATTTATATTTTAAATAATGAAGACTGCTGTGACACCCACTAGAGGGCATAACATCTCAATTAAAGCCTCACACAAGACAAGAAAGCAAGCAAACAAACAAAAAACCACTAAACAACAACAACAACAAAACCTACACTAAAACACTGGTCATGCTCAGCATTTCAGCAAAAATCTGTCTTCTGCCACTTCCAAACATACTTCGTATTAAAAACTGGGGAAGAACTACATGAAAACCTCAGGCATTTACAAGCATTTTAAAATAACACAGTATACTAAAATCGTTTTGAAAGCAGTGTGTAAAGCAGTAAGCCTGTGCACTTAATCGTATATGCTGCCTTGAGAGTCAGTGAGTGACGCACACAAGCGCTTAAGGCTCTTTACCACAGTCACTGGACTCACAGGTACAACAAAGTAACATTGGTAATTAACCCCGGAAACTTTTCGAAACACTACAGAGAGGGACACAGAACTTTGCATTACTAGAGCAGCCTGGGAAGTTCACTTATGTGTGTATGTAAACGTGTATACATACACATATACGTTTATAAATATACGCACTAGGACTGAATAAAGCTTCAGCTGGCTCCAAGCATGGCAGCCCACCTGCTGAGCACGCGCAGCTGAAAGCAGCTTTCCATTTCCTGTCAACACAGACCTCCAGCATTTCAAGACCAGTCTATGCAGAGGTCTAAAAACAGCCCCGAGTTCAGCACAACACTGTCAGCAAGAGCTAAGCTGCATCCAAGCTGAAGACAAATGGCAGTTAGAGCAGGGATCGCTGTGTTTATGTCATCACTGCTAGTAGCCAGTACACAAGATCCTCGGCAGTCACAAGAGCAATTGCTGGTAGCCTGGGTAATATTAGCTCCTCCTTCTCATTGCCACCAACTCTCGCCCTCCTTTAGTTACAATGCCAATACTGTTCCCACTTTCCTCTCCTATCATCAAAAATAACAACAAAACCAGGTCATGGGGACAGAGCACCGGGAGGGTGTAGACGAGGGCAGCGATCAGCGGGTCCCTCGGGCACAGAGGCGTCTCTTACCCACTTGTCCAGAGGGACCTGCGTCAGAGAGCCGGTGCCCTGGTAGAGATCCAGGCTGAGCTGTTCCAGGCTGAGCTTCTCCTGCAGGAAGTGGCCCAGGTATCTCTGCAGCAGATACCTGCAGGCCCTCTTCTTGATGGACTCCGAGAACGGCCACGGCATGGTAGCTGCGCGCTGGGAGCCGCGGGGCTGGGATCAGGACGGGGACGGGGCCGGGGCGGCCGCTTGGAGATGGGGTGCGCGGAAGCGACCGGGCCCAGGCTCGCCCCTCAGCGCGGGCTACCCGCAGCCGGGCTCCTCCAGCGCCCCTCTCACGGCCGGCGGGGCGGCACCGCCTGCCCTCGGGCGCCCACAGGTAGCTCCATCCTCACTCGGCCACCACCGCCGCCATCTTCCCGGCGCCCCGCGAGCGCGGAGGGGACGGCGGCGTCGCACGGCACGAGGGGAATGGCGGCGGGAAGGGACTGGGAAGCGGCCGGTGCTGTCCCCCGCGCCAGCTCCCGCCGCTGGCACAGCCGGGTCGGTGAGATGCGAACCGCTCGCCGCCTTCCTCCGCGCACCTCCCCCACCGCGCCAAGCACCGGCACCGTGACGCAGAGCGGAAGTGGCGTCTCCGAGCGGAGGAGGCGGGGGCGGAAGCGGTCGCGGGAGGCGCGGAGGGGGGCGGTGGCGGCCGCACCTGAGAGGGACTGGTCCTGGGGCGAGCGGGGCGGTCGCGCTTCGGCAGGGCGGCTGGCGCCGCAGCAGTGTGCGGCTGGGCGCCGGGGCTGGTAGGTGGGCTGCCTTAGGGCGCGGTGGGAGGAAGGCTTCCGGTCCTGTTGCGCTGCTCGGCTGTGATCTGTGCGTGTTGTGAGCGTCGGTAAATCGCAGTAGTTCTCCGAGGAGAGGAAGCTCGGCAGCTCTACGACCAGCTCTCCCGCCGGTGGGAGTTGGCCGCGAAGCCTGTCCTCGTCTGACGTTTCTGGGCTGTGCTGACAGTTGTGCGTGAAAACCGAGTGAGGGAGTCGTTCTTTAGCGAGGCTGAACAGAAAACTGCTGTTCTTTTTCTGCCCTCGTAATCGCTGATAACTCGTTTAGTTCACAGGCCCTCGTAAGTCTTTCTTAAATTCACGGATAATAGGTTATTATTTTCAACAGCCATTAGTTATAGCTGGTTCATACTTAATTTGGTTTTCCCGGTGCATTCGGGATCAGCAAAGTGCTGAATTAGTTACTGCTGAATCATATCGGAGTCTTATACAACACAGCGTGAGCTGCTTGCATAGGAAGCAGCAACTCCTTCAGTAATGCTTCCGTGTGCTGATGTGACCTGAAGGTTCTCAGGAGCTTTGTTTTGACTTTTCTGATTGCTGCAGGATTCATTAGCTTTCATATTTTACTTTTTTCCCCTAGAGTAAATACACCTACTTAAGATGTAGCTCTAGCTGTATGGTGTAAATGTTCTATGTGGGCTGTAGTGGGATGATGAATCTAAAACAAATGCTTCCACATGCAGAATGGAAACTGACTGCAGTCCTATGGAGTTGACCAATAACACGGAGTCTGAAGAGGATTCTGATTATAGAGACTTCGAAGAAGCAGATGTAAAAGATATGAGACTAGAAGCTGAAGCTGTAGTGAATGATGTTCTGTTTGCTGTCAGCAACATGTTTGTTTCAAAAACCCTTCCATGTGCAGAGGATGTGGCATATATCAACGTGGAAACCAGGGAAAGAGGCAGATACTGTGTGGAGCTCACTGACTCAGGACTAAGGGTAAACTACTTTGTTTATAATTCCTTGACTGTCTTCATTTTGAATAATGTTCCTGTTCAGAAGGTGCCTAGAAAGCACCTTCAGCGATACCAAAACAGCATACATATCCTCTTGTACTTCTATGAAAGCCAGTTCTATGTGTTCCCCTACAGAGTGGCACTGCTGTTAATGCAAACAAAGGAAGAAGGCAAGCTGGTTGGAAAACAGGCATTTATTTGAGATGCTTGCAAAAGGACGAGGGCTGAAGCAGTTAATGGACAGATTTATTGTAAGCATGTCAGTCTTCTCAGGTGCCTAGAAAAATTAGTAACAGTCTGTGTACAGATCCATTCTGCAACATTCATATCGTTTGTGCAAATGTGTACAAGTAAGACTTCTTTCAGAGGTGACAGTGCTGGATTTTACTACTATTAGGAGTTTGAGAAAAAAGTATTTGAAACGGTCTAAATACTGTGTAACCAATAAGACCCCCCAGTAGAAAGCATAGACTGAAATTTAAATCAACATTTTTTTTTATACTACTGTACAACATGACTGGCAAAGGTAAACTCTGTGATACCTGTTTCTCATTGCAACATGATCCTAATCACAAAAAAAATTAACCAGTGATTTCTCTGTTGCAGGTTGTAGCTTATGATTTTGATCAAACTGATGACAGTTTGCAAAACCCGTACCATGAAACTGTCTACTCCTTATTGGACACACTCAGCCCTGCATATCGGGAGGTGTTTGGAAATGCATTACTACAAAGACTAGAAGCTTTGAAGAGAGACAGTCAATCATGATGTACCTTGAAGGGAGGAAGATTTAAGACTAGAAGGAATTCTTTGTATGAGGCACTGAGATCTTTCTTACAAATGCAGATGCAAACATCTAAAGATTCATTTCTTGCATTGATATCTAATACGTACTAGAACTGTTCTGTAACGTTGCTGCAGAGGATTTATGTATATCACAGTGCTATCCACTCGGATAAACTGTAAAACTAATAAATGTTCTATTTTTGTTGTAGCTGAGCAAATAATTTCTTTCAAAAATGTTCAAAAATATTTGGTCTCTTTTCAAACTGTTACTATCGAAAGCTCTTGAAAAAATGTAGAGAATGAATGTTATATAGGCAAGTAATAATCTTTTCTGTTATTACTGGCTATTGCCATATCTGATTTTTAACATGGAAGTTAACCACCTAATTGAAATTAATAGAACAAAACAAGCAGTTAACTTCTATTTCAAACTGAGAAATAGACTTTCACACCAATTTGCTGTGCATAAATCTGAAAGTTCTAAGTTTCAATAACAGGAAAGCTCTTGAGCAGCTGAGCGTTGCTTATATAATGACAGTATCTGAGTTAAAAGGAAAGTTCATTATTGCTTGATCCATCCTTGTCTACAACAAGCAAGAAACTCCAAAGAGTAAATGATGTACCATTTCTATATGAATGTATTGTCTGAATTGCAAATGAATTAAGCACAGAAGTAAGTTAGGATGTAACAGACTACATTCCTTACAGATGATGTTATATATGATATATACATATGTATGCTATATTGTAACTTTTTGGGAGGCTTGGAAGACATTTTAGCTTGTTTACTATTCTGAATGTGTGTTTACATAATGTGCAGGATATATAGGATATATATACCCCAAGTATTTTCTTCAGCCTTTACTTTCTACAACGCGGTAATTTGGTACTCCTGTTTTTCAACTTCCACAATTTTACAGCATCCTCTCCTAATTAATACTAAGTATGCATTGTAATACTGGTTGCATTGTATTGGTTTGAAACCAAAGGCTGTATGAAATTTATTAGGATTAACACAAACTGGAAGACATAACTTGTATTTTCTACTTTAAAAACTGGTACAGATCTCTTTATAATGTATTGCTTTAACTTTTCAAGTATGTATTGAATGGTAGACTTTTTTTAAAAAAATACTGTTGTCTAGAAATACTAGAACTTCTGAACTAGCATTCTATGATCATGATATTTCTTGTATTCTTGTATTATTCAATATTTGTGCATCTTTATTTATTCTCTCATGCTGTTGTGCTAGGTATATCAGTATCTTTATTGGAGCCATGCTTAGAAACATATCAGTCCTTGTGAACTGACAAATTCTATTGACTTCAGTAGAGCTGCATTGACTTACACCTGTTGAGGAGTAGCCATATTAATTGGAGAAGTCAAACGTTGGATTTTTTTAGAATAGTTTTGGGGTAGTGATATTACAACTGTGACTGGTAAGACAACCACAGTCAGCTTTTCCATTTTCTAGATCTTAATTTGATGTTTGTTTAATTATCTTGTTAGTTTGATGCTCCCGGTGTTAATCTTTTGATCCTGGGTATGAACCTGTGCTCTAAAATTTGTTCATAGGCTCTGTTTTGCACACAGATCTGTGGCACATGGTTAGTCCTCTGTGAGGAGAATGTACTTTACCAAATTTATATTTGAATATTTTTCCTTGCAGTTAATTTCCTTTCAATTTAAACGACTAAAGCATTAAATAAATGCACCAGTGTGTTGGTGATTTTTACGGGGAGGGGAGAGAGGGGAGTGAACAACCAAAATTATTCTTTCCATAAACACATCTTAAATACCAGATTATTAACAACTATTTCAAAAGTACCTTTGGCTGTAAACTTACATCCACTGAAACTGTCCCAGAAAGGTAGAGCAGATAACTGTAAAGAGGATATTGGAAAGGAAGCATGAGAATGACAAGTGGAAAAAAAATGCCAAAATTAATGTTGCATTGCCAGGTTTTTTTCCTTAGACATCTTTAAAATGCTTTGCCATTTCAAGTGCTTATTATAAACCTAAGCTGAGAACTACTTACATAACATACGGTTTGTAGATGTTTCTGGAAGAATTCTCTGCTGTTTCTTAGAAGGTACTGGAGTATTAAAAATGAGAGAGCGACGTCATTCCACCATGTTTGGTTGTGGGCTTATGGAGGAAACGCTCTCCATTCCTTACATTCAGAATTGGCACCTACGTGGAGCTGCTCTGAAGCACTGACAATGGATAATTTCAGTTGCTCTCCTTAGACCAATTTGTATTTTCTGAAGCCAAATGAACGCTGCTTGGCCTAATGCAGCTGTAAATCTGTCAACTGCGCTTTTCTGGAAGATTTAACATAACGTATTCCTACAAGAATCATCATCAAAGGGGGACTGGACTCAATCTTTAAAGGTCCCTTCCAACCCCTACAATTCTGTGATTCTGTGATCAAAGCATAGTATTGCTTAGTACAAATTACCAGTGACAGACCACCTCAAAGCCTCCTTGCTGTTGGAATGGATATCAAATAAAAGAGCCTTACAACGTTTTTTCTCTCAGCGGTACTAAATCTTGCCCTGACTGATGTTAGGAAGTCGGGAATAACGTCGTCGTCGTTCCCCCCCCCCCCCCCCCCAGGCAGAGGGCCCTGGAGCAGGAGGTGATGGCAAGGCCGAGGCCGCGCAGCCCCCGCCCAGCACTCCCCGCCCTTAGCAACGGGCCGCGTCGCCGGCGCAGTTGAGGCCATGGCGGCGGGCGCTGCGCGGTGCCGACGGATCTTCCTCAACCATCTCGATTCCTACTGCGGCCGCAGCATCGGCGAGGTTCGGGCACGGGCCGCCTGCGGGTCTACCGCCTGTCCCACCCGCGGGGGGCAGTGCAGCGGGGGCCTGGGCCGGGCGGGTGTACACAAAGGTGCGTTTTGTATGTTGCAGTATTTATCCGGTTGTGTTGTCGGAGCATCGCTAGAAAGCGTGGAAGAAGAGGAGGAGGAAAATGAGGATCACTTGGAGGCTGAAGTTTCCAGGAGGCCAAAGGAGGGACTCTACCAAATAGTGGGGACTCTCTCTAAGCCAGAGAGTACTAAACCAAGCTTTGCAGAGGAAACATATGCAGTAAGTTATAACCTTATTTTAGGTCATTGTTAGACAGCATTATAAATATTGCAAGGCACATAAACGACCCTCATTAGTAAAATGTTCTGTTGCTGCAGGAAGTTGTACAAGTATTTTATTCCTCTGCACACTGTCATCTCCTCCCTGCTAGTTCAGATATAACAAATGTTAAAACAAAGGAATCCAGTCTTTAAAAAAAGATTATTTTTAAAAATACAACAGTTCTGGACATGTTCACCCACAGATCTGTTTTCTTTTTCCCTCAAAACACACTGTTGTCTCTCCCGTAACTTTTTATCACTTTCTAAATGTGGTAGAACTGTAAACAAAGCATCTTCCCTTCTTAACACTCCACTGACACCACAGCTGTCACTAGCAGCTAACTGTTCCAAGCACATACTCTTTTGCATATACATCCAAAGTTCAGTTAACTGAAGGAAGCTTGATTATTATTTTCTGAAACCACAATTGTTTGTAACCATCAAGTTGATTATCCACAATCTCTTCAAAAATGTGAACGTTTTGATCTGAAATTCTATACAGATGAGCCTTTTAATAAAAAAAAATAAATATATGTATAGGTAACTGTAATCTCAAGCACTGCTGTCATACAGAATGTTTGTTGGACTTGTTTGAGTGATGCAGACAATCTACATTAGCAAGAAGATGGGATATTGTCTTGTTAGGAAACTGATTTTTCTATGTGTTTCCATTTTGCCACCTGATTCTTGTTCAAAATAACTATAAAAGCTGTATCTTTTTGTGATATTAGCAAGTGTACTGAAAATACAAATCCTAAAATCACTAAAAATTACATGTCCTTTTGAAGTATATAAATGTGCATTGTAAATCAGAAGCTTCAGCAATTAATTTACATTCCATTGCTTTGCTTTTCACTGATGAATAGTTTGACATGAGTCTTGTAAGTTATTTAGGCATCCTTTATGGAAATCTATGTGCAAGAAAAATACATTCTACCAGTAAGTTGAATTTGAAAAGGAATTTTGGATATTGGGCTTTTTTCTTCTCTTTCTTCCTCCTTTTTTTTAAAAAAAAAATCAACAAATTTTAACTATTCTTTTCCCTCAGGTCTCCTCTCAGAAAGAGCTCTTAAGTTATTTGCTTGAATGCGACATTATTTTGTATAATATCACTGAGGATGCAAACCAAATCAAGGAAGCAACATGGGCTGCTTCTGGTTAGTACAGCTATCAACTGAACAGAAAACTGTCTCCTATACAGCTATTAAAGTTTACTATAGACGTCTAAAGAATTAACCTGGGATTTATAGTTCACTATAATATAAAATAGGGTCCTTGATGGGGAAATGCTGCAGAATTGTTCAATTAATTCGAATGCATTCCGTGGTCCCCTGCTCCTTGGTCATAGTATGGTCCAACACTTGAAGCAGCTTACCTGTGTAGACAGCTATTTCCATAAAAAAATTTCCACGGTCATCTTATCTATTTGTCTTTGCTCACAGGAGCAAATTTTTACCCACCTTCAACGTTTCTATGTTTTATATAATTATCTTAATCATTGGAGAGGGTCCAGAGGAGAGCCACGAAGATGATCAGTTGTCTGGAGCACCTCACCTATGCAGACAGGCTGAGGGAGATGGGCTTGTTTAGCCTGGAGAGAAGGCTGCGAGGAGACCTCATTGCAGCCTTCCAGTATTTAAAAGGCGGTTATAAGTAGGATGGAAACAACTTTTTACTTGGGTAGTGATAGGACAAGGGGGAATGGTGTTAAGCTCAGTGGGTGAAGGTTTAGATTGGATGTCAGGGGGAAGTTCTTCACAGAAAGAGTCGTGAGGTGCTGGAACAGGCTGCCCAGAGAGGCTGTGGATGCTTCATCCCTGGAGGTGTTCAAGGCCAGGATAGGTGGGGCCCTGAGCAGCCTGGTCTAGTATCAGATCTGGAGGTTGGTGGCCCTGCCTGTGGCAGGGGGGTTGGAACTTGATGATCCTTGGAGTCCCTTCCAGCCTAAGCCATTCTATGATTCTCTGATCTTCAGTACATTTTTACTTAAATCTGTTATTAAAAATATCATTAAGTTTTTCTACAGCTTTCTCCTGATTGTTATATCTAAATTCTAATGGGTGTCTGGAATCATTTTATGGTGACAGTGCAATATTGCTCTTCATATTATAGTTAAACTAAACTGTTCTTTCCTGTTTACTGTTTAATAATTTTGCTCTAAATTAAAGAAACTTCCTCGAATTTTGTAGACAAGCTGTTTCAGTTACAACAAGCACACTTACTTCAGTATCTCAGCAGTAAATAAAGATGAAACATTTTCTAGTATATGTTGTTTTTTTGTTTCTTTTCCTGGCATGCAGCTCTGTATAGATTATGTTAATTACTGACCATGTGGTTCCACATTATTTTTTTTTGTTTTCTTATTTATCATTTATTCATTTCTATTTTACACCATGCAAAATAAATGGTATTTACTTCAAAACACTGAACACAGAACATTATAGCATAGATGTATATACACAGGGACAAAAGCAAATATACGGTTTGTGTAATACAGTTTACAATAGATTAAATCCTTTGCTTTCATTTAACAGCCCTACGTATGGAAATAGAGCATTTTGCAACACCAAAAATGTTTATCCTCATTTCAACAGTAATGAGCTGGGCAAAAAGCAAACCCCCTGACCCAGTAAGTAATACGAGAGAACACTCTTCTCTTACTATTTCCATTTAATGGAAAATAAATTAATAAATATTTCCATTTGATTTATTTGTTAATTTCAATTAAAGTATTGCAATGTGTACTTCAATAACACTAACTTCATCTGCTATTATTTAGTATATCTTTCTTTGTGGTCCTTTCACTTCAACCCCCACTTACTGCTCGACATGCTAAATCTATTCCACCAAATAGACAAGCTTAGGCAATGAGATACTATGATGGGCAGACATTAGGGCTGCTTGGACATACTCTCTCAAGCATCAGTTTTAGAAGTTTTAAGAATTTCAAATGAAAGAAAAACAGATTTTTAAAAATATTTTAACAACTTTTTTTTGAACATATAGGCCTTTAAAAATTATTCAATTTTACGATGTATAACAGTTGCACTTCTTTTCTTCCTAGGAGGATTCTGAGATTCCTTTCACTGAGGAAGATTATCGTAGGAGAAAACCTCATCCTAACTTCATAGATCACATAAATGCTGAAAAACTTGTTCTCAAACTTGGGAAAAATGTATGTAAAGACCCTTTCTGTTTTTATTTATTTATTTACTTTTAATGAGTTTTTTTAAAAAACCTGAAAAACAAAAACAAACACATACATTGGTCATCCTAGAGAATTATCTTAGGAAAGTTACCAACTATTTGATTAAATTTGTCGTGCATTACATATTTGATAAATATGAATGTCATCCTTTATTAATAAAATAGAGAAGCATAGAGAAGGCCATGTTTTAGTAGCTCTGCTCTCAATTGCAGCCAAGATCCTGAATCCATCAGTTTAAAGCTTTTCCCACTTAAAACTTCTTAGAATGAAACTAACCAACAGACCAAGCCCAGAACTGATTATAATAGCTGAAATGTGACATCTAGTGGCTTTAATGAAAATTACACAGTAACTTGAACGTCCTTAACGGTGACTAAACATGCTGTCTGAAACCGGAGCTTACCAAATCATTGCTTCATTTTATTCATGACATATATCCAACTTATCTCAAGTAGTAACTTCACATGTGTGACTCGTGACACTAAATAGATTGTTTAAATTATTATTATTATTATTTGTAAGGATTTGGATCTGTTTTATTGGTTTGTCTTTCTCTGGGTTATGAACAGTGGTTTGTGTTCCATAAGTGGTGCAGCACCTACTGTTACCTACGTCCTACTAGTTACCTGCTCTTTAGGGTAGATGAGAAATGGCCCTTCTTGTGCTTTCACAAGTGTCAGGTTTTTCCTGCTGGGAGACAGAAATTAGTGTACCTTCTCCTGGAGCACGTGTGCAGTCTGTCTGGAAGAAACCTGGGAGCTGATGTTCTTAGGTTGTAAATAATTTCTATCTTAGTACTGCTCAAGAAAAGTTAGTGGGGGAGAACTTGCTATTGTTATCTGTAATATCTTCTGATTGTAATATTACATGTAATTAACAACAAGTTGTTATACTCAACTGAGTTCAAATAGTTTTTTTTTTTATTACAAAGATTTATTTTGTAGCAGAAAGATATAAATGCATTACACAGATACAGTATAGTGATATATACCTGGCATCTCTGTTGATGATGCTTTGATTATACAGTCAAATATTGGCTAACAGACTTCATGGTTTTATATCTCTGAAATACTATGAAGAGTGTAGCAAAATATGTTTTTTTTTTCACATGCAAAAGTCTAAATGTTCATTCTCTCTGTTGGTAAGTGCAGGTTTGAAATCTTTAGAAAATCAGAATTATTTAACAATCTTGTTTCAACTTAAAAATATCTAAGTGGTCCTCCATTAAAAGACTTGCTAGAAATTTCTCTCCTCAGGGTGATTTAAATATTGTTTCTTCTGTATATTTAACCTTTCTCACTAATGATCAAAGCAGTATCATTTTACATAAACAGTCAACCAGAACAGGCAAATTTATGACCAGGTTGGTATAATGGCAAGCAAAAAATTCAAGGCTTGACCATGATGTATGGTTAGGAAAACATTTTATAGTCTACTGATTTTATTTAAGATTTTATATCACAATTAAAGCAAAACAATTATAAAAGAATTGGACTCTCATTTTCCAGTTCTGTAGGCAATCAAATACAAACATAATACAATTGAGAAAGAAAGCTTCCACAAATTTCAGTTATATAGTTATATCTCTTGGAAAAAGAAAATAGAAGCATATTTTACCCTGTTCACTTCACTGATATACCTAACTTCCAATTTCTTAACTTTTAAGAATTTTTTAGAATTTCAGCTCAAATGCAGATACACCAATTCTGAGCTTTTGTTGTTGTTGTTGTTTGTTTGTTTTTTAAGGAAATATTACCAATAAGACTAACAAAGCTAGCAGTTATGCAACAATTGATCTAGCTCCAAATTTTAAGAGAAATAATTTAAACACTTTCTACATTTGATATACAAGTTCTTAAGTTTCAGTACAAGCTAGTCTTCCATTAGCAATACCATATTATTACAAAAACTCTTGTTGATTTTACTTCACAGAACAAACATGCATTTTCAACTTATGTTGTTGCTTCAGGAATTCAGTATGGAGCTGGGGAAGGAGTCTTACACTACTTTTTTAAGGTAAATATCCAAGTATGTTTGAAGGTTTTTCTAATATTTAAGGGCAAATCACACTGGAATTAAATATATGCGTAATAGTTTTGATATCATAGGCTTAATATTCTTGTGAATGGAATTTATTAGTTGATCCCTCTGATATAAGTTTTAGCTATAACTGATTTCCACTCTGTGTATGTTCTTCAGCTTCTCCATTATTTTTTAACAGTATCTCCATTTGCACTCTGCAATCGGAACATAGCCAACACATCAATGCAATGAGGAAAAATGTCTTTTCAACATTATATGTTTCTTATTTTTATTACAGTTACAAAGTACTAAACATAACATGTAGCAGGACCAATGAGTTTTCTTAAAAAAAGTTTGGTTTTTTTTTTGTAGGCTGCAGTATTTCTCAGAATTGTTTACTGCGGTTCCAATAATGGTTCAATAAATTGAATTTTAAAATCTTGAATACGTAAATTTGCCAGTACACAAATACGCCTTTTCCTTCTAACTTCATTATCCACTTTTATTTTCAGATAGGTTGGCTTAGTGAAACTGCTGCAATACCTGTTTTTGGACACGGAAACAATTGTATTCCAACCATCCATGTTCGTGATTTAGCAGCGTAAGTAAATAAAGTTTCACTTGCACAGTCATTGATAACAAACTAGGTAACAATTCCAAACCTATTAGGAGAGTACTGAGACTTTTAAATTGGAGTAGAGTGAATTTAAGAATGCTATTTGTCTCTTCTTGAGGCATACAGAGACTTCAGTTTCTTCGGTCCTAGATGTGCCTTCTGGAAACCTTACATATCTGTTGCAGAGATGCTATGCAGTTAAGAAATTACTGGCTGTTCTGCATGTAAGTAGTATCAATTAAGTGGCACAGAACTGGAAATGGATCATGGACTCTACAGCCTAAGTTAGTATTTTGTACAGGTGTTGCTTTTTATCCTTTGAGCTTCCTTACAAAGAAAATACCTATCTGTGCTTCTTTATTGAGGAAAATATACATGAAAGCAACTTTTTATTAGGATTGCTTCTGAAACTCATCTCACAAGAAAAGGCCAATATGCTTCTCAAACTACTGGCCTTGACTGTACTTCCTATGTTCCAGGGTGTTACAAAACATAGCAGACCACAGGCCAAAGTTTCACTACATACTCGCAGTAGATGAGTCTGCGCACACTTTTCAAGAATTAATAAAGGTAAGGGATTTTTGCTTTTCAGGTATCTACAAGATTATTAAAACTAGACATTTTTACTTAAGTAGAAATCTCTAAGCTTCCCTGAATTATGTTGTGGTATAAAACATAAAGAAAATGATTTTGAAGTCTTCTAAAGGTTCTGTCCTTTAAACAAAATGTATTACTTGAAGTAGATGCTGCAGAATTAACTTTGACAGTTGTTCTGCCCTCAAAGAAGCAAAATCACTTCTAACAGATTCTTAGTGACACTAGGTACAGTACTTGCAGGTAGGCCAATAAATCACACACAGAAAGAAGAGCTGAATTCACCCAACTGGTGAGGGGACTCTCTGGTTCTATAGCAATCCTCAGGAAGCAAACTAAGTCCAAGAAATATTCTCCCTTCAGTGGCTGACCATCTTATAAGCCCAAGGTGGCTCCACTCTGGGTCCACCCCTTCTGGTCACATGGGGTAACACAGGTACAAACAATTTGCCTGCGTTCCCTAGCCAGGACACACCCTTTCACCAGGTGCTCAATCACTAGTTCAAGCTGTGAAGCATCTTAATGCTTCAAGACGTCTGTATGTGACTTGTTAGGGGCTATTTATAAAACTGAAGTAACTATAGGAAAGATTATAGAATGAATTGACATAGGTACTCTGAAAATCTGGTGGATCCTTTCATGGCTATATGATTGTTTACAAAATAGTAAATAGAGGGCAGGTATAAATTAACAGTTTTTTTTCATGGCAGGAAGTTCCTAGCGTTGTCAAGTGCTGTGAAGAGCTATTTTGTCAGGGAGCTGTACCAGCTCAGGTGAAGACTGGAAAGGTGTATCTTGAGAGTTACTTAAATGTATGGTAGATGTTTCCTTTTTAGGAAGTCTCTGAACTGAAAATAGCTGAAGATTGAGAGAGAAGATTAAGAGACTTGGAAAGAAAATTACATATGTTTTTCCTGTTCTTACTTTCATTTAGGTGTCCACTAAATGAAACTCTTTGAGACAGAATACTAGAATACATGTAGATTAGATGGCGGTTTTCATGATTTTATAGAATCTAGTGTTTATTTCAAATCTATTTCTTTTTTTTTTTTTTTTTAGGTTTTAGATTATAGGATTAACTAACATCTATTTAATGATGAGATGCAGATAGTAACATGGAGAGTTAATGGTGGTATTCCATTGATCTGAAAACATTTCATGACTGTTAACAGAATTAAATACTTCCTTAAAGAATCTGAAGTGAAAGTGCTGAGAAATAAAATAAGTCTCCTAATTGATCTTAGCAATAAGAAGTTACATAGATTTAATTGCTTTGGAATGCTTGCCTGTTTTTGGGCTTGTTTGTTGCAAGCACTGAGGAGGAGACGAGATATACAGTGAAACAGAGAGGTGTAATACTAACACAACAGTTAAGGTTAGTATGATGTTCTTAAATCAGTAAATCATATCGGTATACTGATTTTTCAGGTATAGTATAACATAAAATAAAAAGGATACATTTCTACCTCTAGAAATTCTGTTGCTTTTTTTTTCTTCCTACAAATCTGACAGTACATGTATTACTATTTATTTCTTTACAGTGTATCAGTAAAAATGTTGGACCAGGAAAAATTGAGAAGATTCCAGAAGAAAATGCATTCCTGAGTAAAGAGTTAACAGTTAGGTTTTTCTTTTTTTCCTTTTTTTACATAATGAAACAATGTAAACTTAGATGTATCATATCATGGATTATATATATTTTTATTTCACTGAAAAAATATAACTCTAAAATACGGCTAAAAATAAGCATAGAAAACAGGCAAATTAAAATCTAATTTTCAAACAAACATGTATTTTGATGCATGATAGCTTGATCTGGAAAAGCAATGAAGCAATGATGTTGCTGGTGTACTAAGCATACTAGAGCATGCTGACAAAACCTAGAGAAAATCATAATAAATTAGTAAATAAAATGAGGTACTATGAACGTGATGGACACAGATACGTAAATTAAGATCTCTTCATCTACTTATCTGGACTAAACTGTTCATATGTGAAATAAATACATTAGAACCCTACCATTTCTAAGATGGTACTTAATGAATTTCTGAAATAATGTTTTCCACATGAGTAGTATGAGACCTCTGCACAGTATTGTATAATTGCTCAGTGGAGTGTATTGTAATAATTCTTGACGATATTTAAATATATATCAAAAATATATTTAAAAAAAAAAAACTTAAAATGTTTGCACACAAACCTGCTTTCCCTGTGCTTAAACTCTTTCTGTTCTCTACCCTCCATTCTAGTTTCTAGTTGAAGCCAACAGTGTTCTTTTAATATGCAGAGCTTACATTTGTTAAATAAATGTTGTTTTGCTCCTTCAGCAAATGCATGTGGATATGTTGCTTGTGAACCTGCGAATGGAGGCTATGTTTCTGAAAGAGACTTTCAACATAAAGTGGGTTGCTCAGACAGGACTGGTAGAGAACATTGAACAGATTGTTGAAGAATACAAGCAAAGTCGAGGACTTCTGGTAATGGTTAGGTGTATGCTATTCTCAAGTGCTTTATTTCTTTTTTTTTCAAATAGAAAAGGTTATACAAATATAAGCTTTCATATTTTTTTTAGTAAAAATACATAAAAGACTGATAGTGACATAAGTGAACATAATTGAAAATTGAATTGAATGCTAATTAAAATGATCATCTAATATTTCCTATTATATCTAAAAATTTAAACCTTGTAGGTGAAAATAAAATTTCTGATGGAAAACTACTACTTTGGAACTAGTTTGCAATATACATGATTTTAGATATAGTTGGCTTTAAGAAAGCAGTAACTGTGTATTTTATTTATTTATTTTAGAGCCAATAATTAGATGACCATTTTGTGTCCTTCATTATACTTAGTGAGCCAGGATGTAGCTTTCCTTTCACCCTGCTCCATTGCATAATATAATGAACAATTTTTCTCTTTCCTATGTTAGCTAAATACTCAGAGCTTCTGTATTCATGTATAAGGAAGTAGTTATTCAAAGGTTTAAATTGTGTAAACCACCAGATCTTCTGAATTAGGATGTGAAATTAAAGATGTATGATTTTGAGTTACATTTATTGATATTCTGGACTCTTAATTGTAATTATTCAGCCATGGGTAAGATAGGCTGTAACAATGAATTGTTGGATTGCAATGGATATGAAATTTTTGAGGTCAAAATAACTATGACCTCATCTCAGATACCAGATGGGAAATAGTTGCATTTATATAATAGAATACCTGCCACCTAATTCTAGAATCCATTGTATTCTATCTATGGGGTTGTGTTCTGTCTATTTGGACTGTTTAACTTCTAGTAGTGCCACTATAAGTTGGTCTACGAGTCTATTAAATAGAAATGTGCCTTTCTCTCAATTGCTGATGTTGTACTATTATATTAACTGTGTTACTCAAAGGCAGTAGATAATATAGATGATGCTCATAAAGTAGATGCATACTTACTGTAAATTAATCTAAAACATATTATTTTTAGTTTTAACTATTAGTTATTTCCTATCAGTTATAGGGAAAAAGTGTTCATTTTAATTTTTTTTTTAATCTATATTATTTGAATGATATTACACCTTCATCTTTTTTTTTTTTCCCCAGCCCCTCAAAGTTTACATTCATGGTCCTCCAGGGGTTGGCAAATCTACTATTGCTGAAGAGATCTGCAAACACTACAAGCTACATCATATTAAGATTAAAGATGTGATTTCTGAATCAATAGCAAAACTGGTGTGTGACTTTAGGATGCCTGGCATCATTTAAAGTGAACTTAAAC
Source organism: Gallus gallus (assembly GCF_016699485.2). Lineage (NCBI taxonomy): Eukaryota > Metazoa > Chordata > Aves > Galliformes > Phasianidae > Gallus > Gallus gallus. The sequence goes on from NC_052536.1 coordinate 45,981,404, forward strand.
TCCATAATTTAGCTATTTAAGAATGCCAAAAAGCAATAATCATATTCCAACAAAATGTTTTGAGAAATGACTACAGGCTGTTGGTGTTATTCACTTTCTTGTTTCCTTTTCTGATCTGAAAAATGTATTACCAAAACAATTTCAGGCTTTAGAATGGGAATATTTTTGACATACTTATGATCCTTGGGGATGCACTGAACTCTTAGACTTAAAAATTCTTTTAAAGACTGAAAGTTGCTTAGTATCTCATTGTCCAGGAGTATATGTGTGTTTTTTTTTTTTAATTTACTACGTCCATGTATGTAAGAAAATTTAGCCATAGAATTTCAGAACCAGTTCATGTTTCTCATCTTGCCTTCAGGAGAAAATTGTGGCTCCTAAAGAAGTGGACTCTGACAGTGTGAGACAAGAGGGAGAAGAGGGAGAAGATGATGAAGAAGAGGGTGAAAATTTAGAAGAAGCACATGAGTTGTTAGCTGAAATTAAAGAAAGCATGGAGCAGAATGCAGGTAGTAAATATTAAGTACTAAAGTGGAACTATCTTTCTACTTCTATATGTATTTTATATAATTATTTTTCACTCCATTGGTTATATATATATTATATCATGTTTTATATATATATATATATATATATATATAATATGTGTGTGTGTAATCACTCCATATTCAATATCTTTAGATTCTTAGCCAGATTTTTTTTCATCATGTGTTTTCTTCTTAGAACAGAGTGCATAACTTAAGTAATACAAAGTAAAAGGTGAAGTATGTCAATATTAAATTTAGGAAGTTAAGTATTCCAGTAATAAGAGTACTGGCAGTATTTAGCCTGCATGCCTTAAAATGATAATGCCTTTTAAGATGTAACATATTTTAAAGATAACATTAGTTTATAATATTTAAGACTACTAATAGCTGAAGCAAAACAACATAGGAAACTGGAGGCAATGGTTGCAAGAGGATTAAAAACTATGTACAAACAAACTTTTACTACAGTATATTTTCTCAATTATGTAGTTAAAGTTGATAAGTTACTTTATCTCTCAGTCTATTTATCTGTAAATAGAACTTGCTAAACCTATTTCACATTATTTTGTCTTGCTTTAATTCTTATTGCTAATTGTATAACTAAAACATTTGGTTTGTCACATGGTTTTTTCTTGTTTCTTTACTTTTATATAAAAATCTGACTGAATTATTCTAAAATATCTAATTTCATGTTTTGTATCCTTAAAGTTTTTAAATGATTGTGTTTATATGATATTTATATGATTTATTTATATTTATGATTGTAATTTTATTTTATAGCTACATAATATAGCTTTATATTCTCTAAATACAAAAGCTATCTATAAATAGCTTTATATTCTATAAACCTTAAACAGCATATAGAGATTTAAAATACTTTTTTTTTTAGTCTAAAAATTGTCTCTTATGAATGAATAGAACTGTTAGTAAAATAATTTCAGATATTCTTTTTTTCATAAACTAGGTACTTAATAACCGTCTTTTTGTTTTAGGTCGTCTAGATGATCAGTATGTTATAAAACTCTTTAAAGATAAGCTCAAATCTATGCCTTGTAGAAATCAAGGGTATGTTTTGGATGGGTTTCCAAAGACCTATGACCAGGCAAGAGACCTTTTTAACTGTAAGTACTGCTGCTTTTGTTTTTATTGCTGCTAATACTGTCATAACTTTTATTTTTCTTATTATCTTATTAGCTTAAGTGTATCAGCACTGTTTTGACTGTAGAGCGAGATGTTTCTGAGATGATCCTAGTGGGCAACATACTAAGTAAATACACAAATAAGAATGATACTTGTGTTGAACTACTCTACACAAGAAAGTTCTAAGTCAGATTTTCTTCATAATATACAAGAGATACTTAGTGAGGGGATTCAGCCAATTCATGTTCTGTGAGTTACAGTCAGTGTATTAGATGAGCTTCAATGGGTGCAACTTAAATGAAATTCTGCAATATACATTTCAAATTGTTAGCCAGAACTGTCTATGTATGAAAAGCAAAAATCAACTCCATAAATTAAAGGGTAGAATTTTAAGAAAAACAAAGCCTAGTCTTGTTCATCTTAATGTGGTTGGTTATAAACCTTGTTCAGCTGATACTTATCAAGCAGTTGAGCCAGCTGGTGGAGAAGAGCAGACAACATCAGAAACCATTTTAACCACACTGTTCTAAGCCACTTCTACAGACTGTTCCAATCTATGATTCTTTGGTGGAGGAAAATACAAAACAGCAGGAGGGGCCAGGGACAGAAAAGTAGTATGGATATATTTTGTAACTCTGCATGCAAAAGAATGCCTTGCTGAGTAGCTAAACAGCTATTAGCGTCCCATGATAAATCTGTGGTGGCTGAAAGCATACATTCCTTAACAACTCTCTCTAAACTGGTATAATTTTAGGTTATTCATATTATCATAATTCTTGGGAGTTATTTATTTTTTTTTAAGTAATTGTGTAGGAGAAATTACTTGTAAATACAGTAGCATTTTTACCTCAAATGATAATCTCAATTACATATTGCTTTTGTTTTAGTGGAAGAAGAAGAAGAAATTGCAAGCAAAATACCTAAATATGATAAAATAATCACACCTGGTAAGTTTCACTTTAAAAAACAAACAAACAAGAAATAAACACAAAAAAAGTTTTTAAATATTACTGCCACCAACAAGAAGTCCAAAATATCACTCCATCTGTTCCTTTAAGATAAACAAAATGTCTAATTCATGAAACACGGTTGCTGTAATATTTGAAAGTTGAAAGTGAGCAACGAATTAAAATGAGGGCTTTGACTTGCTTTGTGTGTTTTTCTCATTCCTTTCTTTATTTGAAAATGCCATCAACTGTTGGTTTCTATTTATGATATGTAACTACTTGTGTTCATTTGTGACTTTATATTTATCATTGAAAGAAGATAGATGTGAAAAAGGAAAAGTCAAGGATAACGTGTTTTTCTTCACAGAATTTGTTATATCTTTGACTGCATCAGACGAATTTCTTAAAAACAGAATAATAAATCTGCCGGAAAGTGTTGTTGCTGGAACTCATTATACTCAGGACCGGTTTCTGCAATCTTTGAATAACTTCAGGGAGATAAACGTAGATGATGAGACTGTTCTCAACTATTTTGACGAACTTGAAATACATCCTCAGTTTATTGGTATGAAATAATAAAATTCTTAGCTAAAGTATGGATAAAAACTCCTATTGTCACAAAATTTAAAATTGAGAAAGCATATTACATATATAAATAATATTTTCGTTAATGTATCAGAATGAATATACAAGTATTTAATTAAATAGCTGTATGTTCATAGGGATTCTGAACTGATCTCATTAGATTCTATAGGTAACATGTTTTGTAGATCAGGTTTTGTTTTAACTGTTCAGTTTTGCAGTCCAATTGACCAAAATAGTTATTTGACATAATTTATGGACCTCTGCTCTTGCCATTATTTCTGGACTGGTATAGTAGTATATTTTCGTGAACTTCACAGTTGCTTATATTCTTTTCTTTAAATTCATCCTCTGATGCCATCTTTAGATCCTGTTTATCTCTGAGTATCTTTCCCTATATTTGCATGATTCACTGTAATTGTTGCCTACTGAAGTATGCAAGCGTATAGCTTTACATAAAGACTGGCTACAAAGATAATTTCTGTGGGAAATCTTCAACTCTGTGACTTCTGCCCCATTGTGGCTGACGTTGCAGTTGGTTTGTCAGAAGTGTTGAATTAATATCATCAGATTTAAACAGATAACTGACTTATTTCAGTCAGATTCTGAAGGAAGTTGTCTGTATTTACTGGCCTTAGTGGAGAATTGTTGAAGAACTGTATTGATTCTATGATTCGGTAAATACTGAATCTCATTAGTCAAATGTTTCTTCCACCATAATTTTAGATCTTAACATATGGCCTTATGAATTGCATTATAAGATTTTTTTTTCCTGAGCCTGAAATATGATTAGTACAACGGAGGTAGGCTTCAAGATTCTGAAAATTGTATTTTACTATGGTGACTCACTTCATGAAGCCTGCAAATCAGTTATCTTTCTGCACTGTTATTTTCATCTACAAAATGGGGATGATGGCACATGCATATTAGATGATCTACAAAAAGGAATATTAAAGTTATAAGTTTCCTTTGATGACCTTAATTTACAAGGGCTTTGTAGTGATCTTTCCTCTCTTTTAGAATCAAGGTGCTTTTTTTTAAATAATATTTTTAGTAGATATGCATTTAATTATGATTGCTGTAATAATTGTGTTGCAGTCTTGCTTGGTCATCTGAGAAAAGGCTGTATTCTTTAAGTCCTCAAACTCAATGCCAAGAATGTTTTTAGCAGTATTTTAAATGACTAAGAAGTTGTCTTGCACTGTAATTTTTATATCCAGCTGCAGCTAAAATTGTGGAATTTATGCACTGATGGCATAAAAAAAAATTTAGTTTAGAATACTTCAGGAATGTAATTCTTGATATACTGAGAATGAAGAAGTCTAAAAGAAATTTCATTATGTAGAATCGTGTTATGTTTCTACCTTGACACATCATCAGAGTTTGGACTTCAGATTCAAATGACAGACATACTAGATCATTACTAATACAATTATTCTAAGAGTGTATCTTCTTTCTGAATTAGTGAAAGAAATGAGAAGCAAGAGTGAAAATACTGGAGTTTGTTGCCACATGCTAGCAACCTATTGTGTAATCTACGTGGAGCTACAGGGTCAGAAGCTGATGGTTTTGTACCTGTAGATAAGGTGATATTTAAGATTGGCAAAAGGAACATATCTGATACTAAAATAACTTCATTTGCAAATTTCAAAACTTAGAAAGCCTGCAAGTGTTAAACAGAATAGTTGTAAAAATAATTCTAATACATTTCTCCATAATATCATCATCTGAGAAAGACAAACTATTTTAGCCTAAATTAATCAGATGTAGAAAATTTTGTTTCCCCTACGGGGGGGGGGGGGGGGGGGGGAACAAAACCAACAACCATTAATAAGCAACAAAAAACAACATATAGTAATTGAAAATTCAAACAACATGAACACTATATATACTTAAGTCTTGCAGTTATTCATTACTGGCTTGATAATTGAGAATAGCCTTGAAATGTTTTCTTTTGTATTGTGTTAAAGATGTAGCCAAATATGAAGATTCTGAGAACAGATTTGTAGTAAAAGAGATCATCAAAGAAATTGGGGAACCACGAAATTATGGACTGACAGATGAAGAAAAGGAGAGTTTGGAACGTAAAGCAGCTGAGGAATGCCTTGCCAGAGAAGCTAAAGAAAAAGCTGAACGGGAGCGTAGAGAAGCTGAGGAAAGGGCTGAAAGGATAGCAAATTGGGAAGAGTGGGTAAGTCAATACGTATTTTTGGGAAAGACATCATTATTTGTGTGTTTCAGGGAGTAGAAGAATAGGACTTCCAGCAATGTTGTGTAAGAATACATGGAAAGGGTGGCATAAATTCTCTAATTCCTTATATCGTACTTTAGATCTGGCTAGTATCAATCAATTCAATGTTCCAGGCCTTGTTGAAGAGGACTGCCTGAGGCAGGCTGAAGGATGCTTCCGCTTCACAGGATTTACACATACTTTTTCCTTTTTTTACTTTGTCACTCCTAAAAGATATTTAAAGCAAATAATGTGAAATGTATGTTATAAGAAATTTCTTGTTTACACCTGAATCACAGCTGTTGGTTTGTCTTTTTCCCCACCAGAAGGCTGTTCTTCTACAGTCTCCAGTTATAGCTATTTAAAGCAAACCGACCATTCTATAGAAAAATCATTTTTTACAGATGAGAAAATTATAACCTGAAATTGCTCACCTTTAAAGAAGCTTTTAATATTGCTCTGATGTTGGCTTGTAAGAGTTTTCTTTACTTCTGTACTTGTTTACAGTTTCATTCAAGAGTAAATACCTTTCTGTACTCTCCATAAACTTGCCTAAGAGATTAGTAAAAGTAGTTAACCTATCTTAAACATTCTAACTTTCAAGAAAGTGAACTGCATTATGCAGAGCCAATGTATGTATTAAAATAATATCGATACTTAACTTTATTCTTTTAAATAGGCAGGTGCTCAAGAAGACTATGCAATTACTCATTTGCCCTTCAGATTGTACTTTATCTGCAATCTGAGGAAAGTGACCTAAAACCACTTGCAGAATTTATTCTGTAGCATTTCTGGACTCAAACAGGAAAATGTATTTTTCAAATAATGATTTATCAGTTTTATATGAATGTCTGCTTTTGTACTATGCATATGCAAAAGCAGTCTTCCAATTCTCTTCCACTTGCTGTAGCTATATGTGAACATGGCTACTAATGAATAAAATGAGAAGAATGGAAAATAAACATGTTTTTGAGTAATCTTTTAGCTAAAACTACTGCAGTGTTTTCTAGCCTATTTTCCAAATATCTTATTGAAATACGAACACGTGGAAACTTTACAATAAATATCCTTTTAGGAATTAAGATGAAAGAAATAAAATGATTTTGCTGGGGAGGCTGTTGTGCTCTCTGCTGTCCTTGGTGTGCCATGTTCTCTACATTTAGCAGTCCATATTTTTTTCTGGTAACTGTGAGTTTTAAAGTTCTACTCATGGCTTTTAACAATACTTTTTTTTTTTAGTCAACTACAATTTAGTAGCTCTTATTAATGTTGTTCTTTGTTACTTTGTAAATTATTTGTAGAATAAACATCTTGAGGAAGTTAAAAAGCAAGAACAAGAATTATTGGAAGCCCAGTCCATTCCACTACGAAACTATTTAATGAAGCATGTCATGCCAACACTTATGCAAGGGTTAAATGAATGCTGTAAGATCAGACCAGATGATCCAGTTGATTTTCTGGTAAGGTGATTACTTTGTTATTACTGTGTGTTAGATAGGCTCTAATGAAAATGTTCATAGACCAAAGACTCTTAATATAAGCACTTTAACTATTTTTACTACTTTCATTATAACAATTATTTTCAATGCAGGTGAGCAGTGATTATTGTGAAAACTAATGTATTATATGGGAACATTTGACACTGTGTATCAATCCCATTTTGCTATGGAATTAATCAAAAGTTACTTGGTTTTTCTTTGGTGCTTGGGCTCTTCTGCTTTTTGTATGGTACCCTGCCAATTCTGCTGTAAAGCTGAGGCGTGCAGGAAGAGAAGCATCACTCTCTACTCTTACACCCCTTTAGATACAACAGTACTATCTGAATGATAGTCTTCAATAATCTCTTCATAATACACAAATAAATTAGTGAATCTAGTAACACTCTCACGGAACAATTCCAGTTGCAAGGGATCTCAAGAAGTTAGTTCAGCTTTCTGCTGAAAGTAGGGTCAGCACTGAACTCCCACAAGGATTCAGATGCTGTAAATCTCTCACTATATGGCTGTTCTTGCTGTTCCCTAGGAAGTTTTTAACAAGTAATTGCTATTTTTAATGAAAAGAAACTTCTTTCAACTAATGAAAAGCTTAGAATGAACGTTAGCTGTAGGAGTAGGAGATCTTTCCTACTAACTGCATAACTTTGTAAGAACTGTATTATTTGTCTATTGGGTCCAGAAATCAGGTCCTAAGGTACTTCCTAGAATTTTCTGTGGAGTAACAAATGCTGTTGTACAGATGGGGCCAGTGCTACCAACAGGCAAAATGAGGTTTGTAAGAAGCTTCTTTCAGGTATCTAACAGAGATGGCATTTTAGACACATTTAATACTTTCTGCATTTTTTTCCAGTATATTATCATTATTTTGTGTGCATTTTAAAACCAGTGACTTGAAAATAACTTTGCAAATCTTCTGTTTGCAGGCAGAATATCTCTTCAAGAACAATCCTGATGTCAAATGAGATAGCTTTAAATCCTAACAGCTATAGAAACTGATAAATAGTAAGGGAGAATGTTTCCAATGTTATTTACAGTAAAAATTCTTAGGCTTAGTTTTGTTCAAACACTATCTTAATATGTCCATTTTTATTTTTTAACACTGTACTAGTATGTGACATTGAGTTTTTAATTGTCCTTCTACTAAAGTACTACACATGGATTAATACATGAATGTATCTGTATTACATGCATCTTCTTCCAACTCTGAACCTGTTTTTTTTATTCCTGGATTTTTTCAGTTACATATTGTATTTAAACAGTGTATTCCTGCTATGATCCATAAAGGAAGTAAGCAGGAAGCCTGAGGAAAGTATTCGCTTCTTTAGACTTATTTTTGTGTATTTGAGTTCCTAAATGCATTGCCTGTCCAAATTACCACCTGAAGCAACTACAGGTGAAATAATTGGCTATTTTAGAAAAGTATGTAGTTTGAGACTATTTTCTTTAAAGCCAGGGTAAAATGAGGCACTGACACACACACCAAATGTTTTTTTTTTGTGTGGAATTGCTATAAGACATGTATTTTCCTAAGAATAAACTTTTGAGCAGCTTGTGCGAAGTATAACTTTTTTGTTTGTTTGAAGTTCAGGACTTGATCCTTGTGGATCACTTCCACCTTGGGCTATTCTATGATTCTAAGTGTCTGAGATAGATGTAGTCTACTGCAGACAGAGCTTTCATAACTTACTGTTAGAAAATGGTCTCTGTACTCTGTGTGGGATTTAAAAAAGAAAATAAGTCTGATGTAGGTGAGCAGGAACAAAAGCTAAGCCTAGGCTGAACAGAATTCCCTCCTTTATTCAACGAAACGAGGTGGACGGGCCTTCCGCAGGCGGCCCCTTCTCAAGCCTCAAGGGCTCTGGCACCGGGCACGGGTGCGGGAGCCGAACCGCCTGCAGCGGCGCCGCATTAGTTTCCATGGCAATTAAAGGCTCCCTCGCTGCCCAGGCCGGCCGGCGCCAGCGCGGAACCTTCCGTCAGAGCTTCGCCCCCTTCCCGGCAACCCCTTCAAAGGGGTCGCCCGGCGGCGCCGAGGTTAGAGGCTGCCCCGCCGCGCCGTGCGCACGCGCCGCCTCACGGCCGTTAGAGCTTTGTTTTCAAACCCCGGCGCACTTCCCGCCGGAACTACAGCTCCCAGGATGCCTCCCGGTCCCGCGGCCAACTGAGCGTGCGCGGACGAGCTAGCGTGCGCGCCGTGCGGGGGTGGCCGCGCCGCTGCGTAGGGCCCCCCCCGTTCTAGAACGTTGCTGTGGTAGCGCCCGGGCGCCATGTTAGAAGGCCGGAGGGGAAGAGGAAAGTGAAGCGGCGGCGGCCGGGCCCAACGAAGGGCTTTCTCCTCCCTCCGAGCCCTCGCCCCCGCCCCGGCCCCTACCATGGTCACGGCTCCCGCTTCCCGGCGGGGCGAGTGACCGGTCCGGAGGCGGCAGCGGTGGGGGAGGACGAAGAACAAGAGGAGGAGGGAGAAGGGGAAGACGCGGCGGCAACGGTGGTGGTGGCGGCGGCGGAGGAGGAGGAGGAGGAGCCGGAGAGACGATGCCGTTGTAAGTTGGAACCCTCGCTGAGCAACTTAAAGGCCCGCGCCTCGCGGCCCGCACTCGGCGCTCTGCCTTTCGCCTTTCTCCGCTCCCGGTCCCCGCCGGCCGCGTGCCCTTCCGGTGCCGCAGTGTGAGGGGCAGCGGGCCCGGCCCGCCCCGCTCCTGCCTCCTCTCCGCACCGGAGGAGACGCTGGCGCGGCCTTTACTTTATCGCTGCTGTCTCTTTGGTGGTCTTTTGGCGGCCGGAGGGTGAGGGGATGTGCGCGGGGCTCTCGCAGAACACCGGGTCAGGCGGCATCAAGCGGGAGCGCTGCGCGTGTTTATATCCCGCCGCCAAACGCGAAGCTTCCCTTTCCTTTAGGAATGCCGGCGAAGTGTCTCCCACAGCCCCCGAGCGAGCGATTTTCCCTCGTTATGCGGGCGTAGGAGACTCAGGCGGCGGTTCTCCAGCGGTCCCAGCCCAGCCCCTGTCCTTGCGGAACTCCCCCGGCCCGCTGTGACTCCGGCACGCCGCTGCGGGGCACAGCGCCCCCTGGCGCCCCTCCCGCCGCCACGCGGGGCCGCGGACTCTCCTGCACGCAGCCTCGTGCCTGGGGCCCGCCGCGCCGGCACCCCGCCGGGAGCCTGCAGGGCCGAAGGGAGACGCGGCTCTGGCCTTGTTTCCTCACCGCTTCCGTTTATTCCGCCCCTTCCTCTTTTTTTTTTTTTTTTTTTTTTTTTCCTTTTGCTGCCGTTCTGACGGCACGCTGTTGAGGTGAGAAAACTCCTTTGTTCCACAATGCAAGCGTTGATAGATTATATATCCTGAACAAGTTAAGGTAGCAGTGATGGGTAGGGGGTCAGGTGACTTCTAGGAATAAGGTATGTGTATATTTGAGAGAGGGTGGGACGTTGAATTCCAGATAATTTGGAATTATTACAGTCACTGTTGTTGTTTGTGTGTAGAGTTCATGTACCGAATAGCCTGGTTTGCTTGTTGTACTTGTTGTATTGAATCTAAAATACTGCTCTATTCATCGCGGTGCAGATAATTTGAAACAAAAATTTGTGATAGGATCAACACAGTGGGTGAAGGTAGTAGGGAAAATGGTCATCCCAAGAAATTTCTGGGGTATGTGTAATGAGAACACAGTGTGTTCACAGATAAGCTTTGCACGTGTTCGTTATAGGAACAAAAAGTTGCCAGAAACTTTGAAGTGTGCTTGGTTGTTTTTGTTTTTTTTTAATTCATTGGTTGTTTTTTTTCCTTTGTTTCTTAAGGAAAACAGGAAAGTCAGACACTTTCTGTCAGCTTTCATTGTAGTTTATTTTGCTGTGACTGTGTAAATTCCAAGTGTTTCATAACAACATTCAAAGTTTTGTGCTACTTCTAATGAATGAATTGGAACAGTAATGATCTACTTTGAAAGGTGTGGAATTCCTTGCTCATTTTTCTTAAAGTCAAAGTTTGATACCTTAACTACAGTTTCTTAAGTAAACATTGTATAGTTTGAACTGCAGATCACTTCCTGATCTTTCAAGACCCCCCCCCTTTAAACTTTATATTTGAGGTTGCTGTCTGCTATTGACAAGCCAAGTCAGGGCTGACCTCTCATAACCAGCAGCTTTCATAAGTCTTTATGTCAAAAGTGTGAGTTTGAAGTTCTCAGCAAGTGTGCAGCATATGAAGCGGTTCAGTTGTAAGAGAGCAAACTCAGTTTCCATTGATGCCAATAGTTGGTATTTTTGAAAAAGCCTTTTCGTCATTAATAAAATCATTAAATGTATACTAGAGACTTGGGAGTGTTCACCATGATTCTCATTAATTCCTTGTGTAAAAGAAGAGATTTCCTTTATGCAACTAACTTTGTAGTGATTTTTGTTTGTTTTTTTAAGGGTCCTGATGGAAACAAAAGTAAAAAGTGAATATTTCTTCTGTTATAAAGATACATCTTAGTGAACCGTTAGATAAAGAGTAGTCATTGGTGAGAATTATCTAGAGCATAGGATGGCAGGGAGAAATGAAGCTCACTGAGCTTCATATATTTCAGAGGGGGTGAGATTTTATGGGAAAAAGTTTCATTGATTAATGAGGTAGTTGCTGTGTTTCCATAAATTGATGATGCAGCCTCTTCGTGTAACCTGTGCCTTTCTGTCTCTCCAGACAGAAATAGCAGTATGAATCTGTCTCTTGTTAAACTAGTGATGTTATTGCATCTGAAGCTTCTATGCTGAATTTACGCATCTGCTAAGTCTTTGTAAAAATCTTTGTTAAAAAAAAAAAAACAACAATTTTTTTTTCTTTAACTGTAAAGGGAAAAAGTACACAGAATCAGCATTCTGAACACTTACATGTCAGAAGTGCTGTGAAAGTTGTTGGTGTGTTAACTGGTCTTAAGAGTTTTAGGGCATGGGCAGTGGTTTGGTTTTTTTTCCAGTAGAAAGGTTTATAAAAGGTGTTACTCCATGTATGGGACTAGATAACTGTTGTGTTTCTGAACAGAGCTCGGGTTTTTATAGGCTGAATTTTGGACTGAATTAAATGCTTACTAACTCCAGAAAGCACCAGACATGCTTCGGAAGAAAACTGCCTTAAAGCTTTGATAGTCAAGAGGAAAGTCATGGAAAACTCAGCTGAAAATGAATTTGTTGGATGCTGTACAGTAGGAACCATACGGCAAATGGGTGCTTTTGCAGTAGTTTTCAGTCTTCTACAGTGAGTCCAGGAAAAAAAAAAAAAAAAAGTGATACCTGTGGACATAGATGTACAACACAGTACTTGGGAATGCAGTTATTTTGGGATGGGTGAATTCCACCTTGGAGGCAAGTTAATCTCTTAATATTGAAACATTTCATCTGATTTCTATCTTTGCTGCTTCCTGATATTCAGCCTTACAGAATTTCTCAGACTACTACCTTTGGTGTTTTGTCTCAAGAATAGCAATATCTCTTGGGTTAGCTTTCCCCCTCCCCCCTTCAGTTGCTGCCTGTGCAGCCCAGGAAAAGTTTCAGCAGTTTAAACTAGAAGAACAGCAGAAGCTGTTGTTACTAAGAATGTCATGGATGGTTGTGTGTCTGGATGTGCTGTTTTTGCTATTCTGTACAAAGACTGTCCCAGACAGATGAGCCAGAGGGATCTTGGGAATGATTGCCATAGCTGAATCTCTTCTTCCATACTTCTGTGGTTTGTCATTGCATCTGCTTTAGGTGCCTTGAACGTATCATATTGGCAATTTACGCACTTTATTTTTTGCTGAATTTTAAAACCTTTTGCTCAGAAAGGACAGCTGGACTGTCTTAAGGTGAAATGAGTGTTTCCCAGTGATGGGTTTGTGCACACTTCACTTTTCCTATATTCCTGAAACTTTGTGTGTAGTGGTTAATACATTAGCATGAAACAAAAACTTCAATCTGAAATTGACATGGCCAATCCCTAGTGAAGAAGTCTTCAAAATAAACAAAACTTGTTAAGGCATTCTGTGAAATCTAACATACCGCAGCTTGAGCTTTGTGAATTTAGCCCCACTTGATTGATCAGCATTGCTTCAGAAATGTAACTTAGGTGGCTTATGAGTATTTAAGACAGACTGGATTTTACTGATGTAGTCAGTGGGGGCAAATAGAGAGGATAGTTACTGAGAGTGCTTAAGATGTATATTCGTATCTGAAGGCAAGACTGAGCCAGAATTCCTGACTGAAGTTAAACATTTAAAGTTAACTTCCTGTGGGTTGCTGGTACTATTTTAGGGCAGCCTATGGTTTTTCTTGTTTCATCAGTGCTGGCTGTATGTGTCTGGACACAATAATAACGCGATAACTTGTTTTTTTTCTGCACTGTTGTAAAATGGTTTCAGCTGTGGCTGTATTACCTGGATTTGCTCTTTTTGATTCAGTATTTATTGACAACTGTAAGATATGACCTGTTTTGGTTTCTGAAGGAAAAGGAAAAGTATCTCAGCTATGTTTCTGTAAACTTAATATAGACTAGAACTTTGTGTGTGTGAAGCGGCTAGTAGGGGGGAAAACTACGTTACAGGTGTTTTTTTCTGAGAGCTTGAGATTAATGTTTGAATATGAGTTATTGCATGCTTTGAGATTAAACCATTGTATCTGTGTTGCAGTTTGCTAATGGTGTAAACTGCTAGAAGAGCATTTGCTCCTTAAAAGTTCAGGACAAAATAAAGCAAGAGCCACAGTCTTTAATATAAGTCTACATTTTTTTTCTGCAACTTTTTGTACTGTATTATTGGCAAGTATTTTATATTCATAGTAGCGCAAGAGCCAGGTCTTTGTGTGTTTATGTGGTGTGGAAATAAACAACATCAGCCTCAAACAATATCGTAATCTTCATGATCTTAAAAGTTTAGTCTCATTAAAATGAATAAGTAAATAAGCATGGTTTGAGTTGTCTGCTGGACTCTGATGGGGCCTACCAAATCTACCCCTTTTGTTAAGATTGAATGGTTGGGTTGGGACTTTCTGTTTTAGTTTAGTACTCTTTGTTTTTTTGTTAATGCTTAACTTCAATGGCAAACTGACTTGACTAGCCTTCCCACCCCCAATGCTAGGGACTTAACTTCCCTAATCCTCTCAGCTAGAAGGTTAGTGTTGATGCTTGCCTGTCCTTTCCTTGTGTGTAAATTCGGTACAGGTCTAGGATTGTTAAGTATTTTCTGGCTAAAATGCAAAGTGAATACAACATTAAAAATAAGCACATGATGTTAAATTCTATTTTTCAGTTATGATTTATTTTCTGTTTATAAAGCTATGAGCAAATGCTTTATTTGAAATTTGTTTTTTCATCTGAGATAGAGGCAGAAACGTATACTTCTAATTGTTATATTACTATTTCGAAGATTTGCTGTCACTTAAATAGATGAATGTGAGCTAACTCACAACTCCCTTATTAGTCTAGTGGTGTTCAATCAAAACTCACATGGCTTGATCTCTGAAAGAATTTTGGCCATGCCCATGCAAAGTCACATGACTAGCTTAGTGAATGGTGCAGTTTATTAGCAGCAGATTACAGATTCTTTTAGATTGCTGGTGATAATTCACTATCTTCAGAGTATGTGAGGTTAACCAAGAATAACACAAAGTGCATGCAAAGAACTAAGAGTATAATACAGCCTGGTCCCAAGTGCGCTAGGTTGTAAAACAAGCTCTGCAGAGATTACTAAGTTTCTCCATCAGCATAGTGGAGTGTGTGAGCCTTTTCCTGTAGGTGTCAGTATAGAGGTGGAAGACAGGCTCAGCCTGTCAACGGGTCCCATGAGCCAGTGATGTCCTGTCTTGTCTAAAGTGGTACCCTCCCCCATATTTTCTCTCTCTCGTAAGCCACTTCATACTATTTCTTATTTTGCAAGTGGAGCTTGATTCATGCTAGTCATTACATGCTTTTATTCTGATTGGTATAAAATTCTCATGCCTTGCTTTTAAAGGGATGGGATAAAAAATTCAGAGTGCATGCTCAGTGGAGAGTGGTTGTGCCTTTGGGATGGTAGCTTCTGGGATGGAGGTGTGTCTTGGTATTATAATGAGCAAAATTCACCAGAGGATGGCATTTTGTCAAAAAGTTAACAGACTTTTGGCCAGGATGGCAGGTAAACAGTTTGGTACCACCAATTCCTCATCCCAGCATTGTTCTTAGAGTCAGTACATCAGGTTCTCCTATACCGTGGACACCTACAGTTGCCTAGGGAACTACTGTGGTTCACAGAACTTGGCCACAGAGTCTCCATTTCCCTCTAACTTCCATTTAATGGCACACCAGTTACACTCTGCTCTTACAACTGCAAAAGATATAGCAGAGGTATTACACGTATGTGGACGAGCTTGTAGACTGTCCTTAACTTCAGTAGATGTCAACAGAGAACTCAGTCATTACTGACTTGACTTCAGAAGTCTGCTTTATTGTTTCTATGTCAGAGTAAAGCTGAGTCTTTTTTAATATATAAACAGTTTCTGCCAATCTGGGTTTAATCAGACTTTTAAGTGAAGTGTAGTAGCTGTTGAATTGCATGTAGTTATGGATGACTGAAGCTTAGAGAGTCTATGGGGGAAAAATTATGCACATAAATCATTGTTTTAACTTACTGGTTTAAAAACGTGTAAAAATAAACTGCAACATTTCAAAAGAATGCTAATTAGAAAAAAAAAAAAAAAAGGACAGAGATTTTTTAGTTCAAATTTACCTATCTGCTTTGTGGTATAACTGAAAATGTGCATAACATGCAAGGGATGTTTATGTATTGAGACCTTATGTTTTGTGACCAAGTGGTCAGACACTGGAACAGCCTCCCCAGGGCAGTGGTCATGGCACCGAGCTTGCTGGAGTTCATGAAGAGTCTGGACAATGCTCTCAGACATATGGTCTGATTTTTGGGTGGTCCTGTGTGGAGCCAGGAGTTGGACTTGATTATCCTTATGAGTCCTTTCCAACTTGGGCTATTGTATGATTCTTTCAAGTGGCTGAAAGTAATGTTTCTGTTGACATCTCTAAGAAGTTTCTCTTTAAAACGAGAAATCTTTTAGTAACTTACTTTATCCTTAACTTGAATTACTGCTTTAAATAATTCATCTGAACATCAGTTGTTTGTTTGTTTTTTTTCCAGAAGTGGTTTCATTCACAAAAAGTCCTAAGGTCTATATGAATGTTTCAGCTGCTACCAAATTATTTGTGTGGCAATTAAAACCTTATTTGGAGGCAGATGTGTTAAATAACGTTCTCAGAGATGATTACTTAGAGTTGATTTTTATGTACTATTTTTGGTATTTTTTCTTTCCTGCTTTGCTTCCTTTTTTTCCTTTTTCTAACAGGCAGTTTTACCAGGATAATTATGCGAGGACTTGCTTAGCGGAAAAGCTTAGCATGCAATAGAACAAATTATTGGGCTCAAAATCATTTGGATTAAATCAGTTTAACTTGTGGAAAGTTATACTTGTTTTTGTAGGTTTGGGTCAGTTTGGGTTGATATGCTTTTATTAATTTTCAGTCTTCATAAAAATGAGGAATTAAGTCCTGAGCAGATGATGACCAGAAATTATGGAAGTGAAAATAAAGTTGTGCAGTAGTTTTTCTTAGTAATGCAGTAGGTAGGCTGAAAATTTTATTTTGTTTTGTTTTATTTTATTTTTGGTAATGCAGTCATGTGTAAACATGGAGGAGTGATAATACAGTAATACACAAGGGAATGTTACATTTGCCAAGAATGAGACTTTCATAGAAGCGGTCAGTCTGAATGTCTTACAGAGACAAATTGCTTTTTAGATTTTATGAAAGCTGAAGGAGACCAAATTGATAATAGAGCTTTTTCCCCTTGTAGAATGAATAGCTGGATTCATGAAAAAGAAGTATTAATGTCTAATCTGAGCCAAAACTAGTAAAATATTATGTACATCTGGTGTTAAATGCAAACATTGCATTATAGTATTGAAGGAATAAGGTTGTGTAGCAAGAGTGTAACACTGAATATTAAGCATCTTTATACAAATATTGCTTTAATGTTCAGATAATGATTTATATGTTGGAAGAGCTTTTTGAAATAGCTATTTATTTAATGTCTACTTTTCTTGAGATATGTTTTGATGAGGGATTATAATGCTGGTCTTGTAATAGCTGGTTAACAAGTTTGTTTCATATTTTACTGAAAATGTTCTTTTCAGAATACTTAGTGATTTTTCACTTTCAAGTATAAAAGGTAGGAGTATAATATGCGTAACTTAGAGGAAAGTTGTCGATATGTCCATATAAAACTTGTTTTTAATGCTGCAAGTAACATTTAGAGCTACTTTAATATGCATCTAAATAGGGTAGTTTTTACATCTCTGAAGTATATAAGCAGCAAGGGTACTAAGTTCTTAACAGTTAAAATTTGGCTATTTTATGTGTTAGGAATATATCATTTCTATGATGTGGATCAAGTTTAAGGGTTTTTAACTATATGAGTATAGCATGCAGCAGTCTTGGAGTCCAAACACTTACATGTTTGATAGGAGCACGTTTAATTTTGAATTACTGCTCTGAAAATAGGGCTGTACTTGAACATGAGTATCGCAAATACATACTGATCATCAAAAACTACCTGGCTGTTCATGTACTGCTAATCTAAGAAGGCAGTTACTGATTTCATATTATGATACCTTCACCTCTGTGTTTCTTGTGAAACTCTCTTGCTTGCTTGTCTGTCTTCTCAAAACCTTGAAATCTGGGGAGTTGACTTCAGTACTGTCCTTGTGCTTGAAGTTTGACTGATAACTCTTTGTTTAGTTTGAAAAGATGATCTTGAAAGGTTTCTTTCAACCTAAAACATACATGTAGCCTTGATTCACAGAATCGTAGTACTTCCGCCAATAAAAATTGAGATGTAATTGTTCCTCTAAAGCATCCTGTATTGCTAGCCAGAAGAGGAGTCATCTTTAAAGGTAACTATATGATGCTGTTGAGCTCAGAATGTGCCAAAGCTTTCTTACTTAGGTGAATGTTCTGTGTAAAGGCAACTGATACGGAAGATGTTGCCACACAGAAATTTGCAACAGTGCAAGAGAGAAGTAATTCTACCACTATCTGTAATAACTCGGAATTAATACAAGTTGGTCTCAGATGTGACTATCAGCAGGCTTTTTTTTTTTCCTTGGCATGTGTCATGTTTGCTACTCAGATAAGAATGAAATATATATGTTGTTTCTGTCAGTAACATTATCTAATTGTCTTTATTAGTCCTGTTACAACCCAGGGATCACAAACACAGCAACTGCAGAAGCATTATGGCATTACCTCACCTATCAGTTTAGCTGCCCCCAAGGAGTTTGACTGCATGCTTACCCAGAAATTGATTGAAACCCTTAAACCCTACGGTGTATTTGAAGAGGAAGAAGAACTGCAACGCAGGTGAGTAAACACAGTTGCGCCAGTTTTCTCTTATCTCAACATTCACATGGTTAACAACTGAACCCCAAGCATGTTTGCATTCTTTCAGATGCTTTTTTAAAAGCTTCCTGAAATATTGAATTTATTTTCTACCCTCGAGAGCAGTGTGTTAGAACATAGAGATTAAAATAGCCTTTAAATATAGGAGGTTGGCTTGCATTTTTTCCCATAACTGTTTTGTTCTGGTTGCTCATCTTTTTTTTTTTTCTTTTCCTTGTTATTAAGCTTCTTAGATTTTTTTTTTCTCACTGTTCGTTAAGATTCATGTGGTTTAGTCAGGTTTTGTTTTTTTTTTTTTTAAAGTGAATAGAATCCATTTACCTAAAATGTGTGTAGACCTTGCATGCTTGCATTTCTTCAAAATTTAAATTACTGAAATATCTTTAAGGAGATAAAAGTGGTGTGACTATTTTAAGAGTGACTTTGTTTCAGTGTATTTTAAAGATGAGATCTATAATTAGATCTACGATGTTACTCTGGTCGATTCATCGTATAATGATAATCAAGGTCTTAAAAAAAAAAAGTATTACTTTGCTCTTATGTTCGTGGTCTGTGATTCTGCTGTTTCATCAATAGGATTTTAATTTTGGGAAAACTAAATAACCTGGTAAAGGAATGGATACGGGAAATCAGTGAAAGCAAGGTATGGATATATTTTACTTGAAATAATTCAGTCTAAGATTGCTGTAGGAGATACTTCCAATATAGTACCAATTTAAAAATGATGCATCATAAGAGGGGAGAACTCTAGGTTTTTTTTTAGCTGTTTTTGTTTTGAGAACATTTAGAGTTGTATTCATTCTGTATGCTTCTCTTACAAAATGGGCATTTAGACAAGTACAAGGTTATTTAAAAAAAAAAAAAAAAGAAGGACATTATGAAACAACAAAGCACATTATGTACAAGTTGTTCCTTGGAAACAAAATAGAGACTGGATCTTGACTGGTGTAAGATCTGAAACTACTTGAAGTTCATCCAGCATACATTATAAAATAATTTGTTTTCAATTTCTTCATGTCTTTTTCTGTGTGACTACCAGTGAATTGTAACATAATGCATCCTGTTCTGAAATGATATCTGTCTTCAGCCAACGTGAAGCTGTGGCTTCAAAGGTTCTTTAAACCTACAAACCTAGAAATTTTAGTATCTTTATGATAGTAAATGTAACTGAACAATTTTATTGCAAAATAAACAATTCTCACAAACACAGTCTTACCTTAAAGAATGTAATCTTAATGTCTCTGAAAGTAATTTAATAAACATTGATATTGTAAATAATATTTTTCTGTTGCTTTAAATTAAAATGTCATAATTTTGAAGTCAGCTTAAAGCACGTGAACATTAAGAAAGGTGAGTTGGGCATCTGTAATATTTTAAAGCTCCTAAGTATAGAACTGCTGAAATGATTACCAAGACTGAAGCAATAATGTTGAGTGTAGTTGTGATGTTACAAATTAGTTTCACAGATGCAAAATGCACTTCTCTTTTAATCAGAAACAGCATCTATATAAGGAGTGAACTGCTACTCAAAATAATGTGAATCTGTAATAACATTAATTTATGGATATTTTTCCTTTTATAATACGTGCGCCATTATAATTTGCTGGAGTAAAAATAACCAATTTTATTTGCTCTATTTAGAATCTTCCACAGTCTGTAATAGAAAATGTTGGAGGAAAAATTTTTACATTTGGATCCTATAGATTAGGGGTCCATACAAAAGGTAAAATTTGCATTTATTATACAAACTGTTTTGTGTCTGAGATAGTGACATATCTCTAAATGTCATGCTTAAGTGTTAGATTTTTGTCAGCCACTTCTAATCTTCGTTGTAAGTTAAAACATGGATCTATCCATGTTCTTGTAGGTTGGAAAAAGCGAGGGGGGGGGGGGCGGTGCGGAGGGGTAGGAACACATTGGAAGTTGCTTAAGGTTACATACTTGGCTTCTCATGGCTTGTTCATTTTGAAAATTATTGCAAATATGGCAAAATAAAAGTCTATATGTATTGTGTGTCTTGTGGCATGAACTTTTTAAAAGTCATTCCCAGTCAACTCTGGGAGCAGCTACAGAAAGAAAAGCTGAATTTTGTTTTGTTCTAGAAGAAAAATCTGACTACTGTTGGCATTTCGTGTGTGTGAAGTGTGTGTAACCTACTTGCATCAATGAACACTTACAGGTGCTGATATCGATGCCCTGTGTGTTGCACCAAGACATGTTGAAAGAAGTGATTTTTTCACATCATTTTATGAAAAACTGAAACAGCAAGAAGAAGTGAAAGATTTGAGGGTATGTTATCTGCTTAATACAGCTGGCTGAAGTGATAATGTTGAAAAGTGCAAGATGATTCCTTAAATAAGTAATTGCACCTTTGCTGTGAAGGCTTGCTGTGGATTTTTAGTTAAACTGTTGCAAAATGTATCAACATATGTGAAATATTTAGAGATTCCTGCAATTATTTTTTGTTTCATTTACTAGATACAATAGTTTCAAAATCTGTATGGCAGAAAAATCTCCTGGCCCTGTGTTGTAAAGTTTTTTCTTGACTTCTATGGCAGAAGGCAAATATAAAAGTACTGTGTCCTGATCTTCTTCAGGCTAGTTTATTTGCTTTTGATGAAAGTTTTAAAAACAGTAGTACAACAGCATACTTCTTAATATTATGCATATGTAAACTATTACAGTGATTGATATTTACTTGATATTCTATGTTGTCTGTCAGCTGTGCATCTGAAAATTGAGGTTGCATTTTTAGATGCTTGTGCAAGATTGCCATTATGTAAAGATGAAGATTTCCCTCCTAGGAAAGAAAAATACAGTAGCAGAAAAAGGAATTTTATTCTCTATTATCTCTGAATGACAATTCGTCCTAGGTCAGCTACGAGGAGTTTTAATTTTTCATAGTGTGAGGTTAAAGTAAAATTTCTCAGCTTCAGTTCTTTCTCCTTAGATGAAGATAATTGCTGGCAAATGTTAAACATACTTTGGTTTAGTCCTACTCTGTCCTAAAATAAACTTGTCTGTCTCTGCAGTGCATCCCATGCTTAGTAATTCCATCAGTGTAGTGCAAACATCTGGTGGTAATACTAAGTGCACTGAAACTACTGTTCTGAATGCTTTGTTGTCTGAACTCTTTAATAATCTGGCTTTCAGAATTTATAGTAAATTTCTTTAGTTGTGATTCAAGCTTTTACAAAAACAGTTCTTCTGCGTATCTGCATGTAGTTCAGATGTTAAGTTCAGGAAGGTGGTATTCCTAGGAGATTGCAGAGTAGGTATGATATTTCTTATTTTTATCAAGGATGCTATTTGTTCGAGCATCTCGTTAATCCTGTTTAGAAAAGATGCTTTTTTTTTTATGTGAACAAAATTGTCTTTTTGTCATTTCTCATATAATATTGATTACAG
The DNA here is from genome assembly GCF_016699485.2 of Gallus gallus. Lineage (NCBI taxonomy): Eukaryota > Metazoa > Chordata > Aves > Galliformes > Phasianidae > Gallus > Gallus gallus. The sequence continues at coordinate 46,003,176 of NC_052536.1, forward strand.
AAACAATGGAAAATAAGATGCTTGTTAAAATAAAAATATCCATAGGTTTTCTTAGAACGCTTAGAGGAAAAGAGGGGAGAAGAAGCAGCTTGGTCATGACCTACAGTGGTAGTGAGGGGAAAAAAAAGTTGGACTTAGAGGTAACATCATCTGAGCTGGCTGGTGTGAATGTGGGTTATAAGTTAAATCAAGGCATCTGTAGTGCATATTAGATCAGTGTTTAGTTCCTCATTGGTGGAAAAAGATGTAGCTAACAAATAAATCTGGAAGCAGAAGAAAGCATCTGTATATATAGTATTTTATCATGATTGCTCAGATCTGGCTATTGCTTGTTTTTCTCTATACTAAAAATAAAATACAACTTTTCTTTTTCTTAGGCTGTTGAAGAAGCTTTTGTCCCAGTTATTAAACTATGTTTTGATGGAATAGAGGTAAAGATTTTACATTTTATTTTGGTAGAACATGGTTAAAAAAAAGATTTCAGCATTTCCTAAAACAATATTGATGAATACAAATTCTATTAAAGTGACTATACTAAATTCATATTCAGGTAATTGACAACAGTCCTTGGTGGTGAAACTCTAAAGTGCACCTTTAAGACTAGACTTTCTTAACGTGCTTGAGAAGTTCTGTGAGGATCTTCCTGTTCCTTTTTACTTTTTTTTTTTCACTCTTACCCACTTGTATTGATCAGTTACTGACCTATAGGATACCAGTATTAGTATTATTGAAGAATTAACATTGGATAGAATCTAGTTCATAAATTTCTTCAGTAAGTTTTTTCCTATTAGTTATTAACTGCTCAAACCTCAAATTCAGATTTGCTTTAACACCTTAAACTAAAGGGAGATCTTAAAAATGTGTTGCTGAAGGGAGTTAGCTAGGCCCTTCACCGTTATTTCTTCATGCTTTTGTTAAGGTGACTGGATTTACTGCTTCTGCCCATTTTGTCTGTAGCCTCACAGATCAGTTCTTTTGGAATGATAAACTTGCTTAACCTGATTTTTACCATTTTGGGACATGCTGAAGAAAATGTTTCTGTTTTCTTAGCAAGAGATACTATAAATCTTTTTCAAACCATCTTACAGACAACCTATCACTTTTTTTTGATGACAAGACAAAAATAAATAGAAATATACACATTCATATACAGATTTCCTCAGAGTTCTACCTGAATGAAACTCTTAACTGGTGGGTGTAAGAAGGGTAGTTCACAGTTAGGAAAAAATTCCCATGCTAATTATCTGACATTACACAGTTTGAAGAGTAACCGTAGTTAGGTGTAGCATTGTGTGCAAGACTTGAGTGCTCATTCTCTCCCACTGTCATTTGGATCTCTTCCTTGCAATTGTAACCATCCTTGGGGTACTGGCAGTTTCTGAGTCTCAGAAAGATGATGAATCATCTCACAATTCCAGCTTTACTTTTTTGTATTTTCACTGCCATTTATGTAAGTTGACGCTTAGCTGGAGAGATGTACTTACTCCAAATCAGAGAGATGCACAGAGGTATGTGATACTATATGGTAAGCTAGAATATGATTTTTCATTTATTTCAGACAGGTTATTACTGTCTGTATAGTTGGACACTAAGAACATATTTCTGGATAAAATTTTATGTTTACTTAGCTCAAATATCCATACTAAATATTGGAACTTGTCATAGGTATTGTTGGTTATTTATATTCTTTTTTTCACTCATGTTCTAACCAGTGTTTCCTCTCTTTCTTTCGCTCTATAATATTGAAAAGTGAAAAGAGGGGATGTAAAAGGATTATCTAGTAGTAGTAGTAGTAGTATTTAGCTCTGTTTCAGTCATTTGTAAATGATGGGATGTGTTGGCTTAGATTTATGAATGGAGACTTACTGCATATTTCTGACAGTGCATTAAATAGTTCTCTTGTCTTGAACAAACTCATGATAAGAAGTCGTCTTATGTGCAAGTGTTGTTAGGCTGTAGTTTCTGATGGCTTTGTTTATGTATGTTTATGTAAGTACACTGGTATGGGAAGATATTTCTTTAGTTTTTCTTTAATAATAAAGGCAGAAGATGTCAGGATTTACTTCCTCTTCTGTGAAGAAAACATTTAGATCTGAGGGAAAGAGCTTTAGTTATGTAGTGATCTTGTCAGTTAGATTTCAAAATTTTCTGTTAGTTGTGTTTTATACTTTGTGTTCTTGCTTAAAATAAGGAAGAAGATTATTGATTTTTGTTTCTTCCTGTAGATAAATGATTTTTTTCTGGACACAAAATGATACAGATCAGGCAATTTGTTTCTTGATTTGGAATATCTTTTTAGTATTGAAGAACTTTGAGCTGCTTGGCCTTCTAATGGTCACAGTAGTTCATTTTGAATTTACTTTCAATGAGAAGTGTGATAGTTGCTCAGAAATTAGTGCCTTCTATTTTATTATCTTTGCCCATGACATCAGAGGCATATGTTGGTGGTCTGGCAGTAGAGGTGGAAATCTCACCAGAATATTCAGTTACATTTTGTTGCCATGTGACAGATGGCAGTAGAGGAACAGTCTGACAAAATGGCTTCTGGTGTGGTAGTGCTTCAGAAGCAAAGGTGTGAGACTGAGTTCTTCCACGTGGGGAAAAAATGACAAGCCGCATTCTGGATGACTGTGCAGATTTTTACAAGTGTGGCATGCAGGCTCTTGTTCATCATTGGTGAAAATCTGTAGTTGTGTAGTGACTGTGTTGAAAAGTATTTTGTAACTGAGAGTCTTCTCTGTAAAATAATATTATTGTGCTCTTCCTACCTGTTGTAGTTTCCATGGAAATAGATAGGAGGCATTACTTTTGGAGCAACTGTTATAGTATCTCCAACTCAAACAGAAACTGCTGGTTTTTTTGTTGTTTGGTGACAGTGTCAACTATTTCAGTTCATTCTGGCTTACCTTTTCATAATTCACTAAATTCTACTGTGCCAGTATTCTGGACCTAGAAGTAGTATTTATCCCTAGAGGATTTTTACGTTAACAATGGACATAATTTTTATGCACTGGTCTTAATGTATATTTTACTCTCTTGAAAAATGGGTCATAAAACAGACAAAACATCTAAAAATGGTTAATTTAATGTTTGTGAGGGGTATTACTGTGTGTTGTTTAAATAGATCAGTTATACTAGAAAGGGTGCTGTGCTTACTGGTCAACTTTAGTCAACTTTATGAAAGTCAACTTTATGAAAATGGATTACAGAAGAGAAAAAGAGCTATCTAATGTGTTTTTTGTTTGTTTGTTTGTTTAAAGATTGATATTTTGTTTGCAAGATTAGCACTGCAAACTATTCCTGAGGACTTAGACCTCCGAGATGATAGCCTACTTAAAAATTTAGACATTAGATGCATACGAAGTCTTAATGGTATGTATATGCAAATTTTATACAGACTTTGTCAAATCTTTTTATAAGTATCCTAGATTGTTTGATGTATTAGATGAGTTGCAAACTTAGCTAAAAATGCAGGAACTCCATGTCAGAGTTGTTTTTTGTTGGCCAGATTTTTCTGAAGCTTTTCTTTCAATTGAATAAATGGTGCCCTGTAGAAACTAATAACACTGCAAGACTTCAATGTACAGCGCTACCTATTTCTATAAAGAAAGATGTCTGCATGTTTTCAAAATTCTGTATATTTTAGTATGCATAAACTTACACAGAATTACTTCAAGGATATCTGTTGGGATCTCAAAATACTACCAGCTTGAGTTTGGATCTGTAGTAGTTTACCAGCTTGAGTAACTCTAAATTTCTGTAATACTACAGCTTAAAAAATACCTATTTATGCAGTGGACGATCGAGGACTCCGGCCAATATGCAACTTGGCAAGTGAGGGAGAGGAGCACATGTATTGCTGGTGTCTGTACAGTCTGAACATTTGATTATATCAAGTGAAAATCAGACATTTTTGGCACTGGGGTGCTAGGATTATCGCTGTTCCCGTTGTTTTGTGAAATTCATCCTTGCGTTGTTTCTAGAATTCATGTTTGTCTTTTCATATTTTCCTCCTATTCCTTAGGAGAATAGATAATTTTTTGTTGTTGTTGTTGCAACCAGCTCTCTGCAGCTTTTATTAACTATTATTATTTTAAATACAGCAAGTAATATAAATGCATACAATGTTATTCTTTAAGGCTGAAGATATCTAGTAATGATACAATGAATACGTTGAAAAGCTGTTCTCTTTAGCTTGTTCTTGTCATAAATTCCTGCAGAGCTTTGACTTAAGGCTTCCAGGTTTTCTGTGCTGCTGTAAAAACAAGATGAAAATTATCAAGTGACAAAATAATCAAGTTTTCAGATTGAGAACAGCAGTTTCAAAGTACCAAATAAGCTTCTAGCATGCTGATCTAAAGTTTGACAAATTTTATGGTGTGAGAGAAGAAGAGAGCAAAAAAACTTGAGGCAACATAAGTAATAGATTTTTTTCTGTTGGCAGGTTGCCGGGTAACCGATGAAATTCTGCATCTAGTACCAAACATTGACAACTTCAGGTTAACACTGAGAGCTATCAAACTGTGGGCAAAACGTAAGCAGTTTTATTCCAAAACTTGTGAAGTTTTCATTAACTCTTAAAGTCACTGATAACTCTCTTTTTTGTCTCTTTCCTTCTCAATTTACAGGCCACAACATCTATTCCAATATACTAGGTTTCCTTGGCGGTGTTTCCTGGGCTATGCTAGTAGCAAGAACTTGCCAGCTTTATCCAAATGCAATAGCATCAACTCTTGTACATAAATTTTTCTTGGTGTTTTCTAAATGGTATGTTTTTTTTTAAATTTAGTTTACACTAAAATAAAATCGTTTTGTAGACACTAAATTTTAGTCCTGTTTTTATGATATCTTTTTCAGCTGCTACCAGATTAAGTTACTAGTGATAAGCATTGTTCTTGCTGCCAGAAAGTAGTTAGCTTGGGTTTTTCACTGGAAGTCATTCAACAAGGCTTGTTCTTAAAGTAAGAACAAAAATACAAAATGAAACAAAAATACTTAGCTTTTTTAAATTAATTTTCTTAAGTATTTGTTATAAATCAACATTACTCTTTATCCTTATATAGGGCTAAATAAGAACAGGCACCAGAAATCTGAAGTCTTTTGACATTCAGATACTGAGATGATGGTTAAAGAAGGTATATCAGTAACTGGTCTAGGCATTTAACTTAAATACAGTTCAAGAGAACCAGTGGCAAGTTTTGTTGTTGTTGTTTTTTATTTTTATTTTTTAAATTTTGTGAATTTGGAGATGTAGGTGTTTGGTTTCATATTACTGAAATAGTTACCTTAGAAAGCTGGTTTGTATAACTTACGGGAACAATGGGGAAGTTCCAAGTAAATTTAAAATGAACTGGATAGAAGTATACCTTGCAGGTTACAAACGCTGCTTCTCTTGAAAGAACATCTCTGAAGACTGTATTCTTCATGAGACATGGGCATATGTTTAGAGTCACTGTACCAAAATGTACCTTTATTTCAAACATAGCAGCTTTTCCTTAGTTCTGTAGTTTCGTTCTTTTGAGTTCATAGCCTCTGAGGTTGCAGCATATTGAGGCTGATACAGAAAAATTGGTTCCAGGCTCTATTTGTTCCTTGTACCGCTGTACATTCTATATGTGCATTCCACAGGAGCATTAATTTACAAATACCAATTACCTGATCTCTGCTCTTTATAAGGAAGATTAGATGTGTTTGTGATGGTAGAGACATCTTGAGCATAAGTGGTATTTCTGTGTTTTAGTGCTTCTTTCAGTATGGTTTCTTTTTGCAGTTTGGATTGGAAAATTCTTCCCTATTTATGTATTCTTTTTAATGATGCTACAGAGCAATTATCGTGCTACCTGTTTTTGTATTTTGTCTATGGAAGGGCTAGCATGAAGATGGATTCAGTATCAGTTTTCACTGAGGAGAATTTGTAGTAGTTTACTTCAGTTACCTAAACTACTTGTTTAAAAGTTCCAAAACAATAGAAATTAATTGTTCTGATGTTCTGGAGAAGCCAATTAAAGCTGCGATGTAGTTCAACACTAGAAGTTATATGAAGAACTACATTTAGTCCAGCTTTGTCTTGAGAAAATGATGCTTGAGAAGAGAGTTAAGAAGAGTCACATTCAGAAGTATTGTTTGTTGAACATACGTGGTTGTATCCAATAGTCTTATTCAGTGCTACAATCTTTTTGAACAGGGAATGGCCAAATCCAGTGCTATTGAAACAGCCAGAAGAATGCAATCTTAATTTGCCTGTATGGGACCCAAGGGTTAGTGTATTATTTTTTCCCCTTTAAGTCACACTGTACAATAAATTCAGTTGCTTAAAGAATAGTAGATGAACTTCATTTTAGTTTTAATAAAATTAATATCTGGGTATGTCTTCTTCATAGTAACCTCTGATTCTCCTGAATATGCAACAAAGCTTAATTTTGTAAACTTACCACTTGAAGGACACTTGCTGAACAATGTATTTTTTTACTACAACTTTTGTAACAGGTGGTCTTAAGTATCAGTATAACTAGATATGCCTTGCAGCAGTGCATTTTTGAAAAATTACTTATCTTAAAACTGTTTTCTGTCAGACTTAAGGTCTGTTAATTTTTTCAATTATAGTTAATTCACTTCAACACAACAATCACAGTTGGGTGGGTTCAGTTATATGTAACTATAAACATCTCTTCATCTTGAACCAAAGAAGATCATATCTTGATGTCTTAAGTTGTTGATATGCTATTTATAATCTTTGTAACACCCATTTTAAGGGCTTTAGACATGAATATCCTTCAGGTAGTCAAAGAAACAGCTTGCCACAGACACATAGTCATATTCAAAGATTTCAATACGGGATAGTGTGGATGTATTTAGTGTTGTTTTACCAGTTTTAAATAACCTAATGTTAAACTCATCATTCTGGGGAAATAGTGTAAGCACCAGAGGTTGAGTTGTGAGACCATTAGTCTTTTAAATCTGTTTTTCTGACTGGCAGATTTCCACATTTAAGCAGTATGAGACAAAGAGTATTTACTGTTATTACTGGGACAGTGGGTCTGAGATCAGTATGTGATACTACAGAATTGTGCAGCTAGACGTAGTGGGACAAGGGCTTTATCTTTACTACAAGTAAAGTACAAGATTGCTACCCTAATGCCATTTTAAATGTGTGTGTGTGTGTGTGTGTGTTGTCCCTCCCTTTTTGTTTCCCAGTGAATTGTTCAATAAAAGATATATTAACGCAAGTGTTGCTTCTCTCAGGATACCTAGAGCCTCAATTTTTTAGTCTGGCTCTATATTTTTAATAATCCAAGAAATAAAGTATACATATTTTTCACAGTGTCTGAAAACAGTCATTCCTGTGAAGATGCTCATGTGGTGATGAAGTATCCTTGTTTTGATGTAATAACACGCTAGTTTCTATTAAAGGCAGTGAAATGGTTCTGTTCAGTTGGTATTTCTGGATTTCTGCATCTTATGTGCTGACAGTTATGGTCCTCCCACATCACTGGTTCATAATAGTGTCCTTTGTCAAAGCACTATCCTTGTTTTCTAAACTTTTTCTGAACTATTTGTAAATTTACTTGGTCGACAGACTAAGGTCTCTTAGAACTTGACTCAATTTTAGCAAAGGGAGAAATCCAAATTTGTTAACTCATCTGTATGCTTGAAGATAAACTGATTGGCTGTTGTTATATATAGGTAAACCCCAGTGATAGGTACCATCTTATGCCTATAATTACACCAGCATACCCACAGCAGAACTCTACCTACAATGTGTCCGTTTCCACACGGATGGTCATGGTTGAGGAATTTAAACAAGGTAAGTATTTATCTTATGCTCTCTATATAAATGTATTCAAAAAGATTTAAAATAGTTCACTTTCGGGTCTCCTTTGGGGTGGGGGGATATTAAGTAACTTTGTAATGTGAGAATCTATTTTGAGAGAGGTGAAGCTAGTCTGTTACACTTGGGTGACTTGAAGTTCTAAATTCAGCAAGGAATTCTGTGGTTCAGTCAAAAATTCTTCTTAACTTTTAGAAACCGAGGGTGACTAATTAGTGCCTCGTGCTCTGAAAATCACATCTTTGATTTTTAGGTTTATGCTTATTGCTTTAAGTTGTGTCCTGCCATATTGATTAGTAACTTCCATCAGGTGGGATTGCTGACCTTAATATAAGGCAATGTATATAAGGCTTTCTCAGAATTCACTCGTTTATCATAGTAACTCCAGTAATCATAGTAGCTAAAAGACAATGTAATCAAAGCAAGAAGTAGGCTTGGTATGGAGGGCAACCACTGGTGGTTCTCATTGGACAGTAGCTCATTTTTGTATTGTTTCTTTGCCCTTGTCATCACTTAAAAAGAAAAAGAAAAACAAACAAACAAAAAAAACACCCTTGCCCAGATGATTTAAAAAAGCTTGCATAGATGATTGAAGCGGTGAAAGACATCTCTTTGGAGTGAACTTGGAGTGAACTCTCATGAGCATGAAAGATTAAATTGAGCTGTGTACACTACAAAGAAAAAAAACGTGTAATCATCAGTCAGAATTAATTTAAATTTGAGTGTATTTTTTGAGGTTTTTTGAAAAATTATCTGTGTAAATAATTACCTAAGATTTGAATAGAATATAAAACTTGTTGACAGATTCCTTTAGAATTTGAAGGGGAATAATTATCTACAATAACATCTGCTAAGTTAATAAGCTGTTTTTCTGTGGATATTAAGATTGTATTAAAAAAAAAAAAAAGCTTAAATGTTTTTCTATAATTTAGGTCTTGCTATCACAGATGAAATTTTGCTGAGTAAGGCAGAGTGGTCCAAACTTTTTGAAGCTCCAAACTTCTTTCAAAAGTACAAGTATGTATTTTATGGCATGGCAGAATATTTAAGTTTTACCAGTTAAAATACTTAATGATGCTCTGTAGTGCAGGATCTTAAATATATTTGATGTGCAATAAGTGTTTTGTTAGGATATTTCTATATAGGAGAAAATGCACTATCACCCTTTCTCTTAGAAAATGAGCCATTTAATCAGATACCCTTTGTGTCTTTAGTCTGTAATTCAGAAGCCTGTTAGTTTGTGACCCAGTGTTTAGAATTTCACTTTTTAACTATAGAATTGGTATGTTGCCAATAAAATTGAAGATAAATCAGCTGGTTTGACTGGTGTAAAAGTTACCTTTTGGTTTCAGTAAGCATTCTAAAAATGGGTCTTGCCTGTCAGGAGAATCAAGATGTTAAAAATAACTAATTATGGAGGTCAATGTTCAAGACGAATACATACTTGATACTGTGTTTTCTTTTCTCATTGCAGACAACAGTTCACTCTGATAATAAAGCATTTTTGCATTTGTGTTGACTAACTACCAGATGTACTAGTTACTACTGGACTTTTTCATTAAAGCTTAAGGCTTTTGGCTCTTATTAATACACTATCACATCTAGCTTTGCTAATTTTGTAATGTTTCTACAGTAGGAGAAAAATTGAAGTTCACACAACGTTTTTAGGGTTTCTAGTAATATACTTGTGGGGCAGAAGCTTGTTAAATGTATATTGACTTGATGAAAGTTGTATTTTTATAATAAATATGAATTATTAAATATGGACTACATCTTCTTTGCCCTCAATTGAAATTGGAGACCCATTTTTCTTGAATCGAAATCAAATATATTTTACAGCTGTTTCTGTGCTGGGTGGTTGGTTGGTTATGTACTAATCTAAACAAGATTGAAATATACAGTTCCCCCATTAAAAGAGACTGATGACCTTCATAATGTGTCTGTGTTTTGTTTCTATACTTTTTGCATGATAAAAGCTTTAAAACATTGGATGGCTTTTATGTTGTAGCTTGGAGGTAAAATTTGAAAAAGCTCAAAGGGGCACTGCAAAGTTATGTTATTTTTTAAGTTAAAAATGGGCTGCAGATAAATTAGTTCATGCTTGTTCTAATATCTTGTAATATTTTTCCTATTTTTGAAAGCAACATTAAATGTTACTTGAAATATCCCAATTTCATCAGGTTTTTTTTCCTTGTGTGTGTCAGCTATAGCAATTTTTTCAGTGCTACAAAAGTTGCTTTTGCCAGTACTGAATATCCAGATTTTGTATGTTTTGCACAAAGTCTTTGTTTTTTTGTTTTTTTTTTCTTTCTTTAACCATGGATGGTATTACGGAGCATGTTTTTATTTAAATTACCCAAGATCACTTCTGTTACATCATAGTAAGTTTATTTAAAACTTCGATTAGTAAATGTTAGAGAATAAATAATTATATGCAGTCATAAGTGTGTAATAAATATGCTTTTATTGGTCAAATCTCCATCTGAAAGCTAGATATACATATTTTTCTGCCCCCCCTTCATCCTCTCTTCCTATTTAAATTGTGTGTGTCATTCACTTGTTCCAGCTGAAACTCAAAGCTATGCTTAGGGTTCTTCTGGATAAGGGTAAATCTGATCCTTGCTGTAAGACATACCTTTTAAACGCATTTCTTCCCCTAAAGGATAGCTTTAGTAGTCTCTGTCACTCTCCAGTAGAAATTAATTGCTAAACATTAATTTTGATCATAATCACTTCTGCTTTATTAGCTGTGTTTAAAACTTCAAGGCTGTATAACTAAAGAAGTCTGGAGGCTACTGCATACCTGTGTAGCCAAGAGTAGATGAGAGATGGGGAAAATATGGAAATCTGTTCTTTATTTTGAATTTTTTTTGACATCAACAATTATTTGGAGTGAGGGAGTTGTATCATGCTTTCTCCACTTTGTGTGGTTCTAAATTCTGAGATGGTGGGAAAACAGTAACCAATTATACTTGCTGGCTATAATAATTTGCGAGGAAATGACAGAGATGATTTCAGGTGGATGTAACATCACCATGAACTGTTTCACGAGAATGAGATAGAACTTAAAACCAAGAGGGCAGTGCAGTGATGAGAGAAATACATTTGAAGAGCTCTACGTTTTTCCTTTATTACCAAGATATTTCCTGCTAAACAGATAAACATGAGCATAATTTTTAAAAAGGTTTTTAGCCTTGATAGGACTTTAAAGCAGTGAGAAAAATTGTAAGTGTAAATCCTTGAAAGCTTAGTACAGATAAAGATGAATGAACAGGTTCATGTGCTCTTGGCTTCTCAGGAAGCCTTCTGTCTCTTAAAAGTACTTCATTTTTTTGTGTGCATACAAGTCAGTTTCATAATGTCTGCATTCAGCTGCTCTTATGAAAACTTAATGCTGACAGGGAGATGGTGGGAAAGAGTAAGCACAAATTTATTTTCAGAAGTACTTCCAACTACCATTATGTGCACCTTAAGTGAACGCTGTTGGGAGGTAGTAGCTGCATATTTTCTTACTGTGAAGTAATGGGTACTCCCAAATTTCTCATTCTTTTTGTTATGAAAAAGAAATGAAGATCTGATAACTATTATTGACTAAAATATAGTAGTGTGAACTTGAACCCTAAAACAAAGTATATTTTCCATAGTACAAGCTGTTCTAAAGCTAAGTCTTTTTGAAAATGGCTGTAGAGATTTTACAGTGATTAATTCCATCTCAGCACAAATAATACATGTATTTTCTGGAGTAGAAGGGGGGAATTTTCATGTTTTCTTGTTTTTCAGTTATATGTTATATCTAGCACTACCCTGGCAAAAATATCTAATCATCAATCTTATAAGGAAAGCTTTTATTTTTTACTTGTTGATCAGCTTAGTTGAGGCTCACAAGTGTGAAATCCATGTTTGTTTGTTTGTTTTTCCTGAAGTTTTTTAATAAGTCTGTTTTTGTAGTAATTATCTAGAAAAATGAGTTTCTTCAAATACTTGCAGCTTTGTCTGTGATTCAGTTCATACATAATTAAAAACATCAAAAAGGTTAAGTTGTCTTTTCCATTAAATGAAATCCATTAGTGTATGTATGTTTGTGATAGATAATGATGTAGGAATCTTATGCATGATAGTAGTATGTCTAGTGCTCCCCAGAAGAAATCCATATCAGAAATGAATGACTTTTACAGAATTTGAGAAATGGACCCTTATTCTCTTCTGTGGGTTTGAATATTTTTAATGCTTGTTTTTTTTAGGGTTCCTTCATCATGACTAAATTCCAGTTGAGGTGGCAGTGTGTGTACTCAGATTTAACATTTTGGAAAAACCTGTTAAGTTTCTCCCTCAATTTTTTTTTTTCCCCCTAAGCAATAATTGCAATAATTCTGAGATTTTTAGGAGTAAAAGTGATAAGAGCCATGATATTCTAAGAAGGAGATGAAAGGATGATATCTTCAGTAAAACGGCATGCAAAACTGCTTAATGCTTTCTGTATCAGGAGGTTAATACCACCAAAATGTAAAAATAAGTTGATAAAACATGCTACTTAAAAGGGGAAGCAGTCTTTCTGAGTCTCATTTTGAATCCACGTAGTTCAGTGACGTTTGCTGACTTTAAAAGTCAGCATTCACTAGGGACTCTTTTTTCCTCTCTCTGTTGTATCCTATCTGTATGGATAAATACAGATATGTATAGTTACCAATTTGGTCTACTGATCTTGATCTACTGTTACAGTTTGAAGGTCTGTAGTATCAGAGTACTCTTTGCACTGTAGTTTCTCCAACAGCATAGACTTTGCTTTTCTTTCTGTGATGTAAAAGTACGAGTGTATAAACCCTCATGTTACTAGTGATCTTTAAATCCTGGTCAGAGAATACCTAAGTAGACCGTATCAGTATAGTGAACAAAGGCTGTTTAATTTAGCTGGGAAAGTCTACTTCAACATCATAAGCTTCAGAGAAGCCTGACTGTAGACATGTAAGCTTGTCACCCACCCACAATTATAAACTCAGGTTAATAGAAAGGTTTTTTTGTATTGTTACGATTGATATTCATGATAATCATCTTCCTTTTTACCATCCTAGGTTGCTTGGATTAAAATACCTTTTTATTTTTTATTTTGTTTATTAAAACTTGCTTACAGTGGGCGAATACTGGCTATCCTGGAATATAATTGGGTGCTTAAGAAATTGTCACCAGAGAAAACATTTTTTTGCTTGTAAAATTCCAGATAAGCATCTTTAGGCGGTTCTAAAATGCAGATATTAAACTTCAGTAAACCATAATTCAACGTTACTTCTGATTTAGATGAGAAGTTACCATATATTCATTCTAAATACTCAGATTTAATGTTAAAGGGCAGCTAGTGTATGTAGGGATAGTTCAACAATTGTTTTTTACTTGCAAGGACTCGCTAGTAGCTGAATCCCCACTCATTATGTTTTGAAGCTTCTGTACTGTTTTTCAATTGGTGCTATGTTCCTAGCCTTTTATTAAGGCCATTGGCATTCAGGTGTTGTTGCAAGTATTCCTAAAACTTGAAATGCATTGAGAAATCTCTTAGTCACGTACTTGGGGAACATAGCCCCTCTGTCCATTTAAAATACCGTGTAATAAAATTAAGCTAATAATCTGTAGTTTGCATTGTAGACCTTACTAATGTTAATATTAAACTTTGAATGTCTAGTTTTAGAAGCATAAATAGAATAGCATATTGTCTTTATCTCCAAAGGCATTATATTGTGCTTCTAGCAAGTGCACCGACAGAAAAACAACGACTAGAATGGTGAGTACAATACTTACTGTTATTACAAGAGAAAAAAAAAAAAAAAAGGTAGATTAAAACCTGTCAACCTTGAATTCAAGGAGATACACAGTGTATTTTTAATGAAACAATGTGAAACTTTCAAAATGTAATTTTTTTGTTTCAAAATTTAATAAAGGTGATGATACGTTTCTGAAAAACAATAAAAGTGAAGGATTAGGGCAGGAGGACTATTGGCTTAATTATGCTTCTTTTCAACACTACCACATTCACTTCTCAAATCTTATTTTCTTAAGCTTTATGCGCTTTAAGAGGCAGTTGTGAGTAGCTCTGTGTTCAATCTCTAGAAATATTGTTTATCAAACTAAAAAGGCCTCTCCCATTTCTATTTTTTTTTTTTTTTTTAATTAAAGAACTTCTAAGATTGTCAAGTTTTGGAAACTTTCACATCTTTTAAAATTCTACATTGGAAGTTTAAAGAAAATGGCAGAAATACCTGGGAGTTCTTTTGTGCTTGTTTATTACTTAGGTTTAATTGTTTGCTATTTAAATCCACTTGTAAAAGCAGATCATAAAGCTTCAGGGCATTCTTCATTTCAGAGCTTGCGTTGTGTAAGTTTTTGTAACATGCTTACTCGGCTTATTGATTTGAGTTTGTCATGTATAGTGCATTAGTTCATTTGTAGTCTCAAATTATTGTGTAAGCAAAATGCTAAGGGCTTCTGCCTGATATGTAATGTTTGATACTTCTGTTTCATATTAATGAGAACTTACTAATGAATGATATTTGTTTAGGGTGGGTTTGGTGGAATCAAAAATCCGTATTCTAGTTGGAAACCTGGAGAAGAACGAGTTCATTACACTGGCTCATGTGAATCCACAGTCATTCCCAGCGCCCAAGGAGAATCCTGACAAGTAAGCAAAAATATGTTAACCAATAAACTAAGATTTTTTTTAATCTTAGACCTAATTTTTCATGATGGAGCCTAAAGGCATACAATTTTAAGCTTTTCAGAAGTTTTTAAAATCAGATGTTCTTTGTTCTGTGTAAGAATTTGTGTAAGCCAGAAAACAATCTTAAGGAATATGTGTTTTGCTAATAACTGTAGTAATTGCATAATTGCAAATGCCAGTAGATAACAAGGAGTTACTATCATTTAGCTGCTGTTGGTGGACTATCCTGGTATTAGTTGGCATGACAGTTTTAATTACAAGGCAGCACTGAGAATTGAGTAGTTCAAATACAGTAGAAGTGAATTTTAAATAACTTAAGTAGATGGGATGTTATAAGATTTAGCAGTTGAGACGCATATCATTTAAACTTGGTAGAAGCTGGTGCCAGAAATCTTAAAAATTTGAAAACAGTGAAGGGAATACGAAGCACATAATGCTGTCTAGTACTGTGTGGGGTTTTTAACTTCTTTCACCCTTTGCCACCCATCCTCTACCACTCAAAACAATGATTGGAGCTGTGGGGGCTAAAAATTCTCTTTTAAAGACTTCAGCTTCTGTCTAGATAGTGTGTAATTACCTTTATAAGGAATTGTAAAGTTATGTGAGCTATGAGAAGGGAGAAGTAGGGAATATATGAAAAACCTTGTTTACTTTTCATACAGTCCTTTCCCAGACATCAGCTGCTTGAAATGACAGTATGCTGTTAACCTTAAAAAAGTTAAATACAGAAATTGTATTTGTTCCAAGTGAAAAATGAATAAAAGAAGGCACTAAAACTTCAGCACCATTTTAGTAGGTAAATTTGGATAGAACTGCATATAATCATGCACTGATTAGATCTTATTTCAGAAGACTTAATGTGGCTAAGCTATTAGGAAAGGCTGTTTTTCTAATGTCAGTGAAGTATGGTTCTTCACTTGCCTTTCTAAATTTGTTCAATAATTGATTGGAAAGTGGAATTGTTCTGAAACAGTCTTACAAGGAAAATACAAGGAATTAAAACATCAAGGGCCTTGAGATGTTCTGATATATTCTATAATAGGATGTGATAGTTCATTTTCAGTGTGCAATAATTGAAAGTAAACTGTCAAAGTGAAGAGTTTCTTACCTGAAAACTGCACTTTGCTGTCAGAGCTAAGAAATTTGAGAGCTGAAAACAAATATAGATGGCAAAATTGAAAGTGTTTAGTCAGGGAATATGTTAATATTTTGACTTCAAGGTGAGGTGCTGAAAAGCTGCTGTCTCCTGTTTCCTATATGGTTGCAATGGCTAATTATAACCCGTATATAAAGTAGAGAATCTTTGCAGAAGCACAGTCAGTTAAATGATGTTATTTACTCATTATCTTGGTTTGAGTTTGCTGGAGATGGTCAGTTTTGTGACTTCTTAGTATTGGAAGTAAAACAGCAATGTCATCAAGCCAGGTTTTTTGTTTTTGCTTTTCTACGTATGCATAGCTCCCCAGTGTTAATGGAACTAAAATGAAGTGCTAGCTATTGCAGCAATTAGCTTGTTATCCCTATTGGTGGATATTGTCAAACACTTCACATAAAATTTTGCAGGGAAGAATACCGTACAATGTGGGTGATTGGGTTGGTGTTCAAGAAAACTGAAAATTCTGAAAATTTAAGTGTTGATCTTACTTACGACATCCAGTCTTTTACAGATACAGGTGAGTTTTGTATTATAGATGTTCAGATGTGAAACGTGTTGCATTATGCTACTTGTCTATTTTTTTCATAATCTATTCTTTCAATAGTAGAACCATACCTAGAAATAAAAGCATTCAGGTACACAGTGTTATTTAGTAAAAAACAGTTATAGTAATTTGTAATGCTTCTAGAAGCTCCTGATTAATAACTGGATTGATAATTATTGATTGAAGTGATGAACACAAATCTTTCGGATCTCATTAAAATGCTAAATTATATTTGCATCTTTGTTAAGCAGGCATGATTATAATATGTAATCAACCTCGCCTAACTTCATTTTTACAATGTATATAGCTTGTTTTTTTTTCGCATTTGGCAAAACTGAATTTATCAGTGGGTTATAACTAGATATCTAGTAGACTAGAGCAAAACAACTTACTGCATGGCGTTTCATACTGTCTATTTAATTTTGGTTTCTTGCCCATCCATAAATGTGAGAAACTCTTCTCTTAATGCTTATTCTTTGACTTGTGAAAAACTTCTAGAATGTAAGAAATTTATAAGGACTGATTTGATAACCTGGGAAGAGCGTGATTATATTTAGGTTTGAAAGTTCTTTATTATGTGTGTTTGCTGTTGTCTGTGTGTATGTACATGTGGTTGTATTTAGATGAGCCTTTTTCTGTCAAGGGGATTATTATTTTCTTAAAATAGTTGGAATAACCCTTTTGATTGTAAGTGGGTAAAGATGGAACTGTAGACATCATCCTACTTTCTGAGAGTTCAGGAATGGTGTAATAGCTAGTCTGTTTCTCAAAGCAGTGTCCAAAAGCCCTGAGCTTTTAGTGAGCAATACTCACTGTTAAAATCCGTATGTCTTTAGGCTTCAA
The DNA here is from genome assembly GCF_016699485.2 of Gallus gallus. NCBI lineage: Eukaryota > Metazoa > Chordata > Aves > Galliformes > Phasianidae > Gallus > Gallus gallus. Next base: position 46,020,250 of record NC_052536.1, read on the forward strand.
CAAGGTATGAATGGATCTCAGAACAAAACAGTTTTGTGAATGCTACAAACCTCGCCTGCTTTATTTTTCTTTTTTTCTTTTTGCCTTTGGAAGAGCAGAAATTTAAATGCCACTTACAAACGTGAGAAAGCTGATGTTTTCCAGCATGCTACAAAACTTAGAAACATGCTTTTGTGGGTCTTTTTACTTCTGTGTGCACTAAGTGGCTAGTTGTTTATCTAGGTTATACTTTCAGAGGTTTGGTTTTTTAATCTAAAGTTAACTTTATAAGTGTTTAAGATTTGTCTTGAATACTTTGTTCTATTTTGTTCATCTTTCCTTCTGTTGAACTAAAGGAACTAAAGGTACACTTCTGTACCTTATAAATATTTAAATCAGCTTCTTGTTATTTCTATTAATGCTTAATTGTTGATACATGCATCCAGTTATTTCTAAAAGAGGAAACTGGCAGTTGAGCATTTGCTTTATTTGTGATGTATGTTATCTGGACATTCTAAGATGCATGCAACGTAGAATGCACTTTTCAAGGCATTTTCTTAAAGTAAACTCAGATACTTCTTGGTGCTTTCTAGCAATTGATGGAAATATCCAGTTAAGAGTTAATGCAGTCCTCTTTAAAAGTTTCTTAGTGTGAGGTTTTTACATCCCTTCACTCAGGGTAACTTCTACTGGGTATAAATTCAGAATAATCTGAATTTTTATACAGTTTCAACAATAAAATCAGCAAATTGTGTGATGTTTGTGCTGTCAGTTTTGGCTTAGTAGACAGTTCACTTTTTTCTTCAGAGGGTGTTCTTGAGGGTGACAGACATTCTGTAATACAAATAATTTCTTTCTGGGCAAATAAGTGGACTTTGCAATATACTTCAATACATATTTATGTTCTAATTGTGTAGTTTATAGGCAAGCAATAAACAGCAAGATGTTTGAGATGGATATGAAGATTGCTGCAAGGCATGTGAAACGTAAGCAACTTCATCAACTGCTACCTAATCACGTGCTTCAGAAAAAGAAAAAGGTAAACTGTTTTTACTGTAGTTGCTTTATATTAAGCACTTCTTAAAACTGTAGAACATTTTTTATTACAAACAGACTTACGCTTGATTTCGGTACATTTCATCGAACAATACAAATATTAAGTAATGCATCTTTTTAAGTAGTTGTATGTTGTTGTAAGGTTTTTGTCCTCCACTGATATTCAGCAATGATCTTTCTGCTGTTTAAGTTCCACTTGATCTGTTAAGTTTTTTTATTCATTTTTTGTCTCTCAAAAATGTAAATTTTGGTGTACATCACTATTAATTTTGAAGTTAATGTAAAAGCAGTATCCATAAGCTGTGAAGATTAAAGAAACTTGAAATAAAACCAAGATGACAGTCACTTAAATACAGTAACAGTTCATTTTCTGTTTTTAAACATCATTGAATCTTTACTTGATTTCTGAGTATGGGAAACATAAATACTTGTAGTGACACTATAGTGGTTTATTTACATATAAAGATTGGAGAATTGTCCAGTTGTGTTTTGTATTTTACATTGATCCTCTTTTCAGATTTCTTCTGAAAATAACTGTAGTTAAGGCACATGTATGTGCTTAGCTCAGTGGAAGCTTATCGCTATTAGATCACCCCTCAGTTCTTTTTTCTTCATGGATGTAATGACTGATAGTTTGCATGATTAAAATTCCATGTCTTTTGAGTCTCAGTTGTTTTTTTGTTTGTTTGTTTTAAGCCCTTTACTAAGGCTAATAACTTTCTTTTGTGTTATGAATGGTAGCATTCAACAGAAGGAGTCAGACTGACAGCTCTGAATGACAGCAGCCTAGACTTGTCTATGGACAGTGATAACAGCACGTCTGTGCCTTCGCCTACTAGTGCTATGAAGACGAGTCCATTGAACAGTTCTGGAAGTTCTCAGGGGTAATGAAGACTTTCAGTCTTGAGGCTACTTTCTGTTCCTGAACTGTGTTTAAGTATGGCAAGTACTGCATTCACAAGATAGTACTGTTATGTCAGGGTGTAAATATTTCAGACTGGAACTTGAAGACTTCTGTAGTTCCAGTTTGAATGCTAGAGCAGAGCTACGTTTGTGGGATGGGGAGCAGCACAGCGTGAGATTGGATACAAGAACGTAGAAAAGGTGAAATAAAAACTTAGTCACCATAGTAATAGGGCTGTGAGAGGTTGTGAACAGGGAGTTGAAGTGTGACAATATGGAGTTTTTGGGCAAGTATGGTATCTAGCATGTCACAATCGAAGTATAACTTTGCCTATCTCATTTTTAAACATGCTGTTTCCGTAGTTAGTGAAAAAGAGGGGAAAGAAAAATCCCAGGTTTTGCTCAGGAGATCCAGACAGAACTTACAGTTGCAGTGGTGCATGTGTATTGAAAACAGGCTTTCTGTTCTAGTCCTTGTATATCATCATTCTGTCCAATGGGAAAATATAGTACTTGCTATACTTCCCCCTGTATCTCATCTGATCAGAATTGCCTGAATTTTTACCTTTTTTTAATGCAACTTCTTGCCAGTCTAAAAAGCTGTCTTTGTTCAAGTTTCATAGCTGGCTAATGCTAAATTCTGTCTTCACACTATGGCATAAAACTATGTGTTGTACTGTAACGTAGGTTGTTTCAGCTGTGATGGCCATGCATACAATGTGATGAAGAGTGGATAACCCCTTAGGAATGCTTTACTCATATTAAGCATTTTTTCATTTTTTTTTTCTTTTAGCAGAAGCAGTCCTGCGCCAGCTGTAACAGCAGCATCTGTGACCAACATACAGGCTTCTGAAGTCACTGTGCCACAAACAAATTCCAGTGAAAGCTCAGGGGGTAAGGAAAACGGCGTAGTATGTTGCTTCTGTTGATTTTTGATAAGCAGTATTTCTTCTATTGAGGTCTTCATTAAACATGTGCTGTAACATATTCTGCTTGATATACAGATAAACTAATATTTTTAGACGTGGGAAATCACGGCAGAGTATTTTGTGCAGCAGTGTTTATTCTTTTGTTTGCCACTCATGCTAGCAATAAAGTTTTCCAGTGTAGGTGATGTTTGCAGGTTGACTGGTTTAATGAGAAAAAAATGTCCAAATCTAGAAGAGGATTTTTTTAATTTCTTTTTAATCCATTTCATAGTTAAATCCAAGGGGTGGTTCTTCACTGCCTGTAAACTGCTCCCATGTTCCTCCTCCTGCTTCATGAAATGGATTCTAGGAGTGAAAAAGCCTCAGCACAACATATGCTCCTCAGTGATGTCTTTTTAAGCATATCCAACTGTGTGTGCTGCTTTATCTTCTGTATTTTCTACAAGAAAATGTAAACATACTTCTGCAAAGAATCGATGTTTTAGTGAAGTAACAAAGGCATCTGGTGAAAATGTTCACTTAACAGGAAAGGAGTAGCTGACTTGCTGGTATTTCAGCTGTATACATGAAGTAAGGCAGGTGCAAAAGGGATTGCAACTGGTTATCCTTTCAAGGTGAAATCTCATCAGTCTCAGAAATTTGGCATGGTGGAGTCTTACGACTGTAATTTCTTTTATCATGTCACAAGTGCATTAATATGAGTAGGTGTGTAATTTTTTTTTCATCATGGGATAGAGGAAAAACATCCTACATATGCTTATTGGTTTGAGACAGGAAATTGATGAGTTTTAGCTTTGTCAAGTGGAACATTTTTCAAAAGGATGTAGAAAATATCAGACGTTTATCTCATATTCTCTCACTTCATAGTTTTGTACTCTGGGCAATGATAAAGTCAGGGCTTCTATGAAAAAGGGAGTACCAGATTTGCCTTGGATTTGATTTAAGGCACTCTTAGGCAATGTATATATGGCTGAGTACAGAAGCAGTAGAACTTCTTTGAGTACCAAGAACAGGTGTATGAGCACAGAGCTTCACCTGGCTTGTATAATCTGCTGTTTAGCAGGGCTAATTAGTCCTAGCAGTGTGTCACCGCTATCACTACCTTGTGTCTGGTATGTGAGTTCTCTCTTTAGAATGAGCTTGAAACTAAACATTTGCCGTTCCAAATGGAATGCTTTTACCACTAACTTTTCCACTGTCTTGAAACTTATTTGATTAATGATGGCCTTGACTGGTAACTGTAAACTGAAATGTTTGTCTGAACTAATTTTGCTGAAGCTTTTAAAATTATTTACCTGTAGGTTCTTCAAATGAAAGCATTCCTCAAACTGCCACACAACCAGCCATTTCTCCACCACCAAAGCCTACCATCTCTAGAATTGCTTCCTCAACACATCTATTAAATCCATCACCCAGAATTTCAGGAAATGTTGCAACAAAAACACCTAGCCCTGTCACAGCAGTGAAAAGGACATCTTCTCCCCATAAAGAAGATTCTCCCAAGAAAATGAAAATTGAAGAGGTATTTGGGATTTTGAGATTGTAGTATTCACCAATGCTACAACCCGAAACTTTGAATATTAATTTCTGCTGCTGAGTATGGATTCTCGTGTTCCAGATTTCAATACTTTGTTAGCTTGTATTATTAGCTAGTAATTTCCTACTCTCGTTGCATCTTTATATATTCAGCTTACTAAGGTGTTACTATTCTGTATTATGCTGATCCTCATCATGTGACACACATAACTACATCAGCACAAATAGTTAGATTCTAAATTCTTAAAGGCAATTTTTGAGTATAATATGTTACACATTGCAGTTAATTCTTCATGTATTTTCTTTTTTTTTTAACTAATGTTTCCATCACTGTTAATAGTTTCTCGTTTTGTGTGCATTTCAGCAGGATGAAATAAGTGAAACTACTAGCTGTATAGATGTGAACGAGCATGAAAGAATGGAAACGAAGGTATCTATCACTGGTCTACATAATTTTGTCCACATTCATTGCAGCTCTTACTTTTGAAAATCACTGGTGTTTTTACCCTAGAAATGACTGGTAGTACTTGTAGATATAGTATAGACTCTCTGTTAAAGACATTAAATTCTTACATTCTTTTTCAAAGAGTATGTTAATAAATTGCAGTATGTTACCTGATACTAGGCTACCTTCTCCCCACGTTCATTGACATGTAGGACAGTAGATAGTAATTTTTTTTTTTTTTGCTGGTCATTCCCACTGTGGTATGCATAGCAGAAAAAAAGCTTGTGCTAACTTGCCAAGTTTTAGACTGTGGGGAAATGAATGGTGCTGTATAAAGTCTTTTCTGATGGATATTCTATGCAGTTGTAGCAAAGCCTCTGGGGACTTTCAGAGATCCAGCCGTGCCCCTACAGTATCTTGTAAATTGCCAGGCAGTATTTTTGCTTACTGTGAGTGGTTAAAGGTGATGGTCTGTCCTTAGCTTTACGATAACCACTTATACTGTTTTTATAGGGCATGTCTTGGTACTCTTGGAATACTGTGGAAAATATGCCAAGAAATCAAAATAACTAATAATGCTTTAGTATTTGGGTTTAAATTCCACACCCTTCAGTGAAAAATCTTATTTAGTCACCTTGAATTTGCTTTGAACTTGAGACAGGTGAAGGCAGAAATGGTTGTAATCATTTAATCCTAATGTCAAAACTAGATTTTGTGGATACAGATCATCATAAAAGTTGTAGGTAATCCTGTTAGGCTTAATGTAGTCTTCTCTAAATCTTCTGACCGTAGTTTGTATGGTAGGACATGAGGGAATAGACTTCTTAAGTAATATGGACTTGTTTTTTTTTCTGTTTTGAAATGCATACCTTTTAGTAGGGTGTGTCTTATTGTTTGGAACAATTTTAAATAACAGGCTTTCATTAAAGGGAGAATGTCCCACTGTCTTGTTTTAGTCATTCAGTCCCACTGAATGCCCCACTGAAAAATTAGCTCTGACATTCATCTGGTCATAGAAAAAACAGATTTAATCTACTAAAGTAGCAGGGAAACTATTCTGGCAGAATGGTGAATTTAACCTTATTATCAATTTGCTCAGTAACAAATCTATGTAAATGTGAATTTAAAAACGCAGTGTTAATTTGCAACCTTTGTAAAAGTGGGCTTAAGTATTGACCTTTCTTCTGGCTTCCTTTTCCACAAACAATTCTTAAAGTATTTTCAGTCCTTCTAGTTTTGAAAACTGTACTGGGGCAGGAGGATGAGGTTGTGTGTAGGGATTGAGGAAAATTTGGTCTGTAGTGATAAGTGTAGGGGAGCTGGTTAAAAAAAAATTACTGAGTGATGAAATTAATGTTCAGTTCTTGAAACAGTTTCTATATTGTGATTACATAGGAGGTTAGTTCTGATCTTCAACTGTTTACGAACTGAGTTCAGTCACTTCAGCTTAGTTCTATAGCATTGAAGGAATTTACTCAATTCATAATAGTGGAAAAGCAGTCAGATTTGCAAGAAGTGCATCAATCTGTCATGTGATCTTCCTTTATACTACACTTTTTCTTTAATAAACTGAATGACACACAACATTTTCCTATAGGATTCTGCTTAAAAGGTATGGGCGGTGTGCCAATCAACAAATGAGAAGTGAGGTGGCTTGTGTTGCTGTCATATTCCTAGTGGGCAAAACATTCTTTAGTGTGCTGGTCAAACTGGAGAGCGAGAAGAAAATTTGCAGGAAATGGAAGCATGGACAAGTAACCTGGGAGGAGTATTGGGATGGTGCTACATGGTTGAGGTCAAGAAGTCCAGGGCCCAGTTGGAACTGGACTTGGCAAAGGGCACACAGAGTCTAAGAAAGGCTTCTGTGGGTACATCAACCAGAAAAGGAAAGTGCAGGAGGATGTATGCCCCACAGTGAGCAATGCAAGCAGGCTAGTAACGACGAACAAGTTGAAGGCTGAGGTACTCAACAATTTTTTTGCCCCAGTCTTCACTAGTGACTGTCTTAAACAGAACCCTCAAGTGGATGGTTCAGAAGGTGGGAACTGGGGAGTGATGCCCCTCCTGCTTAGACGAAGATCAGGCCTGAGGAACCTGAACACCCATTAGTCTGGGTCCCAATGAGATGCATCCCAGAGTCCTAAGGGAATTGGCTGATGTACTTGCCAAGCCACTCTCAATGATATCTGAAAAATCACGGTGGTCAGGTGAAGTCTCTGGTGACTGGAACAAAGGCAGTACCACACTCATTTTTAAGAAGGGTAGACAGGATGATCCAGGACCTCACCTCTGTGCCAGGTGAGATCGTGGAGCAGATCCTCCTGGAAGATAAGCTAAGGCATATGGAAGATAGGGAGGTGATATAGGAAAACAGTATGGCTTCATCAAAGTCAGGTCTTGCCTGACCAACCTTGTTGATTTTTATGATGGTGTAACTCTGTTAGTGGACAAGAGACACTGATATCATGTATCTGGACTTCAGTAATGCCTTACACGTGGTTCCTTATCCATTTATTTTTAGGAGCTATTGGAGACGGAAGTGAATGTTAATTCCCAAATGGAACATCTTCAGACAACTTTGCAAGCTCCTCAGGTACTGGCTTTGAAAACAGTGCATTTCTGTTTCTATATGTTGGTCTGTGCTGAAAATATCAAAATGAAAATAAAGTTGCTTGTTGTTACTGTCACAATTTTTGTGTTTTAGATGATCATTGATCTTATTGAATATGCATTGTAGCTAAACATGTATGGCTTGCCATACAAACTGACCGAAGCTGGATTCGCTCTTCTGAATTGTGCCTTCAAAGTAAGGGGCTCAGTTTATTCCTTTGTGCTTTGCACATCACAGAATAATCCTTTCTAACAAGGAAAAAAATGCTTTAAATAGCTGCTGCTCGAAGATGTCCTGGTAGAGTTTGAATATGTGAGAAATTTGGCTTCAGATTCTGGTGTTTGGTATGAGGGGACAGAGAGAAGTTCTGATCTGATAGTTCATTAGCTAACTATCTCACTTCGCTGCTGGTGAAGGAGTGTAAGTAGCATTCTGTGATAGTCTCTTAAACTTTTGTTTCTAATATTATAATCACTTCTGGAGAACATCTTTACTGGCATTTTTAAGCCTTAATTGTTGCTCTACTGATTAAAAGTTCACAATTGCAAATCGTTTTATGCTCGCTTTACTCTTTAGATGATGTATAGTAAATATATTGATTGAAAATGGGGATGTATTGCAATAGTAGTATTTCTTAACAGGCTTTTTGAACTATTTGAGCCGACCACATGAGCAGTATTTAATAAAGGTACCAAAATTGGCAGAAATCGTAGATGTAATGTGGGCACTTCAAACTACTTCAGGGAAATTAGTTTCTTTAAAGATCACATAGTATGCCAAATTTCTTTCATCTATTAAAAGATTATTATATTAAGTGTTCTAGTTTTTACATATTCAGTAGTTGTTACTGTAGCAAAGGTAATCTGGAAACTATAAAAGTATGGTGGGCTTTTTCTGTCACTTTTTCAATATTTTCATTGGCTTCTAGAACACTGCTTATGTTGCAGGACATGAAAACAATACAGGTCAGCATGAACCAGGCAGTGGGCTGCTGGGTGCAGGTTGGTGGGGAAGGAGGGATGTCAAAGCTATTTTGCTGTGAATCTTTGTTGCATTGTGTTTTGCTATCATGTCAGTCAGTGTACTCTGCTGATACATTTTAATGAAGCAACAGTTGAGAGCAGTCATTTCAATGCAGTTTTTCCCATGTGTGAAATGTACTTTATAGTAATTTTAATGTTTATAACATAGGAAAACATTTTCTGTTAAGTTGTGTGAAATAATAAATAATAACTGGATTATTGTGATGTCGAATAATATACAGAAGTGGAAGGCAAATGAAGGGCTAGCAGCTTAAAAATAGAGGCTTCTTAAGTATGTAAGAAATTAATGTAGGAATATTGAGTGGTTTTTTTTCATTTTTCTTTATTTGGTTTTAGAAATAACTCGGGCAAACAGGATTTAATTCTTTTAAGGGAGACAAAAGTGTTCAGATTATTTTCACTGTGGAATTCTTTTCCCAGTCATATAGCAGTATTTTGTCATACCATTTCCATGTTAATCTACTTTAATTCGTTCTGGAAATTTGATCAATAAGTGTTCTTTAACAGAAGTATAAATATAAAAGGACACAAATTGCATAGGGGACAACCATCTCATCTTCAATCCATAAGAGTGTTACTGAGTTACTGAGTTATTCATAGCAATCTTGAAATACTAAACATCTTCATCTGATAGTAGATGTCAACCTTATTAGGTGGATATTATGTCTTTATTTTGGTACAGACTCTTAGTAGGCTCAGCTTTCTCTGCAGCACCTCCTAATTTCTTGTAGTTGTGGAAAAAGGAAATGCATGCTTTGAAAGAGGTAGTTGCACTTTTTTGTTGTTAAAATTGGCTTTTTAAGCACAAGGAATATCTGCTTCTGTCTTTATAGTTTGTAATTATCCTTATCTTGGTGTATTTTGAACTACTCTACAAGATTTGATTTGTCGTTGAACAGTGGTGCCGATTTCTACAATATTCCTGTAATTTACAGCTAAAATACAACCAAACTTCTTCTTTTCTTTTCAGAAAACACCCAGTACAGATCTTTCCGATATCCCTGCTCTCCCTGCAAATCCTATTCCTGTTATCAAGAATTCAATAAAATTGAGATTGAACCGGTAAAAACAACCTCAGGGGTCCATAAACAATATCTGCCAACTCAACCTGTTGTCTTCTAATGCTAGAGAAAAAAAAAAAAAAAAAAAAGGAGAACAGAGAGTGCAAGACTAGAACATGATCGGAAATGGATTTAGGTATATTTTGTGCACTTCCCTTTCTGGGCTAAAATCACAACTTGGTTGGAAGTCCAGGTTAGTATGTGAAGCCAGGAGTACTATTAATGTGTTAGCAACAGTTGCATTAAGTATTTCAAAGGATTACTGCCTTTAAAAACATGAACACTATTTGTATCCATATTTGACATACTGATTGAATTTGTTTGATGCATTGTTTCAAAATTGAGATAAAACTGGCATAAGAATCCCTTAAATGCACTTTTATGTACTTTTTTTTTATTGGAGTATGACTAATCTTAGATCTTCAGCTGATACATTTTCATTTTATTGATGAAAGTAATCTGCAAATGGGATGATGATCTATGATATACTATACATTGAAGACAAAGTGTATAGTATATCTAGTTCAACTGCCATCAAGCAGCAGTAAGCCTTTCAAGTGGAATGTCCAATCCTGGGGTAATGAGACATATGTTGAGGAAGTAATTGGGAAGTTTTTGGTATTGGTGGGACTTGATTAAGATGTTGTCTACTTTTATTTATAGGATTGTTTTAAGGTGCATACAGATCAGCAGTCAAACAGCGAATAAACTTTCCTTTGAACTAATCAAACTTATTTCCTTTTTGAGCTCTTTATTGTATTTCTTGGGAAAAGCTTTTGCTTTTAGTGTTGGGGTTTTTATTGCAGCTTGTATGCACCGTATAGGACAATAGTTATACAAAATAAAAACAAGCCAGACCATAATATTGTTTTTTGTTTTTTGTTTCCCCTTCCATAATCATAATACCTTGTGGCCTGTAGGCACAAATTCAAAAGTTTGTCCCATCACTGAAGTGTTTAAGTAAATATGTGTGCCTGTGAAATATAACAACTGTCTTAATGGCCTTTGAATCACTAAATATAAGATGATTTTTGTACACTCCATAAAAGTTCTGTATGCATTTGAAAGGTTCAAATTTTAAATAAACGAAAAAAGATTTTTCCCCAAGAATTTTAAACTTTTTGTTTTTAGATGGCTCATCAAAAAATAGTTTTACATATTGAACAACATTGAATTTTTAAAAATCATATTTCTAGTAAGCACTTGACATCTACTAAACTCTCTTACTCCTATTTTTTGTTCTGTAGTCCTATAAAAAAAAAGATAAGTAACAACTATTTCTTTTGAAAGAACTGAATCTCTCATGGCAAAGAACAGCAGTATTGAGGAATATGAGGGATATCAGCAGTAATAAAAAATGTAGATAACAAACTTCATGTTACTGTTACTTATTTGATATGTGGGATATCAAATCATATTCCCATACTTTGATTAGCATGTTTTATGAACTCTCTTCTCCCATTGTGCTCCATCCTCTTTACACGTGCATCTTTCATGTTAAAATTAAATTACTTACACTCTTCCCCTTATCCTTCTAAATTAATTCTCCAAAGTCAGAGTGTAGCTTATCTTTTACTTAGGCTGTGCAGTAACTGAAGGGGTTTTTTTTTGCCATTTGTCTAAGAAGTCTAGTATACAAATCTTCACTTTTCCTTGCCCTGTGCAGCCTGCTGTTGTCCACCTCCCAAAGAAGGTTATATTAACAGTTGAAGTGTACAAGGTGTCTGTGTATTTTGTGTAGCTATGGAGTTTAGATCGAAATTGCCAGGCACAGTTTTAGTCTTGTCATTTTGTTTACACATCAAAAACTCTTTTTCATTTTATTAAACGTTTCATGTAACTGCACCCAAGTTTTGCCAAGCTGGGAACTTGGAACTTTTCTGTATAGTGACTTTTTAATTCTAGTTTTCATAACCTGGAGATCAGACTGTTGCTTTCGCATGATGTACGTAGTGTCTCATGACTGGAGTTTGCTTTGTTTTATAGTATCTGTACTCCTTGTATTTTTCAAGAGCTATTTTGTAAACAGATGATGTATTTCTCCATTGAAAACACAATAAAAAACAGCACAATCCCATAGTTGACTCATTTTTCTGAATGTACAGAAGTGTTTTTACTCTGAATTCATACTTCTCTCCTGATCTTTCTGCTAATACAAAATTCAACGTGGTCTAAAAGAAATGCAGCATAAATCAACATTCTGTAAGTAAGCATGTTGTATGTAGAAGGTAACACTTAGCAGGATGTTGAGTTTTAGTCTGTGAAAGGGAGAGGCTGTGGATTGTGCAGTGGGTTTGAGGATGGAGATGCGGCTTCCCAGAACGCTTCAAGAATATCTCTTCCTCATCTTCTGATTAGGATTCCATCTCAACTTTAAATTATTAGACAATACTAGAAGAAATGTGCATAAACAGTCTGGGGATGCACTTTCTTTAGAAGTTGGAACTAATTTTATTAAGAAAAACATTAACAGTCTTGGTGTCTTATACTTGCTTTTCCTGCTATTACTACTTTTGTCAGCAGATGGCACTGTTTCTTGTCAAACAGTATAAGCTTGCCCTGAAATAAAAGTAAAAATTACAGATAACTGTGCATCGCTTGATTGATCTTTGTATCAGCATGAGCCCAATCCTCCAAATGCTTGATGTGAGTAACTTTAAGTAGCCCCCCTTTGACTAAAATTTCTTTAACTGCTAAAACCACTGATGATTATGGTCTTCATATTATAATTACCCTACCTAAAACAATGGACCTTTGTGTTGTATATATTTTTCACAGCATGCAATTGCTTATCTTGTTTAGAACGGATTCATCATCTTTATATCTTGCCCGTCCCTTCTCCTTTTCATCGCAGCTGATGTTATTTATGGCTTTAATTCTTTTCTATTCTTTCCAACCAATAAAAATCTGCAAGTAGATGTACAGATTTCTGTTCAGTGCTTCTCATCCTACCAGCAATAGGATTCAGTAGGTTTGTTCTGAGTTACCTATCATGAACTTCCTTCAGAAGTGGAATTGGAATTCTTGAGGGTCTGCAAAGATGACATTGAAAATTACTGTTATAGCCAGAATAATTAACACTAATAAGCCATGGTTCTAACAGATCGCTTTAGACATGCTGATTTGAATCAGGCTTCTGAATTAATAGGTTTAAGGTAAAATTGTGCTTCCATGTGCAAACCATGTTTTGGTGTGTTTTTAACTACAGTATCTTGACAGACTCCGGTAGTTGTGTGTGTAGTAACTGAGTAGTAGAGAGTATCAAATGATAGTATGTGTATCATAATAAGAGAACAAATTTTAACAAACTGTTAAAAGTAAGTACTTCAACTCCTAGAATAATAATAATAATACAGACTGTATATGAAGAGTATGCTAGATATTACTGAAGCCAGAATCTACACTTAAGTGCTGGAAAAAATGCTAGAGAAACCATTGACGGTATACAGAATGTTTTTACTGCAGATGTTGTTACAAAAGGCATTTCATGTGTTAAAGTGATTCTGACATGCCTTGTGTGAATTTATAAATACACTAGTCAAGTAGATTAATTTCTTTTTGACATCATTGTTGCTGAATAATACCAAATTTTTATCACTTAAAGAAGTATGTCTGGATAGTACACTCATGTTTGTCTGAACACAATACATTAGCTTTGTACTTGACAGGTTCACTTTTTAAAGATACAAACGGTCATATTGCAAGTACATTAGTAAAAACCATTTTTTGTTTTACTTTAACCATCTTAGAGTTAAGGTTCTGTTTAATAGAAATAAAGCATCTTGGGTTTGTTGATAGAAGCAGATGCAGTTTGATACGTCTACAAAGTTCAAACTAATAATTTGAACTATCTACAAACATCAAACATCTGCTGCTGTCATCACCAAAGGAATGCGAACTTTGATATCAAACTTCAGAGGGCACATCTTATTATGAAAAAGATAATACAATGAACCACTGCTGAATGTCCCATCTGGTTTTTGTTGTTGTTGTTTTGCTTTTTGGATATTTAAGCTTTAATGGTTTTCTGTTAAAGTTTAGGCACAGCTAATTTGCAGTGCTCTGACTAAATTCTGGGGTGCTAGCTTTAGGTGTGGGATGCGGTGTTTTTTTTCTCTGGTGGTGGTTGATTCGCCCTCTCCCCCCCTCCTTCCACACAGTAACTGTGATCTGGTTAATTCATTTTTTGGCGTATCTTATAATATTTTTTTTAATGACTTTAATTCTCTGACTCCTGTTTTCTGATGGAATGTTCGAATACGCTAAGAATATGATGCACCTTACAAAATCTGTACCTTATAAGCTTGCAAGGTATTGAATTACATAAGTGTAATAGCTTCCTAATAGTTGAAAAACAAACAAAAATCCCACACCTGGTATATGCAGATATTATCATGTTTGGTTTTGCAGTAAATTTCCATCTTTAAATAAGAACTTGAATCCAGATAAGTAATAGGAGAGGATAAAGAGGAAATTTACTTTTGATGTATGGTTATAAAAACTTCAACCTGCTGGCTAAGTAAGGCTGCATTTATTTATTTAACTTGAGAAAATAGCCAATGCATTTAAACTGCCCAATAAGTATGGCCTGCACAGATACCGGACAGCTTGCAAGTGCAAATGTCGTTTTTTCTGTATTGCTTGCAAGCTAGCACATCTATTTTATGAATGCATTTTATGTTCATCTTTTGAAAAGTAAATTTCTTCAATAAGGCTACTTAAGTAAATGTTTTGCTTGCTTAAAAGTCTGCACTTCAAAGTTCGCAATTAATCTGACATTATTTCTATGATGTTTGCTTCACTTAATGATAATATGCTAACCTAAGGCAGATACAGTTATAAAAGTTGAACAGAATGTTTGGTCGTGTACACTTAATTGATAGTACATTTCATGTGGTGTTAAAACTGGACTGGAGGGGTGTTGATGTTTAAAAAATAACTTTTTGTCTTTTCCATCCTCCTTACCTTTCCCAACAGAGAAACTTGGGTTTGTTCAGCTTTCCTTTTCTGAATTAAATACACGATGCTTTTCAAAACAGCATGTGAGAATTTTGAGTATCAGCTTCTGGTTTGGATTTACTGAAACCTTGCCCTGCATGGTGTCTGGTGCTGTGTGCCTTCCAGAAATCTGGCATGCGCATTGTCCTTGTTTGTGTTCTCAGTCTGCAGTGGAGCTGTTAATAAAGAGATTGATGATAAAGTTGTCGAAAAGAGACAGTTGGACAGGACTACTCGCCATGAGTGACAGAGGGCATGCTCTGCCTTCACAGCCAAGAACGTTGCCCCCAGCAGAGAGCTGGCCATGCCTGGACGCTGTGCCAAGACTGTTCAGTGCGTGGGGAGAGAGGAGTCTGTAGCTTCTATGAAGAATTTCTATTAGATTTTTAGCTTGCACTCTTAAAGTAAGGTTTCTTTTATTTAGGATAATCACACTTAAAACATATATGTATATATTTTGTCTTGAGAACAAATACTGTTTTAAACAGAGATACAAAGGATAGTGCAGATACATTTTGAAATTTTTTGTGAATGATTTGGTAGTGCTTTTGAAATATTTCACAGTGGACTGGTTCAATGAAGTGAAATGGAGATGCCTTGTTCTTAAAATCTACATTTTTTTTTTTTTAATGGGAAATAAATGCATTATTCATGTATTCAGTCTAGGTATTAGCTTCTGTAGGAATGTCCCTGCCAAGATGTCATAAACTTGATTCAACTCAATCACATGATTGGAATAAGAGAAGACCGGAATGATGGATGGAAGCATTCATTGTCTCAGCGACAGTTTATCATGTATAATTTTTATCCGTCACCACGTAAGAAACAGAAAGACTGATAAAACATTTGATAGTTTGGGCCATCTGCTCGTGCAGGATATTAGAGTTATTAGTGATTATTCCTACTGTTTCTTATCTTCATCCAGAACAGTGTCTGGATTTTCTATATGCTAATGATCCCTCTGACCACTAAAGGCAGTATCTCATTTAGGGGTACTTTTTTTTCTCTCTGTAAGTAGTGAAAAGATATTCTTACAACCCTAAACAGAAACAATTAGAAGCAGTTTCAGTAGCCTGCTTTCATGTTGTGCTTTTGAATGTATTTACTGGAGGAAGATTAATCCTTTCCATCTGACCACGTTTTAAGTGATGGTAGATCATTTTCAGTGGCCAAATTGTACAAATGCTATCATTGAATTTTTCCAGGGCTATTCTCTTAGGACAATCTGTTAACTAATTTTTTTTTTCAAGCTGAGTTGAAATGTGTAGCAGTTCACCAATGAATCCACAAGTTAATGCTTTATATAGATTCTTTGTCATTCTTAATTAAAAAAACAACAATAACAAAGGTCTCCTTTTCTGTGAGCTTTTGAGTTGCACGTGGTAGAACTCCATAGTAATTTGGTGAGTAACCAAATGTTGAATTGATATAGTTTATATATTTTCAGTTGATTTAAGCACAATGAATTTCTTCAAGTTTTAAGTTTTGCATCTTGACGGGCTGTTATTTCTCTCTCTCTTTTTAAATCACAAATTTTGAGTTTGTTGTATGAAAGTGCTGGTTTAATTCTGGGAATTCTCCACTATCAATTTTTTTTTTAAATGCAGTGATATAACCTAACTTGTGTTTGTTTGCTCTAAAGGTGTAGGAATCAGTTTGTAGCCTCTGAAGTGTTCTGAATAAGACCTGTCTAGCCAGAAGCATACCAGATGTTCTGTCTTTGCAGATAAAGTCAAACCAGCAAGCTTGATCTGGTACCATTAGGACATTATTATTATTATTATTATTAACATTAAGACTATTTTTACATTTTATTTACTTGGAGTTTGTTACAATCACCAAAAATAGTTGCTTTTCCTTTCTGGCCCATTAATTTTTCAGAGATAATATGAACATCCGTTATGGGCATTTAGTATTATTTATAATAGGGGATAATTTACCTTTTGTTACTGTTTGATGTTCTAATATGATAAATTCTTAGATTACCTTAAGTTTAATCATTTTTTACTTGCACCTCCCAGAGTGGTGTAAAACTGAATCCAGCATCACTAGCCTTAATGAAAACAAAAGAATTTCAGACAATTGTGAGTCATCTGTTCTTGTGCATTCCACCAACATCACAAGACATCAGGCCTTCAGCTAATAACAGCTTATTTTGGTGTTATAAGATGCTTCTTGTTTTTACAAAATAGTCATAGTTGTTTACTCCTCAGAATTAAAGAGACAGTCACTTCAAAGATGCTATAATATGAATATATAAGAAAGAAATGTATAAAAAAAAAAAACCCAAAACCACACACAACCCCACTTTAATTTGGTACTATGTTATGGAGCAGTTTGTCGGAAAGACTGGCTCCCAGCAAAGTCATATCTGAATTCTAATCTTGAATTGTATGTAGCTACTCAACCTTGACTGGGCTGTATTGACTCTTTGCTTCAACCTTGTGTAGAAAATGAGATTAGTGATTATCAGACATTTCATGAATACTGGTTGTTAACATTTGAAACTTTGAGAATGTGTTGGAATTCTGATACAGAAGATGCGTTAAAATTATTCCACTGGATTTTACGTTAAGCATGAATCACACATCTCTTGAAATTCATATGCTAGCTTTCCCATCTTGCTTTTCTATCAGATATAGTATCTTTGCATCCTGCTGTAAATTAGTTCTAAGGATATCATATGAAAGAAGTTAACTATACATGCTGTTAGAACAGTCTTCCAATAGAGGAAATCAATAACAATGGGCAGTTTGGTACTGTTTCTATTAAAGGCATACCACATACTATTTTGTCTTTTCAAAATATGTATATATGTGGTTTTCCCACAGGAAAAAAATACAGAGGTTTAGATCCTGAAAGCTGTAAACCCATTTTTTTTTCCACCATTTTTTTCTTCTTTTATTTATTAATTATTTATTTGTGTGGCATTTCAAGTGTAGCATATCTGAAAATAAACTTAGAATGTACTACTTCTCAGCTCCTGGCACTGCAAACTAATGATGCAGATATGTGGTCTATCCAGCCTGTAAACAAAGAGAGGGGATGCAGTGATGATTTTAGGAGATTGGTTTCCTTTTTGTTTACAAGTTCCAGCTTTTTCTAGTTGTCCAAACTCCAATTGTTTTCATATGGAACACTGTCAGAAAATTGGGGAAGACAGTATTTGCATGAGTGAGGCTGTTGCATGACTTGCGTTCGGGTTCTTCACAACAGTAAGGTTGAAGGGTTTTAATTTTTAATGAAAAAATACTTATAAAGCTCAGTTTGCATAGTAAATGAAAATAAGAACCTTCTACTTCTTGTTTTCTGTTGATGTTAAAAAAAAAAATAATAATCCTTTTTGTGTGGTATATCTGACAACTTCAGATGAAAGAGAAGCATGTTAGTCTTACTAAGTAGCAGAGGGCAGTGCATTGTTCCTCCCATGCTTATAGCATTGCACTGAAGTGCTTACCTTGATTTGTAGAAGAGAATCTAATCACAGAGCAGAACCTCAGATTCATCGCCTTTTAAGAGCTAGCCTGTGCAGCGCAGTGGAATAAAACCTGGAGGAAGCATAGACCTTGGTAACTGATTGTGAAAACTACTTCTAGGTTGATTTATTTAATACAAAAGTGTCTATACTTGTACTAGCAAATAGGATGTGTCCAATAATGATGACCCCACTGTCCCTCAGGTCTTCTCAACAGCTTTCTAAATAATCCTGTTATTTTAAGATAGTTCTACCTACTTTCTTCTCACCTGGAGTACCGAACTGAGGAAGAAAATACAAAACCTAAGTGGGACAATGTTACGTTAATGTCTGCCACGCTGAATGTTCACCAGTACTGCTGTGACTGCAATCCACATCTCTTATCCAGGCCTCTCTCAAAGTACCTAAGTCTGCCTCATCTCTTCTGGTTTAGCTGTACTCCTGTTGGACAGGATCAACAGGTTCACGATTTTCCCTTCCCATATCAGCACACTTAATACTAGTTTCTGAGAGGCAGGTTGTAATTAAAAACCATGAATACAAGAAGTGTGCTAGGGTTTTGGCAGGGGTGGGAGTGGGTATTATATGGTACTGAGCAAACCCATCCTCAGCTGATTGGGTCCTGTCTGAGGTAGGACAGGACTTGAAAAGCGAAGTTGTGCTGCAGTATCTTTGGGTTGCTTCTGTAAGCCAAGGCTGTTCATCACCAGATTGGGAAGAAAATGAGAACAGGGTCTTTTGATGGGGATCCCATCAACCAAGGAATAGTTTAGTGTGGATTCTGGAGTTATTCTTGACTCCTTAGTGAAGAGCTGTGACCTCGATGCTACAGCATTAGGATAGCTGTGGAGTGGAAAGCTTATTTATTTAGGCAGTGGTAATGTGCTTGGCAGATAGTAATTTCAATCTCTTTTTCATAGAACAGACAACAGAGGATGCTTCCTAGTGCCCACTGATTGAAGAATTGCAGTATATAAGAATGTTAACTCGCCCTGTGCATATGCTGCTGACTGCCACTGGGAATTTTTTTATAGCGTATACAACCACTCTAGAGAAGGGACTTCCAACTGTAATAATCTTCCCAATAGAGCTTTGAAAACAGTCTGATGATCGGATGGAATGTGAAACTCAGCACAGTAATGGTAGGAAACCATCACTACAATTACATCCTGATTAAATGCTGTCTGACTTGACCTTACTATACCTTGCTTACCTCAGAAGTGCATACTGAGGTTGTGGTGCCCTTGTTCAATTGGGAAAAATAATTAATCCAAATCAGAACTAGAAAGCACGTACCAGAACAATCTTTCAGAACACAGAAAATGCAGGAAGATTGTAACACATTTTTCATCAACTTCGTTAATAGCTGAATTTCTAATTCTTCATTTTTTTAAACCATGTAAAAATGAGTCTACATGTCAATCTAATTTTAAAAATTCCTATTTGATGTTCTAAGTATCTGCACAAATGTTTGTGAAATGTATGTCTCGTTGAGAATTTTTATTATTAGAAGTATGCATTTAGTCAGCACTACCTGTCTTTTGTATGTTGTTGTATTTCTGAGGGGAAAATCCCATAGAAGGGATGAGTTTTACATCATGTTCTGAAGCTCTGTCAGTCTTGGATGGTAGACAAAGCAACTTCTTAAGATAAAAACTGGCTTAAACAGCCTGACTCCTACCTCGACCACAGAGGGAGGGTGCACCTTCTTAAGAAATCCCACCACTTGAAACTTGCCAGAGTACTGTTAATTACTAGGCCTAGCACTCTGACAGCCACACTAAGCCCAAACTTGGAACACTGGGAATGGGTAGAAGTTTTGCTAGTTAGATCTGCAACAGTGCTATGTGGACTGGATGATGTATGTAATACACTGGATTAGGTCTAATCCTGGGGATAGGACCAAGATGTGTGCAATGCACTTGAGTGTATGTATCCTTCTTTGTAACAGCTCCATTCACTGCTAGCATGGACGGGATGCATACTCCCTCCTTCAGCATGTTGCATCTCATTAGCAGTCTCTTTCCGTGGAGTGTAAGAAACTCCTTTTGACCGGGGCATGTTGTTTACTTCCAAACCTGTGTACAGCTGGCATAAATCCCTCCAGGCTGTGGTCAGAGCTGGAAGCTGGCCATTAGTACAGGCTTCTTCTTTGTCATGGTATAGACTTAAAGAAAGGAAAGCAGGTGCCCTCCTGGCATTTTATAAAGAGTCATTCATGAATACAAGATACTGCATTTTGCATATTAGTGTGAGTGCCAATATAAACCCAGCTGTGTGCAAAATAAAGTGAAATATGTATTTCAAAAACTAGGCCACAGCTTTTCTATGGCGCAATCTGAAATCATTTGAATCAACTTTGCATATGCATAGCCTTTTCTTTTGAAATTATATTTTACCTTTTTTTTTTTTCTTTTCTTTTTTTTTTTCCAGTGTGTTGATTTTATGACGCTTTTCCTAAGGTAATAAGACAATACCACAAGCACAGGCTAAGGAAAACACAGGCAGATGGCTGCAAAATGCATCTTAAAAATGTACCTCTGCAGTAAGTTTCCATCTTCATTTCTGGTCCCAGCCTGGAGACTTGCTCTTGCTTTGAGATAGGATTCTCTTGTATGTGCAGATGGACCATAGAATGACTTGGGTTGGAGGGGACCTCTAAGCTGCCCCCCACCAGGTCAGGCTGCTCAGAGCCCCATCCAACCTGGCCTTGAGTGTCTCCAGGGATGGGGCATCCACAGCTTCTCTGGGCAGCTGTGCCACACCTCACAGCCTTCTGAGTGAGAAACGTCTTCCTAACATCTAACCTACATCTCTCTTCCTCTCAGATGGAGAAGGTTGTCGGTAATTTTGTTTGGAATTTTGGTGCACCTTAGAACAATCTCTGCAAAGCTAAATGTTTTTAGTGCTATTTTTCAATAGCACAAGTCTAAATTAAGGTGGATTTGAGAAAGAAGATAGAATGTGGGTAGTGGTGCAGCAGAAAAGAACCCTCAGGTTGATGGCAGGGTTATCTACTTCAGCAATGGCAGCCACTAGGCCTGTAACATCAGAGATCTTGTTCATGTTTGGGCCTGGGCCTAGCTTGCCCCTCCTTGATCCCTCTATGCAGGTAGTAAACCACTTGAAGAAAATACTTGTGTGGAAATATTAAAGAGCGTTTTTTGTTTGTTTGTTTGGCCCAGGAAACTGGAAGAGGCCCTTTGTGGAGAGGCTGGGTGTCTGCCCAGCCCCCTCTGTGGGACCTGTAGGGTTGCAGTGAGCTGCAGGTGGCTCTAAGGATACTGGGGGGTGGCTGTGACCTGAAGGTTTCTCTCAGGGACCTGAGCCAAGGTCAGCTGACAGATGAAATGGGTGTTCCTCTGTCTCTCCCTGCCTGTACCCTGCTTTCTCTTCTACACAGGACACAGGTGTGTGGGATTGTTGATCAGGAGCTGGTGGGCCAGATGTGCCTTCAGAGCCTGCCTGGGAGCAAAATGAGAACACTCTCAGCCCCCATGTGAAGACTACGCATCGGGGTCACAAAGAGAATTGTGCAGCAGGAGCCTCTGCTCTCCTTCCCAATTTTGTAATCTAACCAGCAGATGACACTACCTTCTTTTTTGTACGCTTCTCTGAAGTCCCATAATGGATCCATCTGCATCTACACGCAGTTAAAAAGTCTGATCTGGTGACGACTCGCTTTTCTGCAGCAAATTGTAAGTGACAGCCTGTGGCACTGATGCAACAGAGGATTTAAAAAACACATAAGCACCTGTGAAAGGAAGATGTGGGGATTAAGGTTGCACCGATAATAGATTTTAACCCAAGTAGAACTATATCTGATTTAGTTTGATCTAGAGTGAGCAGTGTTTTGTTTTGCTGGGATTCTTTGTTTGCCTCTTGTTTTCTTTTGCTAACAGGTGCTTGGCCTTAACAATATTCCTTTGCTGTTTGGTTCTGGTAGATTTAATAGCGTAGTTGCTAAATTGAGTTTAGATAGCTTATCCTGTGTATATTTAGAGATAAGAAGTTCATTTAGGGATTAGGGAATGCTTCTTGTCTATGCACCATTAAGCATAGCACATCTGCTACTCAACTAGCAATCAGCAGAATATTGACAAAAGTTATAAAGAAATCTTTCTGTTCACTTGAACACATGTCTATATGCAAGGTTCTAGGTGCTTATCTGACTGAAGAAGTAGCCCTGAGAGCCATAAAGGAGATCGAGATTCATGCTGTGCTTGGGTGATATATGAGTACAGGTTTCAGTTAGAATCTGTTTTGGAAGTGGGTTGAAGGAATTGATGATAAAAGAAAAAAAAGAATCTTACAGGAAAGTCACAGATTTACCTTCAGTTGTGTTTTCTGCTTTTGAATGTGAAAAGGAAAGGAGCTTGTCTTCTAGCATACGGAAAGAAGCTGAATAAACAGCTTGTTGTGAGAAACACAAAAAACTAAAGTACGGATTTTCATATGTTATTTTAAGTGGAGAGTCAGGCCTCTAAAAGTAGCCCTCAGATTACTAATCCGAACAAAATACTGCTTCCTTAAAAAACAAAACAAAAAACAAAACAAAACAAAAAACCTGAAAAACTGTGGGCTTTAAATAACGAGGAAAAAGAATGATTCCTGGGCTGCCTTGGGCGAGAAGGGGAGCAGCGCCCACATTATTGACCCTCACCAGCTGGTAACCAAACCAAGGAGGGAGCGGTGAGAGCGAAGGGGAGTCATCGAGATAGTCAGGTTATCCAGCCCTTATTCATACCAAATGTAACATTTTATATCGCAATTAGCGGAATAGCGATTAAATCTTTGAAACGTGGAGATGAGCTTTTCAGACGGGCAGGTGGTTCTTCTGCAATGCCTGCTTGTGGAGGAGAGATCTGCGTGTATGTGAATGCATGGGCAGCGAGACTCCCGCCGAGCAGCTCAGGGAAGATTTTCTGGGCTATTTATGTATTTTATGGCAGGCTGTTTGCTTTATACGAGGAAAAGCTGATTCATGCTGGTGTGGAAGCTGGTTGTGCTGCCAAGGGGAGAGGCAAATTCTGGGTACGCGAGGATAATTAAGCAGGAGATATGTATGGCTGTAACAACACGGTTCAAAAATAGGGATGTATTTTTCTAAATGAGATGTTTGCATGCTAGTGTGTAGGGCCCGACTGCAGGTGTCACTGTTACATCTAAAATAGCGGTTTGCTTTTCAACCACAGCTATCACAATAGGCTCCTCTTTTCTAGGAGCACCACACTCGTGAAAGTAATGTGAAATCCAGAAAGTGTATAGTAAGCCATAATCAGCTCCGGCTACGTGTGTGCATCTGTGTGTGCACGTGTGCTTGAGTGTGTGCTGAAGGTGCATGTATGTGTGTACCTGTGCATGCATCCCCCCTTCCAAGAACCAACCTAGCAGCTTCACTATAAACTCAAACACCTCCACAGATAAGGCTTACAACTTTTCCTCCAAATGTTTTGGAATCCTCCCTTGCTACGGGATGGGTATTTAACTGCCACTGACCCTTAGCGAAGTCATGATGCAATCTTTAATACAGCTGTGGAAAGCACAGGCATTAACGGGAGGATTTGATAGTGAGTATCTGAGATTGTTTCCAACGATTTGCATTAGTGCAGTAGTTCCATTCCGCTCTCTGTAAACGACTTTGCTTGGTTTTTTTTTTGTTTTGTTTTGTTTTGCTGGGGTTTTTCTGGTTGTTTGTTTTTAAATAGTCTCTTGGTTTTCACACAGGCGAACAGCTCTGATTTTTCCACTGTAGTTATACAGATGAGTGAAGTGCTGCAAGTTTACTCTCTCTCTCTCTGCTTTATTTTTTTCCTTCTTTTTATCTTTTTCTTACTTTCTTTGAAAAAGATTTGAAAGAAAGGTAGAGGGGATGAGAAAGAACTGAAAATGGGATTTAAAACATCTCAGAAAAAATATTTCCCTTGTGCCTAATTTGAAACTATAACACACTGTTTAGCAAGTGAAGAAAAAACAGTGATTCTGAGCGTGTTTTGGAGAAGCTCCTCAACAGCTTTTCACAGAAGAAATTTTAAGAGAAAGGCAGTATTCTCATTAAGTGCCCATCCACACAGCCTGTTCCTCCCCGCCTGGATACCGTGCCTTCAAAGCTGGTAGTTCTGTATGTGACACTGATTAGCTCATCGTATTAACATTTATGATGCTTTGTGGGTTTTCTCTCGGAAGAGTTTCTTAAGTATTTCCACAACTTAATGCAAAATATTCCTAATCTAGGTTGCTTTTTTTTTTTCTTCTTCTTCTATTACACAGGTCCTAATTTTCACTTTTGAAAATGTTACAGTATGCACCTACATAGGGGTGGCTGTTGTTGTTTCTTCTCAAATCCTGCGAAATGCTCCTGGTAAAAAAGCAATATATGTTTGTGAGACTGAAAAATGGTCTTTCTTCAAATCAGGCAATGGAGTTTTTCACTTGCACAAATAATTGTATATGTCTCTGAATCTGCTCACCCTAATTGATTTCTGAATGTTCTGGAGGGATTTATCCATCCCTTTCTTAATTTTTTTCTCAAAACAAAACCTGGAAATGAGAAAATATTTTGAGGTGGGAAGGAACGGGAGGGGGAATAGAAAAATAAAGCAAATAAATTTTTGAATAAGAATGACCCGTGTTCTGTGACCGGAGGGCAAATGCAAATGTCTGTTTTCAAACACAGACTCGTGAATTCTTATTAGGGGTTCGTGACTGTGCCTCCAAGCACATCATTACATATTCATAAGTGTGAGGAAAATAGACTCCTTCCACATTCAGGTGTGTTCAACTAAATGCTGCCCCTTTAATCTTAAAGAACAGCTCATTTGGTCTATTTTCTTCAGTTCACAAAGTGTTAAGGGAATATGAGATAAAAGATGCACACACACAAAAAGAAAAAGAAGCAGCAATATTCCACAAAGATCTTTTTAGTGTCAACTTAAATGCACACAAATAGCAGATGATGATCTCTTTTATTGGACTAACATTTATCCAGTAATATCCACACACTTTTAAAACCATTGAGACCTCCTCTTCAGGTGTTCATTTGAATAGAAATAGCTGAATGAGTGTTTTTATAATTGATCCCCTGAGTACTGAATGTCTAGTGCTGCATAACCAACATTTTCCCATTGCTGATTTTTTTCCAAATTGCTACTCTGCAAAATTAGGATTTTGTATAGTTTTGATAAGAAAATTAACCTTCCAAATGCCAGATCCCCTTAATGTTACTTAGGAAGTGATGTGAAGGTACAATCAGAACTCTTGTTCTCAAACGGATTATTTTATCTACTTGAGCAGAAAAAAATATTTCTTTCCATAGAATTATGTAGAATCAACAGCTTTCTCCCCTAAAAGGATAGAAGTTGCTTGTTCTGGTTGAGTTTCTTATCCTCATCCCTTAAATAAGAAGCTGTCACCTTTGGAGCATGCTTAATGAAATGCCTTTGCTTTCACAGCATCACAGAAACTTTGTAATACTTGTTTGCTATTGTTTGATTTTTACACTGGATGAAAAATCTGATATATTTTCAACTTCTCTTTTTATCTTTAAAGTCACCTTTAGAAGATTTTTCTTGCAACTTGTATCGAGTGTCACAGAAGCTGAATTTTCCAGAGACGTATCCATATACAGTGTACATTTCTAGATTCTTTTTTTTTTTTTAATTTTATTTCCTTTAATCAGAAAAGATTGCAATTCTGGACTTGGAATTTTAAAAAAGTTATCTTCTTGTGAAGATATAGAGCAGCTGAAGTTTAACAGTATGCTTTACAGGTGGCTGTTCCTTCAGTGGACCCTTGAAGGAAATGGAATTCCTAATTGATATGAAATCATTTTGCAGCAGCAACACCTGAGTAGTAGAGAGAAAGGGAAGAAGATATGATAATGACTGTGTGATAAAACCGGTTAGCATTTGTGTGCCACAGTAAACACTCATGAGTATAAAGAAAATACTAGCTAGCCACTAGAGATATCCACTTATGTTCATGATACAACCACTACAAACTCTGGTTCTATCAAACTAGCATCAAGCACAAGATCCATCTTTAATTAATTTAATCCTGTAGAGCTGAGACTCATTTTATTTGTGACTGTGTAGAGAGAAATTACACTTCCATACTTGCCTTGAACTTCAACCTTATCCTTTCCTATCAGTCATATTGAATAACACAAAAGCACATGCTCTGAAATTCATGTTTTTTTTTTTCTTTCCCAAAGATTATGTAGGAAGATCTGAATGTGGCTTACTCAATAAAAAGCACAGAAAATGCCTCCTCCCTCCCCCCCCCACATACACTCCTCCTTCAGGAGAAAAAGTGATTTCTTTTGCAGATGGGAAACAGCTTATTAAATCAAAAGTCTTTCTCATAATGAGTTGCATGTATGTTCTGTAATAATGCTGAATAATCTCTTTCCTCTCTTTAGTGCAGGAATAAACAAACCATGTCCAACTGAGGGTTATACCTGATGGACGTAGGATAGTCTATTTTGCCTTTTTTCTCCCTTTTAGTAGTGTGCTTTGTGGAAATGACCCATTCTGCATGTGCAACTACAGTATGGCTCTCATTAACCTCTTCAAGATGCCATTTGGGTGCCACAGTACAGCACCCAACCAAACAGACACACATTTTTGGGATCAGCCCTACCAGCGAGGATCCTCATGATCAATTCACTTCCTGAGCTCTGCTGCTCCATCTCAAGGAACAGTACAAAAAGTTCCTTTAAACATTTCTTTTTCTCTACAGAAACAAGATCAGAACTATGACCCAAGCCAGGGGAAGCTGTGGTATTGCTGCACAAAACACATGCGGAAGTTTGCAGTGTCTCTGATATGACTGTGAGGGACTGGAAAAAAAACACTCTGTACATTTTGGTGGTTTGCATTTAGGATGTAAAAAAGCTTCAGCTTTTATGTGAGCCTCTAATTATAGCCCTAGTTTTGGTTCTCATCTAGGAGGATGCAGGAAGGAAAACTCCTCATCTGACATTTAATAATGAAACGCTCTCTTTCTTCCTTTTTCCTTGAAAAAATCTGCAAAAGCTAAAACAGTGCAAGAGCTAAATTCTAAGATCTAAAGGAAAAAAATCACTGGGCTTCCCTTTGTCAGCAGGCTTCTAGAGACTGTGTGCGCCTTTACTCCAAAATGGGCCTCTTGCTCTGGGATGTGTCCCACAGAAAGCCTGGCTTTCTCCCAAATTATTTAGACCAGTCCTGCATGCAGGAGGAAGAGTAGCGAGAAAGAATATTTGCAAGTCAGTTAAATATGCAGAGAAAAAAAACAAAACACGTTGTTGTTGTTTCTAAATAACATTCTCCAAAAGAAATGGTAAGGATTTAGCTGAGTTTAAAATTGGAAATGTGTATCAAAATAAGAACGCGGAGGAATCTAGTTCTGACGTCTGTGTAGAGGAGAACCTGCATCCTCCCAGGTCTCTCCTCCCTTAACCACCTCTGCGGATCACTGTCCCACTGCCTCCCTCTCCATGTCCAGCCTTGTTTCCTCTTTTGGTAGGAAAACTTTTGCAATAACATAGTTTGTCTTGATTTCCAGACTAAACACTGGTAAGCTTTGTAGAAAGAAGTTATTATCTCTTCAGATTTCCTCTTATCCTTGTGGTCATCTCTCAGTCTCACATCCCTGCCGGTTTGTTATTCTTAACAGTGATGCTGGTCTTAACAAATACTGATTTGTATGTCTGAGAATCTCTGTGTTTAAAAAACAATAACTGAATTTGTGGGCCTACAGAAACACTGGAGTTGCACTTAAAGTATTTTGCATAAGTTACATTTCATATTGTGCCTGGAACTGTCCCCAGCTTACCTACAGGGAAGTGCAGAGAACATGGTTAACCCCTTCAGACTAGCCCAAATTGAAGAAAAATTAGATTTTTCTTAACTGCCAAAATCTGAAGCAAAAAGTGTCTTACTGCAAGACATAAGAAAACAAGGCAACTCTTAAATAGTTCGAACCACGGCTCTTCCTCCCAGCCTTGCCCACATTTGCTCCCACCTTCTTTGGAAGATGACTGTTATGCCTGCTTCCTATTTTCTCCCTTCAATATTTCTGTTTTCTCTCATGCTTAAGAGGAGAGAATAAGAGAATTAAATGTCAAGAATTATCTCATTTCAGTATGTGGGATTTCTGTGATCTGAGCCTGCTGCCAGACTCCCATTCAGCACAGCCAAGTTCCTGTGTTTTATCACTAGCTTTATCAACAAGACCTTTGCTAATTCTTCACCGTCTACAAACATGGTGTTTTTTTATTATTTTTCCTATTGAAAGACAGCCCAGCAGTTCACTTTACTAGTATGAAAGAGCATTGCTCTGGCCCTGGGTTCCAAAGGTTCAGCAGCTGGTTTCCTTTTGCCATTTTTTGGCTTGCATTAACTCATTCTGCTGCTTTTTTACTAGCTTTATTTTCCTTTAAAATTTTTACTCCACTGTTTGAGTGTCTGTCTCTTTTTTTCAGCCTTTTACTCTGGTATGGAAGAAAGAATGGGTCTCCTATATGGACATTTCTTGTGCTAGGCCGTCTTCCTCTGGTAATAGAATTACCCCTTGCTGTGCCTGAACAAGGGAGTTATTTTCCCCCCTTCCTCCCTATTACAAAGTCACTTCTGGCTCTGAATTCCACCTTCCCCTGCTTCTATCCTGGATTATCTTTCTGATGGGCTAATAATAATAATACTTACCTGCCTCTCAGGGGTGTTGTGAAGATTAATTAGTTAATGAGCTCTAAAGACGAAAAGTGCTGCATCATTGCTAAATATTATTGTTGTTCTTATTCTGTATAGATTGAACTCATCAATATCAGTATTTCAATTATAAATCTCACCCTACCATTTTGCAATTAGGCCCACTAGATCAAATTATCCATTACTCACACTACCTTCTTGTTCCTCTGGCTTATTTCTCTTTCCTCTTTTGAGAATAGACGTGTAGTGATCGTGTATTCCTGAAAAGAAAGGATACATCTTTTGTTTCAGAATGTCCCCATCTTTTTTTTTTTTTTTTAATACAGGAGGACTCTTTTTTTAATACCCTAGAGGACTCTGAGCAAAATGAAAGTTTCTATTCCTTTTTTTGAAGTAAAATCTCCTTCAAAGTCTGTTGCATTACTTCTTCAAAACAGTACCCTCCGCAGAAGGGCTGTAGGAATTCAAGAAACCAACTTGTCTCCAGTATCTCTCTCTTGTTGGATCATCATCCTGTTTTATGGCTTTTGCCTTCTTTTAGCAACTAACAGGCTTATCTTTAAGCCAATGGGATCTCCCTTTGCTCCCACAGATTGCAGTGGATCTGCTGAGTGTAACACGCAGGAGTTCCTCTTCACTCCTCATCTCCCTAGAAATCTTTCTTGCAGTGCTGCTGTTGTGGATGTTAGGGTGCACCATTATTCCTTTAGGTGAATAGGAGATGTTCTTGATTGTCCTCTTTGCAGATCAGTTTTCAGTCAGCATTACTACCTTTTGGATTTGCTTACCGTTTTCCATTTCACCCATGGCTCATCTTCTGTCTTTGGATGCTGCTCAGTCTCATATTCTCCAAATCAGGGGAGGTTTAGGTTGGATATTAGAAAATACGTGTTCTCCAAAACAGTGGTGAGGTATTGGCACAGACTGCCCATGGAGGCGGTGGAGTCACCATCCCTGGAGGTGTTCAGAAAAAGTGTAGATGTGGCACTGAGGGATACAGGTAAGAGGGCATGGTGGGGATGGGTTGGGGTTGGACTCGATAATCTTAGAGGTCTTTTCCAACCTCAATGATACTATGATTCTAACACATGCTGAAAAGATACCTTGGGAATGAACATAGATTTGCCTGGGATATCATCTAGTCCATCATTTCATCTGCTCCTGTCTGTATTTAATCTGCATCACCCTGTTTGAGAAGCATGACAACTGTTGAATTTTCTATTACAAGTGGCAGAACTCCTAAAGCAAGCACCACCGCGCTGTTGTAACCATGGCAGAGAGGCAGGAGATGCTCTGGCTTGGGTATAAAGCTTCCCTGTGCTGCGGTATGTGGTTTCTGGTGCAGCAAGCAATGCTTGCTTGGGAGCAGCTCCAAGGTTTTAATTTCTGCACTGAGACAAATCTGCATCTTTCTTGAAATCTGTAAAAGCAAATTTGTTCCCACCACCCTGTATGCGTGTGTGGGAGGAGAGATAAATTTGGAGCAACCAGGGGCAAACTGCCTGCTTACATCCCAGGCATTCACCTTCAGCCTGGGACTGCTGTCAGCCTCAGTCGCTCACTCTCATTCTCATCGGAGCTGTTCCACTTTGTGCAAATAATTAAATAGTCATTGGGTCTGAGAGGGGGAAGTGTCTACAACATTGCTTGGAGTCAAGGAGGGACACGATCAGTCCAAACAGCCTGCAGAATTCAACTAACCCTGCAAGACATCTTAACTCTTCCGTCTTCTGTCTAGACCTTGGGAAGCATGATCTTTCTTTAAAGAGGCGTTGGCAGATCAAGCAGAAATAATGCTGGCTGAGCTTAAGCAACAACCATATTTGATATTTTCTGCTGATTGAGCTGTCCAGTTGACTGGAAAGGGCTGACAGCAGAGAGAGCCCTGGTCTGAGCAGAGCAGCTCCCAGGCCAGCTGGCGAGGGAATGGGGCTGCGCCAGGTAATTATTGCTTAGTGCAGAGGTCGAAAGCCTCAGAGAGCCTGATGTACTAATGAAACACAAATGGGACATCTGTGTTCAGGAGTTCAGCAAAGCACAGAAAACAGAGCTTTGCCAGGAATATACGTACTACTGAAAGCAAGCCCGCTTCCTTGAGCTGAGGGAAGCCCATTGAAGGGGAAAGACATGAGAGCGCCTTTTGGAAAAGACTTTTTAAGTTGTTGTGCAAACAAAGGCTTTCAGAGATTGCTCTAGACGTTACAGCATTACAGATGAGAACCAGATGCATCCATATAGCATGATGCAAGATAATGTGAGGATGCAAGGTAAGGTTGAGAGGGATACTAAAAGAAAAGTTGATATAAATGAGGTTACTGGGAGTCTTTACTGATGTGGCTGGTGTTAGATCTGATAAAACTGTGTGATGCTGGGGATATCTGTGTGGGTTGCTACTACTAAATGGCTGTAGTTACAGATACAAATATTAGCATATTTTTTTCTTCTTTTTTTTTTTTTTTTGTGTGTGTGAATTCTGACCTTTTTGTGCCTCACATAGCCATGACATTTTGCATTTCGAAAGTACACTGGGACAAGTTGGAACTATTACATGTATACACGCATATCTGTACACATATAAGAGCGTACTGTCTGCAGAATAACTATGAAGAGAATCATGGTACAGATATTACTGATATCATGCTGTCATAGTTGAGTTGAAGTGGAGATGTAGGCTGTGTACTGAGTAAAAGGATTTTAGCTTAAACCCTGCACGTCAAGGTCAGCCTCACAGACTCGCTGGGGATTTCAGTACTGATTTTAACAGTTCCTTTGGGCTTCCTTACCGAACCTTGATATCAACCTTGGGCTTCAAGCACTGGTCCCCCTGTGGGCCCCGAGTCAGTAGGGAGGGAAATCTAGGCTTAACCCTGCCTTTTTTCAGTTTCCTCTTCATCCACTAAGTTAGCAGTGAGGAATGAAGGAGATTTAAATCAGCTGGAGCTGCTTGTAGATGAGTGTCTGTCTGCAGAGAGCCTCACTGTGTCCTTCTACCCAACACTGGTGAAGTGCCTTCAGAGCAGCAGACCTTGGAATTAGCTGTCTTTTTCTGGAGTGAAATGGCTAATATTTCTGATGTTGAGAGGTTTAATGTGCTTCACGTTGTCCTTGTGCAGGTGAGTGTAACACTTTTCTAACATTGCTGCATCAGAGCTGGGTATGAGGTGATGCCTGAAGAGACTGTACCTAGGACCCTCTGGCTGGGAGGTAAGAACACAACTGCTGGCACAAAGATCTTGACTATGAAATGTTGTGAATGAACTTTGCTGGAAAGTGGTCTGTAATAAGAACAGTGTAGGTGACTCTTTTAGACCTTCAGGTTCTGAAGAGCTGATAGCTCCTTTCAGATTTAATGCTGCCAGACCTGAAGAATCTAAGCCTAGTTTCTTGATGATATAAAGATTACTACTGTCAACAGTAGGGTAGAGCATTTGTAGCACAGAGAATCTGAGCTCAAATTGGCTGGTGCCATGACACTCCCTCAGGCTGTGACCCAGTCACATCTCTGCAGCCAGGCAGGAGGACAATGCTGGGGAAATGTACAGTACTTGGTGTTTAACAAGGGTATCCTTCCCATCCAGGAGCTGCTAATTCTCACCCATCACAGGAAGGATTCTGTGGCTGGCTTCTGTGTGAGGCCCAGACATTATCTTTAGCATAGGCATCTGATGGGAGTACTCATAAGAAAAGGGCTTTTTGCTGTGTTCTCCTACTAACCAACCGGTTATTTAGTTAAGTTCAGCATACCAATAACTTTGTCTTCATTGCATATACTATTCCTTCTATGCTATGTTGCCATATCCTACTTATTTTCCTTGTCTGAATGTTGCAGATCTTCAATTGCATTACTGACTTCATTTCTCAGATAGGTGAATTATACGTATTTAAAATTAAAAATCAGTTATCTGAACACAGTTTGGGGGAAAAAAAATCACCAATAGAAAAACAGAGGGAAAAAAAAAACAAAAACAAACAAACAAAAAAACACATCCACCAATAGCTGGGCAATGTATTGGGGCAGATAATACCATGTTCTGCCACTGCTTTTTTAGACCTTGCTTAGATTCCTTTCCACGTTTCTCATATTACAAGTTGTTGTAATTCAAGACTTTAGGAAATGATCACTTATGCTGAGCAATGCATTTTAATCAGCTGCACTAGCCTGCTTTGTGCACACCGTGATCACTGATCACTGTAGCAAACTTTAGGTTATTACATTTACGTCAGCACATAGCTGCACCTTGTCTGGAGAGGCAGCTGATAGGGATAAGCCAGTGTCTACTGGACCGACTGGGAACTTATCCAAGGGAAAGCTGGATTAATTGCTAAATCTGAGGGAAATGCATTTGGGGGAGGAGAAAGTGAAACTCATATTTATTTATGAGAAGCAGTTTCATTGTTGCTTCTGGCTGTAGAGTAAACATTCAGGAGGAAAGATATAAAATATACTTGCCTATTGCTGGGATCAGATCTCAACTCACTGCAGTCTGATCTAGCAGGACGTATCCCTGCCCATGCAAAGGGAGAGAAAAGTGTGCTCTGTAGTGAGGGACTGTGGATTGGATGGGCATGGGAAGTCTGCTGCTTACTGACTGTTGTAGAGTCAAAAACAATCTTAGACTTTAAACTACTAAATGTTTTCTCAGTTCAGTCTGGATATGTAGAGACCAGGAGTTAGAAGATAAAATAACAATTTAACCAGTCTTATCTGCTGTCCCTTCCCCCTTCCTGCTACATTTAGATTCATAATTTTTTTGTTTTCCTTCTAACGATCTATTAATTTATACTTGAGGAGAAGGCAGTACATCCTAGCCAGTCCTTGGGAGCCAGAATTATCTTAATTCTGTTAATCCAAATCTCAGTCCAAATCCTTCTGAATTCTTTTTCAGAAGAAATAGTTATCCTGAAAAATCTGGAGTACTGCACTGCATTTCCAGCTGGGTGGCTTTATTTAATCCACTCAGTGACTCCACAACACACAAATTAGCTCATTTAATATGAGGGAATGTAGATAAAGCTGGAATCATTTGGAATCGTTTGCCCTAACAGCTTTGGGGAAGATTGCAAAAAGAGCTAGAAACAGAGCCTAGAGAGGAGAAAAACCTGTCCAGATTGTCCAGACTGTAACTTTCACAAAGGAGATTATAGACCATGGTAACCAGACAGGGGGTTTCCCATTAGAAAAAAATAAACTGGGAAATACTTTTTCTTTTTTTTTGACTGTTTCTCCAAGTACAGTTTCTGCTGCACCAGAAAAACTTGTTAAGGATGGAAACCTACTGCCTAGCAAGAAAAAGATGCCTATAATGCATCTGAAAAAGGCAGTCTGGGGGGTGTGAGAGCTCAGTTTGTAGGAGAGAGTGATTCTTCATAGTTTTTCAGGCAGCGGTTCCACTGCTAGGTCAGAAGAATTTGGTCTGAGCTTGTCTCACTTTCCAACTTCTAGTGTCCATCTGGTTTGTACCACAGAAAGTCCTGATCTACATTGCTGAGAAAAGTACAACAGGTGAGTGTTGGAAGCCATCAAAATCCATGGCTGTTTGTGTCCCTGGGCCATTCTCAAAATGGCTCCCGTCTTGATGTCTCAGGCAGTTCATCAAAGACTTTCCTTACACAGTGTGGTGTGGAGCACAGAGACTCTACCTGCACCTCAGAGTACAACAGGCAGGGGACCACCATGTTCTCAGGGCAAGCTGTAAATTTTTAGAACCAGATGGGCTTCTTCCTCCATGATCTCCTTGTGTCTATCAGAGAAGTAATTGCCCAGCTGTCTGAGCTCCCACCCTTGCTTTACAGGAGTGAGGAGGCCCAAGCTCTTGGGGCTACTAGCACTGGGGAAGGGACTGGGAGGTCCAATTTGGTGGTGTAGTAACTAACTACATGCGGTGCTGCTGTGCAGTGGAACCAAATCAGTCAAGATTAACACAGAACCTCACTAACTGACAAACACCTTGGCTTTCCTCTGGATGGCAATGTTTGTCTGGACGTGACTGTTGTTGAGAGGCCTCAGTGATGAAGCCCTGAGACTTCTGATTCTCAATGAGGCCTGCCTCCATGGACATAGCAGAGAGGCCCAGCAGAGCCCTCAGAGGAAGAAAAGAAAGGGCATATTCACTGTCTCTCATTTTTCTGGATTTTTTTTTTTAATTGAGCTTTTTTTTTTTTTTTTTTTTTTTTTTTAAATAGAACTGTGTAGAGTACAGAGTCATGACCCACTCCTCAGATGAGGACAGTAAGTAAATAATTAGCTCTGGGGAGAAGAGGTGGATTTCAGTGGTTTGGATCGAAGTTTGGCCAATCAATACTTGAATTTCTGACTTTACTGCTGGGCTGATGAAGGACTGAGAGAAGTCTACCCTCAGCCCAACGTTTCTACCCTCGGTCTATCCAAGCCCTGTGTAACCTTGGTTAGTTGTGGCAATAACTGACTAACTGCAGGAAAGACATTATGTTGTCTTTCTTTCATTGATGCCATCCTTCCTCCCTTTTCCCTTTCTCTATGGAGCTGCCCAGGCCACCAGGCATGCAGGGTGGAAGAGAAGAAGAAAGGAGGTAACCCCCTCCTCCAACTGCTGCACCCAAGCCATGCACCAGCAATTCTCCTACCTGAGCCATTCAGGAGCAATGCTGTGCTCCCACCAGGCTGGCCTCAGAGCTAGAGAAGGACAGACAAAACGCAGCCATCTCATGAGAATGACAGAGCCAAGAACTTGCAAGAAATGTTGGCAAGAGACTTGAATACAGACTGCAGGAGACAAGATAGAGTGCAGGTAAAAGGGATGATGCACAGAAGGGCATGAAGATGTCCTTCAGAAGGAAAAGCTTTTTGACCATGAAGATGGTGAAGCAGTGCAACAGGCTGGCTTTGCAGGCTGTACTACATCCAAGATCCAGCTGAAGAAAGCCCTGAGCTGGTTTGGACTCATTGCTGACCTTGCTCGGGCTAGAGCTCTCCTGAGGTCTCTAAGAGCCTGAATTATCCTCTGATAATCTGGCTTAATAATCCTCATGATAATTCTGATCCTCTGGTAGTAGAAGAACTGGTGAGTCAATGATGTGGCCTTTCCTTGGTAGGAGGTACTGGTGGTAATAGGTGGCAGGGCCACAGAGAGCTTGCTTGGTAGCAATCCTGGCTATGCTCTTGCCTATCAGAGATTGAGGATGTGACCAAATTTAGGATTTCCTAAAGAATGGGACCAGTAGAAGTACCAGAGATGTCAACAACCTTATGCCCATTTCATAAACGTCTGTAGATCTAGGCTTGTTCAGTCTATGCAGAGTGCTCCATTTCTACTGAATCATCAGTTTTGCATTAAGATGGTAGATGCTGAGCTACTTTGAAACTCTGGCTGCAAATGTGTCTGTGGTAACAGCTGGACTTCTGGTACTCTGAAGAACTCAAGCCTGAAGTGTGCTAGCGGGACCTAAGTGCTGCTGAAAGTAAGTCTAATGTGGCTTTGGATGCTGAGACCTTGAAAAAGTGACTCAGAGATGTGAAAACATGTATCAAAGAACTCCATCCTATCTGAGCTGTCTTACTTACACTCATCATGCTGGCATCAGTGATCACTTAACACGGAGCACGAGGCAGAGGTGGGTGATACCACATGAGTGCAAACCAGGGGTCAGGGTATGAGTGCTGATGGGGAGGCACTGGGGATGAAGAAAAGCCCACGTAAGCCCAGTTTTGTGCTCTGAGTAGAGAGTATGATGCAAAAGAGGCACAGAATCATGCTCTAGTCTTAGAGTAAATTCTATCCTTTAAACTTAAATGAAAAGCAGAAAACAAACAAAAATCCCCAAATAGGCTTTTAATCTTCATAAGTGCAGATGATCTGTACTTTTCACACACACACACACAAAAAAGAGATGTAGGAAACACACACACACACACCTTTTAACTAGTGAGCAATTTAAAGACTAATAGGATTCATCCATAATTACATAGTTAAGTAAAATTTATGTATGAAGGAATTAACTGATTTCCCTGAGGGCAATATAAACCATAGAGACAGTGCTCTCATTTAAAAGTACCATCTCAATGTTAAAATACTTTGTCATTCTTCTGTAGCGATGGTTAGGTGCTGTGAGAGCCACATGGAAGTTTATTTACTGATCCACAGACAACTGATAACAGATCTCTGCTTTGTTTGGAATAGAAAACTTGAACAGCTTGTCTGCACCTCTCCACTCGGACATTAAATCAACATGGCTCTATTAGTGGCCCTAGGATGCCAGCTGAGCCATCTCTAAGCCTGTCACCGTGATGTCTTCATCTGTAACCAGAGCAGACGTGAGCTCCTGGCAGCTTCGGGAGGTGACAACAAATCCAATTAGCTCCTCTCCATGGCGCCACAATACTACTGTGAAACGGCCTGACAGGGAGGGTGGCTGCAATACCCCGCACAGTGGGCCATATCTTTCGTATTAAAAAAAAAAAAAAAAAAAAAGCTACCAACACTTAATTGCTGGAGTGACTTTCCAGGCGGCTGCTGGAACCTTGTGCACAATCTGGTCAGAAATGTGAGCTGTCCTGGAGGGCTGGTTCATGCACAGTTTGGGGAGGGCTTTGAGAAAGGATAAAATGCTCCAAGAGGATAACTCTGTGCCAGCACTGTTGTCCTCCTTCCTCACAAGGAAAATTCAGTCTGGAAATCGTGCAGAAGCCAGTCCTTTTCTGCTCCAGTCTCACATTTCAGAGCCTGGTGCCTGGAGGTGGTGTGCGCTCCGTACTGTCTGTTTTGGCTGTGCTGTAAGCCAAGAGATGGAAACAAACTTCCTGCTCCAGACTTCATCTGCTGGAAGGAAAGCGTGGGGCTGTTCAGTGGTTGTAGGATTTGGAAGTAGACAATCCAAAAGTCTTCTGGGGTAAAATGGGAAGAGTCAGTCACTGCTCAAAAGCTGAGGCTGATTGAACTGAGGCAGTTGTATTTAAATCCAGCTTCCCTCCTCCCAAACTAGCAGGAAGAAATATTTTCTATGGTGGTTGAAAGTTGCTGGAATCCCACAAGACATAACACATGAAGTCATTTAATTTATTTAGACATAAGTAATGTGATATTTCTGCATTTTCTGACCAATACTTTATCTAACACTGCAAGGTGAATTAGACTGGGGGAAAAATCTGAACTGAATTTAGGATCAGTTTCTTCCATTTTATTCTTGAAATCGCGGTTTAATAGAGGCCTTCGGAGAAACCTGGGCATCTCTGCTGCTGCAAGAATGCTTTCAAAATCAGTGTGCAGGTGGTCCCCAACCCCATTTACATAGGGAAATTCTGGCTCTTCCAGTGTTGGAAGCTATTAGGAATCCTTGTAACCATACTCTGCTCTTAGGGAGATGCCTGAGATCAATGAGTAGCTTGATTTCTCTGCTTTCATTGGTGTTAGGCTGGTGTTACATCAGACACCTCTCACAGTATACATTCTGTTTTCCTAGTAGAAAGGATATGCCTTTTTGCACATTGTGAATCTGTGTGAATGTGTAATGTTAACAGAACTAGCTTACAGATGACTATGAAACTAAGGGAAGGAAGACACCAGCAATGTGACAGCAAACTGTTGCATTGCTGCATGTCTGCAGAATTGTTTGAATGGAGAATCTTCATTCCTCTGAGGAAAGAATGTCTTAAATCCGGGCAGAAGACAGTAGGAACCTGGAGCCTGGATTTGCCTTGTGTATGCTTTTACTAGTGATGGGGGTGATGAGAGAAAAACAACTGAAAAAAACCTGCAGAAATGGTGCTAGGAGGAAGCACAGTATTACTATTTCCAGCAGCTTAAATGCAGATTCTTTGACTGGTTCCCCTGATGCTCAACTTTCGTACTTCAAAAATGCAGTGAGATCTGGGAACATTTCAGCACTAGTCATGATTTCTGAGGATGGATTTCTCTGGGGAGAGCATATTGCAGCAGTGTTTGCCTCTCAGAGCCAAGCACACGCTCCAGTCAATGGGTAGCAGTTGGCAGGCCACCTTTCCCTCGTCAGGAAGCCAGTTGTACTGTTGTCTCCTGCCACATCCCTCAGGAATACCTGTGGGCACTGGCAGACACACAGCTAATGAGAGAAAGGTAAAAAGGTGTAACTGGGATGAAACAAAAGACTTTAAAATATTTTTTCTTCTTTTTCTATTTCCTCTAACAGAAGCAGCTTGTTGCGAATATACATTGTTAAATCAAACTCATTCCAGATTAATTGGGCACAGTATCTAGGCATGTGGCTGCTTTACAGAGCAACCAAACACTTTGTGAGCTTTGGAACTTATAGACTGGTTTTGGAAACCAATCGAGTGCTGCCAGACCCAATTATTTTCAGCAACATCTTTCTGCTACCAAAATGTGGCACTGTGGACTTTGGCCTGCTTGGTAAGAGCTACTCACTGATGGGCACAGTCCAGACTGAAGGCCTTCAAATGAGACTGCAAAGCACAGACGGAAAAGATACATACACTGATCATTTGCAAGAGGCTTTGTCTTAACTAGCAATTAGTAGTGGCTGTGGTTGAGCCTGAGTTTTATTTAAAACTAATTACACGGGTGGCTCCAAAAGTAACGCCTCCTATTTATTTCCATGGAAACTACAACAGATACGAAGAGCACAATAACATTGTTTGATAGAGCAGATTCCCAGCTACAAAACTGTTTTTGAGCATAGTCACCATCATTAGCTCGGCATTTTTTCCAGTGATGAACAAGAGCCTGCATGCTGCGCATGAAAAAATCTGCAGCAGTGGGGATGACCCACAGTTTCACAGCTGCTATGATGGCATCATTGCTAGGAAAATGTTGCCCATACAGTGCATCTTTCATCGGCCTGAACAGAAGTCAGAAGGTGCCTAATCCAGACTATATTATGGGTGTGGTAGGACGGTCCAGCCACGATTGGCAGTGTGCTCCAAGGTCTTCAAGTTTGTATGGGATCTCATGTTATCATGTTGCAAGAGAAAGGCTCTTCTTGGGTCTGACTCTGCAAGTCCAAGCCTTCATGAATTTGCGTGGCTTTACTTGTGGCAACTGAGTTTTGCTTAGCCACTTTAGGGAAACTGAAGAACTGGCCATAACGTGAAACTTGAAGAAAGCTACTTCTGTATTAGTCACCACAGAAGTTTTTGTTGAGTCCTCATCCCCACCCCTCCCAAAGTGTGCCAAACATCAAGACTTGCTGTCCCAGCATTCAAGGAGAGCTTGTCTCTACATGTTCACAGCAGGCAAGATAATATATTTCTCTGTTGTTCATCTCCCAAATATTCTTTTTTATGAAGATCATGAAAAAACAGTGGGCATTAATACTCACTAAATTTTAAGAATCTGTCTAAGGTAACTGGACACTGGAAATGGCACTGAGATTGCAGAGACCTGAAATACAGGGACAAGAGAAAGCGCAGATATGATCTATTTGGGAAGTCAGATGGAAGAATAGAAGACTTTGGTAGAGTGACAGCAGAGAGATTTAAAGAGCAGGACTGAAGTGGAGAAGTAATTTGAGTGGGCTAGGAATGGAGGAGATATCTTATTTGACAACTGAAAGTGATAAAAGGACACGAGGAAGAGGAGGAGGTGGAGGAAGCATGAGACAGTTTGCTTCTAAGGCTGGTATGGCAGGGAAGAAAAGTTTCATTTCCTGGAGTTTTTATGCCAGCTTATAACATTGGCTATATGGTGCCCTCCAACCCTCTTCTCTAGCAGATCAATCTGAATGCACATACTAAAATCTTCACCTTTTTTGCTATTCTCTGGTTAGTGTAAATACTGGTTGCAATATGCCAAATCTTTTAATACTGTTGAATTTGTATCAAGCAAAATGTATGGCTTGATTTATTACAAAGTTTTGGGAAAAATTACCTGTTAGATTATCACAGGAGCTGAAAAACGCATACTGAGATACATATTCTAAAAGGTAACTTCAATGAGAAATGCTTAATTAGGTGAAGAGGTCTCTGAGATTTTTCTTCAAAAAGATTTGATAGCAAAGTGAGTTGTTTTTGTTTTTGTTTTTTTTTTTGCTTGGAAAACCTTTATCAGCTCTCATGTATTGAAGACAAAATTTGTCCCCATCTTGAAGGAAGGGTTTCTAAGTGCAGTCATTCTCTTCCTCTTTGTGGGATGTGACTTTCTGAAATCATTAAGACATACTCTGGATGTGGACAGTTGCATAGTCAAGCCTCTGTTGTAATTGTAAAGCTGCTAATCAGAATAGTATGTCTGCTGAGCATTCCCAACACATTTAAAGGTTGGAGAGGCATCTCACAAGAGCTGGCATTAGTCAAACAGCTCCCTCGGTAGGCAGAGGGCCTGTTCTGATAGCCTTAGGGAGCCTTTAGTTTAAATCAAATGGATTTTGTAGACTTATTCTCTTTGCATAAAGTTTTTAAATATGTCAGTGATAATGGCTTCTGTTGGGAGCAGAGGGTCATACGCACAGTTGTGTCAAAAGACTTACATCCCACTACATGATTACCTCTCTTTAATTTGAATAGAAGTCAACCATTTTAGAAGCTACAATTTTAGAGTCTCCTGAGCTGCCTTCTGTCTTTGTCTCCTAGTTACTCTAGTGTTTAAGCTTTAAAAAAAAAACTATTCTGAAATGGGACTCTTGGAAAAGTATAATGTTGTTATGAAGAAAATAGCTAGCAAAGACGGTGTCAGAGAGAAGACAATTTCCCCTTGGTTTTTGGCCAAACCCTCTAGTGCTTAAGTATATGCCATCTGCCTTTTTCCTCTATGGTATTGCAACTTCTCATAGGCTTTAGGGCTCCTCTAGGCAATAAAAAATAATTGCACCAAAAATTATTATTTGAATCACAACACTAAGTTTCACTCAGGACAATAACTTTACAAAATCCTCATTTTTCCTTCTCTCTTCTGCTCAAACTTGTTTTATGAGCTACATGCCATGTTTCCATGGCTTGTAATAATGCTGTTGTTGAACACTTACATTACGATAGTGCTCAGGAGTCCAGTCGTAGACCGGACTATTTTAGGGGCTAATCACAACATTAAATTGGGTTTTTCTTGGGCAGATAGCAAGCAGGGTAATTAGAGCATCGCTCACTAATCTTTTTCTTATTGTTAGTGATTATTCAAAATGATGTCCAAAATGAGTTCCCATACAGAAAACAATCTGCCTGTCCCATGATGGAGTTAGGATATTCTTGCAAGATTATTTAAGATGCATGAATGGAGCAATGAATAGAACTTCATCTCCCAGTGACTGCTGGGGAAGGAGTATGTGTCTTGCTATCCATGTTTCTATGAAGTTAGCTGGATTTAGAGAGCCTTTCTTTTTAGTCTGGGAGCTTTGCAGCTCCTGGCAGTTCTGGAAACAAGCTCAATCAGGATTCAGACTTAGGCCTCTTACCTGGGGCTACTCAGCATTGTTTCCGAACTGACAAGCCATTTTGTAGGTGACTTCTAAACATGCAAAGAAAATTAAACAATTCCTTTGAATGTCCTTAGCCAGAAGAGATGCTCAGAGGGTTATTGAATTTTATATATTTATTTATTTTGAGTGCACAGTTCTTGTTTATTTGAATGCTGCATCAAAGCTATGAGAAAAGGCCATGGTGCCTTTGATTGGATTGGAATTTTCTGCAGCAGCATTGGCCAAAGGCAGCCCATCCTCTTGCAGGCTCCCGCACGTGACCCAGTGGGGAATGGGGGAGGGAGAGAACCTGACAGACAAGCAGACAGATCAAACACGACACTTCAAAGAGAAGAAAAAATGCAAGAATGAAGCAATCCGGCACTACAGTCCCTCAATGCTAAGAAACAAAGCAGACAGCCCTCTACACATGGCCATTCCTGCCGTCCAGAGACTGAGGCTGTATAGATGAGATCTTACCAAAAGCACTAGGGAGTGGTCTCTAGTGACTACATGACCAGTTATTGCACTATCCGTGCTCAGGCACTCTGAGGGGCTAATTAGTGCTTTTAATATGTAAATCAGAGCCTGAACAGATTAAATCTAGGGGAAAAAAAAATAACCCAGCTGGTGAATATGTTGTTTTAATTATTGCTCTAAAGAAAATATGGACATGGCTGAAGATGATGACAGAGAAGACCAGCTAACACCAGCTTAAAGAAGTTGTCACTGTTCATAGAAAACCAGCAGGATAAATTCAGAGCTGAGCAAAGGAGGAGCAGAGGGAACGTATACAGGGCCAGTAGGGCCCTGCCAGCAGTGTGCATTCTTCCAGCCTTGGATCCTCCAACCCAATCAAGGAAGTTTTCAAAATTATCTCAGTTTTACTTCTAAGTATACATATGTCCAATGGTTTAGCCAGGATTTCATCTTGGTAGGTATTGTTTAAACACGGAGAAAGAGCTATTTCCTGCTCCATAGGGGCTATTATTATTGTCATACCACATGTTACTCTGTAGAGATGGAAGTCTGTAATCTGTTCACTTCCAGGTTAACTTGAACCTTTTCTGTTACAAGGCCACAGAATTGGGAAAGAAATAAATGCTACTTGACCAAGTGGAGTTTGACCTACAGCAGAAGAGAGAGGGAAAAACAGCTAGGATGGGTGGGTAAGAGAGATTGAGATGAATTGAGAGAGAGAATGAGGAAGACTCCATGGAAAGGGACAGATTGGATAATTGTCTGTGTTAGATATAAAAAGCTATAAGCAGGAAAGAGGCTATTAACTTTTATTGAGCTTTGTCCACCAGTACTGGAATGAAATAATTTGCACAGCAAGCCTGGACTTCAATCCTCTCTGCCAAGCGTGAGTTAGGAGGAGGAAGTTTGCTTTCCAAGAAAAAACTTTTCAGAAAGGAGGGCATCTGTATGCCTCAAAGGCCTTCTGCTATTCAAGTCAGAGCTGCCTTCCAACCTGCCTGAAGGAATTCAGAACAACTTTTCTCTGTCTGTTGCTGAGGCTCTTTTGCAGCCTCTAGTGAAGAACATTTTTCTATGGTTCAATTTTTAGCTTCTGTCAGTATTGAAACTCTGAACTATTTTCCATAGAGCAAGGGAATAGAAGGTAATTATGTTTCCTTTGAACATTCATGCCCTTTTATCTTTGTCCTCCTGCCCACCTGTCTGTCTGTCTCCCTATTTATCTGTGTACTACAATTAAGGATTGGAAGTTGCACGAGAGGCAAGTTCCTTTTCCCATTCTTTTCCTCTCTCCCTTTGCTTGAAACAGATAATTAAAATGTCTTCTGTTGTTCTCCCAGTATACGCATAACGATACACGACCATATTCTTATGTATCTCGATATATTTATTTAGTCATAAGATTAAATACAGACTCCTTCAATAAAAGAAATTATGTGCTCCTGATCAACAGTAAGAATTAAGCTGACTGACCTGATTTGCCTGTGATATAGATATTCCTTTCTCATAGTTTTTGTAGTGCTATTTAACTAGAGCACAGTTTTATTCTAATTTCACCTTTTCCTCATGTTCTTTCTCCCTCTCAGCCTTGCTGCTGCACTGTAATTGCTATAAAAGGCAATCGTGCCTCTCCTAAAAACCTCTTGCCTTCTCCCTGAGACTTTAACTAAAATAACAGTGACTATGGGGTGTGATCTTCCCAATGATAGCTCCTCCTTTGTAAATCAAGAGTGCCTTCAGTGAACAAATCTGAGCACACATCAGCCCATGTTAACCTCTCTGCTTAAGTTCTAGAGCTCCTTAAAGGAATTTCTGTATGGTTTGGTGGCTAAAAAGCCAGCTAATGCTGTTGGTTAAAGTCCTGATGCCTTGCTATACAGACACTTCCACTTAGGGTGTGGACTTTGGACTTTCAGTACAGATGTATACATTAGTGTGTGTATATATATATGTATAAAATTTTCCTCTGCTAGGAGAATATGTGAGTGCAGAAATTTGAATGATGTGTTTATTTGTTGGTGATGTTCCTGTCCTTTTAGCTCTGACATGGACCTCTTCAATAGTGCCCAGCACTTCACAAGAGGTTTTGTGTCATACAGCTGGCTTGACACTTAATGACAAGACACCAGGCATGCAAGGGACTTAAAACACAGGACAATCCTTGTTTTCTTAATATGTTTAACACGTTAATAATTTCTTTGATATATATTTAAGTAACTTTTGGCCAGACCCTGCATGCAGGAGACAGTGTGGATAGTATTGCCATTACATGTCAAAAAGAGGTGAGCCATGGGTGTTTGACATCATGACCTGCAATTGTGCAGCA
The DNA here is from genome assembly GCF_016699485.2 of Gallus gallus. Lineage (NCBI taxonomy): Eukaryota > Metazoa > Chordata > Aves > Galliformes > Phasianidae > Gallus > Gallus gallus. The sequence continues at coordinate 46,065,139 of NC_052536.1, forward strand.
GAAAATTTCCTTCTGATGAGTCTGTACTCTTTGCCCTCTCACCAACTTCCACCTTTTGACTTATCTGCTGAAGGATGAATGTGTCCAATTGAAAGAGGAATTTTAAAGCAGTTTTTAATAACACGTGCTTGTCCAAGTGGCTTTGTCACTGTGTTCTGGAGCCTTGTAGCAGAGCTTCCTATTGTGGGGACCAGTCCCACATTTCTAATGAAAGCAAAAACACTCATGTTTTCTTTCAGAAGCTTTCCCAGCAAAGATAAAACTTTTGTATGATCTTCAGGAATTACCTGCTAAAGGCAGCTGCTTCAGCTTCTCTGTAAGTCTGGAGATCTTCCTGTTCCTACAAATATTTGGTTTCAGTATTCATTAATGGTTAAAGCAAGGGGAAAAAAAACACAGAAGAGAAGACCACCAAAAATTGTACTGCAATAAAACTCACTGTCAAGAATGTGTAAACCCTCCTCCTAATTTAAAACTTAGTAAAAATGTCAGATTTTGCTGTTACTTTGCCCGGGAAATTGCATGGTGGACCTTTCTGGGTGAGCATTTTGTATTTGCTCCTCTGCATATCAGTATTCTGATACTCTCAATTTGCCTGAAGTCCTCTCAGATAGGCTTATTTACCTCGAGCTGAAAGTTACCAAGGGAACTCAGTGCCCATCTGTGCTCTGCGGAAGTGTAGGATGATCACCAAACTTGCCCTTTCTTAAAGGAGATCTAGAAAAACTGGTGAAGTATTGCTTCTAGCCAAACTTCTTGGAACCTAGACTTTGGAATGAGAGCTGCTGTATCATGAGACTGGGATGCATCCATTGGAAAATCACTGGATACAACTTCTTGGGCTGAAGCCGTGGTCTTGTACATTCCATCTCTTCAGTGTCACTATTTGCACAGTGATTGGTTATCTGCACATGACCTACTTTGAGCTTTAGATAGTGCGTTCCTTCCAGCAAAACCAACATCTCTATTTGATGGGGCTACTTTTCTTGCTTGGTGTGGTAGATTTCCTAATTTGTCTAACCACTACGCAAGGTGGAGAATTCCCCATCAGCTTGTTATTTTGTGTCTTCCTGCAAGAACAGAGCAGACTGGAATCCTGCAGATGCATCCATTGTGGCTGATTTTTGTTGTGTGTCTATTGGAGTGAATGGAATCTGAATGAGGGAATGATGGCCAGTTCCACAGGAGATTGTCCTGGGATTCGCTATGCCATGAAAGTTTTTTTGAATTGTTTTTGTCTTTTTTTTTTTTTTGCATTCCTGTAATTCATAAACAGATATAAGCTGCTGAAGCAGCCAGTCCTCTGTCATTTACCTGTAGCTAAAAATAATTGCTAGAAATGATATTTTGCTGATATTTCAAATCCACAAATGCAACTGAATTAATTTGCTCTAGACATTTTCAATTTTAGTGTCTGTATACATATATAAAACATAGCCACATCCATATTTATAAGTATGAAATTGAATATATTTTGTACCTAGAAATATCCCCACGTACCTCTTGACTTGTCATTGGGAAATACACACAGGACTTGGAAGGAAGAAATGAAAGCAGCAGAGGTGATATCCCGGGGTCTGCTACCCTCACGTATCGTTAAGAGGTGGAGGAAAGCCCTGACAGGGTGCGTGTCCTTCAGCAGCTCAGCTCAGGTGTTAGCCTCACTATAGGACAGTCCTACTCTGTGCACACAGGGATGCTGCTCCTATCCTACGTGATGCAGGTGATACCCAGAAGCAGGCCACAGGGTTCAGTCTGATAAGCTGTTTGACTCTCAGAATTATGCCCCACATAATTAAAAGTGCAGTCTGTTGAAAGCCAGAGACATTCTGGCAAATAATTCCATGACAGAAAAAAGGTGTCTGAGCGCTCACTTTTTTCCTACGAATGTTTCCACTACAAAGCCAGTCATCTCATTAGATGTAAACATAATTTTAATGAATGAGGAAACTCATTCAGCCATCTAGGGCAATGTGATGTATATCTCTGTGTTTGGATAAATCTATGTGCAAACGCACACACTGATATGATGGGTCTTTTCTCTTACACTGGGGGATGTATAATACTTCCTAGGAATTGTATATTTTTTCTTGTATTACAAAAGTATAGAAAGCATCAATGTATCTCTCACTGAGGACTATTTCATGCTCTACGATAGCCGCGTATCTGCAGGCAGAGATAAGCTGAGATTTCCCATTTTCCTCTACAAAATTAGTGATCTAAAAGCACAATAAAACCATCACCTTGTGTCACCAGTGGGGACAGTGGGAACCATTTAGTTAAGAAATGATAAAATAACAAGTCTTAATGGGGAAAAACATTAAATGATGTCGGGGGGAGATCCTCCACATGAATTTTTAACTTGAAAATAGTTTTGAGAGAAAGAGAAATGCCTTAAATCCTGTGGAAAGGAAATTAATGCAGTGACTAAAGGAATGTCCTATAGCCAACAACAGTTTGAAGTTGATATTTGCAGCAAAACTGTCAAAAAATAGGTAGTTTAGGGGAATCTCCCTGGTCCTTTTCATTGAATATTTTTAGATTGCTATTTTCTGTCTGCAAAAAAATACACTTGGTAACAGGACTCATTTGCAGGTAATAATTTACAAGGGTTCTCTTGGCACTGTTTTCTGTGAGGCTGATTTTAAGGCGAAAGCATGACCAGTTAAATAGTTATCCTTTTTTTGCAAATTTTGTTTTCTGTTTTGTTGTTGTTATTATTATTATTTTTTTTTAAGCCTGGAACAAAACTGCTTTTCTTCCCTGCTATGGGGCTTTGCAGCATAATTAGGGGGAAAATTCCCTTCCCTGATGCGGAACGCTCTCAGAAGGTAACGTGGGGCTCCCCCGCTTTCCTCAGCCTTTCAGAGGCCCAACACGCTCTGAACTTTGCACAAAGCCCGGCCCCAGGAACAAAGCCCACCACCACCACTGGGAAGTGGTATTAGCCCTTCCCGCAGCCTTCCCACTGTGGATGCATGCACAATTCCCGGATAAATGCACCTTTTAAACTATATTAATGTAAAAGTTTTATTTGAAAGATGCCAGCTGTGGTCCTGGCCCAGGTTTATTCATGTGGGACATTTACTGGGTCAACTTAATACTTGACTACTGCTTATTATCCCATCAGTCTTCAGGGACAACCCATGATCTAATTGCCCGGCATTTATGTTGCCCTGGCAACTATAAATACAGAGTAATAGTCCTTAAAGGGGCAGTGTAGAATTTCATGCCCCTGCAGTGAAGTACACTTCATTTCCCAGAGCACCCTGTGTTTTTTAATTCAGTGAATAAAAATGTGTAATGAATAATTAATTATGTGCTTGGAGGCACAATAGCTGCCTACTTTTGAATATTCATCAGTGACATTATTAATTCACTAGAAATCCCAAGGAGCAGTGGGATAGGCTTTTAGCCTAGCTGGAGGACTTACAGATAATACTCTGCAACGCGAACAAACTTTTTTTAAGCAGACTTTTCTTTGGTAGAGCTTTTTAAATTTAATTTACATCTTAATAAAATAATAATAATAAAAAGTTCTGTGTTGGCTGTCACCAAGCTGTAGTGAGCAATAACTGACCGCAGCTGGCTGAGTGCAGTTAGCTGAGGTATCCATGCCCCACTGCCCATCTTTTGCTGCAGGACCAGGGGAACAGAGGGAGAAAAACCTGAGGGGCCCTTTCAGTAAGGTTTTGGAGAGAAAGAGGATGGACAGTCATCATTTGGGATTGGCCTCTTTTCTCTCAGGTGACAGCAACAGAATGAGAGGGAATGGCCTCAAATTGTGCCAGGAGAGGCTTAGATTGGGTATTAAGAAAAACTTCTTATGAAGAGTGATGAGGTATTGGCACTGGCTGCTCAGGGAGGTGGTGGAGTCGCCGTCCCTGGAAGTGTTCAAGAAAAGGGTAGATGTGGCACTGAGGGACATGATCCAGAGCAGCCGCAGGCATAGGTCAATGGTTGGACTAGATGATCTTATTGGTCTTTCCAACTTTAATGATTATATGATTCATTTATTGTAATGCATTGAATTAACTGATGAAAAAACATCTTATTTGCCTGCCAAACAAAAGTAAACACCTGAAATCTTGCTTAGAGTAAATAACTTGTTGTCAGGCTCTGCTGTTGAATAAACCTGTGAGTCCTTTCTGAAGGTAGAAGTATGACTTTCCATGTGACCACATTAGGTTAGTGATGCCATTCCATTTAGAGCAGAAGACAAATGCCAGCTGAAGGCTGGTGCTGGAGTGAAGAAACAAACACCATCAATTTCTTGACAGAAAAGAAGTGGAATGATTAGAAAGAAATCTGAGTCCTTCTTGTGAAGTTTTCCTTCTTTCCCTATCTGATTTGCAATGCCAATGCTGTTTCAGTGCAGTCTCTTTTCACCGCTGATACCTAAGGCCAGATTCTGTGCTGACACGATTTCTTTGACTTGAGAGAGAATTTGATCTTCAGCGCTTTGGGCCAAACCTTGCAGAGTCCTCTCCCCACAAACAGCCCACCTTAGGGTCTTGTTGGGAATTTTGCTTCTGAGGAATTTTTAGATGAAAATGTTGTTTCTGCAGAGATCAAAATTCATGGTTACAGTCACTTGAAGTCCTATAAGACACTGCAGTATCAGAAGAAAATGTAGTTTATTCCTTGAACCAGTCCAACAAACTTAAAATATCTGTAAAATCTATTCCTTTTCCTGTCCCTCTTGAGGCTGCTACTCAGCTGTAGTTCCTCTTGGAATATTTGCAGGTCTGGCTTTTTGTTGGTGAAAGAATAAAACTTTTAAATCCTTCACAAGGCAGATTTGGGGTGCTAAATCACAGAGACATTTTTAAAAGTGAGACTATAATCCACTGAGGTTCTTAATGGGAAGAAATCATTATGCCTAATTAAATTGAAAATAGCTCAATTTGTGTAAAGCTGGCAAAAACAGAGTTTACTTGAAGCATATGCTTGTCATAAGTCATATTTAAGCTACCTGCGAGGTAATAGAGTCTTCCCCATATAAAAATGAAATCTGTTGTTTGCTTCCTTTCAAATCCTCTTTCTCTATTCTCCATCATTTGTCTTGGTCCTGCTAGCATGTGAGGAGCTGCACCTGAAATCCAGCAGTGGCCTCATCTTTCCTTCTTCTGTTCCAGCAGCACCAGAACAGTGCACAGCTTGGATCAATCTTGATTCTCCACAGAACTTGCTAACCATGTTGTGATGGGGAACAGTAATTGTATACACTGGTTAATGCATGTAAAACTGACTGGCAGTTGTAGTTGCTTGCTTTGCTTGTTGGTAAAAAGGAACCTTTTTTTTTTTAAAAAAAAAAAAAGCCAAAACACTAGTTAGCAACAATTTTAGGTAGTTGAAATATTTGTGGATTTTGTTTTCCTGTACAGCCATGGTGGTGTGTATGCCTTTAACAACAGAACAGATACCATCCAGCTTGGTCACAGGTTAAACAACAGTCATTTTGCTCAGCAATTCAAACTTTCATTACAATTTGTAATGCAGTAGAGCACTTGGGCTATGTAGTCATTTATTGCAGTGATTTGCATTAAAGAGGGTGTCATTGTATTACCTCTTAGCTTTGGCTGAGATTAGAAGTAATATCTACATTTATCTTTCACTCCTAGGAGTATAAAATTGTGCTAATAATAACAATAATAAAGCTAGTTCCTAAAAGCAAGTGAACTCCATACAGCTTTTTCCCACTTTTTTTTTTTTTTTTTTCATCTACTCAAGTGGGGGAGTAGAAGAATCATGAATAATAAATATGGAGATAAGAGAACTGAAACTGGGAAATCAATTTACTGCAAAATATTTGCATATTTTATTAAAAGAAACTGTGCATAAACCCCACAACAGGGTGGAATGATTTATATTTTGATTTGATTTGTATACATTATACCTCTGGGAGAACCGATGCAACTTAGTCATCCCTGCAGGACTTTTTCAGCTAGGGTTTTGTTGTTGTTGTTGTTTTGTTACAAATATCTCAGACAAGGAAGCAGTAGGTCCCAATAGAAATTTTAAGTCAGTTTGATGCTATGTGGCATTTTCGGAAGCTCATACGTTCAAGTATCCAGGAGTGCTCTTAGCAAATGCCCAGTTCTCTTTGGGGCTTGTCTGAATCCAGGATAACCTCTGGGGTTCTCCAAAACTGCGATTCAGGTCAGAAGGCTTTCAGCACTCACTTGTTAAGAAAGCTACCTCAGTCAATGACGGCTCTTCTCATAGCGTCTGCAATTATAAATGCAAATCATTAGCATAAAGGAGTGTGCCTATATTATGATTAGCAATATGTGAAATGGTGAGCAACCTGTCTAATACCACAACACCTGGCTGTCCAATGCATGCTCAAGGTGTCCTGGTTAGAGGGTGCTGGGTGCAAAAGCAAGCTATGGGCGAATGGAAGAGTTGCATTCTGACTTTGTTGGGCAAAAATAGGTCAGGTGTCTTACCAATGATTTCTGGCCTTCAAGTTGGAAAGTTCACCAGTCATGAACAATTAAATTTTTACATCAGTAAAGTTTTGCTGGAAGGAGTTTTGAAAATTAAGCTTGCTCTCCTAGCAAGAAAATAGTACTTAAATTCTCTGTATGTCAGGTATGTACTTCAGACATAACAGTGTCTACCTGGTTGTTTGGATTTCTGGATTTTTTTCTTTTTTAGGTTGTTTGCTTGTGTTACAGCTGTCTATCCAAGAATGACATCGTCAGTGTGACATACTTTCAGGGGCTGAAATTCAACCTTAGGGGAATGCTACTGTTCCATTCTATCTTACATCCAGGGAGAACACTCCTACAATTTCTTGAAAGTGCCATATTTTGGAATATACATATCTATTTTATGTGACCATTTTAGTATTTGAGAAAAGAGTCAGAAAAACCTCATCAGGTAGAAGTTTTGCCCAAAAAAATGCAAGTTTTTTCCATACTAATTGGGGTACTTACTTATATATAGATGTATGTGCTTTTCAAGCATATCTTAGATTTCAAAAATCTGCTTAAGCACGCACAGCTGAATTCCATTCATGTCCATGAAGTCAGGGAGTTCACATCAGGAAATGAGTGGTAATATTTCAAGAGCAGCTTGAGGTCTTCTCATGTTTCTGTACCAGCAGTGATGATATTTCTAGCAGCTTCCAGGGGTCCAGAATTGAGACCAGTGAGAACACGAAAATAATTCCAGGCTAATTTTTACTCTTCGTTGCTCTCACTTTGCTGTTTATGGGGATCCCTAAAGTTTGCATATGTGCTCTAAGAAGTTTCTTAACTGTGTATTGAATGTTTCACTCCTGGAGATCGGAGCAGCTTCCATGTGATCACTGTATTAGTGAAAAGTTACACATTTGTCAGTATGAAAATATGCTTTATCAGATACCTCATAAGTGTATGAGCAGTGAAATTCAGAAAAGCTCCACGATTAATTTTCATCATATATCCACTTTGTTCAGCTTACTTCATGTGGCTTCTGAATGTAATTTATGTTTTCTGAAAGTTGTCTGTGATGTACTTCTGTAAATAGGTGCAGATGATTTGGTGAGGGGCATTTCATAAGTACAAAATACAATCATCACTATCACTGTATATTTGAAAAAAATAAATTATCGGTGTGTTTGTTTGGTAAGTTACGTAATTCATCATTTTCCTCACCCCGATTCATTGTAAAACATCCCTTGTTTCAGCGGGACCTTTAAAGGTTAATATAGTTCTCTCCCCTGAATTGTGATAGGATTAATTTAATGATTTACTGAATCCACTCATCAAAATAACTGTTTCTATCTATGGTTGTTTGTGTATTTTCAGATCTTTTATCTTTACCTGCTTCATACTCATTCCATGTATAAATTAAGGGGAAGTATCTGAGGCCTTGGGTGGTAACAGGGAGCTGCTTTAATGGGATCAGATCAGATGGCCTGAAACTGTGTTAGAGACAGAATCCTGCAGAAACCCAAACCGGTGATAGAATCCTTGCACACATGGCAGAAGTATCCCTTACCAAATATCCTACCAAGTAAGTCCCTTGGTAGGAGTTATACCCCATTTTTTTCCTATTGGGGTATATGTGGGACTGGGCTGCAACTCTTAGGGAAGTGAGCTTGGGACTCAGACATGTGAATCAACTTGTAACAGAAAACTGTTCTGCATACAGAACACAAGGGGTGTTTTTACCTTGAGTCTACAAACAACATGCATCAGTAGGGACTCTTGTATAAGTGCAAGTTGAAAGATGATTCGTTACCATTAATAGTGTTTTGAATATCCAGCTGGAGCTGACTTTGAATTTGTGACAGCATTCACTTCAAATGGATTTCAACATGTCAAAGAAACTCATGACATCCGCTAATATGAATTTTGTAGTGGGCAGAATTGGACTTCTGCTCTTTTTCTGTGTGCATACTAATGGCTCTATTGTGCCAGTTTTCTTCTTGTTAGGACAGAAGTTTAGGGACTGTGGGTATTTGGGGCACTCTTACACTCTTACGGAAATGGTGGTTTCAGTTCCTGCTAACCACAGAAGTGTAATGCAAAATTTCTTTTCCTTTGTGCCTATACAGCTACTCTCTCCTGCAGACAATGTCAGGCCCTGCTCTGCTGGTTAAAGAACATTTTGCTGCCTCTGCTATTTACTCCTTTCAGCAGCTATTGTAGGCTGAGCTCTCAACTCTTTTAACAAAGGAGTCGTGATGCCAGAGTACATGGTTCTCAGGGTGGTGTGGGTAAGAGCAGTAGGTTTCTTTCTTCTGGCCTGACTTTGGCTAACACTCACTTATTCTAGTAATAGTTATTTTTGATACCTCCGGCACAATGCAGACAGTATTTTAAGAGAGGATAGTGAAAGTGGGTGAGAAATGAGAGTTGGGAAAATGATCCTGAAAAATTAGGATAATGCTGTTGCCAAAAGAGACTTGAACTGCAGAGCTCTACCCATTAGCTGCTTAATCTGCCCCAAAGGCCAACAATTTTGGATACAGGGGATCTGAGTTTCAACTCTAAGGATGAAGTTAGAGCACTGGTGATGCCAGCACAAAAGTATTCTGTCATTTAGACTCTGTTCTTGATGTCACAGTAACAAGTTCCATATTTTCACTTCTGATTTGATGCCTTGCAGCAGCACATCTATTTTCTGCTATTAATGAGTTGACGGCTTGAAAACTTACTCTCAGTTACAGTGCAGCCTTTGATTTCTCAAAACTCCTCCAAATGCCTCCAGCTAATTGTGTTTTCTATAATAAATTGTTGAAAAAATCTTGGCTTGCTTCAATTTGATTTAATTAATGTGTTTTAAAAGCACTATCCTGAACAGCCTGGACTACAGGATTGCTTATGTTATTTGCAGGACACAGCAGAGAGGGCTGACCCAGAATTTACAACCTTCTTTCACACAATCTATCACATCACAATGCCATTATTTAAAATAATGGCGTCCTCTTGCCTCATACAAAGTGATTTTTGCAGCTGTGAAGACTTTGACTAATAGGGAGTTTTTTATCACATAAAAAGCAGAACTGAACATTGGTGGCATGTTTGCAAGCTTGACTGATTTACAGAGGTCAGCCTCTATTACAGGTGGATTACAAAGCTCCAGAGCTGGCACTCTTTTTTCCAGTCACAGGACTCTTTAAAGCAGTCTGTACCAATATTGTCTATTCCATGCATTTATGTGTTCTGCTTTGAATTGTGTTTATACTCCTTGAATTTACTCATTCTTGCTTTTGTTACTGAAGAACCTGATGTCACCACAGCCAATCTTTTCTGCCTTTCCCTACCTACCTACCCAGCCCTTCCACATTAAGTAATTCTGGTAGGAGATAAAATAGCAGTTGAGTTTTTATGATAAATCGTATATGGTCTGTAATTCTCCACCAGAGCTTCAAGGCACAGAAATGTCATAATGTGGAATTCACAGATTAGTGTTATCTGATAATGTATGTGATCTGCTGGACAATGTGGTATCACACGTTAGAGATATGAAATTTGCTTGCTAGGAGTAAGAAAAAGCCTTTGGTCTGGGGCATGGAGCTGATATTTATAGCCTAATTTTAAACAGGGAAGCTCTGCTGTCAGTTTTCTAAATTACCAACGCTTGCAGAAATCTTAGCAGAACAGTTTTTCTAGGACAACCCAGATGTTTGATATTAAACACACATCTGTTTTGAATAGAAGGTATTTCATTCCTCTCTGCACCTCCTCTTTATATACCAGAGAACGGCTGGAAAGAGCTGTCACGGCTATAGTTTTATTTAGTTCTCTGAACACTGCTGTCCATAGTGTCAAAAACACACCAAAAAATAACCCTTGGAAAGGTTAATAGTGGCCTTTCCAGTGTCATATTCTACACTTTATGTGTTGTGGTAATTATTATCATTATAGCTGTAAGGATGTCTAGTTATCTTTCTTAATCACATACTATAAAAAGTGCTTCTGAACACATATCTATTATTTAATCAAAATTTCACAGTTATTGGCATTTATGCTCTGGAAGGGCTGTGTTTATTTTCTGTTTGCAAAGGGGAACAGTGCCTCCCAGAAGAAAGGGAGACCTCCATCCATTCCCACTTTAATCACTGTCATATCATGTGACAGTCTGTACTATTAATATCAGAGACTGCTAATACATGTTATTATGTCCTGTTGTCTTGTACTTTTTGCACCCTAGGAAAGCACTTTCATTAACAGACTAAAAAAATAGTGTGAGAACTGAACTGTCTTTCCAAGGCAGAGCCAAGTACAAGAGTTCTCCTGCTCAGGACAGCCTGAAATGGCTTCAGGAATGCCTGTATCTAGTAGGGTAAGTCATACACCTGAAGTGTCATCTGTTCTCTCACCACTGTATTTTTTATTCTGTCCTTCTGCAAAAGAGTGTTAAATGAGTTCTCCAGTTCTAAAGTCAAGCTCAACCCCATGTCCATTTAGAGGACTCAGCTGACACTGGTATCTTGATCTTCTTCTGATAGATCACACCCAGTGATCGCCTCTGGCAAGACTGTCCATGCTGCTACTCTGGCATTGGGAAAAAACGGTATGAGAAGCCATTGTTCTCCTCCATCATTCACATCACCCCAAATATCATCTCAGAATTTCAGAACATCATGCTCAATTATACCCTTTGTGCCACAGCATTGATGACACAGCTTCGTGCGATGTTCCCCCTACAGGAGCTTGGTGGTTCTCAGCCTAATTGCAAGGGTCACCTTGCAATTCATACTCCTCGCTCTCAAGGTCACTCTGCATGATGTTGGCATTCACGTCAGCCACGGCAGATGTGTGTGTGATACTTCTGTCTTTTGCACTATCTCATGCATACTTGTATAACCTTCTCCCTCTTAGTGACATTGACATCTCTGGTGTCAGATGAACTTCATGTACCACTGCCAGTAGTGCTTGCTTCCAGCTGTATGCAGTGTTATCTCAGTAACCACAGAGCCCATGAGGAATCAGATGCATTGTCAGCTCCCTCAAGGTGTCCTTTGAAAGCTCTCAGTCAGTTCAAGGACTTTTCCTGATACCTAGAAGATCAGCTTGACACCAGTGTAGGAAATGTCATGATAGCCATTATATAGCAGACAAGTAGAGAGTTCTTCCAACTGAAGTGCCTTCAGCCTGTCTGGACGTGGTTCCTGTAATGGAAATGCTGCAGGTGATATTGCTGTGCCTGCACCGGTGGATCGATTTCTCCTTGAGTTACATGCTCATAGGCCTAGGGTCATATTCCTTAAGGTGAGCTCTCATAATGCTAGGTGCTGTGCAAACACCAAATGAATATCTCTTCAATATGAAGCAGGAGAAAACGTGTAGGGTGTGCTGAAAGGGAGCCTGTAATACTGATAGACTTCTGAATTAACCCTCATATATGCATTATATAGTATCCACCCCCCTCCCACCAAAACCAACCCCCTATCTTGTTGCTAGTATTTTGTTGTCAAAGGCAAACAGCAAGGGAGAGAGGTTACTGTCAGGGGGCTAACTCTGAGGTGTAGCCCACTCTTTTTCAAAGATTTACTGCCTTATAAGAAAACTGAAAATGAAGAGAAAGCATTGATGCAGTGGTGGAAAGCAGACACTGCTGCTTGCACCTCCTCATCATAGGTATGATTCTGACATATAAAAAAGAATTTACTTACTAAACCTATCTGAAAATGTCCTGTCTCCTGTATGAAAATGCAGCTATTAGTTCTTTTATGCTATGCTCTTGGGCTAGTTGCTCAGAGACCAGACATGTTCTTGCCTTGGATTCCAAGATAATTTTAACACACAGAGAAACCCCATGATCAGGCTGTTGAAGGCATGGATCCAGAGGACTTATGTCTATACACAAGGTGATGTAGAGAATGTCCGACTGAAGGTCCACTTTTACACTGGTCCTTGGATATGATGTTGTTATCCGTGTGCTGGGCAGCGCTATATGTGTCACACTGTCCCCTTAATAGGCCTGAGAAACACTGTACAGAGGCTAGGGGATTGGTGGACTGGGACAGGAGACAATGAAATGGTCATTCTTCATGATCTTTATTCCACAGACTAGTAGAGTCACAATACATATTTGTTTGGCAGGAGTAGCATGGAATTCTTGATTTTCTGATTCAACTGTGTATAGTCTATTTGCAACTATCCCAAAGTCAAGAGTTCTGACTGCAGAAGATTTTTTCTTGTTTTAGGACTCATAGAAATGCATATGCTTGTGAGCCAATTTAATACGTTTAAAATAATAACAGCAAAGAAATACTCTTTCTAATGCAAAACCCAATAGCAGTGTATGTGACACATCAGTGCTACTATCAATTCCATTTTGCTTAATATATCTCACCATGTGATTGTTCTTAATTTGAAAATAGCCATCCAGTACATTTTTCTATAATGAAAATGCACTTGCATCTTGTAGATATGCTAATAAATTTAACACAGAGGTGCAGCCATTGATTATTCAACAACAAGATGAGCATATCTGCTGTAAAATATATTTTTAAAGGTAATCTCTAATAGCCATATCATAACAGGTAGGCTTTGCACTAATATGCTTGTCTAATGTCCCATTTAGATTCTTATACCCCAAATTAGTGATAAATCATGGGTGAAAATTTGTATTTTATATTCCTAAAGCATCAAAATAAAGTGTGACTTCAGCTTTGTTCCACCAGAAATGACTGGTAATGGTTAGAGGAAACATGTAGGAATCTCAGGAGAATGTCTTTTGTCATAAACCTTTAGCAAAAGTGTCTATGTTTTATAGGAGTTGGTAAATGTACATGACCATGGTTCAGTTGAAGCCAAGGCTTGAGCAGTGGGCCCAGGTGAACATCACAAAGTTCAACAAATCCAAATGCAAGATCTTGCACCTGGTTTGAGGCAACCCTCACTACCAATACAAGCTGGAGGATGAAAGGGTTGAGTGCAGCCCTGCTGGAAAAGCCCTGGGGGTACTGGTGGGTGGGAAGCAGGATGAGAGTCAGCAATGTGTCCTTGCTACCCTGAAAACCAACCGTACCCTGAGCTGCATCAAAAGCAGTGTGGTCAGCAAGTCAAGGGAGGTGATCCTGCTCCTCTACTCTGCACTGGCGAGGCCTCACCTGGAGTACTGCGTCCAGATGTGGAATCTGCAGTACAGGAGAGACATGGATCTGTTGGAGTGTGTCCAGAGGAGGGCCACAAAAATGACCCTAGGGATGGAACACCTCTCCCATGAGGACAGGCTGAAAGAGCCTTTCAGTATCTAAAGGGGATCTACAGGAAAGAAGGATACAGACTCTTTAGCTGGGTCTGTGGTGATAGAACAAGGGGAAATGGCTTCAAGCTTAAAGAAGGTAGATTTAGGTTGGATATAAGGAAAAAGTCTTTTACAGTGATGGTGAGGCACTGGAACAGGTTGCCCAATGATGTGGTTGATGCCCTGTCCCTGGAAACTTTCAAGGCAAGGCTGGATCCGGCTTTGAGCAACCTGATCTAACTATGGATGTCCCTGTTCATTTCAGGGAAGTTGGACTAGTTGGCATTTAAAGGTCCCTTCCAACTCTAAGGATTCTAAGATTCTATGATTCTATGATATGGAGAAGAGACAGAAAGAAAGGTAAAAAAAAAAAAAAAAAGGAAAAAAATGTCAAAAAAAAGAAAAAGAAAAAAGTAAGGAAGAAACAAAGTAGGTTCTGCATGACATCTCCTGTGGAACTATAGGACTGCTCACACTTCATCCAGAAGTTGTGTTTTGAACTTGAATTTTGCTTCATGTGTATAGCATTCAAGTATAATTGCACTTGCACTTGTAAAATTACTAAAGAATGAAAACATGGAACTGTTGCATTTGACTTTGGGAGTTTACAGAAAAGTTGCCAGGACAAATACTCAAGTCCCAGCATTCTATTCCAAATCCAGTCTTAGCATCAGCTGCTGAGTTTTCAGGCAAAAAAGCCGAGGAACTGGGTGGCACAATGGTCTGAGCACTGCTCCACAAACTCCTCGTTCAGATTCCTTTGGCTCTGATCTCATCATTCTCTGTTTTCATCATGAATGCACTGGGAAAGGCAGGATTACAGAAGGAGGGACCAAATGTGAATATGGAAATCACTTATACTTGGGAAAATTTTGGGTTTGATCACTTTTAAATTAGACTGAAAGTACTTGTGAAAGCCCATGTGAATAGTTTATTCAATTTAGTGACTCCAAAGGGGTTTAACAGAAAGAAGGTACTGACATAGCATAAACAACAGCAGTGGGATATTCTTGGCACTTACAAGGCTACCTTATGCAATAACAAAGGCCATGGTGTAAATGCCCTGGTTAACTGCGAGCATAATACATTGATGATCAGAATCAGCACAGCAACCTCAGTACTGCAGTGCAAACAAACTAGGACCCAGAATAACCAAGCTCCTGAAAACATCATCATTTTCAGAGAAGCCAGTTGCCATTCTCCAGCCAGCCATGTGCATTTCTAACTTGTCTAAAAAAGCAGGAGATCACTCGTAATCAGTCTTACTTAGACACTGTACTAAAAACAGACAGGACTAGAGAAAGAGAGAAGTAAGAAACCATCCAGGAGGAAAGCACTGAAGCCTTTTGCTACATCCATGCCATCAGTTCCCTCTGTTGTTTCCCCAGCCAGACCTGGTACAACAGAGGGAACAGCCCCCTCATTGCTTTGTACACCTCTCTCAAGCTCTTCTCCCAGTGTTTTAAGCTATGCTTCCCAACTGTCAAAGTTAAAAATTCTTAATGATGCAACCCGGGGTTACTATGGCAACTAATGTCATTCCCTAGGTGGTGGTGATCATATAATGTGCATTGCCATTGAAATTTGAAATTATTTTCCAAAGACATATGTAGGCCATGCAGTGGGTTGCAGTGTACCTCATCTGGAAAACAAAACCAAACTAAACAAAACACCCTAGTAGACATTGCACAGGAAGTTATTAAAACATGGTTTTATATCTCATTAATGCATGGAATTAAACCTTAATTTCTGAAGAAGGAAATATTTTAGATATTTTTATTTAGTGTCATCAATATAATTCCAAGGAGGATAATTTTCTGTATGATGTAAACATATCCAGCTATTCTATTTATATTATGTATCTTCTCTTTATATAAAAATGCAGTTTTTTTCCCATGTTAACCACTAGGAGAACTACCAAATTCTAATGACTTCACTCAGGCAGTCTTCGTAACAAACTGCCTGTCTCTTTTGGTGCAGTGGTTGAAAGTCAGCATTTTTGATGGTGATTTCTAGCTTGAAACTCAGTTAGCAAAGTATTTAGCCAGCTTTCATTTGAAGCTCAGTACACAGGAATTAAATTCATTACGTTAATTTCATTTCAGTCTACTACATGATCTAATAAAAATATTTTGATGGGGGAGATTCTCAGAGTAGACTTGATCCACAGAAACAGAAAGTAAAAGATAAGTGAAAGCACAATGGGGGTTTTCTTCCTCTTAACAGGATTTGTTTTCCGGCTAACATCTCAGCAACAGCAAAGATTCTGAAATCACTGTTTGATAAAGAAAGAAGATCTGAATCAGCCCACATTTTGAGCCTTGGGTTGACTCTGCTGTCCAAGCAGAAACAAACCTAGTAGCAAATCAGGATGCAGCACTGGAATGTTCCCTGCATGTCATCAGCAGGCCCCACTCACAAGCAGTGAAGTTGTATGATTCCCTTCTTCTATGTATCAGGATTCACCAGAAAATTAATTGCCACGAAGTTTTGCCAGTAATTCTTTTTACTGGAGAATTCTTCCAAAGCTGGTGGCTAGAAGTCACTCCAAACAATTTCTTTCATATTCTCTATACATGCGTTTGTCTTTCTGTTGTTGCCAGATGTACATCTAAACTTTTCTTGATGCTGTGAAGAGGTGGCTTTGTATATAGAGCTACCATGGCTGTTTTATGCCTATCCCTCATTGCTGACATATTCAGTCTTTTTCTCTGCTAATGGCTGGTTTATATGGAAGCTACAATCACAGGGATGGTTACAGAAAAGCATCCATTTCTAGGAAGAGGTAGATAGAGATATTGGTGAAAGAAACAGTTGCAAGAATTTTTTATTACTTTGTAGATATGTCCATTTTTTCAATATCTGGAAAATAATTCCACTGTAATTTACAGCTGAACTCACGACATGTTGCTGGAAATAACACAAACTCTTTCTAGGGACTTTACACTGTCACTGTTCTCTCCCATTTCCAAGCGATTTGCAAACAACTTGCAATCCAATAAAGGCTCTTGCAGGCTTTATCATACCTCTGGCAGCAGGGTTGTGAGCAAATGGATGTTTCAATGCTAGAAAGAAGCTCTGTGGCCAAGGAAGATTTTCAGTCTTTCTGAAAGGTGATAAGGTGGTAAGGTTATGGATTTGTTTGCTATTTATTTTGTTCTCCAGCCAAATACTTGCAACTGTGAACACTCTCTCTTCTACTGTCACAGACTTTGTCTTGCCAGAGTTATAGGCACTCAATCCACAGGTTCAAATTTGGTCTTTAATATGTCGTGGCAATTTGACCCGCTGCTGAGTCATCCATTTTAGAGGATTTTTTCCTTATCTATATTTATGATTTTTGTTTGCTCATTGCCCTGGTACTGAACATTAAAATGCTAAATTACTGTGATATTTAAAGGCTTTTCTGCAGGCTGCCTTGGCCAGTGCAGGATAGCAGCTATCAGGAATCTTATAAGTATTTAGTACAAGGTTAGCGATCAGAAAGTTTCATGTAAGCAAATAATTAAGCACCTGCCCTGTACCTATGAAGCTGTTGAAGTTAAGCCCCTGCCGCTTCCATAATACTCCACCTTTCCTTCATTTCCTGAAGGGTGATGAAGAAAAATAAGCTCTGAAAGAGTCAGTGTATATTTTTTTCTTTTCCCTTTCAGCCTTTTCAGTCCCAAAGCCCAAGATGATGTATCAAACATTCCCTGAGGTAGAGACTTAGCTTGAATAGAAAGAGAATGTATATCCATTCATTTTGAGTGTGAGCTCTCCAGTTCTTTCATATTAGGCATCCATAATGCCTGCAGACAATAGGCACAATTGCGGGAGTCTATGCAGTATCAAAGTGAGAGGCAGTTATTTACAGCATGTCAAGGTCTTTCTATGACGGTGTAAGAACACTTCGATAATAATAATATGGCACTTAGAAGTAATGATGTACTTATAAGTATAGATGAAGCACCTTTAATTTATTTGATAAAGTGAAAACTGAAGAGGGCAGCTTCATAGAAGCGTACACCTCTGGTCCTGACTTGCACTGAGTGTTTACTCTGAGAGTATGTGAACCCTTGCTGCAGCTTTGTCATTAACAAAAGAACTTTATAAATGCAGAAAATACTGAGATACAAAAGATTTTTTTTTTTCAAATAGGGAAAACCTGTTCGTGGGCAAATACAATATGCATGTTATGTGGGCGAAGATTCTAGCTTCCAGAGGTCAGCTCTCACCTTCCAGCACAAAGGGTGAGTCTCATCTCAGAAAAATGTCTCACAAGTTTTTTTTGTTTTTTTTTTCATTTGAAAGATAATCAGGACATTATGCTTTTAAGCTGGCATTATTATGAATCTACTTGAATATTTAGATTAAAAGTCACCATGGGGTAGAGGCAATTATTACCCAGACCAGGTCAGTCTGCCTTGACTTCTGAGAAGTCCTTTGAATTTGAATTTTCCACAATTGCTCTGTGATGTCCCAGGATTTAGACTGCAAATGTACTGTTTCTGTATCCAGACTTTAATATTGACAAAGGTTCTAGGTCCTGTGCAGGAATCTTTTTATCTCAAGACTGTCTCTATACAAACCGCTTTTCTCTTAATCCTGATTTTCTTAAGTCAGCTAGAGGATTTTAATTTGATTTAATCAGAAGCCTGTTTGTAAGCAGAGGTAAAAGGGATGTATTGTAAATTCTGTGATAGCATATTGGAAAAAAAACAAACAGACAAAAAAAAAAACCCAACAGCATCGTGCAAAAACTGTCAAATTCAGAATCAAACACAAATGCCTCATTACATTTCTGTCATGCCATAAAGACAAGAAGAGACCTAGTGGAAGGATCCTCTTTATAGAAATAGAACACGTGTATTTTTGTAGCCAATGAAGATGTCTCCAAGAAGGATGACATTAAAAGTGGGATGAGAGAGAATGGAACTTGTTGGTGATTTGAAAACCCTCCTGAGATCTTCACAGGATGATAACTGGCAAGATCTGAGCTCTCAGGCATATGCTAAAGCAGTTCATTTAGTCCTGGAGGCCCCCTGTTGATACTCTGGAGTGTTTGTCCAGGAATCAGCCATTGTAACAGTAGAAAAATTGTGAAATAAATGCAATTGGTTGGCAATCCAGCTTAATGAGGAGCAAAGTAAGTGAGGATGGAAGCCAAGGAATGGCTAGACAGATACCAGGATCTGTAGAAATCTGTAGTACATATAGGTACTAATACTCAATTTTTATGGGAAAGCAGAAGAAGAGAGGGTATGAATTTTATAGAATACTGAGCAGATTTAAATGTGTTGTTCTCCATTCACAGAACAAAAACCACAGCCTAACCCTTGAGAGTCCAGTTTAGAGCTTTAGATATCAAATGCTCCTTCCCAGCAGCCATCCCAGTAAAGCAAAATCAGGACTGAAACACACTTGCAGAAAAGGGAAGCTTAACAATAAGTAGTGGGAAGAGAAATATTCCGTTTTGAGTAATTCATCAACAGAACTAAAGGATACACTTCATCGAGGCATACCCAGAATGAACAGTTCGTTTAGTCCCAGCTTGTGCATTATACACTGTTGCTTTCAAAGGGAAGCCATTTAAAGATGGAACTTTTTTTTTTTTTTTTTTTTTCCAGGGAGATTATTCCAAACCAATCTAATCTTCTGCGAATGAGTCAACCTTATAAAACAGGCAAACTGTGGAGAAATCTGTAAATCGCAATGACTTTTTTCATGCACCTAACTTATTCAGACCAAATCAAAGCATGCAATCTGCTGATAACTTAGTGTATTACACTAGCTGCACTTCCTTAGAAGCCTAGTAATTTCCACAATGTTTCTCTTTTCCTTTTTATTAAAAAGAAAAGAAAGGGGGGAAAAAAGTAACATTTAATCCTGGTAGCTGCAATAAAAGGCACCCGAATGTAACTCAGCACAAACCTTCTCTTTGTGTTTCAGGTGTCTGAGCCATATTCTAAGCGCAGCTAAATGGTCTAAATTTGATTACAGGTTCATTTTTCCTTCCCCAATTCACTTTTGTATTTAACACAAATCTGTTTCTTTAAACTCATGCTAATTCAGTCATACTAATGTCTTTCCTTTTCCTTTCCTTTCCCACACATCCCACATCCTCCTTTACACCTTCTCTCTGAACAAGGACTCAGGCAGGTTTGACTCCACCACCACCCTGGGCAAACTCTCTGATGGAGGAAGAAATGAGACAGAGAGGAGCGAGACGGACTGAAAAGGCACAAAACCAGGGAAAGAGCAGGATGCTAAGGGAGGCAGGATAAGATAGGCTATCCACAAAAGCCTTGGTCTCCTGGTGCTTTCCAGCAATGTATTTTTAAACTGTCATGGGATTTTCCTTTTAATGTTCTCTTTCATTGACTTTTCTTTATATCATGTTCCCTCTTGACTGTCCCAGCATATCTGATGCTCTGCCGGATTTCCTTCTGCTGACAGTTGGTGTGGAAAAGTATATGTTGCCCCATAATTTCTTCTTCAGTTGCCTTAAACTTTGGCAATTGAAGAACTTCTGTGGTGAAAATTTTCACACATCTGCACTGTGCTAAAATTATGAGTTCTAACCAGGGACAAATCTGTCTGTTTATTAAATCAGAAATACTAAACTGCATTGCTTAATTATTCCACAATTCCCTCTCCAACTCTTCTTTCACATCCTGCTTCTATATTTTTCTTCCTTTTCCAACTCAGTGTGCACAAGAACTTGGTAGAGATTTTTAATATACTTTGAAGTCCCCAAGTTGGTCGTAACGTTTCATTTCGAATTCTTTGATTGAGTCAACTAGGTCAGTGCAAGTCATATGGACCATCACCCACATATAGGCGAGCGTGCTGAGTCAGTGGCAGAAGGTTGCACCTCCCCGCACGACTCCATTGTTATTTTAATTTTCTCGTTCCACAAGTGCTCTCCCACCATTTCCCTCCCACTGCAAGAAGATTTGCTACAAAATGAGCACAACTAACAGCGCCCAGGGCTGCTATACAAAAGAAAAGAAAAGCTGGGGGAAATTGCTACAACCTCTCATGTCTGCAGCAACTTTATTAAGCCACTTGACGCAGCTTGAACAAAAACTAGAGATCTCACGAAAGGCAACATCTAAAAATAACCCCCCCTTTTATTTTTTCCAATTAAATCCAAGTGTTTTAAAGATCTCAACACTGACATGTTTTGTTTGTTTTTCTTTTCTTCTTTATTTTTCCCACTTTTGAAGGGAACGCTGAAAAATGTGCTTTCATCTAAGTCAGATACATTTCACGTGCTCTTTTTGTTTAGAAACATAGAATCATAGAATGGTTTGAGTTGGAACCTACCTTTAAAGACCATCTCGTTCAAACCGTCCTGCCCTGCATGGAGACACCACCCACCAGATCAGGCTGCCCAGGGTCCCATCCATCCTGTCCTTGAATGCCTCCAGGGATGGGGTACCCGTGGCTTCCCTGGCTGGCTTGGGCCAGGGCCTCACCGCCCTCTGACTGAAGATTTTCTTCCCAATTTATGTCTAGTTTAAAAACATTACTCCTATTCCTATCACTACAGACACTGGTAGAGAGTCTCTCCATTGTGGTTGATTGCAGAATATGAAGGATGAATGTTCTGACCTCCATCATTTAAAAATTTGAATTCAACATCAGCATGGAATTTCCATGCACACCAATGTTTTTTTTTTTTTCCTTTCTTTCTTTTTTTGAGTTTAATTGTGATTTATGCATGAGTTTAACTTTGCTTAACAAAGCTCCTTTTTTTTTTTGTCTGATGATGTAAGATCATTATCACCCCCTGTGTAAATTATCTGATGTGTCTATGAATGTATGTCATTCAGAATATTCAAAAAAAAAAAAAAAGAAAAAAAAGAAAAAAAATTGTATGGCATGCTGCAGGTTTGAGTAAGAATACATTTGTTATCTCTTTTTGCAATTGAACACTTTGAGAATATTTTTTTTTCATGCAGTATATTATTCCCCTTAAGTAAGAGACCCAGGCAGAGTTGTTAGTTTATACAAAGCTTTTCTATAGTGATGACCTTTTCTGACCCTCTGTGAAAGTTAAGCATTCACTAACAACCAATGGAGATGATATCTAAAAATAAGCATCTGCATACAAAGAATTTTAACCCTGGGTACACATTTGGGTAAAAAAGGGACATTTTCAAGGGACACTTGATGACAGCCTAAGAGGAATCCACTACAGATGAAAATGACAGATTTGTGTTGTTGTGATGCTCCGTGCATTTTTTACAGTAAATGGGTTATTCATCACAAATGATGATGAGGTCATTAGGTTTATTTGAGAAGGTGGGAAATTTAGCACCAAAGAGACGTGATTTGTTTTTCCCACCTCTGTTGTCGGCCTCAAGGGTGAGCTGGGGCACATCTACTTGCCTTCTGGTGCCTCTTTTTCTCTGTCTATAGTGAGATGGATACTGATCTCCACTGTAAAGCATTCAGAGGTGTGAAGAAATGTGCTGTCTGTCTGGGAGCTAGATATTATTATTGCTGATTTTGAAAACATCAAAACTTCTGTATGCAAAAGTGCTGCCTCAATTTATTTGTAGGATTACCATGGTCCTGTGCACTAATTTGGTCACTGGGAAAGAGGCTTAACACATCAGTTTGAACTGGTTTCCTGGAAAAAAACACGGTTTCCTCTCATAGAACTTCCTGTTGGTGAAAAATTCAAACTCTGATGTCACTATGTTAAGCCAAGTTCCTTGCTGCTTCTGATAGAACATTAACTTAATGATAGCTGAAATATCACAGTACTTTATGTTATGGTTTGTTCTTTTTTATTTTTTTAAATTGTTTGAGGCAGACACTACATAATACATATTTAAATATTTGATTTCTATATCAAAATGCCTCTACTTTGTACTGAAACAAAAGTTTGACATTAACTTATTTGCTTGTTGAAAGTGCCAACTTGTTTAGTTTCAGAGCAAACAGGAGACACATTCAAAACAAAATATAAGCAGATTTCATTACTGCACAACAAAGGCACATATTCATCTGGAAAAGACAATATTTCAAATTGTACTATGTCATGGCTAAGCTTAATTATTTTTACAGTAAGCTAAAACCTATAAACCATAAAATAACTTATGTTACTATTTGAACAGTGTTGTGACAGAATACAGTATAACATAGCTTTGAAGTGTATAATTCACACTATGCATTTCTACTACTGGCATGTCCAAAAGTAATACAAAAACAATCTAAAAATGAAATATTACAATAATCTAATCATAATTTCTAGAAACATAAAAATAATCAAAATACCTCTTTTCAAAATAAGAACAAATTAAAAACACACTAAATGGAAAATGAACGTTTCAGATAGCTTTGCAACTGATTCCATATTAGTCCTACACATGGAGAGGATGGAAAAAATAAAGCCTGAGGTCTGCTCCCCAGTAAACAGTACAGCACAGATGAGGTGGCCAGCAGCCACTGCAATTTGCTGTTTGCATGTGTTAGCAACAAACAGCTGGATGCTTCCTTCTCCTGAGGAACCAGAATACGAGAGGCAGTGTGCAGGAGCGCAACAGGCACATGGACAACCTACCTGGTGCATGGATGGACTTTAAAGACAGGAATAGTGAGAATGGATACAAAAGAAGGATTTGGCTCTTAATTGGAATGTATCTTATCAGGATTTATTTTTACTGGGAAGTGTCTCAGGTAACTGATTTAATCTTATGACAGTGAATGGTAATGACTGCTGCTTATTAACGTAGACTTGGCTTAATGGGGAGGCATTCAGCAGGTGCCAAGTAACTGCATGGTCAGTTGACTCTGTCAGGTCAAATTAGACTCAAATTAGACTCAAATTACAGGTTTTGTAAAGAAATAGGTGTTTTCTGGTGCTAAAGACAGCAAAAACATTTTCTTCTATTTTTTTCTTTATTTCAAAAGCAAATAAGTAAATAAACAAGAAGCTCAGAGCAGACTTTCTAGTCAAAACATTAGCTTTGCTAAGATCATGGTAATTTTGGTTGACATTGAGAAAGTCAGCAGAATGGAGTGAATATTCTCGTGGCTTCTGCCATGTCTCCATGGTGTAGGTTCATTTCCATGCTCACCATTAATGTGTTATCAAAACTTAACTGCTGTTGTAGCTTCCATGAATGGGTCCAGAAGGGGCTGAATATTGGGCATCACACAAACAAATTACGCTCCCTGATATCTGTTGGTTTATACCAGTTTCAAACTGAAGACAACACAGCCAAGAAGCACTCTACAGCCTGAGCTCTTGTAATAGTCATTATCAAGATAGCCAAGTGTGGCACATACTAGCATTACATCACATCACATCACCTCACCTCAATCCTTTCACTTCCTTACCAGCTATGCTTTAATTCAGTGCACATCTCCTCACCCTGAGCATTGCTTGGATGGGGGAAAGTTTGAAAATATCCTCAGGTGGTCACATCTATTGTCAGGCATGCTCAGATCGGTGAGGAGGCTATTTAAGAGCTTAGGTGAGGAAAAAGCTTAGCTTTCCACATGAGATGTTGTTGGTAGTTGAAGAGCAGTCTACAAGTGTTCTATGTTCATAATGAAGGCAGTGTTTGAAAGACATTTTTTTTTTTTCCCTAGAAACAACTAACATTTAAAAGGAATCTCCTCATGGATAAAGGGGGAAGGCTGATCCTTCCCCAGTTCCCATATAGGCGCACCATAAGCTCACAGCTGTCAGCCATTCTACCATCAGCCTTGGTGCTTCAGCAGCAAGGTAGGTACTGACAGAGCACAAGAGGGTCTCTGGCTTTAATAATTCAGCAATTAGAATTGAAGTAGATTAGAGCTGAGAGAGTCTCTTATCAAGAGTATGAATGTTATCCTTGACTAGTATTGCAAATATCTAAGCTGTTTCTGCTCATAGTAATCTAAAAAATGTGAAGCTAATGGAGTGTGTGTGCAAATCAGGGCAGTGCAGAATTTAAGAGGAAGAAAAAGTGAGATGAAAGGATGGAGCATGACACAGAAAAAAAGACATTTTTTTTTAAATGTACTACAATGTTCTATAAGGAAATAAGCCTTCTTTCCAGCCACAGGAATAGTTTTTACCCTCATTTGCCGAAGTATACTTCATCAAGTAGTAGAGGAACTTCAATTTAATCTCTTTCATTGCAAATCGAAACACTTATTAGTAAAGGTACCAACATAAATGGCTATTTTACAGTAGCTCTAAAATCTGTGGATCAAATTTTACGCTTACCTACCCCACATAGATTGAGTCCACCTGCTGGGATAAATTCTTTGTGAAAAGATACTTGAAGGATAATAAATCCTCTTTCTTCTTCAGTGATGCATTAGGTGTAAGATGACTATAATTTCTCTTTGTAAGGATTCTTGCTCAAAGAAGAATTCCTACTTCCAGAAAGGTATAAACAAAAGTGTACGAAAAATTAGACCAAGGCAAGAAAAAAGATGTAATCATAACAACATTGTATATTTTTCTATTATTCTGATTGTTCTTGGGGGAGAGTGAGAGAGCAAAAGAGAAGCAAACATAACTGCTAGCTTCCAAAAGTTACAGGAAATTAATAACAGCGTCTGTGGTTTTTTTATAATAGTGAAATTTTCCCTGCTGTTCTGAAAATAAGAATAGAACAACATAAAGGGACAGAACATCAGTTAGTGTAAATCATCATAGCTCCATTAAAAGGATGATTTTTTTTTCCCCAGTAAGTTTAATAGAAAGAAAATGTATTTACATTGATCTAGTGCTGGACAATATTTCAAAAGTATGAGCAGTACACATTTTGATGTCATGTTTTTACTATGATTTCTGCAGTGTTAGTCACTGGGGTCTTTGAGGGGCTCAGAAATCTCTCTAGTCTTAGCAGAGGCTCTGAACAATTGGAGCTGTGTTTTGCAATCTTCAGTGCCTGGACACCCGCTGAGGATAATCCAGTGGGAGCTGAGCCCTTCGTGGAGCTTTGAAAGCAATGTTTGTTAATGCCCACTTTGTCAGCAGCCCTGGTGGTGTGAAAGGACAGTGGTGAGGGTATTGCCTAGGGGCTGGAGGCTGAAATGTATTTCCTGAGGCCTCACTATGTGCAGGGACTCTTGTTATTCAAGGCTGAGTATAAAACCAAATAGAGTAATTTGGGTCTTTGACTACAGAAGTGAAAATTCAAGTATAGGATTAGAGAGGGATCATCAGAGGAGTGACATGGTGGGAACAAAGAGTGTCCTTGCCTCCTAGGAACTGGACCATGGAAGATCTCTAGGCCAAGACTAGAAGTAACTAGAAGTGCAGAATTTCTGCTGAATTCTCTACAACAATGGCACTTGGTAGCTCCTCCTTTCTTTCCCTCCTTCCCTTCCCTACGCAGATCTAAGAGATGGGAGCAAAGCTGGTGGTGGAGAAAGGAAGAAGAGAGGGAAGACTTTGTGCATTGAGGATGAGAGGAAAGAATTCAACAGGCGCTGAGACTTGGGCAGAGATCTAGGAGACTCGGATGTGGTAGAACACGGAGCTTAACAGCTGCCATGACCTGTTTACAGTGAGATAGGAAAAAAAGGCAAAGACTTAAAGGAAAAGTTGCCCTGGTGACGTCTCCAAGCTCCCTTACAATCAGCAGTGCTCTGCTAGCAACAGTGACTTACTTGCTATTTAGAGAGCTAATGTCTGCAATAGTACACTCATCCCTATCCTTGCAACCCCAAGCTGGTCCTATCACATAGCTGCCTTTATACCTTGCTTTCCAGCCTCTGGGCTTCTAAAAGGCTGTCTAGCAGCATGCCAGTTTCTAATTTTCACCAGCCTTTTTCAGCCATAGATATAAATCTGGAATTAAAGATGCAAAGAAACCATTGCTGAAGCCATGATAGAAACTCATAGCTAGAAAGGCCATAAATTCTCTACTTAGAATGCCAGCCCCTCACAGCACGGCTCTACTTAATCACTGCACATGTGCTTTTAAAGCCCGCAGGCTTCTGGAAGGACATTATCTGCATGAATCACAGGTTTCAGCATAAGCTGGTCAATACCTCCTGTTCTCTTGCAGTTGTGTTTCTTTCTACAGTGGGAAAATGCTGGAAAATTCATCAGCAAACCTCTACATGTCCACCTGAAAGTGTAGGGCACAGTGTGTTTTGGTGTTTGTTTTACTGGGGGGGGTGGGGTGTTACTTTTTAAATACTGTGATAAGGGAGAATGTGGCCAGTTTTAGCAGCTGGATGGGACTTTCATGCTAGGGGTGAAGCCAGCCCGGTGTTGGACTGGAATGACTGGAGATACAGATCAACCAGGAGGTGAGGTGGAAGATAAAGGGGCCTTCTGTGTGAATGCAAGGACCTCCAAACAGAGACGAGACAAAGGTGAACAGTCCTCTTTCCTTTCTGATTCTCTTCTTTTAATCTGTTTGGATGTCTGGATTAGTTTATGGAAGAAATACTTCTATGTGATGCTCCTTTTTTGAATGTAAAGAAGGAGAAAAAGGCAGACGTGCTTCTTGAAGTAACTATTCCTGTTATTATACAGGATTTAAACAAAATACATTTGGAAGTAAATTTTTGTTTTCTTGGGGACATTTGTAAGCCTTTGAATTTAACTATACCGTATGTAACTTTCTGAGTCTTTCCTTGAATCCCAGAACTGTTATTTTTCTGAGAGTACTGAATAAAAGTGGAGATTTTAAAGTAGGAATTTTCCTAATCTAAAATCAATATATGAATAGCATAAGTGGGAATTCCAACATGCAACAGCTGTAATTGAGAAGTTGTTAGCATTCTGATAGCATAAATCCAACAAAATTGGAAGCAGACTGAGAATAGGAGTTGCTGGGCTTCACAGTTGCTCCAATCTTACAAAAAGCATTGCACAGGAAAAGTCTTCAATCAAAACTAGGTATAAGTGAGCCTCTGGGCAAATTAAGGAGCCTGTCTAAGTGGTTGTAGGATCAGGGTTGCTGCTTGGAAGGTGACCTGGGACAAGTCACTCTTATCCAAAGACACTGCACCAAGTGGTTCCCTCAGTCACTCCTCTATGCTCTACTTGAATTCAACAGGATCTAAATCTGTGCCTTACAGGTTCTAGTCAAGGAAATCTGTATTTCAAGCATGACTGAGAAAGATGATTGTCAGTACAACACATTTTCTTCTCAGACTCCAGCTCCAAAAATTAATGTAAGATAATCTCCATTTATTTACAGTAATACAAGAAGAGATTAAGAACCGTTTATAAGATTTTTAAGACCATGGACTTGATTATTTATCCAGAATAGCACAGGTTACAGCCAGTTTACTCAGGATTGGAAATAGAAGTTCTGGTAAGAAAGAAAAGCAGTGGAAAGAGTACAGGATCAGGAATTGTACTGAACAGAGTGAGCTGTTGCTGAGGGCGATGAGTCAAGAGTGATAACATTCCACAAGGGGAGGAAATCTTGAGTGGAAAGACAAAAACTGAAAATAGTGTCACAGGGTCAGGGTTATGCAACAAAATCAGACAGCTTCTGTATGCAATAATGGTGCACACATATATATGTATAATCTTTTACCATACTGGTAAACTTCCTTACATTGTAACTCAGTCACCCAGTACAACCTTAGTTCACTTAAATTTAAGATTGCCTGGATGAAAATTCTGCCAATGCAGTGACAGAATACAAAAGGTCTGGCAGTTCAAATAAATCTCATTTACATGCACTCCCTCCCTAAGGCACAAAGTCTTGAGCTTGCCCCTAAATTTACACCTCTCTGTGCTACATATGTTAAGATCCTAATTACTGAAGGCATCTGAAGCAACCAAGTAGAGACATACACACAGTTCTAGGGGGTGGTTCAGATAGCAAGTGATTGATTACCTTCTGGACTGGTGTCTCCTCCTGCATTGAATGCTCAGAGCCTGGAGTAGCAGCCTGAAGGACAGTAGCCTTAGCATCTGCTCCTCCATTAATGTTAGAGGGCTTCAGTTGGGCTCATAGTACCCTATCCTGCTCCCTGAAAACTTCCTCAGCATATAACCAGCCACAGTGCTTATGGTTGATCTATACCACAACTTGAAAAATGCTGCAAGTCTTAATAAGCTCTTATCTGAGAGAATCTTATTCAACCCAGAGGAAAATCTACACATTTCAACTGCAGTATATGCTTTTATCTATGTACCTATGTTGGATTACTGCTGAGAAGCAACAAATTAAACAGGTGTTTAGTCACTGTGATCAGAACTGTAAAATTTCCAGTCAGGCTGGAATTCCCTACAGTTTGTGTCCTTTTATAGAAGCCTTATCATCACAGTATTATTAGTCTTACTGGGATGGTGCTGATAGGTGGTGCTGATGATGGGTCCACAACAACATCAGCCACTCCCTTGTCTTAAGTTATGACCTAAAGATACGATGACTTATGATTTTATGATACAATGACTTCATGATACGATGACCTTGTCTTAATCTATGACTTGATTGATGCAATATTTCTTTACAGATTTAAGATTTACGTGCTGTAAGGATTCAGAAAAGTCATATTCTAGAGTTCAGATACAAGTCTAATCCTGAGATATACATGCTTGCCTACAAGTTAGGATAAACTCTATAAATGATAAGTTTCTTCTGGAAACATTCACAAATTCAAATGCCTGTCATGGATGAAACTTTTGCTTGCAGAGAGCTAAGAAACAATCCTCTTAGATTGAGCAGTCACCATCTACACTGCTAGCAGGAAAACAAGAACAAAGCATGAGGAAACTTTCACTGCATACACTGGATGAATGGTGCCCTGATTTTGTGATCAGATGGGTGGGAGAAAAATTTTCTATTAAATTGGCAGCTTTAGAAATCACTGTAAAGGTGCAAATATCTGACTTTTCCCACAGTGTTTGAGAGACAGCAGGGACAGGGACCAAATCAGTTACAGGGAGGCAGTGCCATTGCTTTTTAAAGGGCTAGTAACGAGTCAAAGATTTAGTTTCATTTCTTGACCTAGTTGAATTAGTGTCTAATCCCTTAATGATATATCTCCTTACTCCATTCCAACAGAATTTTACTTTTAAACTTGCAATTATTACATTTGCTCTTTTCTAACGCAATGAATAATGTGCTGCAACTTAATACTTTTTGCTTAGAACACAATCCTATCTGAGATTTATACTATCAAGTCCAACCATACAACTGGCAGGTGGAGTTTTCAGTGGATTTCTCCAGGGATTGCACTGCATAGGTCACAGTTGCAGATATGCTTCCATGCCCTGTAAATGAGTTCCAGGGCAACTTCTCTAAGTAAAACAATGTTCCATCAAAGACACATTTTCAGAAGGCTGTAAAACCTAATTAGAAGGTTTTATTAAATTTAATTGTCCTAAAACAAGGATTATAAGGATTTCTGTGTTTGTGGGAAGCAGTCAGTGAACTATCATAAGTGTCTTTTACTGATAACATGCCAGTAGAAGACCAACTTGCCAAGCTCTATCTTTCACTGTCAGCAGTCTCAGTATGGCTGCTAAATTCCACCCTGGCAAAAGAAATTTGGCTTGACACAATGTAGACAAGTTAAATGGTCGTGCAAACTCTGAGAGGTGCTTTTAGTGGTTCATAGAAAGGTTTTGGAGGTGGGACATGTGCTGCTTCGAACAGATAGACGATTCCATGTATGATGCCAGGACTCTTGTCTGTAGCATTCAATTCTGCAGTGAAGCAAGCATCCATGCAAATTAAACATATCCTACCCCCTCTCCAGAAAGGACATCCCATGGTGAAAAAAGGGCATCCCTTTATCTTCCCAGATCTGAGTAAACATCCTCTTTGGAATGATGTCCAGTCCAACGTAAATCCTGAAGTAAGCAGGCACAAGGTGAGTTGTCGTAACTGTGGCTGCATGGGCTGTGACCTCAGTATTTCCTGGGGCCCATTTTGTTGGCCTTCTCAGATTTGTGTCTGAAATGTTTGGTACAAATATTAATTGCCTTTTTAAAGAAAAACAAACAACAGTCTAATGTGCTCTGCAGCAAGAGCTTATAAACAGAACATGATATATATATAAAAAAAAAGAAAACATATAAAAAATAAATCATCCACACAGGAAAACATTCTACATAGCTATATATAGACTTTATGTATGCTACTTTGTGGTTCTGGGGTTAAATCTTACTTGAGAACTTGAAGGCACCTTCTTTTTATGTGTTCTTAAGTCTGCGTTATTTAAGCCCTGAGTGATTCCCCCTAACAATCTCTTTCCCTTCCCCCTCCTTCTTCCTTTATACAATAAAAACAAGGTCTTTGCATTAAGAATAAGATTGACCACAGGCTATTTTAACATGCCTCAGCAGCCGCTGTCTCTCCCCTTTACTTCCTGTCACGTATCCATTTCTGCTCATGTGAATCAATCACACCTTTCGTTTATAAAACATGGCAGCAATATGCAAGAAATTAATATAACAATTAAAGGCAATATTACTTCAAGATCTAAAGAAATGTAATGTTCACATTTCAAGTGTTCCGTCCAGTTAAAAAATTGACATCAAGGAACGTGTATGCTCCTTAGAGAGGGTCTTCAGTACTATGTATCTCATGGGTGTCATTGGATGTAATTGTTGCCATGCTAAATATTCATGTATGAATAGTCTGGAATAAATTCTCTTGTAAATTGACAGAGGGCAAGTTAGAACTGTCCTTGAATCTCTCATCTGCATCCTCATTTTTGAAAAACTGTCTAGTGTGTGTGTGTGTGTATGTGTGTACTTGGTTAATTTAAGCAGAGAAAGCTTCTCTCTCTTTCAAACAGCCTGTGGCTTCATATCACTTGTTACCAGGCACTGGTTATTTATGTCAATGCAGTTGTGGTAAGGTAGAAACTGGTTAAATGCTATTTCTTACTGGTGGTTGTTCTTTATATCTTGTACCTGCTGGCCCCACCTGATGGTGGAGTCTGCTCTCCCAGTTTATATTGCAAACACGTACAACAGAACCATCTCTGCTATGTGGTACTTGACATCTGAATAAGTGGAATGGCGAGACAGAAAACTAACTTGGCAAGGGAAGCATGGAAAAATTGTAAGGAAAGGCAGAAACAGAATCTGCATCTCCTACTCGGTGCTTTCACTACAAAGTCATCCAGTCCTCTTTTCAGCTCAGTGATACTCTGATGGCACAAATACTGACAGTCAAGGCAGAGTACTAGCTTTTAGGATATCTAGGCTTCTTTTCTGGGTGTTGGTAGTCCCTGTTAGTGCGTTTGGAGGCCTGGATTCAGTTATCATTCCCTGATCTGGTGTCACATAACCTCACCCCATCTACTTTCTTTTTACCAAAAATCTGCGTAGCTGCATATTTTTCTTCAGGTACCAATTTTATTAGCTTGGCTAATTTTGCTCAACTGTTGAGAAGAATGTGTTTTACACTCTTGTGTACTGAACACAAATATTGCTTCTGTATTCCAGTCTTTCCCATCTCACGTCACTCGCCAGCATTTCTTCCTCTGTCTTGCACTGTGCTCTGTGCACATCCCATCCCTTCTTGGGTCACTGTGTCTGCATGCAGAACCTCTGATAGGTGCCATTGTGGAGGCCAGCTGGCCTTGACTTGTCTGTCTGTGAGGACCTTCCTCAGACTACCAAGTTCTGATGCTGCAAGTGAGTCTGTTTGTCATTACTTTCTGTGCAAGTTTGGTGTTAGAGCATTGCATTGTATTGTTTCAGATTGTGTTGGATGAAAAAAGCATAACAAGCTTTGGTCTTATGTTGACTCTTCCCTCTTTGCTGACATAAATGGAGTACTCTTCAGTATCTTCCTCCCTGTGCACTCTCCTCCCTCACCTGTGCACTCTCCTGGCTCTGCTTCTAGCCGCAGAGCTAGGAAGTCTGGCAGCTAATGCCTTCATGTTAGACACAATCCTCTTTGGACCTTAAATTACTAGTGTTGTTTCAGCCAAAACCAAGTGCTTGTGCTGATGTGGAGAACCACAATAAAACAGTTGAGATAACTGTCAATGCTATTTTCCTGGCCAGTGAACTATCTGGTTTAATGGCACAGCCTCCTTCAGCCAAAGAACTGGTAGAGAGCCTGGGTGGTAGCACAGTGACATTTTGCAGACCTGGGAATGAAACCAAAGGGTTTTCTGTGGAGGTGCCATGTGGTTAGACTGACATACATGAGGAGGAAGAGAAGTAATACTATATTATGCTTTCTTACATTTTTGGACTCCTTGAAGGTCATAGTTCTAGTGTGACTGATGGAACTGGACAGAAAGTACTAAATCAAATTGGAGGGTGTGTACCTGTATAGATACAGCTATGAACTTCAACTGGTGAACTTCCAGGTAGCTGAGAGGATCTGGCAGGAGGCCCAGTGGTCCTGCAGGGTGCCTGGTCTGGACTGAGTTGTGTACAGGACACACTGGTCACCTGTCAAGGCCTTTGTGCCAACAGAAACTGTCCTTTCCTTTCCACTCTCCATGCTATCAAGCATGCCTCATGACAGAAGCTTTGCCAGCGACAGGAAAAATATCTGCTAGTAAACACACAAAACCCTGTGTGGGGCCCTCTATTCTTACAACCAAAGAAAGTACCCCAGCTGGCCACACGCTAGGTCTAGATGTCCTTGCTATGAGTTCAGGAGCTTGCTGAGGAGGAGGGGAGCATCAGAGGTGAAAGCATAGCAAAGACTGTGCTGGAAGCCTCTTGAAGCAGGTCTCCTTTGCACTGTGTTTCTCAAGGCCATTTCTGGACACTGGGGACAGGCAGGTTTTGGGGTTGGCAGTATTAGGGCTGGTGGATGGCTGGGGATGAACCACGGCAGGGAGTGCAGTTAGCAGTGTAAACAAGCTTGGCTCTGGTGGTGAGGTGGTAAGATGTATTTTTTTAATTATTGAGCTGTGTACACATTATGAAACCATTACAGAACCAAAGTATATAACATTCCAAATTACAAATACCAGCTTATACAAAGGGGTAATAAAATAAATAATACATTAACTAGCTCAAGTACTCTATATTCATAGACAGTAATGGAACCATATACATCAGAGACCATAAAAATGCATACATTAAACAGGGTGCACAGTGGTAACTGAGGATTCATCTTGATGCTTCCTGACTACATGAGGGTCTATTAATGCTGGAGGATGGGAACTGTATTTGCCACTTAAGCAGTTATTGATTGAGAGAGGGAAACACAAACCGTGCAGGCCAGGCCAGCAGGAAAAAGGGTGAGAACTTAGCTTTATATAACACATTAATGCTGTTGACAAAGTGGGCTTTGAAGGTTATTATATGTGATCGCTACGTCCTGCACTACAGGGTCTGCCTTGGTGTGGGATGACAACAGGGAGAACTACATTTTCTGCAGATGGAACAGCAGTCCATCATGTATGGAGGAGGTGTCCTCATTCATCCACAGTCACCCTGCAGATTTTAGTAGGGGGATAAATTTACTGTAGGAATAATCTGACCCAGTAAAAATGAACTGCAGAACTCTTACTCCTGTAGAGTGTAGCAGCTTGGATTTAGCTCAGGTATCCTGGAGGCAAAGAGGGCTGTTGTAGCAACTTTTATGGGCCAGGCTGGTCTGGATGGACTTGAACTAGCATCCTGTTCTCCCATAGCAGTGGATGTGCTCAATTATATTTCCCTGGTTCCTGCACTGCACCATGCAAACAAGGGGGGCCTATGAATTTGGGATGATGGAGGACAGAATGCTCAGTCAGGGACCTAAAAGCCAACCCTATCTTCTTCAAATCAGCAATCCTTTACTCTCACTCTTGTTCTGCCTGCCGAAGCCCCTACATTAACATTTCTGTGCATATCCTTTGGTGACTACAAGAAATAATATTGTACCTGTGCTCTGTTGATGAGCACTTGATCATTAAAAAGCCTGTCAGTGGGAGAGTTTGCTATGTTAGGGTCTGTGTGTCAGCTAGTGTACAGAATCTGTCTATTGTGAAAACTTTGGGGATTCTTAAAAAATGCTGGGGAGGAAATTAAATAAAACTATCAGTCTGTCTCAGTGGGTAAAAAAAAGTATATGTACATGAATATATTATGATAGCTATTTGACAACATCAGATTAATTTAGATAAAAATGAAGCTTATTCCTTGATGCAGTTCTGTTGCTGCTTTTTTTCCCCCATGTGGCATACAGATGCCTGCCCAGCAATGTGTTTTCACCAGATCAGGAGACCATTCTGAAGCAGGATCTCTTTGTCTACTTGACTTGAGTGATATGAATGTTATTATCCACTTGCTAGCACTACAAATCCATAGAAAGGGAGGGGAGAAGGGGAGTCTATTAAACCTCCTAATCTTTTGTTTTAAAATTTCTAATCTACTAATGGAAAAGAGGGGAAGGGAAAAAGTAAGGCAAAGAGGAAGGCAGGTTTGGATACTTCTCAGTGTACCTTCTGCTTTCTCTTTGGCAAGACCTTCATCTGATCCAAGTAAACATCATTTCATTGATTTTACTGACTTATAATGAGATAAGGATAGAGCTCTGTAATCGATTAATGCCCTGTGAAGCACAGTTTATGTCCTCATTTCTGTTCTGTATACATACAGAATGTGTGTTTGATTCCTAAACGCCACTAAATGTAATGATGCTTCTCTCCCTTGTTCTGTCTCTGAGTCAGGCTCTGATCTCACTTAGCCTGATACAAAGTTGAGGAGTTCATGTTAACTTCTGTGGAATTATGCCCTGTTTGCACCGATGTAGCAAACACTACAACTTCTGTCTCCCTTTTCTTTACTTACACAAACCCTGTTATAATCCACACAGGAATCTGTTGTGTTTTAATAACTAATGGAAAAAAAGTTTCAGTAACAATTTATTTTTGAATGTATGTACTGAGCAGATGCAAAACCGTTCCAAGTATGCTGAGTTATTGTGCATCCTTTTCAAAAATTCTGTATGATTTCAGCTCTGAAGGATTTGGAAAGCCTTTTTTTACCCTTAACCATCACCCATATTGCAATCAAAGCTCATGCTGTAGGTTTCTTATTCCCCCAAGAAGACAATAAGATTTGCTGTGTAACTTGAGAAGCTTTTATAATACTGCAACACATGTTGTAAGCTGATTATAAATAAAATTCAGCACAATTGCTTCCATCAGAAAATCAGAATTCACAGTCAGATAAAGTGTACAACCCTGATGTGTAGTTGCTTCTAACTGCTACTGTACATAAATCAGATTCTGCTTAGCAACTGCTGCATATCATGTTTATTAAACACCTTCTGCTTATTACAGCAGAGGGTACTAAAAATTCTTCATGAAAATTTCTCAAATATATTTTCACATCTTGGATATTTTTAAAGGTCTCATTTCAGTGAACAGAATCCTTCTGCGGAAATGGTACTTGGGGGCTCTCAACATGTGCTTCCTGTTCAAGCAAGTCACATGGAAACTGTTCTCAGTTTACAAACCAGACAAATTGTTTTGTGTTGTTGCTTTGGTCCTCAAGCTCAACTCAGCATAAGGAGAATTAAGTTTCCCACTTCAGATAGCACTGAGTATTTTATTTGGAGCAGTGCTATTTATGAGTCCTGGGAAGTATTCGAAAGACAACTATTTCATAAGGAAATACATATGCTACAGAAGCATGCTGGAGCAAGCGATAGTTCATCAGAGAGAACAGTCTTTCACTGATCAATTATTATTTGGCACAAACCACAGTAATCAAATAATTTCTCAGGGCTAGTTCACCGTTTCATAAGTGAAGCGCGTCATCACATGTAGAGTTTCACATTTACATGCTACAGCAAGCCTCTTAAAATAGTCTCAGATGCTTCCAAGGTCTAATAGACTGAAAGTAGTCAGCTGAATACCCTGCCAATCATTAGTGTCACAGCATGAGGAACATATTCTAAAATGTCAGGCTCCGTTTCGCTGAGTATCTCACAAAGATAAAATAGCAATAGAAATAATCGTCTTTGAAATAACTTTCATTCTGTCTCTTGAAGCTTGTTCTCTGTTCCCATACCACGCTTTTCTTGTCTGTTGCATGTTTCTCACTTCTTGATCTTTATATCTGTATTCCAGACATAGTACAAATGTCACATCTCAGTCCCTACATTACCTCCTGCATCTTCTGTCAAGCCAGCCACCAAGTGCTGCTGTCCTGGTTACACAGCTAGCTAAGGTGGGAGAGAGCGAGGGTTAGCAAGTCCCTTCCAGGGGGAGTCAGGACCATGAAGGTTGTATACTCCCATGGACTTTGGAGATCACAGGGTGCAGCTGTTCCTGGACTTCTACACTTTTTTTTTTTTTAACATAGATTAATGGAATCATCTAGGTTGGAAAAGACCTTCAAGATCATCAAATCCAATGACTGAATTCACTTACAAAGTTCCATCGTACATTCCTCAGTACAGGGTCCAGTGCTCTCTTAAATACTGTCAGGGGTGGTCTCTTCTGGAGTTAGTATCTCGTGTGCTGCACTGTGCTGCTGCTGGTACCCAAAGTTTTTTATTTCAGCACATATGCTGTACAGATATATCCAAAATGCACTTTTCCAATCATGGACAATACAGCCACTGAAATTAATCACATCTCAAGTGAATTTCTGTGGAACACTGCACTAAATGAACTAGCACCATAGAGATGGTGGCTCTGCAGAACAGAGTGGTCAGCTCTACCCCATTACAGCCAAAGCAGGTAGCAGTGCTGTGTGTTGCCACTCCTTCCAAGGCCACGGCTGGCACCAGCTTAGGCTCCAGATCATGTTGCAACATACCTTTGTCACACATCAGTTATATAGCTGGAACCTGAGAGAAACTATATCTTGTTATCTGTTGCACAGTACACCTCAGAAGTTCTTTATCATCATCTATAAACTTTCTTTTAATTATGCAAGTTTCTTGGAGCTCCTGTCTGTAATATAAGCAATGAAAAATTTTACCTGGATAAGAATGTATTTACATAGCAGTGAACTAATTACTCTTTGTCATAACTAAAATCAAGGAATTATTACCTGAAACTGTGTTTAATTGTACACTTGTACTGGAGAACTGCTGCCTAGTCCTACCCCAGAACTGGCTGCATTTGCCATCCAGTGATATGCAAACAATTACCCAGCTAATGGCCAGATGCACTTTCTGGTTCAAGATGTTCTGTTCCTTCTCTTCTCTCTTTTCTTATCATTTTCTTTTCTGAAGTATTCCTCCTGATTTTGTCTAGTTCTCCTGTAGGTGGAATCTGGCACTAGAATCTGTAAAACACATTATACTGCATTAAAGGTGTTATGTAGACATCAATTAGTAATAATGACATTCCAGCACTTCAGTTGTATTTGAAAACAGTTGGCAGTACTTGATGTATGCTAGAAATATGAAAGGACTATATCCTCCATTGGGATATCCCTATCAAGTCTAACTGAGCTGCAGGAGTTTGATACAGCTGAGGATCTAACCCCAAGCTCCAGACTTACCCTGACTGCAAGTCAACCCAGCAACATGTTCCATAACTCCTTATTCTAATTAAAGTGATTCTCTTCTATTTTTGGAAAGTTGCTGGGAATGAGGTATGGATAACAGCTTGAGAATTTAAATTTTACTACAGATAAACATGACCTGCAAGAAGCAAAAATGTTTTGACTACTGTTCTAAGCAAAAGCAGGATAGATGTCATAGATTATCCTTCCTGCACAAATCTTTAGTTACGTGATTTATGCTGTTCTTGAGTAGCTTTATTAACAAAAATTGACTGACTAATTTCAGCGCTTGTTTAGGAAAACTTAACAAGTAAATAGTGGTAAAGAGCACTGTGCCATTTTTCTGCAGTTGTATCTGTGTTTTTATGTGCGTTGTAAGATTTTTTTTTTTGTAGTTATAATCAAATAAAAAAAAAAAAAACCCAACAAATCCAAAAAAAGTACAGTTAATTCTTGATTTTCTGAAGCCCAGTGTTATGTACAATGCAGTGAAGCATTAATCATGCCAATATGATTAGAATAAGACATATAAAAGGACAATGTTCTCAGAAGTTTTCTTAAATCACAGTGCTCATAACTTCACTGCATACTTCACACACATCACAAAAAGTCAGTATCAGCTGTATCCAAATAACTGATGAGTGTTAACCCAACTTTTGTCTTCTTTTTCTTCCTTTTTTTTTCTTCTTGCCCACCCTGATCATCAAAGGCAATTTCTTTCCAACCACTTTTAATTTGATATTAGCCTCTTACCTTCTTCAGTAGACTGTGATTACTAGAAGCTGACGACTCTCAATGGTCTTGGTTGTTTTCATGTAGTGTCAGTCTAGTTTGAAATAAGAAATATTGAGACTGCTTTC